>NC_138773.1:291862660-292462660 GCF_965119305.1 Pelophylax lessonae | reverse complement strand
CTTACCCTTTGTTTTCATATGGGTCCATTCGTACATCATGACCGTGATCCACACCAAAGCTCCTCCGCTCAGGATAATACCCCAGAGATGCATATCTGCTCTAGGTGCTAGGAGATACATTCTGTAGTCTTCTGGCTCGAGCACGAGTCAATGGTGGAGATGACCTTGAAAGCAAAGGTACAGAACAATGTGAGCCATGCACCCAATACTTGTAGTCTTTTAGCTTTACAGCTGTGGGAGACACAAGAATAATCTGGAACGGTCCTTTCCACTTAGGGGACAAAGTGGTTATGGGTGTGTGATTCTTGATGTACACCCAATCTCCAGAATTTAGTCCATGAGTCCTTTCACTTGGGTCCACTGGTTGTCCTGCTTTGTAAAAAGTATCAAAAAACACGTTTTGCCAAATTGCGTACATAGTCTATCATAGAGTCTTGACCATTTATTAAAGTCACTGTTTCTGATGTTACAGAAGCTGTAGGAAGTCTTTTAGGTGGACGCCCAAACAATATATCAAAAGGTAATAATCCATGTTTTTCCTTAGGGGTAGTCCTGATGGTTGCTAGGGCTATGGGCAATGTTTCTACCCATGTACTTTTTCCATTAGTAGTCATCTTGGCCAGATACCTTTTTAGGGTTTGATTACTGCATTCCACCATCCCACTAACCTGTGGTCTATAAGGTGTGTGTAACTGTTTTTTCAGTCCCAAGATATCTACTACCTATGCTATTAGTTTGTTATCAAAGTGTGTACCTCTGTCTGAAGAGATCACAGCTCCTATACCAAACCTGGGAATCAATTCTCTAGTAAAACACTTGACTACTGTTCTGACATCATTCTTCGCAGTTGGGTAAGCCTCCACCCAGCCCGAAAACCAAAAGATACCTGAGCCGGCCACAAGGGGGCATTTCTGAGAAGTCAATCTGCACAATTTGAAACGGCTCCTCGGTATGCGGAATGTGTTTCATAGGAGTAGGCACTGGCTTACCTATGTTATGCATTTGGCACACAGCACATGCACTAACCTGTTTAGCAGCATATGTAGAAAAACCTGGTGCCCACCACTGTTTGTTCACAGCCCGACACATCCCTCCTGTTGAGACATGGCAAGGCCCATGGCTCAAAGCAAACAATGAAGGAAATAGAGTCGGGGGAGCAATCAGCTTGTCTTTCAACCTCCACAGACCATCTTGTCCACAAACAGTTCCTTTTGTAGACCAAGTGGATCGGTAGGGTGAATTTTCCTGTAGAGCAAAAAGAACACTGAGGTCTACCTGAAGATCGGTGACCAAAAAAATGTAGGGAATACAGGTGGCTGGTAAGAATGAATAGCTTCTTTTGCATACTTATCAGCCAAAGCATTTCCAACCGATACACTGTCATTAAACCCGGTATGTGCTTTACATTTAATCACTGCAAATTTAAGAGGCAATTGGACTGCAAACAACAGTCTAACAATTAACTCTTTGTGCTGAATGGGTGTTCCTGTTGCTGTCAGATACCCTCTTTCTTGCCATAATTGTTCAAAGCTGTGCAATATACCTACAGCATAAGCAGAATCACTGTAGATATTTACCGTATCTCATTCTGCTAGCTTCAATGCAACACAGGGAGCTGTAAGTTCCACAGCCTGCACTGACTTAAAATTTAGCAGAATTTCAGTATGCAGTAGTCGGCTCTCACCGTTTACTACTGCACAAGCAGCTAATGTTAACCCATCAGGTCGTCTGAGGGATGAGCCATCTACAAACAAGTCTGCACATAAAGGCAGGCTTGCCATAGGCTCATCTCGCAGATCAGGTCTGGGTTTTGTTACTTCATCAATAGAGGTAGCACAGTCATGTATCAAGTATTCAGAGTCTTCAATCTCCTCACTGTCAGCTTCCTGTAACTTGCATATTCATTATTTTAGTCTTTTCTTTCCTTTCTATTTTTTCTTTTTTTGTAACACTTCACAAGCTATCTGTGCTATGTCAACCAACTCAGGGACAGGTTTAATTCTCCAGCCCGCTTGTGCGGAGCTCTATTTCTTTTCTAATCTAGGACAACAATCCACTTGCAAAAATATTTATCACTTTAGGTCGTTTTCATGTCATCCTCACTTTGTCGCCCAATCACTGTGCTTCTGTATAGCATCTTTGAATCTATTCCATAGTTCAACACATCCTCACCTTCCTTTTGAACAACATCCAATAACATTCGCATATCCTGTCCTTTATCAAACGGGCTTGTTACCCAGTCCTTTAGAATTTCATTCAACCTATCAATCTTTGTTTCATAGGTATTTTGGCCATCTGCCTCTACCTTCAATATCCCTTATTCATGCGCACTTATTTATTTATTTATTTTGTGCAAATGTGTTCCATACATCCACATATTTTTCAGGTACTGCACAATCAATCAAAATCCACATATCTGTATATATGTATATTTCTCCATTCACATCAACCTTTTGTACCATTTCTTTAGGACACTTGGCAAAGTTTGGGAGATCTTCTACAATTGTCCTAATTTCTTGGTGTTTCTAAGGGACATAAACTTTGCCTATCCTTCCTGTATACTGACCTCCATCACCTATTTTTAAGGGCATTTCTACACCAGGTCAGTTACCCGGACTCAAAAACAAGAAACGAAGATGGCTTTGTCTCCTCGTCCACAAAAAAAAGTGCATTACTTCACTGTAAAGTGGGTAGCATCAGATGGTATGGCCATCAGTAGAGATGGCACATCAGATACCACTTGTATGCTACAATCAGATAAAACTAAAAACTTTTTGGCTCCGTGCCAATCTTACAAAAAAACTTTTGGTCTTGTGTCAATTTTACAAAAACCTGACCAGAGGTTCCCCTTCTTCAATAGAGGACACCCCTAAAATATCACTCAAAAACTGTAATCAGATAAAAAGTTAATCTGGTTTGAAACTTTTGGCTCGGTGCCAACAGGGTCCAATGGTCACACTAATTGCGGTAACCCTTTCTGTCCAAAAATGAATTCCATAAATATAACGGAAACAAAGATATTTACATTTGAACTCTTTCTTGGCAAGTAGCCAATTTTCTAAATTTTGCACCAGAGCTCCCTTTCACACAGGGACCCATGAGAAAAATGTAACTTCCCATTATCCATAATTCTATATAAAAAAAAAATAAACTATGTTTTCCCTGATAAAACTGTTTCTATTACTCTTCCTCATCTATTTGTAAAGCAGTTTTTTTCTGAACACATTTTATAGGGGGGCAGTTTTACCTCTTTTATAGATGCTAATCCCCCCACAATAAGACATTTTAAAAAGCAATTTTAAACAATGCATCAATTGTTGGGGTATTAAGGGATCCCTCTGGTGGCAACCATTTAGAAGGATCTTCCTTATACGCCTTCTAGTAATTTGACATAATTTTACATGGATCCCTACTTACCATCATCTTAATGATAGGTGCGTTGGGATGCAATTTAGCAACATTAAGTCCTGTTTATTTCCCTATTTTTTAATAATTTCTTAACTCTAGTTTTTGTGAGTTCTTAGTCATTCATGATGGGCAAAACATTCTTACCAAATAAGTTTCTCATAATTTGTTATTTTTCTTGTTACCCTTCCAGAAATTACAATATTTGGAGTTCCGGGACCAAGAACACCCACACTTCTTATCGTTACGGCTGTGTACCAGCAGCCCAGTACATTTTTTACGGCTGTGTACCAGCAGCCCAGTACATATGTTACGGCTGTGTACCAGCAGCCCAGTACATTAATTGAGATATCTCATCAGTTCTTATGCTCAGAAAGACGTCTCTTACCCTTTCTTTGACTCCCTAATCCAAAGAACACTCAGCAGGTCACAAGCACTGTGGCTTAAGGCAGTCTTGCCTTAATACCACCCCCCTTGTCATTCAACAACTTATACACACTTCAGAAAATAGTGGTACCTGCTTAAATACATCCCTTAATGCATAACTATATATATTGTAATTTCTGAGGGTAAGAAGAAAAAAGGACAAGTACTTCTAAAAACCTCTAACAAAAACTTTACATAAAGTTATATCTGCATGCACAATTTATATCTGGTACCATATAATAGTCTCAGTAATCATACACAGACAGAATGCAAAATAAATTCAAAGGAAACGTGTTACCTTCTGTGGCTGCAACCCCCACCTCGCACCTCACTATCGCAGTTGAAGAGACAGTATCAATATGAGAAATAAAATGTTTCTCACCTGAGGCTTCATTGTTGCTGTCCCTCCCATTGCGGAGTGATTGCCGGTGGTGGAGATGCACTCAAGAAGACATGATTCGCGGTCACCAATGTTATGTTGAGCCTTGAAATAAAGGACATCTACGCTAATCAGGTTTGCATTTGTCTCCATATGTTTACTTAGAGTATACGCAATACAGGGGACCACATATCCTCCAACAGATATGTGACCCAGATTACATTTTGGTTACAGCTTTTATAGTACATAAATGGGCACAAGCCCAAGTTACTCTCAAGTTGTGAAGTTGGGAGGTATGGTTTACACATTCTAAATGGAGATTGCAATCTTTTTATAATATTTTGTGGAGACCAGTAACCAGCCTAGTGTAATTAGTCTGTTTATGTTTTATTTTACATAGGCTGTACCAATGATGGAAATAGCACCAGTTCTTGTGTCAGACAGTACAGACTTCCCAGACCCAGAGTTTGCAGGAAAACATATGTACTCTAATGAGTCTTACAGCGTGAAAGTCTTGAATCTTGCAAATGCAATGTCGAATGAGCATGACAATTTCAAGAACTTTTTCAATACAAAGCTGCCAGAACTGGTCTCAGGGTAAGTGGACCCGCATATGTTGACATTGAGAAAGTAATGTTTTCCCCTCCAGTAGGTTTAGACTGCAACCCAATACAGCAGACATCTAACCAATCAGATTTTGCCTCTCATCCACTCAAAACAAGCTCAACAATGAGGGTGATTTCCTGTTGCTCATACATTTCTCTTGTCTCTTTATCAAAGTACCTTTATCTTGGCAATTTTAGATTTTTGACAGATGTACTGCTATTCTCCACTGTGAGTGCAGAAGACTAATGGCAGCCATGTTTGTGTTCTCTTTTAGGACTACAAAAGAGAAATCACAGTTTAATGTCCTAGGCATTGGGAGTGGACCTGGTGAGATCTCGTTCAACTTGCCAATAGATACAAAATTATTTAGCAAATGGCAGTGAAAAATATTGTATTCTGGCAACTGTATACGGTTAATACCTGTACTTAAAGTATTTGGTGAATTATTCCCTTTTTAGAATTTCAGTTTATATATTTTCTAATTTTTATTTATATTTTTCTCAATAACGTTTTGGAATTATTGTACTGAATTGGTAAAGTATTATTAAAGTGGCTGTAAACCCTTACATATACCCAGTGAAGTGACTATCCTTAGGTGATACACAGAGATGAAACAAATTCTTCTACATAAATTGTACCTGTTTATCTACAGGCATCTTTCCCCTACAGCCATTTAAAATGCAGAACTTACACAGGATCTTTTAGCTCTGAAAAGCAGGGGGCGGAGAGCTGAAGTTGCATCAGTGAGGAGGGCTCTGAGAGCTGATTGGAGGGAAGGGACATACAGGAACAGAGCTGAGGCTGTCAATCTGCTGGAGGTCCCTCCCCTGTCACCATTTTTCACTTGCTGTTAGGAAAACCCCCACTTGACCGTTACTCAAAAAAAAAAAAATATATATATCCCTAAAATAGAGAGATATAAAATAGCCATTATGAATATACCTATACACTTACTGGCCACTTTATTAGGTACACATGTCCAATTGCTTGGTAACACAAATTGCTAATCAGTCAATTGCATGGCAGCAACTCAATACATTTAAGGCATCTAGACGTGGTTAAAAAAGACTTTCTAAAAATCAAATCGAGCATCAGAATGGGGAAGAAAGGGGATTTAAGTGTCTTGTACGCAGTGGCGGCCCTTCCATTGGGGGTGCAGGGGCGCCACCCCCCCATCCATGCATCCGGCCCCCTAATATACATGCAAGGCGCCGGACCATGGATTCCAATAGGGGATTTTTTTGTTTTTTGAAGCATGTGATTAGAGCCAAAGGCTCTAATAGGCTTCAAAAAAGGGTGGGCTCGGGGTGCAGAGCACTGCGCCCTCCCAGTTGTATGACAATAGCGAATGAATATTCGCTATTATCACACTGATTTTCCTCCCAGCCAATCAGGAAGCAGGTCGTGAGACCCCTTTCCTGATTGGCTAAAAAGAGAAGCGATTTTACTAGCCATTGGCCAGGAAGCGGGAGGGGACGTACGGCCGGAGGAGACTCACAGCCGATCGGGGAAGGAGCAGGTAAGGATGCTGGCTGTCCAGCTGGGCGGCCAGCCAGCCATCCCAGGAGGGGGGAGGAGGGAGGGGGTGGTAGATTTGATTGCCCGCCGCCTGGCCATCCCGCCGGGGGGGGGGCTGTTGGTTTTGCCGCCCCCCCCAAATTTTCATTCACCAGCCGCCACTGCTTATATGTGGCATGGTTGTTGGTTCCAGACAGACTGGTCTGAATATTTCAAGAACTGCAAATCTACTGGGATTTTTATGCACGACTATCTCTTGGGATTACAGAGAATGGTCTGAAAAAGAGGAAAATATCCAGTCTTAAGCACACTTCAAGTGAAGTAGCATGATTTCAATGTTGCATTCAGTGTGAACCAGAGCTAAATGGACAAGCTGAAATTAGAAGCTGATTGGTGACTATGCAGAGCTGCACCAGATTCTGTGTGAACCAGTTTTAGTAAATCTCCCCCAATGTTACAGAAAAACAAAAAATGCCTTATGAAGTGATGAAGTGACAGATTGCAGCATATACGTCCGTTTTTGTCCAAAGTTCCATTTTAAATAGAGTTAAGCGGACACCTGGATGTTCTGGTTCGGCCGAACTTCGCAAAAAAGTTTGAGTTCGGTACCCGAACTTGACCCGAACTTGAACCCGAACTTTTGAACGGGGGACCCGAACTTTTGAGCACTAAAATGGCTCTAAAAAAGTAATGGAAAGGGCTACAGCGCTGCAAATGGCAGCAAAATGTTGTTAAGAGCATGGTAAGTGTTCTGCAAACAAATGTGGATAGGGAAATAACTTAAAATAACATAAAATACATAAAAATAAAAAATAATAATCTTGATGTAGGAGGACGAGGTCCATATGGAGTAGGAGGTTTAGGTGGCAGTGGATGTGGCGGTGTAGGTGGAAGCGGCAGCGGTGGAGGAGGACAAGGTAGCCAACACTGGTTTTGGTTTAATTTTATTTTTTTTTTTAATTAGGGTACACCCCAAAAGAGTGAGAAAGATCAAAAATACAACAATGGCTGGGTAAGGCCGGTATACATGTCTATACTGCACAAGGTACGGACAAGTCCTGTGGGATCCATGCCTGGTTCATTTTAATGAACGTGAGCTTGTCCACATTTGCTCTGGACAGGCGGCTGCGCTTGTCTGTGATAACGCCCCCTGCCATGCTAAATACACGTTCAGATAATACACTGGCTGCAGGGCATGCCAGCACCTCCAAGGTGTAAAGGGCAAGCTCAGGCCATGTGCCCACTTTGGAGACCCAGAAGTTGAAGGGGGCAGACCAGTCATTCAGTATTGCTAGGCGTGTGCACACATACTACTCCACCATGTTGGTGAAATGCTGCCTCCTGCTAAGACGTTCCATATCAGTTGGTGGTGCTGGTGGTTGCGGCGTGTTGACAAAGCTTTTCCACATTTCGGCCATGCTAACCCTGCCTTCTGAGATGCAGGCGGTGCCTCATCTTTATTAGCTACCTCTTCCTCATCCTCTGCCTTCCCCTTGAGCTTCCACTGTGCCCCCACTGTCAGGTGGGAATGCCACCAGCAGCGCGTCTACCAGCGTGCGCTTGTACTCATGCATCTTACGATCACGCTCCAGTGAGGGAATTAAGGACAGTACGTTGTCCTTGTAACGGGGATCCAGCAGCGTGGCCACCCAGTAATCAGCACAAGTTATAATGTGGCAAACTCAGCGGTCGTTGTGGAGACACTGCAGCATGTAATCGCTCATGTGTGCTAGGCTGCCCAGAGGCAACGAAAAGCTGTCCTCTGTGGGAGGTGTATTGCCTGTGTCCTCTATATCCCCCCAGCCACGCACCAGTGATGGCCATGAGCTGCTCTGGGTGCCACCCTGCTGTGAACGTGGTTCCTTCTCCTCCATCTCCTCCTCCTCATCCTCCACCTCGGCATCCTCTAGAACTATGCCCTTGCTGGACAATTGTGTACCTGGCGTTTGTGGGTGCAGGATCCCACCCTCGGAGCCACTTGTGAATGACTCCCGTGAAAGCCTTGGAAATGATCCCTCTTCCTCCTCCTCCTCCTGTGCCACATCCTCTTCCATCATAGCCCAAATTATTTTTTCAAGGAGGTATAGAAGTGGGATAGTAACACTGAGAACGGTGTCATCGGCACTGGCCATGTTGGGGGAGTACTCGAAACAGCGCAACAAGGCACACAGGTCTCGCATGGAGGCCCAGTTATTGGTGGTGAAGTGGTGCTGTTCCGCAGAGCAACTCACGCGTGCGTGCTGCAGCTGAAACTCCACTATCGCCTGCTGCTGCTCGCACAGTCTGGCCAGCATGTGCAAAGTGGAGTTCCACCTTGTGGGCACGTCACATATGAGGCGGCGAGCGGGAAGGCCGAAGTTACGCCGCAGCGCTGACAGGCGAGCAGCAGCAGGGTGAGAACGCCGAAAGTGCGCACAGATGTCCAGCACTTTCTGCAGCAGCTCTGACATATCGGGGTGATTTTTAAGGAACCTCTGCACCACCAAATTCAGCACATGCGCCAGGCAAGGGATGTGCGTCAAACCGGCTATGCCCAGAGCTGCCACAAGATTTTGCCCATTATCGCACACCACCAGGCCAGGCTTGAGGCTCACTGGCACCAACCACTCATCGGCCTGTTGTTCAATGCCCCTTCACAACTCTTGCGCTGTGTGGGGTTTTTCCCCCAAACAGGCAAGTTTTAAAACTGCCTGCTGTCATTTACCCCTGGCTGTGTTGAATTTGGTGGTGAAAGTGTTACGCTGACCGGATGAGGATGCGGTAGAGGATGATAAAGCGGAGTAGGAGGAGTTAGCAACAGGAGGCAAACTGAAGCACCCTGCAATCCTTGGTGGGGGAAAGACATGCACCAAACTGCTATCCGCCTCAGGCCCAGCCGCCACTGCATTTACCCAGTGTGCTGTTAGGGAGATATAACGTCCCTGACCGTGCTTACTGGTCCACGTATCCGTAGTTAGGTGGACCTTGCCACAGGTGGCGTTGCGCAGTGCACACCTGATTTTGTCCCCCACTTGGTTGTGCAGGGAAGGGATGGCTCGCCTGGAAAAGTTGTGGCGGCTGGGCAAGACTTACTGTGGGACAGCCACCGCCATTACGGTGGGACAGCCACGGGCTTTTAAAACTCTGCGTCTCCACCAGACGGAATGACAGCATTTTAAAGGCCAGGAATTTTAAAATGCTGGCATTCAGGGCCAGGGATCGTGGGTGTTTAGGGGGGTACTTCCTCTTCCGCTCCAGTGTTTGGGAGATAGAGAGCTGAATGCTTCCATGGGACATTGGGGAGATGGTTGATGACCCAGGTGGTGGTGTTGCTGGCTGAACCTCTCTTTTTGGGGTGGCAGGTGCCACTGTCACTACAGAGGTGGATGAAGAGGCAGAGACTGCAGCAGAAGAGGAAGCAGGAGGAGCCAGAGACCTTTCTTGGTTTTTGAGGTGTCTACTCCACTGCAGCTCGTGCTTTGCACTTAGATGCCTGGTCATGCAGGTTGTGCGCAGGTTGAAAACGTTTATGCCTCGCTTCAGGCTCTGATTGCACAGCGTGAAAACCACTCGTGTCCTGTCATCAGCACATTGTCTGAAGAACTGCCACGCTAGACAACTCCTTGGACCTGGCTTTGGTGTGCTCAGTCCCTTGCTGCGTTGGGCAGTAGCAGGCGTAATGTCTAGGGGACGTCCCGCTCTGCTTTTGCACCCTACTCTGCTGTGCTGGTGGCTATGTGCGACCACTGCCTCTTCCTCCGAACTTCGCCCCCAAGTAGTGCAGGAACCTTTTTCTAAGTCGGAGCGACTTAAGTCGCTCTGATTAGAATGGATCCATTGCACAGAATGGAACGCTACTTGTCAGGCGACCAAGTCGCCTGACAAGTCGTGGCAGTGTGAACCGGCTCTTAATGGAGGGATCTGGGATCTAAAAGACTGCCTCTTTGTTGGGGACTCCAGCCAGACAGTGGGTGTGGCGGCTGGTCGCTCCGATCTCCCGGTGGGACAGGAGACCCGGGCAGAGCGGTGGAAGGGGGAGGGATGTCCCCTCCCGATGCTTGTAATAACACGTGAGCAGCTGATTAGCTGCATCGGTTGTTATCACAAGAAAGCCGACCATCCGCTCTAAAGAATGGTACCGTGGTGATGCCTCTAGCTGGGAACAATCCCTTAAAGCCATGGGATGCAAATTTGCGTTACGTCGGCGTTAAGGGATTAAGAAGTTCAACTGCTTTTAGCTGTCAGCTTGTAAACACGCAGTAGTGATGTTCATTTTAATTTAGCAGCCAACATGCATACTTCTTACTTCAAAGATATCCCACTAGAGTGTATGCACAGGAAACCTCCAGAAACCTGTGAGGGTGGCCCCATGTTTTCAACTGCCTAGGGGCCACCACAGAGTTTAATCTGCCACTGCACAACCTCCCCTCCCCCCCACACCTAATTTTGACCATGTTGTCATCTGTGTTTTCTGGCCAATGGAAGCCTTTCAACAAGAATTTCCGGTCCTGGAATACTCTCAGCTTTGCGTTGACATAAATGTAAAGGAGCTGTTTTATCTGCCAAAGATTTAGTATTTCTCTCCATCTAGTTCTGTAAATTACACAGCACAGTCCCATATGGCATGGCAGAAGACCTGAGCTTTTTCCTCTACTGCAGTTAAATAACAATTATAGGTCTCCCTCCAGCCTGGGACTGGACAATGAAAGAGAAGCAGCACACTTTTGAGCTCATCTGCCTGTCATTCTGCTGTCTCCTTCTATCCTTTGTGTCAGCACATCATCTGATTAGCTCCCTGTGCTGCTTCTTGGTCCCCCAGTCTAAGCTCTGCTATATAGGGATTTCAAGCAAGTGATAAAGTACTTACGCTACTAGCGTATAAAAAATATTGGAATAATTGTAGCGCACCCCCTAAGGAGCCGCCAGTAGAATGGAATCCAACACCCTGCACAGCCAGGCACAAAACATTTTCACAGTCACTTCAGAATCAGAAAACAGTCCAGCACTTTGTTTTTGTTTTGCTTTTTTTATTGAGGGTATTGCACTTGGATGGGGATAGGGGTATTATGGGATGCCCACTTAAGTTCAAAGCAAGTACTGGGGACAATTCCTAGTCCTATACACAGCTCCTTTCCTTCCTCCAGCTTTTCATTTGCTTGCAGAATCTCCAGCAGTGTCACTCTGTAAAAGTTTGTAGCAACGGCCAATTACAGGCAAGGACTCTTGTGGAATGCAGAATGATACCACTAACACATTTACTGCACTTCCTCCTGTGATCACTGGTCCCAGCACCACCTCTTCAGGCCCTGCCTGCCCTCCTGGCTGCAGCAGCACCACATTCTCTAGCCCTCTTGGCCACTACTCCACAGTCCTCCTGACTGATACTTCCCAGTCCTCCAGACTGACCCTTTGGACATCTCCTGGACCTGCTGACCTGCTCACGCTGTCCTCTCCTTGCTCCCATGCTCCTAGGATAGGAGTCCCCCTTGTGTTGTAGAGGGTCCCTACTCCCTACAGCACTCAAGCCCCAGGTCCGAGGTCAGCCCCCCCCCCCCCCAGACTAGGGTAAATCCTCAAGGGCAACAGACAGATTTCTCAGCACTCCATCTCCATCTTCCACCAAATGCCCCTGCTGGCATGACCCAAGAGTATTTAAGAGGTGCCCGTCCCCCGCCAGCCCACCTTCTTGGGATCAGCTGGGGCTCTCATCAATACTCCAAGCGGCTCCTCCTAGACTCCACCCTCTGATTCTTGAAGCTTCTCCAAGGTTTTAGAGAGCAGGGGGAGTTACCAGAGGTGCTGCTTGATGAGTCATCCAGCCTCCCTTAGTCACTCAGCGATGACCCAGATTCAACCCAAGCCTGTCTCTCTCCGCCAGGCCAATTTACCTACACTAACCACAATGTACACTAGCACCTAGCTAGATGGCAGAGCTGCATAAATGTGTGTCTTTTCTATCCAGTTGAAGTTGAGCTGTAGGTCTTTTTATAGGGATTATAGTAAGTGTTATTGTTTCAGGCAGGGAAGGGTTAAGTGATAGGGTTGGCTCTATTGTTAGTGGTCAGTTAGAGGTTGTTGAAAGTTTTGGAAAACTTACCTTTTTTCTAGTTTTCGGTGCCAAAACCCCTGTACTTTATTGTGCCAATACTCTATTCCAGGTGAAATGGACTTATACATACTTTCAGCAATACAAAAATTCAGGCCTGACCTTAAGATCAGCAGTGAAAGCATTGAACCAAACCATTCACAAATAGAACTTTACAAAGGTAAGTGACCAGCATACAATAGGCAGCTGCTGCTGTGCCAATAGGGTCCCATAATAAGTACCAGCTGTACTTTACAGAATGGGGTACCATTCACACTTTTGTTGTGGTAACAGGCATGTTAACAAGCGGAATACATGCTGCATGCATTTGTCTAATCGCATTTATTCTGACTGGTACCGTAAAGCGTTTGGTCACTCCGTTTGATGTCTTCAGAGTGACGAAATGCGTTAGATGGAACGCACGTCGTGACGTCACGGGAGCGAGTGGAACGCAAGCCGGACATTACCGCTCTCCACTCTTGGCTCCAATCGTGACTGCTCACTGGATGTATTTTATGCACTGCTTTTACTTGCTACCTATTTATGAAGGAAAATAGAGGTTTTAAAAATGTAATGCACCATCTGGAGCTTCTTTTCTATACACTTGTCTTGGCCTCATGTGGTGAGAAAAGAAAAGGTGGAACCTGCCATAGACTGGGAACGTGAGGACCATACCGGGAGTGATTACCTATCCTGGCCCTGGTGGCCAATCAAGAGTTTTTTGGTCTTAGTGCTGTATGGTATCTATGACCACCTACATTTGGTGAGTGACCCATCTACTGCCTTCACAGGGTGGAGAGTGATTGGCGCTACTTACATATCACAGGGCCGATCGCCAAACCTGCATTGAGCACTTGCACCTTATTTCTATTTTGGCACAAAGAACTATCTTTTTTTGAACTGTGATCACAAAAGTCACCTTATATCTATATCTATATGGACTATAAAAGCACCTATGGAACACCAGCACTTTATATAATTTATTTACTCTTTGCACAATAATTGAATTGTTTTATATGCATTTTCAAGTTTTTGATCATCACTGCATAATTTTGCACATATACTTGATGCACATTTGTATATTTATTTATTTTTCATACATTCATTTGTTTACAAAGCATTTGTATTCATTTTAAAAACAACTTGAAAGTACCACAGTAATCACAAACAGCAAGCGCTATAGGTAACCCCTAATTTTAGTGGTTAAATATATCTATCTATTCTCCTGTCCTGTAGCAGCTGCTTATCATTATAATAACTCAATACATTTTTTTATTTATCATTTATTATATATTTATTTTTCCACGGTCCATTTGGCGCGGGGGATATACCATTAGTATATCTTTTCTGACACACCTTAATTAAGGTGACCAGATTTTCAGAATGAAGTCCAGGGACACTCTACTCACCACGTCCAATTTTATTGGTGGTTGAAATGTGCTAACAGTGGGAGGGGCTTAAATAGGTATAGTGTGGGTCAGGAGTGCAAACCCAGGTGTGCACTGCATACAGGGGAGGACCCAGCCAGGGGGCAGGGGGGAAATTGCCCCCTGGGCCACTCTAATGTCCTGTAAAAAGCCTGCACAGACATGCCTAAAGGATTCCTGGTGAAGAGAAGCAAAAAGTCTCAGCCGCTGACCTACTGAGTGCAGGATGTAGACAAGGACAGAGCGCAGGCCTCCCTCCCCAGCATGGATGGTGTAAACGGTGTCTGAGCAGAGGCCGGTTGCCCCACTGGAGAATCTCCTCCCCTGGCCAGCCCCAACCAAGCTGTCCCAGCTCCCCCCAATCGTCCCCTGCTGGCCAGGTTGGGAACCCGGATTCAGCCAATGAGTACAGAGTACCTGGAGCGGAGCTTCAGCCTGGAATGGGGATCAGGAGGAGCACGGGAAGAGGGAGAGTGGGGCCGAGTTGTTGCACCATGGGCCTCTGGTTTGTACTTGCCCCCTGGGCTGAAAGTTGCCAGTCTGCCCCTGACTGCATATCACCATCACAAGCAAGGGCAAGGCGGCAAGCAAGCCACATCCTTACTTCCTGCAACAAAGTCTACACAAGTAGAGAGGGGAGGAACTGGAAAGACCATGTAATATTGGCATGTGGTCCCATCAATAACCCAGACACACACGGAGCAGACACACCTCTCCCCTCCTTCCTCCAGATCAATCACAGAACTATTGCTAAGATGGATTACCCTGCAGCTTCCTGGTACATGGACCTCATTATTAAAGCTGGAAAGAAATCAGGGACACCGATTTTTACCCAGGGATGAAGTCGGTGTAGCACCCTACAAGGTAGGTGCTAGGTAAAGTGTAGTAGGCCTTGTCTGCTTATCAGCAGGACCATGATTTTCAGCTAGGTTTTCATGGTTCCCAGGTGTGGCTGTTGAGACTAGGGAGTCTCCCCACTGTGCTCAATGAGGGTTCTCATTGGACAGTGGAGGAAACCCGGCCAATGGCACACCCAGGCTTGTATCTACCCCAAGAAGGTAGATTCTGCCGCACAGCATTCTGGGACTGGGTATAAGTTTGAGGGGAGCACATGACGCAGCGTCTTTGGCTGGAAGCAGAGTCCAAGGAGGGAAGCGACGGCTGTCTCTCCTCCTGTCAAGAGGAATCGGGTGTGCCAAGCGGCTGGCCTGAGGGGACAAAGGGCTAAGCTGAGCTGCAGAGAGGATCCGACGTTTAGAGGACCAGCGGAGCTGAGAGGGGTAGAGTTTCAGGAAAGCATTCCCAGTCGTGAGTACTGCAAACTGCCCCTGGGGGTCTGCCTAGTGAGAGGGGACCACTCCAGGGAAGCTCAGAGGCATCTGGGAGCCGGCTAGCGGGTGCAGGAGCAAAAGTAAAGGCGGTGCCAGTGTTGACCCTGAAGAGTAAAAGTGGGTGCCAGTGTGGTTAGCGGTTAGCTAGCGGTTGGGCCCTGAAGTGTTAAGTGTACAGTGTGCAGTGTTGAGAGTTGCAGCAGAAGCAGTTTACAGAGGCTACCTCAGTCAGGAAGGACTGGAGGGAGCAGTGCTAGACATTTGAGCTAACTAGAGTGTCAGAAGTCAGTCTTCAGTACAGTGCTTGACTTTTGAGCTAACCAGAAGTGTCAGAAGTCACACACAAATTCACAGCAAGTCAGATTCACAAGCGCCAACGGGCGTTGGCCGGCATTCAGCCAACGTCAAGGCAGCGTCAGCAGGCATTTTTCTTCAAGAGTCCCAATTTGTACCTAGTTGAGCCAGAGGAGTATCCCACTCATTTCCTTCTCCTATCCTCATACAAAATAAACAAAACAAACCACAGATGCCGGACTGTTCATTGTCTCAGATCTCACACTTGGGTATTTAGCTTAAATGTGTGGCTGGCGCTTCCGGTAACCATGGCAGACCCACATCAGTCCCAATGCCTGGAAATTCTGCTACATCAGTAAAAACATTTTTTTTCTGTGAGACATCCCTGAAAAATCAGGGACTGTCCCTAGAAACCAAGGACATCTGGTCACCTTAACCTTGATGTCTATCTATTGCCTCTATCCTTTTTTTTTTTTTTTTTTTTGACAAAGGTCTTGGCCCCATCCCCACAGATTTCCTATGTCTCCCTCCCAGATAGCAAGTAATCGTGCTGCAAGTTTGACAAGGACTTGCTAAGCTATTACTAGACTGGCCAGGCTTCACAAGTTTGTTGCACAATTGCAGCAAGTCCGCATTGCATGACTCCAGGTGAACTTTCTTTGCAAACATTCTGCAAGTGTACTGCAAGTTCTGGTTCAGATAAATCAGAGTCAGCAACCTTATTCCACCTAAGGACCAGATTCAATGTATGTGAGTGCATGTAGGGCCGCATTCACCTGCTAATAAATGAAAATAACATTACACAGCCCCCACACCTATGGCCCCCTTTACATTACACAGCCCCCACATCTCTGGCTCCCTTTACATTACACAGCCCCCTGCACCTCTGGACCCCTTTACATTACACAGCTCCCTCACTTCTGGCGCCCTTTACATTACACAGCCCCCAGCACCCCTGGATCCCTTTACATTACACAGCCCCCGCACCTCTGGCCCTCTTTACATTACACAGCCCCCGCAAGTCTGGCCCCCTTTACATTACACAGCCCCCTGCACCCCTGGATCCCTTTACATTACACAGCCCCCACATCTCTAGCCACCTTTACATTACAAAGTCCCCGCATCTCTAGCCACCTTTACATTACACAGCCCCCGCACCTCTGGCTCCCTTTACATTACACAGCCCCCTGCACCTCTGGACCCCTTTACATTACACAGCTCCCGCACCTCTGGCCCTCTTTACATTACACAGCCCCCACATCTCTGGACCCCTTTACATTACACAGCCCCTGCATCTCTGGACCCCTTTACAATACACAGCCCTGCACCTCTGGACCCCTTTACATTACACAGCCTCCACACCCCTGGACCCCTCTACATTACACAGCCCCTGCACCTCAAGACACCTTTACATTACACAGCCCCTGTACCTCTGGACCCCTTTACATTACACAGCCCCCCTGCATATTACACAGCCCCCTGCACATCACTCCCCCTTCTTACCCAACCCCCCTGCATATTACACAGCCCCCCTGCATATTAAACAGCCCCCCTTCAAACACCCCCTGAATTTTACACAGCCCCCCCAGCTACTTAAGCTACTGCTTAATCCACTTTGTTATGTTTACACAAATGTTCCTGTTTGCTAATGACAAGTGTCCCAGTGACTGTGCTTTATTAATAAAATGCTGCCGTATACCTGATTTCTAAGCGCCCCTCTGCCCTCACGTGACCGGCCGTTTATAGCGGCATTTATTAATAAAGCACAGGCACAGGGACACTTATTAGCAAATAGGAACGTTTCAAAGTGTCAACTAGAACTTGTGCTTCAACTGCTCCGCAAGTGTACAACTTACCAGTGAAAATGTGCAGCAAGTTAACAGACTTACAATTCAACACTGCCACAGGTTTGTGGCAAGTTATACCTGCTATCTGGGCTATCGATCCTTTATTGTGATGAGTAATCTCACTGACTAATAGGGATGCTGGTGATTGGAGGGGGCAAACCCAAGCTTATGGGCCATACACACTATACAATTGTCTTTGGATTTTTTCCTTTAGATTTACCAAAACCATATAATATGAGGTCAAATCTAAACACTTTCAATTTGTATGCAACCAGGCAGGCCCCTGCACTACATAGTAAAGGAAATCTACCAACAAAAGTTGTATAATGTGTATCCAGCCTTAAGCCTCGTATAAACAATCAGATTATCAAACGATCGTGCGTACGATATTTGTTGCATGCTTGTCCCATATGAAAAGTGAAGAGGTTACTTTCATACGAAAATTCTCATACGACAGAATTCAACTTCAGAAGTGATGTCATGTGTTGAATTGTTTTGTATGTGTTCTTTCGTTTCTGTAAAATGCCTAGTATTGCTCTTACGATTTTTTTTCGGACGAAAACTGTACTAATTAAACGAAAATCAGACGTTGTGTTGACCTATGATAAAAATTTTATAGCCTGCACATACAGATTTTGTCGTCCGAAAATTTGTAATCGGCTGTCGAAAGCACCATACTGACGATCCGAAAATCGGCAGATCGTTCGTTGGACCAAATTTTACTTTTACCGATTTTCGTATCCTGTGTACCGGCCTTAAGTCTTTGGAAGAAAAGTTATGTTGCTTTAGCTGCCATAAGTGTTCACTTTCCAAAGGAATTTTCCCTTAGCTTAGCAAATGAGGAGAACCTCAGCAGACTACAATCAGCCAATCATGTGCAAGCAAAAATTTAGGTTTTTCTGGGTGTTCTTTGCAAAGTGAACTTTCACCAAGCCAAGGGAAAATTCTGTTTCTGAAGTGAACAACCTATCTGCCTTTAGTAAACCAGTACTGAATATGAAGATTATTTGATAATTTTCACATTCAGTTTTTACTAAAGGTAACCACTGCTTAGGCATTTGACCATCTTGAGCTCAGTTTGAATCACCCTGGTTTGTCACTCATTTACTTTAAAAGTAAAGTATGGAAATATAAAATAATAAACATACATACTAATGTAGATGGCTGCAGCCTCCATCTGATGCAGCTGCCCCCCTCCCCCGTTGGTTCTACACCAAGAACTGAGTGATCAAAGACTGCAGATTGCTTAGTTCTCGGGACCGCTCTGATCACAGAGCAGTGACTGTCAGTGTCTTCCCCTCCAGCGCTCACTGGAGGGTTGGACTGTGGAGGAGGCAGGAGAGGCGGAGCCAGCTGCTGGTCAGGCACCTGGGAAGATCCCAACATTATTGTCAGGATCCCTGCAGAGCCTGGATCGGTTCTGTGACAACAGGGTGTGGGTCGTCAGGCTGAATCTGGGTCACAGGGGTGCAGAACTAAGTTCACTCTTGTGACCCACAGAGGTATGGCAAGAAGAGCTATGTCCATACTCCTTGCTGAAATGTGCTGCTTCTTCTGTAGAACTTCACTCTCTCAATCAATGTTAACTATTTTTAATCCATTTGCCGCTAGCATTTTTAAATAGATATAAAAAAGTATATTATATTTACTTGTTTTCAACTGTTTTTTTTTACATATATTCAGCTGCTTCCTGGTTTCTGGCATAGACCAAAATGATCTCAGGAGTCTTCATGGGCCTTTTATTCTTTCATCTGGAGGACGGGAGGGGGGAGGGCTTTCTCAGCTAAACACACCCTTCCGTCTGCACGCCTGAGTGAAGGGCAGATGGATTCCAGGAAGTAAATGCTACATGAATCATCTGTCTTTACTCAAGATAGCCGCGGCTAGAAATGCTGGGGGGGGGGGGGGGGGGTGTCTTTCATAGTAATTTCTCAACAAAACAAAGCATGGAGATATGGATGGATGGGAAGGTTTGCTTTATATATTAAAAATAAATGAAAAAGCATTTTCAGTTTGTGGTGCTCAGTTACGGTTTAGCTCCGCTCTAACATGTCTAAAATACAATATTCCAAATGCATTTATTTCATTGTTATTCACTCTTTAATTTACTATACCGTCATTATAGTGCCATTATGGCTTTGTTTTTTAGCCAATCTCTCCGAAATACCAGACCTGGGGGGTGTAACTTTTACTTGGCATGAAAAGACCACAGCTCAGTACAGAGAAGACGCCGAACAAAATAATGAGTTTAAGAAGTTTGATCTCATTCATATGATTCAGGTAATGTTTAAATGGAAGTTACAAAGTAAACAGAATGGCTAATAAAAGTGTTATTGGGTCTGTTGGGGAGGGGGGGGGGGGCAGAAAGTTAATCTAGTGTAACAAACCTCATAAAGTGACTCCAGTTATTTGAAATGGGCCCCCCCACAAACTACATCCAGAGTGCCCTGCTCATTATGTGTTCAGCATCGACATCCCTTATACTTTAACACACGTTCTGTTTAACCTCCTAACCCATTTGAGATCCAGTAGTCACCAATTTGCACGACTGCTGGCTATCAGTTCCAGCTTCCGCTGACAGCTGGGGCTCCTATAGAGATGACTAAATTCATATAATGTGAATACTTGCAGAATGGAGGCTTCATTGAGGAAAATAAGTTTGCCTCCTGTAGGTGAACAATATCTTCTACTGGCTGAAGTTCCTTCATTTTAATACTATAATTTTACAGTAAACAAATGATCCTTGTACATGGCTGTCAATTGTACGTAAATGTTGTTTTCTAAAATAAATGTTTGATATACAGTAAGTAACCAGAAAATGTCATCAGTTTGTAAACTTGAAAACATCAAAGAGGCCATTCAGCCGCCTTTACCTTCATATTATCTAGGTTACAATACCAGTAGTGTCCACCAGAGGTCGTCAGTTACTCTATCTATGCTTTCCAGTAACTGTGCAATTTGGATGTTTTAATCCTATTTTTTTTTTTTTTTTTTTTGGTATTCACAAAAAAGTAGATATTTACATGTATAAAACTGTGCATAGCTTTAGATCGTATCTGTAGCTTATAAATGTAATTTGTTGCACTAAGAAAGATATGAACTACTTAGCTTTACAATGTATTTAAAAAAATATGGTCTTGACTTTACAGAGTACATAGAACCATTTACAACAGTGTCTGTATCCAAAGGACACAGCTTACAGACTAATTTCCTTGTATTTAAAAAACAACATATATATATATATATATATATATATATATAGATATAGATAGAGATAGAGATAGAGATAGAGATAGAGATAGATATAGATATATAGATAGATATCTCTATCTATCTATCTATCTATCTATCTATCTATCTATCTATCTATCTATCTATCTATCTATCTATCTATCTATCTATCTATCTATATATATATATATAGATATATAGATATATAGATATATACAGTGCCTTGCAAAAGTATTCGGCCCCCTTGAACTTTGCAAACCTTTTGCCACATTTCAGGCTTCAAACATAAAGATATAAAACTGTAATTTTTTGTGAAGAATCAACAACAAGTTGGACACAATCATGAAGTGGAACGAAATTTATTGGATATTTCAAACTTTGTTAACAAATAAAAAAACTGAAAAAATGGGCGTGCAAAATTATTCAGCCCCTTTACTTTCAGTGCAGCAAACTCTCTCCAGAAGTTCAGTGAGGATCTCTGAATGATCCAATGTTGACCTAAATGACTAATGATGATAAATAGAATCCACCTGTGTGTAATCAAGTCTCCGTATAAATGCACCTGCACTGTGATAGTCTCAGAGGTCCGTTTAAAGCGCAGAGAGCATCATGAAGAACAAGGAACACACCAGGCAGGTCCGAGATGCTGTTGTGGAGAAGTTTAAAGCCGGATTTGGATACAAAAAGATTTCCCAAACTTTAAACATCCCAAGGAGCACTGTGCAAGCGATAATATTGAAATGGAAGGAGTATCAGGCCACTGCAAATCTACGAAGACCTGGCCGTCCCTCTAAACTTTCAGCTCATACAAGGAGAAGACTGATCAGAGATGCAGCCAAGAGGCCCATGATCACTCTGGATGAACTGCAGAGATCTACAGCTGAGGTGGGAGACTCTGTCCATAGGACAACAATCAGTCGTATACTGCACAAATCTGGCCTTTATGGAAGAGTGGCAAGAAGAAAGCCATTTCTTAAAGATATCCATAAAAAGTGTCGTTTAAAGTTTGCCACAAGCCACCTGGGAGACACCAAACATGTGGAAGAAGGTGCTCTGGTCAGATGAAACCAAAATCAAACTTTTTGGCAACAATGCAAAACGTTATGTTTGGCGTAAAAGCAACACAGCTCATCACCCTGAACACACCATCCCCACTGTCAAACATGGTGGTGGCAGAATCATGGTTTGGGCCTGCTTTTCTTCAGCAGGGACAGGGAAGATGGTTAAAATTGATGGGAAGGTGGATGGAGCCAAATACAGGACCATTCTGGAAGAAAACCTGATGGAGTCTGCAAAAGACCTGAGACTGGGATGGAGATTTGTCTTCCAACAAGACAATGATCCAAAACAAAGCAAAATCTACAATGGAATGGTTCACAAATAAACATATCCAGGTGTTAGAATGTCCAAGTCAAAGTCCAGACCTGAATCCAATCGAGAATCTGTGGAAAGAACTGAAAACTGCTGTTCACAAACGCTCTCCATCCAACCTCACTGAGCTCGAGCTGTTTTGCAAGGAGGAATGGGCAAAAATTTTAGCCTCTCGATGTGCAAAACTGATAGAGACATACCCCAAGCGACTTACAGCTGTAATCGCAGCAAAAGGTGGCGCTACAAAGTATTAACTTAAGGGGGCTGAATAATTTTGCATGCCCAATTTTTCAGTTTTTTATTTGTTAAAAAAGTTTGAAATATCCAATAAATTTCGCTCCACTTCATGATTGTGTCCCACTTGTTGTTGATTCTTCACAAAAAAATTACAGTTTTATATCTTTATGTTTGATGCCTGAAATGTGGCAAAAGGTCGCAAAGTTCAAAGGGGCCGAATACTTTTGCAAGGCACTGTATATATATATAATGAAGTATTGGGACACCTGCCTTTACATGCACATGAACTTTAATGGCATCCCAGTCTTAGTCCGTAGGGTCCAATATTGAGTTGGCCCACCCTTTGCAGCTATAACAGCTTCAACTCTTCTGGGAAGGCTGTCCACAAGGTTTAGGAGTGTGTCTATGGGAATGTTTGACTAGTCTTCCAAAAATTCATTTGTGAGGTCTGTCACTGATGTTGGACGAGAAAGCCTGGCTCGCAGACTCTGCACTAATTTATCTCACAGGCGTTCTGCTGGGTTGGGGTCAGGACTCCAGACTCGCTGATCCCTGGCTCTATGGACCTTGCTTTGTGCACTGGTGCGCAGTCATGTTGGAACAGGAAGGGGCCATCCCCAAACTGTTCCCACAAAGTTGGGAGCATAAAATTGTCCAAAATGTCTTGGTATGCTGACACCTTAAGAGTTCCCTTGACTGGAACTAAGGGACCAAGCCCAACCCCTGAAAAACAACCCCACACCGTAATCCCCCCTCCACCAAATGATTTGTTGAGGGTCAACTCATTATTGAACCCTACGGACTAAGACTGAGATGCCAATAAAATTCATGTGCGTGTAAAAGGCAGGTGTCCCAATACTTTTGACAATATAGTGTGTACTGTATATACAGTATCTCACAAAAGTGAGTACACCCCTCACATTTTTGTAAATATTTTATTATATTTTTTCATGTGACAACACTGAAGAAATTACACTTTGCTACAATGTAAAGTAGTGAGTGTACAGCTTGTATAAGGCCCCTTTCACTCGAACGATCCGATTAGATCCACCTGTCAGTTTTTTAGGCGGATCTGATCGGATCCTCCATACATCCCTATGGGGCAGCGGATGTCAGCGGTGACATGTCCGCTGACACCCACTGCCGTCCGCATTCCGATCCTGTCCATGAAATCCAGACGGATGGAAACCCTATTTTCCATCCGTCCGGGGGATCGGATCAGATGGGATCGGATGAGAGCGGACAGGCGCTAGAGAGCCCAGTGAGCGGACAGGCCCCCCCCACCCCAAAGCACCATGCCCCCATGTTGATGGGGACAGGGGTCTCTTCCCGACAACCGTGGGCTGTGGTTGTGGGAGTCTGCGAGGGGAGGCTTATCGGAATCTGGAAGCCCCCTTTAACTTTCCTGGTGGTCTGATTATGTCAGGATTTCTGTGCTAAAAGCGGTACATTGTTTTGCATGGAAATCTGTTGTTTTATATTTAAAAACTCACCTTCCCGTGCGATCCCCCGCCGTCCTCCCAGCCAATGCCAGCACCTGTTTTCTGGTTTCCTTCCCTGCGAGCGTTGTGACGCAGGGGGGTGGAACCGGGGGCAATTTCAAAAATGTAAATACACTAAATGACATGATACAAAGCTGTGATCCTAAGACCCCGTTCACACTGGGGCGACGCTACTTGCCGGGGCGACCTCACAGGTCGCGGTGCGCAGCTCGCACCGCGACCTCGGAGCGGCCGGCACGGACTTCATATCATTGAAGTCAATGCAGGTCGCTCCGGGTCGCCCCAAAGAAGCTCCGGACCCTTTTTCTAAGTCGGAGCGACTTGTGGCGTCCAAAAAGCATTTTTTTTTTGCGCAAAAGCGCTTTTAGCTGTCACTGTTTTCCAGTTTGTCTAAAAGCACTTTTGCACAAAAAGAATGCTTTTTGGAAGCCATGGTCGTTAAAATTTTCCAGGCACAAAGCACTGGAAAAGCACAGGCTCGGGGTTACCAATTTTGGTACTGAAAGTTAACCCAGAGCCACACTCTGGAATACGGCTAAAGAGGTTAACAAGGGGGCCCCAAGATCCCGCCCCCCCCCCTATGTGAATGGATATCGGGCACATCGTACCCCTACCCATTCACCAAAAAAGTGTACGAAAAAAATAAAGACAAAAGCCAGTTTTGGGTATAGGATTCTGCATATGAAGGTTCCTATGTATTTATTTTGTTCTAATTGTTGAACTAGATAAATTTGTGTCTTTTTTCATCCTAGCTATGTAAAAATTCTGTCACAAACGAATTGTTATGTATCCAAGAGCACAAAACTTGAATATTTTTCCTTTTAAAAAAATATTAGCAGCTGTAGATTAAAATGAACTTCTCAACACTGTATTATTTTTATATTATTATTGTAGTAATTACATATATTTTATTTAACCACTTGCCGACTGCCGCACGACTATCTACGGCGGCGGTCAGCCCCTCACAGGCAAACTAACGTAGGTCTACGTTGCTTGCCTGTGAGGGTTTAGGGAGCGAGCGCGAGCCGCCGGAGGCGCGCTCCCGCGTGGTCACGGACCCCCCCGCGCGTGTGACCAGCGGACCCGATGTCCGCCGGTCACTTGGCGATCGGCGGGGGATAGGGAGAATGTCAGGCAGCTTGTGTAAACAAGCCACCTGTCATTCTCCTCGCTGTAAAGACACTGATCACTCGGATCTAGTATGTAGATCCGTTGATCAGTGTCCTTACAGCTGAAGCCACAGCCAATCACAGTAGAAACCACGCCCCTAGGGACACACACAGCCCCTCCCTCCCAAATAAAGTTAACCCCTTCACTACCAGTGTATTTTTACAGTAACAGTGCATATGTATAGCACTGATTACTGTAGAAATGTCACTGGGACCCCCAAAAGTGTCACAAATGTCAGTCAAGGGTCCGATCTGTCCGCCCCAATGTCGCAGTACCGCAAAAAAAATCGCAGATCGCCGCCATTACGCGTTAAAAAAAAACAACAAAAATGACAAAAATCTTTCCCTTTGTTAGTATAACTTTTGCGCAAACCAATCAAAATACGCTTTTTGCAATTTTTTTTACCAAACATAGGTAGCATAAAACAAATTGGCCGAAAAGTTAAAAAATTTTGATTTTTACATTTTTTTGGGGGGGAATTTCATATAAAAAAATGTGAAAAATATTGCTATTTTTGCAAAATTGACGCTCTTTTTTTGTTTATAGCGCGTGATCAAAAAATCGCACAGGTGATCAAATACCACCAAAAGAAAGCTCTGTTTGTGGGAAAAAAAGGACGCCAAATTCGTTTAGGTACAGCGTCGCACGACCGCGCAATTGTCCGTTAAAGTCAAGCAGTGCCGAATCGCAAAATACCCCCTGGTCAGGAAGGGGGTAAAAAAAGAGGAGTTTTCCTTTAAGCACACATTGGTTACTGAAGTGGGGTTATCCTGTGTTTCAGGTGGTCTACTATACAACGCCAATAAAAGAAACCTTGGAGTTTTTCCTATCATGTCTGTCCCCAGAAGGAAAGCTTATCATCACCATTATAACAGGTGAGTTACATAGATTTCTGTTCTGATTGTGGGATCAAAAACTCTACAGCGCAGATTCTGCTTAAAGTGTAACTCCACTTTTGTTGAGAAAAAACATTCCCCGCTGGGTGATCTCTGTACATTGCAAGGATTATAACAACCTTTGTTGCAGATTCCTACCTTTTGTTATTCTGAAGAAATTCCTGTGCGTTTCTCTGTGCCCCTGTGTAGAGTGAGTCTAATGGGAGTGGTTTCATAGTTATCAATCAGCTGTGCACCTGCAGGGCTCTAATGAGGAAAGCTGCTGGGCCTCCCTTTAGGCCCCTTTCACACATCTGTGACTTGTCCTGTGACTTGGGAGTGCAAAGTCACATGACAAGTCGTACCCCATGATTTCCAATGAGTACCATTCATATCTGTGTGACTTCAAGTTCCAGCGACTTCAAAATAGTCCCTGCACTACTTTGGTCTGACTTTGATGCGACTTGAGGTCCACAGACCTCAAGATTACACCGGCATTGCTTCAAGTCGCGTCGAAGTCCAAGTACAAGTGTGAAAGGGGCCTAAGCAGTGATTTCCTATTGGAAATATCTCACCAAAAATGACATTTTTGTTGCAGGGGATGCCAGAAACCTGACTTGTATCTTAGGCAGACTTCTGGGAAAATTGGTGAGCCAATCACACAAGCAGGAAATTATGTTTCTGGGGTTTGCGTCTGTGACCTGCTGCACTAACATTGCTTTCTTGGAATATTGATGTATGAGGTGAAAGCCATAGAGGTACATAGATTCAATAACGAAGTAAATATATATCAAAAAATTAGCATATTGTGATAAAGTTCATTATTTTCTGTAATGTACTGATAAACATTAGACTTTCATATATTTTAGATTCATTACACACAACTGAAGTAGTGCAAGCCTTTTATTGTTTTAATATTGATGATTTTGGCATACAGCTCATGAAAACCCAAAATTCCTATCTCAAAAAATTAGCATATCATGAAAAGGTTCTATAAACGAGCTATTAACCTAATCATCTGAATCAACTAATTAACTCTAAACACCTGCAAAAGATTCCTGAGGCTTTTAAAAACTCCCAGCCTGGTTCATTACTCAAAACCGCAATCATGGGTAAGACTGCCGACCTGACTGCTGTCCAGAAGGCCATCATTGACACCTTCAAGCAAGAGGGTAAGACACAGAAAGAAATTTCTGAACGAATAGGCTGTTCCCAGAGTGCTGTATCAAGGCACCTCAGTGGGAAGTCTGTGGGAAGGAAAAAGTGTGGCAGAAAACGCTGCACAACGAGAAGAGGTGACCGGACCCTGAGGAAGATTGTGGAGAAGGACCGATTCCAGACCTTGGGGGACCTGCGGAAGCAGTGGACTGAGTCTGGAGTAGAAACATCTAGAGCCACCGTGTACAGGCGTGTGCAGGAAATGGGCTACAGGTGCCGCATTCCCCAGGTCAAGCCACTTTTGAACCAGAAACAGCGGCAGAAGAGCCTGACCTGGGCTACAGAGAAGCAGCACTGGACTGTTGCTCAGTGGTCCAAAGTACTTTTTTCGGATGAAAGCTAATTTTGCATGTCATTTCGGAAATCAAGGTGCCAGAGTCTGGAGGAAGACTGGGGAGAGGGAAATGCCAAAATGCCTGAAGTCCAGTGTCAAGTACCCACAGTCAGTGATGGTCTGGGGTGCCATGTCAGCTGCTGGTGTTGGTCCACTGTGTTTTATCAAGGGCAGGGTCAATGCAGCTAGCTATCAGGAGATTTTGGAGCACTTCATGCTTCCATCTGCTGAAAAGCTTTATGGAGATGAAGATTTCATTTTTCAGCACGACCTGGCACCTGCTCACAGTGCCAAAACCACTGGTAAATGGTTTACTGACCATGGTATTATGGTGCTCAATTGGCCTGCCAACTCTCCTGACCTGAACCCCATAGAGAATCTGTGGGATGTTGTGAAGAGAAAGTTGAGAGACGCAAGACCCAACACTCTGGATGAGCTCAAGGCCGCTATCGAAGCATCCTGGGCCTCCATAACACCTCAGCAGTGCCACAGGCTGATCGCCTCCATGCCACGCCGCATTGAAGCAGTCATTTCTGCAAAAGGATTCCCGACCAAGTATTGAGTGCATAACTGAACATAATTTTTTCAAGGTTGACTTTTTTTGTATTAAAAACACTTTTCTTTTATTGGTCGGATGAAATATGCTAATTTTTTGAGATAGGAATTTTGGGTTTTCATGAGCTGTATGCCAAAATCATAAATATTAAAACAATAAAAGGCTTGCACTACTTCAGTTGTGTGTAATGAATCTAAAATATATGAAAGTCTAATGTTTATCAGTACATTACAGAAAATAATGAACTTTATCACAATATGCTAATTTTTTGAGAGGGACCTGTGTATATATATATATATATATATATATATATACAGTGCCTTGCGAAAGTATTCGGCCCCCTTGAACTTTTCGACCTTTTGCCACATTTCAGGCTTCAAACATAAATATATAAAACTGTAATTTTTTTGTGAAGAATCAACAACAAGTGAGGCACAATCACGAAGTGGAACAAAATTTATTGGATATTTCAAACTTTTTTAACAAATAAAAAACTGAAAAATTGGGCGTGCAAAATTATTCAGCCCCCTTAAGTTAATACTTTGTAGAGCCACCTTTTGCTGCGATTACAGCTGTAAGTCGCTTGGGGTATGTCTCTATCAGTTTTGCACATTGAGAGACTGAAATTTTTGCCCATTCCTCCTTGGAAAACAGCTTGAGCTCAGTGAGGTTGGATGGAGAGCGTTTGTGAACAGCAGTTTTCAGTTCTTTCCACAGATTCTCGATTGGATTCAGGTCTGGACTTTGACTTGGCCATTCTAACACCTGGATATATTTATTTGTGAACCATCCCATTGTAGATTTTGCTTTATGTTTTGGATCATTGTCTTGTTGGAAGACAAATCTCCGTCCCAGTCTCAGGTCTTTTGCAGACTCCATCAGGTTTTCTTCCAGAATGGTCCTGTATTTGGCTCCATCCATCTTCCCATCAATTTTAACCATCTTCCCTGTCCCTGCTGAAGAAAAGCAGGCCCAAACCATGATGCTGCCACCACCATGTTTGACAGTGGGGATGGTGTGTTCAGGGTGATGAGCTGTGTTGCTTTTACGCCAAACATAACGTTTTGCATTGTTGCCAAAAAGTTTGATTTTAGTTTCATCTGACCAGAGCACCTTCTTCCACATGTTTGGTGTGTCTCCCAGGTGGCTTGTGGCAAACTTTTAACGACACTTTTTATGGATATCTTTAAGAAATGGCTTTCTTCTTGCCACTCTTCCATAAAGGCCAGATTTGTGCAGTATACGACTGATTGTTGTCCTATGGACAGAGTCTCCCACCTCAGCTGTAGATCTCTGCAGTTCATCCAGAGTGATCATGGGCCTCTTGGCTGCATCTCTGATCAGTCTTCTCCTTGTATGAGCTGAAAGTTTAGAGGGACGGCCAGGTCTTCGTAGATTTGCAGTGGTCTGATACTCCTTCCATTTCAAAATTATCGCTTGCACAGTGCTCCTTGGGATGTTTAAATCTTGGGAAATCTTTTTGTATCCAACTCCGGCTTTAAACTTCTCCACAACAGTATCTCGGACCTGCCTGGTGTGTTCCTTGTTCTTCATGATGCTCTCTGCGCTTTAAACGGACCTCTGAGACTATCACAGTGCAGGTACATTTATACTGAGACTTGATTACACACAGGTGGATTCTATTTATCATCATTCGTCATTTAGGTCAACATTGGATCATTCAGAGATCCTCACTGAACTTCTGGAGAGAGTTTGCTGCACTGAAAGTAAAGGGGCTGAATAATTTTGCACACCCAATCTTTCAGTTTTTTATTTGTTAACAAAGTTTGAAATATCCAATAAATTCCGTTCCACTTCATGATTGTGTCCCACTTGTTGTTGATTCTTCACAAAAAATTACAGTTTTATATCTTTATGTTTGAAGCCTGAAATGTGGCAAAAGGTCGCAAAGTTCAAGGGAGGGGGCAGAATACTTTGCACTGTGTCTATATATATATATATATATATATATATATATATATATATATATATACACATAGTACTATAGAAAGGTTTTAGGAAATCGCTGGATAGAGAGGGGGCTCAGCAGTGGCGGCCGGTGCATTGGGGGCGCAGGGGCGCTGCCCCCCTATCCATGCATCCGGCCCCCTAATCTGCATGCGGGACTAATGGAGCTCAATGGGGTTTTTTTTTTTCGGAGTCACCTGATTAGAGCCAGAGGCTCTAATAGGCTTCAGAAAAGGGTGGACCCGGGGCACAGAGCAGTGTGCCCCGAGCCCACCCATTGTGTGACAGTAGCGAATTGGTCCGAGACCCGCTTCCTGATTGGGCGAAAGGCAAAATCATGCCATTGGCCGAGGAGGAGGTGGGAGGACTCGAGGAGAAGTTGCAGGTAAGTGCACTGGTCCTGGAGGGGGGGGGGGGTGCACGGCACGCTACGCTGGTCACTCTGCATTGAATGAGGGCACGATGATCTCTCTGTATTGAATGGGGGCACACTGATCTCTCTGCATTGAAAGGGGCACACTGATCTCTCTGTATTGAATGGGGGCACGCTGATCTCTCTGCATTGAAAGGGGCACACTGATCTCTCTGTATTGAATGGGGGCACACTGATCTCTCTGCACTGAAGGGGGCACACTGATCTATCTGCATTGAATGGGGCACACCGATCTCTCTGCATTGAATGTGGGGGCACACTGATCTCTCTGCATTGAATGGGGGCACACTGATCTCTCTGCATTGAAAGGGGGCGCACTGATCTCTCTGCATTGAAAGGGGCACACTGATCTCTCTGCATTGCAAGGGGCACACTGATCTCTCTGCATTGAAAGGGGGCACACTGATCTCTCTGTATTGAAGGGGGCACACTGATCTCTCTGCATTGAAGGGGGCACACTGTTCTCTCTGCATTGAATGGGGGCACACTGATCTCTCTGCATTGAAATGGGCACACTGATCTCTCTGCATTGAAAGGGGCACACTGATCTCTCTGCATTGAAAGGGGGCACGCTGATCTCTCTGCATTGAAGGGGGCACGCTGGTCACTCTGCATTGAAAGGGGACACGCTGGTTACTCTGCATTAAAAGGGGGCAAGCTGGTCATTCTGCATTGAAAGGGGGCACGCTGTTCTCTCTGCATTGAAAGGGGGCAAGCTGGTCACTCTGCATTGAAAGGGGGCACGCTGGTCATTCTGCATTGAAAGGGGGCACGCTGGTCTCTCTGCATTGAAAGGGGGCAAGCTGGTCACTCTGCATTGAAGGGGGTACACTATACCTTGATTACTGAAGGCCCCTTTCACACTTTTGTAACCTCAAAGTCACGCAATTTTTTACAGCTTTTTTTGCCGTAAAGCAATGCCTATTACATTCTTCTGTTTGCGCCCCCCCAAAATTTTTTAGCACCAGCCGCCACTGGGGCTCAGGTAAGTATTAGGGGGGCGGAGGGGGCTGCTGCACACAGAAGGCCTATTATCTTACTGCATAGAATGCAGTAAGATAAAAAAAAAAACCTTCTGAATTTGCTAACCCCTTTAATGCTCTGCATTGTGTAAAAAGGCTGTTGGATCCTGTCTCCTCTGATCCTTCCACTGTCCCCAAACCGTCTCCAGATAGAACAGAGCCTTGCGGGCACTCCACACATGCTCAGTTTGGTGTTTATTGCTAGAGATTTTTTTTGTTTCTTGGGAGAGTGCATGTGATCAGCACAGGGCCAATCAGCACTGTTAAGACAGAGGGTCAGGGGTCCTGCAGACTTATAGGACAGTCAGAGGAGAACAAAAACTCCTCCTATAAGCTTTAACCAGACACTGATAAAGTCACAAGACTGCTGTGAATGCTGATGAGAAAGGTATTTAGCAGTTTATATTTACTAAATAAATTGCATTTCCATGTTCTGTGTACTGTGGGAGACCATATATAGTGAGTGCAGGCTCCTGGGTTTAGTAACACTTTAAACAGCCAAATTGCTTCAGTAAGCATGTTTTAATGAGCATGTGGTAGAGAAAACTGTAAAGAGTTGAACTTTGCTTCCTTTAAAGGACAATATATTGCAAGTGATTTTGTTTTCACATTTCACAAGATGGTGGACTTATATATATTCATTTGGACTTTTGAGTTAATGTATTACCTTCCGCACATGGTGGACTGAATTTAAATATTTTTGTTTTATGTTTTCTTGAACGCAGCACTTAATTTGTGAATTGTTTTACCAATTATTATCTGTTGGTGTGCTAGCAGCTGAGATTGGATCACACCCAGTAGCGCCCAGTAGCGCTATTTATTTATATGCCTCATGCTTATCTCTATTGCTGATCAACAGTGATCAGCAATGATAGTTGCAGTCAATATTTGCATGATACAGAGCCCGGGTTTTAGGGTTTAAGTACTCTGAAGATGACCTAAAGACACCTTAAACTAGACCTTGGGCCACCTTAGAAGGTAACATCACAGGTCCATTGTACTGAAGAGGTATAGATGTTGGCATTGCTGGCCTCTCTTTTTGGGGATGTTAACTGCCTGGCTGTAATGCTGATCCAATAATGTCAGTACTTTATCGAGTCCTTGACTGAGAAAATGTATCCAAATCAGTTCTGATTTCACTGTCTGTATGCTTATGCTGAGTCTCCAGTATTGAAGCCAGAGACAACCAGGCAACTAACAGGTTGAGAAAAATGTCAGCAATGGCATCCTCTTTATTTCCCCATCTGTATATCCACTATATTGTAAAAAGTATTGGGACGCCTGCCTTTACACGCACATGAACTTTAATGGCATCCCAGTCTTAATCTGTAGGGTTTAACGCACACTTTGCAGCTATAACAGCTTCAAGTCTTCTGGGAAGGCTGTCCACAAGGTTTAGGAGTGTGTCTATGGGAATGTTTGACCATTCTTCCAGAAGCGCATTTGTGAGGTCAGGCACTGGTGTTGGATGAGAACGAGAAGGCCTGGCTTGCAGTCTCCACTCTAATTTATCCCAAAGGTGTCCTATCGGGTTGAGGTCAGGACTCTGTGCAGGCCAATCAAGTTTCTTCACCCCAACTCACTCATTCATGTCTTTATGGACCTTGCTTTGTGCACTGGTGCGCAGTCATATTGGAGCAGGAAGGGGCCATCATCAAACTCAGTTGGGAGCATGAAATTGTCTGTAGCACTGCCCCCTAGGGAGCTGCTGAGATTGGATTCCCCTGGGTTACCCATAGCAACAGTCCATAAAATCTTATCACTTTAACACTTGGCTCAGACAATGAACAGTCCAGGGGATTTGGTTTCTGTGTTTTATTTTAGAACTTGGATGGGAGAAGGGATGAGTGAGATACTCCAACTTGAACTATGCATAATGTAGAGGACATCTATCTGTAGAGTATGCGGCAAGGCCGCTGCTTCACTCTGCCACTGAAGGTATGATAGTGAAAATGATCCTGTTGTGTTGAACCTTCAGGGTCCTAAACCTGGCACCCCCTTTCTCACTTGCTGTGTGTGCTAGCTCTTGTCCACTGACCCTCACTGGAGTGGTCCCCTTCCTGGGCAGACCCCCAGCAAGCTCCCTGGTACACACGGACACTGTTTTTCCTCAGATTGCTCTGCCTTCAACTCCCTGGTCAGCATCCACTGGACCTCCTGGCTCAGCACCACACTTCTGGTCCCTTAGGCCGACTGTCTGTGACCACCTTCCACACTGACAAGAGGAGAGACAGCCGCCACCCTCCTCCTGGGACCTGGCTTCCCACCCAAAGACGCCCTGTTACTTGTGCCCTTGGCTTTTATGACCAATCCCAGGATGCACTGCACTTGTGCCCTCCCATTGGGACAGCCACAAAAGCCTGTGTGTCATTGGCTGGGTTTCCTCCACTGTCCAACAGGCTCCCCTATTGGATACAGTGGGTACACTGCCTCAGACCAAGTGAATCACACATGGACACATGTAACAGGCACACCTACTGATCAGGCTCCCCTGATAAGCAGATGGAGCAAACAATGCTTTTACCTAGCACCTACCTAGGAGGGTGCTACATGTCCAAAATGTCTTGGTATGCTGACGCCTTAAGAGTTCCCTTCACTAAGGGGTCAAACATTCCCATATAAACACTCCTAAACCTTGTGGACAGCCTTCCTAGAAGAGTTGAAGCTGTAATAAAGGCAAAGGGTGAGCCAACTCAATACTGAACCCAATGGACTGGAATGCCATTACAGTTCATGTGCCTGTAAAGGCACGTGTCCCAATACTTTTGACAAGTGTACCTCCTAAATAGTATACCTCCTAAAATGTAAATGTCTTCTAAATGTTTCTTTGTAAATGTACAGTAGATGGCAAAAGTCAAAAGAAAAAAAGTGACTTTGTTCATTTAATAAAGGAGAACTATTAGATTCTGCCAATGATTGTGTATGATGCCAGTGATTGGCTGCTCCTGTGAAGTCACACCTTTTACTCTCACTGATTGTTCTATAGGGGACTGCGGATGGAATAAATTGTACAAGAGACATACATGGCTTTCACAGGAAGATTATTGCATGGATTTGTGCTCGGAGGACCTCACTGGAATCCTTGATACCATCCCCGTGAGATACGAGACCCATGACATCGACTCGTACTTCGATATCACTGAGTGTTTTGTAGAGGGCAGTGATGTTGGCGAGATGTTGCTCGATGCAGTCACAGAGAAATTACACTTTACAGAAACGGCACCCGCTGAAATCAAAGCAAAAATCATGGAGGACCTGCAGAACCCAGAATTCAGCACCATGAGAGATGGCAAGATCTTCTTAGATACAAGGATTAAAGCAATTGTGGTTGGGTAGCAAATAGTTTTTGTTTTTCAAAAAGTTTTGTCAAAGTACACCTGTCATCCTAAGATTTTCATTGCTGACCTTCCTTCCTTTGAATCTCCTACATCACACAAAATTTAGAGTTTTCTTTTCACTAAAATTTGAAAGTGGTAAACCTTAGACATGAAATATGTACAAAACATATCCCTCTGTAGTGTGTACTTGTCTCAAATAAAATTGTAATTTCTGTCTGCTGCTTTGTTCTTCTGCTATCAATAGGAGTCATGCCTGCCTCCAAAAATGCCCGATAAATGCCTGCAAGAAAAAAAGCCAGGTGGAGAGAAGCCGTATTAATGTTCTAAAAAAATTATAAGAAAAATGCTAATTTTTTGGGGGTTCTGGACATGCTACAGAGATGAAACTTCACAGGTACACTTTTTGGACCCCCCCAGACACTAAATCCAAAAAAAGTCATGCCTGCCTCAAAAAATGCCTGATAAATGCCTGCAAGAAAAAAAGCCAGGTGGAGAGAAGCCGTATTAATGTTCTAAAAAAATTATAAGAAAAATGCTAATTTTTTGGGGGTTCTGGACATGCTACAGAGATGAAACTTCACAGGTACACTTTTTGGACTCCCCAGACACTAAATCCAAAAAAAGTCATGCCTGCCTCCAAAAATGCCCGATAAATGCCTGCAAGAAAAAAGGCAAGGTGTACAGAATCTGCCACACTGCTGTATTAATAATTATAAGAAAAATGCTAATTTTTTTCTGGTTCTGGACATGCTACAGAGCTGAAACTTCACAGGTACACTTTTTAGACCCCCCAGACACTAAAGACATGCCTTCCTCCAAAGACACCCAAAAAATGCCCGATAAATGCCAGCAAAAAAAAAAAAAAAAAAGGAAAGGGAAATTAGGTCACAACACATCATATTCTGATTGGCCAAATACGAAGTCCTACAAAGTCGTCTCGCGTAAGTCGCACTGAAGTCGTGCTGAAGTCGCGCTGAAGTCGCGCTAAAAGTCGCGCTAGAAGTCGCCCCTTATGAGGCGACTTTAGTGGTCGCGGCAGTGTGAACCGGCTCTGACAGGAAATTGAAAAGGGAATTTCAAACTTAAGACCAAAGTAGCAGAGTTGGAATAATTCTCTCATTCAGCTGCACTACTTCTGCATAAAGGTTAACATTTTCATTACAATTCCCTGCAATTCTAAAGTGTGAAATGTGCTCAGGTGTGACCATACAAAAAATGTAATATGTAAATATAAATAAAGTGCAAAGTGTAAATAAGTACGATTATACTATCTGGTATAATTAGGTTTTATCGCACTTATTTACACTTTGCACTTTATTTATATTTACATATTACATTTTTTGTCTGGGCACAACACAATGCAGAGGGGAGGCTCCAGTGACATAACAGACTCCCCCCCCTATCAAGGTCCAATAGTGGAGAGGGTACACCCCAATTACATGAAAGACCCTTCACCCATCCCGCCACTAGTGATCTGAACTTACTACAAGGGGGACACCCCAACCACATGACAGAACCCCACCCCCTCACTTGTTACCCCAATACAGAAAAGAGGGGACACCCCAACATGACAGACCTTCCCCATCCCACAATGAGCGATCCCAACACAGTGCAGAGGGGACCCCCCGTCACATGAAAGAACTCCATTCTGGCACCTGTGACCCCCAACAGTGCAGAGGGAAACCCTCCAGTCACATGACAGAAACCCATTCTGGCACCTATGGCCCCCCAACAGTGTAGAGGGGATCCCTCCAGTCACATGACAGAACCCCTTTCTGGCACCTGTGACCCCCCCAACAGTGGAGAGGGGACGCCTCCAGTCACATGACAGAGCCCCTTTCTGGCACCGGTGACCCCCCCAACAGTGGAGAGGGGACCCCTCCAGTCACATGACAGAACACTATTCTGACACCTGTAACCCCCCCCCCAACAGTGCAGAGGGGACCCCCAGTCATATGACAGAACCTCATTCTGGCACCTGTGACCCCAACAGTGCAGAGGGGACCCCCAGTCACATGACAGAATCCCTTTCTGGCACCTGTGACCCCAACAGTGCAGAGGGGACCCCTCTGACACATGACAGAACACCATTCTGGCACCTGTGACCCCAACAGTGCAGAGGGGACCCCTCTGACACATGACAGAACACCATTCTGGCACCTGTGACCCCCCAACAGTGCAGAGGGGACCCCTCTGACACATGACAGAACCCCATTCTGGCATCTGTAACCCCCCAACAGTGCAGAGGGGACCCCCAGTCACATGACAGAACCTCATTCTGGCACCTGTGACCCCAACAGTGCAGAGGGGACCCCTCTGACACATGACAGAACCCCATTCTGGCACCTGTGACCCCAACAGTGCAAAGGGGACCCCCAGTCACATGACAGAATCCCATTCTGGCACCTGTGACCCCAACAGTGCAGAGGGGACCCCTCTGACACATGAAAGAACCCCCCAACACGGAGGGGACACCTCCCTTCCCTCTCTTTCGTTCCTCTCAGACATTACCGAATGCGGAGCTCCCTCAGTACGACATGAAACCATGACACCCTACTAAAAGAAATCATGGCCCTGATGTTAGGGAGACAAAGCCCACTATACATTTACCTAGCACCTACCTGTAGGGTGCTACATATGGTTATGCATTTTTTCCTCCTGTCCCCTGTTTTGTGCCATCTTTATAGTATTACCAGCCTCTGAAAGTTGCAGTTTGCTGTTTTGTCCAGTAGTGTGTCCCTTTGGCCTCCATTGTCTCCCTGGGGTCTCCCTGGATGTGCGTACTTCTGCTGCCTTGCACGTTTTCTGAGATGCTAGCGTAGTATGATCGCTGGGGCTGTCCTGCTGCTTTGTTAATGGTGGGTGACGCTTTCCCATGTGCACTCTTGAGCAGCACAAGAGCAAAAAGTGGATGCTGGCTCTGCTTTACCCCGCGCCTGCCGCTACATGCCAACAGGACAATGCCAACATCCCCTACTGCCTCTACTGCCCCCCACAGGGCGTGCTCCTGACCAGACATTTTCAGGGGAAGATGGAGGGATACAGGAAAGAGAAGAAACAGAGGTATTTAATTGGATAGGCCTGAATTACACTAGATACACTTTACTACAAAGTTTTAATAGTACTTTAACCACTTGCCGATCGCCTGCCGCACATTTACTGCGGCAGGGTGGCTTGGCTGCGCTCAGTCACGTAATACTACGTAACTTCGTGCACGTGGTTTTGGCGGGGCGTTTGCCGCTGCTCTCCCACGATCGTTGGAGAAACCGAGAGAAGACCCGCCTGCTTTTGTAAACAAAGCAGGCGGATCTTCTGTCAGACAGGCAGGGACAGATCTGCAGTTTCAGCTAAGCTGAAACCCCAATCTCTCTGTGCCTGTCACAGAACCCCCCCCCCCCCCCCACACACACACACAGTGAGCAAGCACTTTAGGCATACATTAACCCCTTTGATCACCCCCAATATTAACCTCTTCCCTGCCAGTGTCATTTATACAGTAACAGTGCATATTATTTAGCACTGATTACTGTATTAGTGTCACTGGTCCCCAAAAAGTGTCAAAAATGTCAGTTAGGGGTCCGATCTGTCCGCCGCAATGTCGCAGTCCCGCTAAAAATCGCAGATCGACGCCATTACTAATAAATAAATAAATAAATAAAAAGTCCAAAAATCTATCCCATAGTTTGTAAACGCAATAACTTTTGCGCAAACCAATTAAAATACGCTTTTTGGGATTTTTTTTACCAAAAATATGTAGCAGAATACAAATTGGCCGAAACTGATAACATATTTTAATTTTTAAAATATTTTTATTGGGAATGTTTTATAGCAGAAAGTAAAAAATATGACGTTTTTTTTCAACCTTGTCGCTCTTTTTTTGTTTATAGCGCAAAATCTAAAAACCTCAGAAGTGATCAAATACCCCCAAAAGAAAGCTCTTTTTGTGGGGAAAAAAGGTCATCAATTGTATTTGGGAACAAGGTTGCACGACCGTGCAATTTTCCGTTAAACTAACACAGTGCCGAATTGCAAAAAATGGCCTGGTCATTAAGGGGGTAAAACCTTCCGGGGCTGAAGTGGTTAAAGTATAACCAAAGGCTGAACCTTCTTTTATATTGAATAGAGTGGAGAAGAATTAGAATTCCTGATTTTTTTTTTTTTTGCTGTCTGTGCCCCTGTTTTGGAGATCCTCTTGTTGCCCTGGTGACCATTATCACCAAAAGTGAAAGAAAATCCCCAAACTTGGGTTGTCAGCAGAGCATGGATAGAGGAAGAGTCTTGCAATGCTGACACTAATTCTGGTGACAGCCAGTCATTCCATCCTCTCACTTCCTGTTTTGGCTATGGGGCAGGAAGTGAAGGGAAATCTTCCCAATGGACATAAAACACTGACCAGGGTTATAAGCAGTGCTTTAAGTGGGCCGTTATGCACTGGTACTCAGTACCGCCACTTCCAAATATGGCTCTTGAGCATACCGCCACCTCTCCGTGCCCCTTAGCGTACCAGTACACTCATTTTGGACATCTGCGCCCTCAATTGCCCCCACCCCAAGAATATTTCCCACTCCAGAGCCAAACCAGTCAGCACCAGTGAGTCCCCCTGCTCTGGAGTCCTAGCCCAGGCCAGGGGGGGGGTGCTCTGTGGGGACCCTGATGTGGGGTGGGGGGGGGGCGACAAAATTTATAATAGAGTACCGGCACCTCTTTTGGGCCACTTAAAGCACTGGTTATAACACTCCCTCACTTTCAATTTTATCTTGAAAAATATAGAGGTGGTTATGGCAACCAGGACCGGCCCTTCATTGGACCCAGGCAGCACTTTGAGAGGGGCAGCAAATTGATGCCCAAGATTTTTTTTTCCAGCAGTTTTGTGTGTCATCAGTTTGGGGCGCGTTACGGGTGGCATTTCCCTATCTCATACTGCCGTCCGTAGTGTAAGCTGATGGGTATGAGGAGGCGGAGGGTCTCCTCCGGGGAACGTTCATTATGTGATTGTGTTGTGATGTCAGACATTTAGACAAACAAAATAATAGTGGAGTTTGTGGTTTGGAATTGAACATAATGGTATGTGTCATATAACTGTGCATGTAGACAAGGTTGCATAAAAATCTAACTGCCCCATACATTTAAATTGAGTTTTCATTATCATGATATAAAATAAAAAAAGTGTAGGCCTTTTTTTTTGGGGGGAGGGATGGGGGGCAGCATTTCATTTTTGGACCCAGGCAGCACAATGTCTTGGGCCAGCCCTGATGGCAACACTGTGATTTCATATTTCCAGAATACAAGGACTGTTGTCAAAGTTTGCTAAAGAAACATTGGATTAAAAATTCCCTTTGTGACCAGCAGATGGCACATTCTGTTTTGTTTCAGCCAGAGACATCAATGTAGATGCAGCAGTGTATACAATATACATATAGAAAGAGAATCTGAATGAATGGTTCCTTCTCTAATAAAAAAAATTATTGGCTCTACTTGTTGCTATTTAAAAGCCACGAATGGTCAGCTAGCAAATAATCTAAATAACCAGAAAACACTGGATGTTAGGGAATGAATGGAAAATAGGTAGCACATAAGGAGCGCATTATTATTTAACCACTTAAAGTGGAGTTCCACCCTGGGAATACTTTTTTTAATAAAAATACCCCCGGGACAGTCAGGGCTAGTACATTCCACAATGGCTAGCCTCTGAACTGTCCCGGGTTACACTTACCTTTTAGGAGAAATACTTACCTTGAAAAAGTATTGTCCAGGGCATGCCCAGAAGCTGTTTAGAAGGCGCCTGAACCGGAACTGACGTCGGGGTCGGTGCAGGCGCATTGATTCCTGGGAGCGATGATGTTCAGCTCCCAGGAATCATTGCAAAAGCCAGGAAGTGACGAATCGCCGTGGCCGCCGAGGGGAGGAAGAAGGAAGTAAGGTAAGTATTTTCTCTACAAGGTAAGTAAAAAAAAATAATAAAATTGCGATTACCCATTTGTTTTTCAGGTGACCCAGAGCGAGAAGATGGAGGTAAGTATAAATTTAGGGTGGAACTCCACTTTAAGCCCCGGAAGATTTTACCCCCTTCCTGACCCTGACCCCCTTCCTGACCAGGGGTTTTTTTTAAATTTTTTACTGCATGATTTTAACGGACAATTGCGCGGTCGTGCGACGCTGTACCTAAACGAATTTGACATCCTTTTTTTCCCCACAAACAGAGCTTTCTTTTGGTGGTATTTGATCACCTGTGCGATTTTTACTTTTTGCGCTATAAACAAAAAAAGAGCGTAAATTTTGCAAAAACAACAATATTTTTCACATTTTTTTATATGAGATTCCCCCAAAAAAATTTAAAAATCTAAATTTTTTAACATTTTTGGCCAATTTGTTTTCTGCTACATATGTTTGGTAAAAAAATCGCAAAAAGCGTATTTTGATTGGATTGCGCAAAAGTTATTGCGTTTACTAACTAAGGGAAAGATTTTTGTCATTTTTGGTGTTTTTTTTTTAACGCGTAATGGCGGTGATCTGCGATTTTTTTTGCGGTACTGTGACATTGCAGCGGACAGATCGGACCCTTGACTGACATTTTTGACACTTTTGGGGTTACCAGTGACATTACTGCAGTAATCAGTGCTATACATATGCACTGTTACTGCAAAATGACACTGGTAGTGAAGGGGTTAACTTTATTTGAGAGGGAGGGGTTATGTGTGTCCCTAGGGGCATGATTCTAACTGTGATTGGCTGTGGCTTGAAGTGTAGGAACAATGATCAACGGTCCTACATAGTAGAACCGTATGATCACTGTTTCTACACAGGGGAGAATGACAGGCGGCTTGTTTACATCAGCCGCCTGCCTTTCTCCCTCTGCAGCGACGATCAGCGAGTGACCATCGGGTCCGCCGGTCACACACACGGACTTGCTGGGGAACGAGCCGGGGCGGGAGCGTGCCTCCGCCGGCGCGCGCTCGCCCGCTATTGGCTCCCTAGCAAGTGACAGGCTAGTGACGTATATACATCACTTTGCCTGGCCGGGGCTGACTGCCGACGTATATCGTCGTGCGGCGGTCGGCAACCGGTTAAAGGCCAAATGTACAATATACACTCACCGGCCACTTTATTAGGTACACCTTGCTGGTACCGGGTTGGACCCCCTTTTGCTTTCAGAACTGCCCTAATTCTTCATGGCATAGATTCAACAAGGTGTTGGAAATATTCCTCAGAGATTTTGATCCATAGTGACATGATAGCATCACGCAGTTGCCTCAGATTTGTCGGCTGCACATCCATGATGCCAATCTCCGTTTCACCACATCCCAAAGGTGCTCTATTGGATTGAGATCTGATGAGTGTGGAGGCCATTGGAGTACAGTGACCTCAATGTCATGTTGAAGAAAGCAGTGGTGAGATGATTTGAGCTTTTTGACATGGTGCATTTTCCTGCTGGAAGGAGCCATCAGAAGATGGGTACACTGTAGTCATAAAGGGATGGACATGGTCAGCAACAATAGTCAGGTAGGTCGTGGTGTTTATTCAATGCCCAATTGGTAATAAGGAGCCCAAAGTGTGCCAAGAAAATATCCTCCACACCATTACACCATCAGCCTGAACCGTTGATACAAGGCAGGATGGATCCATGCTTTCATGTTGTCTATGCCAAATTCTGACCCTACTATCTGAATGTCGCAGCTGAAATCCAGACTTATCAGACCAGGCAACGTTTTTCCGATCTTTCATTGTTCAATTTTGGTGATCCTGTGTGAATTATAGCCTCAGTTTTCTGTTCTTTGCTGACAGGAGTGGCACCCGGTGTGGTCTTCTGCTGCTGTAGCCCATATGCTTCAGAGTTTGATGTGTTGTGCGTTTAGAGATGGTATTCTGCATACCTTGGTTGTAACGAGAGGGTATTTGAGTTACTGTTGCCTTTCTATCATCTTAAACCAGTCTGCCCATTCTCCTCAGACCTCTGACATCAACAAGGCATTTTCCTCCACACAACTGCCGCTCACTGGATATTTTCTCTTTTTCTGACCATTCTCTGTAAACCCGAGAGATGGTTGTGCATGAAAATTCCAGTAGATCAGTAGATTTTTAAATACTTAGACCAGTCTGTCTGGCACCAACAACCATGCCACATTCAAAGTCACCTAAATCCCCTTTCTACCCCATTCTAAAGCTCAGTTTAAACCTTACCAAGTTGTCTTCACCACGGCTAGATGCCTAAATGCTTTGAGTTGCTGCCATGTGATTGGCTGATTAGCAATTTGTGTTACCAAGCAATTGAACAGGTGTACCTAATAAAGTGGCTGGTGAGTGTATGGGTCCTTTCACACATGGAGTCCGTCAGGCATCTCTATGGGGGAATCGGATGGGAGCTTTCGGGAGCTTTCAGTTAGACGCTGGTCACTGCTACCGAGACCGGGCAGGGCGCGCACTCTCGGCACATCGCTATTGACCTTAATTCACGTAAATATGCGGCCTCTCTGCGCTAAGGCCCAAGGGTCAAGAAGCAGCATGTTTGCAAGCAGCCAGCAACAAGGGGTTAAGATAATCAAGAGCGAATCTTAGCTAAGATCTGTGCCTGTTTATTATATGAGCTGTAATGTTGTGTTTGTCATCTGCATCTTTTTTTTATTCCCGTAGCCTCAGATTTGGAAACCTCAATGAACATTAGCACAGCGAAAGAGTCGGTATTTACTAAAAGCATTCTACAATCATGCTCATGTCTTTATCCTTTGCAGATGTTGTCTTTAGTCTAAGACATTTTGTAATGCTCAGCGACAGATGGAAATGAAAACAAAGCATAAAATCATCTTCTCGTCAGAAAAAGACAAAAAAAATGTGTAAGAAGGAAAATATAATTTCTTTATCCTGAACGGAGATTCCGCTTCTCTGAAGCGATAGTTATTTCAATTTTGGAGTCACAATTCTTGACACATATCTGAACCTTATCTGCCTTTCTTTGTGTTGTCTAAACCAATCTTGTTCAACCAGGGTGCCCAAAAATGATCAACAAGCTAGTGAGTGGATCAGGCCTACCTTTGTTACACAAAACCTTAGTTTTTATCGTGCCGCATTCAGAGATGTATAGTAAGTAAGTAGAACTACTTCACTACTGTACTTAAGTACCGAAAGGCGGTATCTGTACTTTCCTGGAGTAGAATTTTTTTCTCCTACTTCCACTTTTACTTCACTACATTTTTTTGATGATTTCAATACTTCTACTCCAATATTTTTTTTTTGTGCTGCATATTTACTCGTTACTATTATAAAAATTACCACTGCCAGAACAGTAGATGACAGGTTTCATGAAGCTCAAAACATGTGTATTATCAGCGCATACGAAAATAAAAGCTACTGTATGTATAAATAAAAGCTGCATTTGAAATAATAAAAAACAATATGATGTTCAAACTTTTGACTTCTTTCTTTAACAACTACATAACACAGTACTTGTACTTTTACTTTCAGTACTTGAGTAGCAATTTTTTTTTTCAAAACTACTGGTACTTTTACTTTCAGTACTTGAGTAGCAAAATTTAAAAAAAAAAAACTACTTGCAATACTTAAGTACAAAAAATGTTGAATACTTTAGTACTTCTACTCAAGTCACTTTTTGATCAAGCACTTCTACTTCTACTCAAGTCACTTTTTGATCAAGCACTTCCACTTCTACTCAAGTCACTTTTTGATCGAGTACTTGTACTTTTACTCAAGTATGGGTTTCGAGTACTTTATACAACTCTGGCCGCATTACAACCTTGGGCACTGCGCAGGTCAACGGTTGGCATCCTAAAAACCAGGGAAGTCATCAGTTGATAAAAGGACATTAGGCACCTGCACAGCATCCTCCTTTGTCCCCCCATAGCCCCTCTCCGTCACAACTCAAATCTGATGAGTTTGTAACCACATCCGATTCACATAAGAAGTGAATCGGATCGGCCTATGTTATGTTGGAGAATAGGAGAGGGAGAGGTGTTATGTAGCACCAACATCTTTCCTATCCTAGCCTGACAGCTCTGCTACTCAACTGCAGTACAGTTAGTATCGCCCCCCCCTAGGACAGGAAGTGTGTTACAGACAGGATCACCAGGCGAAAATAAAGGGGAATAATTCCCTGAAAAAAGAAAACAAATTCAGCCACCACATACGCAGACCGTATACTGTATATACTGTATACAGCGGCAAGGCAGCTCTCCTACACAGGATTAAAGAGGAAGTAAACCCTCCTCTGCAAGTTGTACCTATAGGTGATCCTATGATAAGGCTTACCTATAGGTACTGTAAATATCTCCTAAACATGCACCGTTTAGGAGATATTTACCTTACATGCAGCCAGTGACGTCACTGGCGCATGCGCTCTGAAGGAACAGCCGCTGGTGCCGTTCCTTCAGAGCCCCGTGCCGTGACCGTCGGCTCCCGCGCGCGTGCGGGAGTGACGTCACTGTGGCTCCGGCCAATCAGATGGCCGGATGCCGCGATCCCGGAAGACGGGCGACTAGACATGTCGCCCATCATACAGGTAAGCGGGCGGCACGGGGGGGGGGGGGGGGGCTCGTTCTAAGGTAAGTATTTCATAATGAGCTAGCATGAGATGCATACTAGCTCATTATGTGTTTGTCTTTCAGGGTGAAAAAGAAAAAAAAAAAAAGGGTTTACAACCTCTTTAAGTGCCTGTACATGATCTTGTACTTCCGGGTCTGGAGCATGCACGCACCGCCGGTGACCCGCTTCCACTGTGATTGGACCCGCCGATCGTTTGGGAAAGAAGCAGAATGGTGGTCTGCCAATATAAACAAGGCAGACCACCGTTCTGTCAGAGGGGAAGGTTCTGATCCTGTGTTTCTGCTAAGCTGGAACACAGATCTCTGCCTTCCCCCCAGTCAAAGAACCTCCCCCTACAGTTAGTAAGCAGAACTTAAGAACATATTTAATCCTTTGATCAACCCTGATATTAACCCCTTCCCTGCCAGTGTCATTAGTACAGTGACAGTGCATAATTTTAGCACTGATTACTGTATTGTTGTCACTGGTCCCCAAAAAGTGTCAAAAGTGTCATTTAGGTGTCCGATTTGTTGGCTGCAACATTGCAGGCCCACTATAAGTCGCTAATCGCAGCCATTACTAGTAAAAAATAAAAATAAAATAAATAAATAAAAATATCCCATAGATTGTAGACGCTATAACTTTTTCAGCAACTAATTAATATACGCTTATTGGGATTTTTTTTTTTTTTTTTTTTTTTTACCAAAAATAAGTACATATTGGCCTAAATTTATGAAGAAATTAGATTTTTTACTGGGTATGCTTTATAGCAGGGTTTCTCAACCAGAGTTCCTGCTGAGGTTGCTAGGGGTTCCTTGAGCAATGGGCAATTTCTGTCTCTCAGTGACACCATTGTTCCTTTTAGCGATCTGTAAGGGGATAATTCTTCCCAATGATGACAAGAGTAAGGAGCATTCTTCTCACTGACTGTCACACTAATGTGTCATGAGTTGTAGATTTTTAATTTTTAGCAGGAGTTCCCCGAGACCAGAAATTTATTTCAAGGGTTCCTTTGTGTTGAAAAGGTTGACAAAGGCTGCTTTATAGCATAAAGTAAAAAATATTGTTTTTTTTTTTTTTTTTTCAAAATTGTCAGTCTTTTTTTCGTTTATAGTGCAAAAAATAAAAACCGTAGAGGTGATCAAATACCGCCAAAAGAAATCTCTATTTATGGGGAAAAAAGGACAAACATTTTATTTGGGTACAGCGTCGCACGACCGTGCAATTGTCAGGTAGAATAAGACAGTGCCGTATTTTAAATAATGGCCTGGTCATGAATGGGGGTAAACCTTCTGGAGGGGAAGTAATTAACAACATAGTAATTATTTGTAAACGTGACTAATAAAAATTATAATTAATATTATATAAATGAATTGAGCCGGTTCACACTGAGGCGATCCGACTTCGAGGGGCGACCTGTGCACAGCGACTTCGGCACGACTTGCAGGGACTTCCATAATGGAAGTCTATGCAAGTCGCTCCCAGGTCGCCCCAAAGTAGTACAGGACCCTTTTTCTAAGTCGGAGCGACTTGTGTCGCTCCTATTAGAACGGGTCCTGTACTACTCAATGGCGAGCGAGCCTGACAAGTCGCGCTAGTCTGAATGGGCTCTTAATGTTATGATCTCAGAAGAGAAAAATAGTTATTCTAATATCACCAGCAGATGGCATCAGTGGGCCATATAGTGCACTGCTGTTCTGATCTGCTGAAATACTGCATTTTGTTATCTGTTTATTAATATTAATAAATTATTAATATTATTATTATCATAAAACAATTAAAAGATGACCTTTTTAGAAACTATAGTTTGTAATTTATGACTGAAGATCCTAAAGGTTTGGTCCACTAGAAAGTGTTATTTTAGTTCCAGGTGGAATCTGGTGGATTCTGTAGTGGTAATCTCTCCCTGCTATAAATCCAGGATCTGTTCCCACCCACCTGGGAGATTTATATCTATATCACCTTTGTGTGTTTCAGTTTTTCCTGTTACAATCTCTACAGTATAAATTAAATAAGAATTCCAGCAGGGGGCATAAGAGCCCCTCATAATGGCCACAGCAGGGGTGCAGTCCTTGAAACTTATTAGATATCTCACTAATAAAGTCCCCGGAGATAGAAAAAAAAACTGAGAAGTGGTTTAGTGGCTCGCACGACTGTAATATAATTTTACTTGGTTTTCAGCGCAATTATGTAGTGCGACTTTGGATGTGGTTTGCATATTCTGTGGAGCCAATTGTAAATTAAACCACAAATGCACAGGAACCTTTTCTAAAATCGAACCGCACGGTGTCGTATTGATAAGAACAGGCACCATAAAACACAATGTGATTTCCTTTGTCATGCGATTCTGTGTGATTAAAGTCACATCTGAAATTGCACCAGTGAGAATCAGGCGACCACTTGCCTACTGGCCACTTTTCCCCCCTTCCTGCCCAGGCCAATTTCCAGCTTTCAGCGCTGTTGCACTTTGAATGACAATTGCGCAGTCATGCAACACTGTACCCAGATGTATATTTTTATAATTTTTTTCACACAAATAGAGCTTTCTTTTGGTGGTATTTAATTATTTTAGTTTTTGCTAAATAAACAAAAAAAGACAGAAATAAAAAACTTTTCCAAAGTTTGTTATAAAATTTTAGAACAGGTAATTTTTCTCCTTCACTGATGTGCACTAACGAGGCTGCACTTATGGGCACTGCTAGGCTACACTGATGGGCACTGATGAAGCGGCATTGATGGGCACTAATAGGCAGGACTGATGGGCACTGCTGAGGAGGCACTGATGAGGCTGCACTGATAAAAAACACTGATGTGGACTAATAGGCGGCACTGATGGGCACTAATAGGTGGCACTGATGTGGAGGCACTGATTGGCAGCACTGGTGGGCACTGTTGGGACTGCACTGATAATCAGGACACTGATAATCAGTGCTCTGATTATCAGTGTTGATGTCCCTTTTACACAAGCCGGTTATCGGCTCTCCTCTCCTCTCCTCAGCTCTCCCTGTTGTCAGCGTGAGGAAAGGAATGCCAATAACCGGCTTCTGTTTACATAGTGATCAGCTGTGATTGGACACAGCTGATCCTGTGGTAAAAGATTGGGTGCTATATGTAGTATGTAGAAATGTAGGGTATGCGGGGCTAAAGATATGCCTGATGTAATTCTCTAGTTTGATGTCACTTAGCTGGGAGTGCAAGGGAGGTTTGAGTTTATCCTGAGTTATGTTGCCATTGTAGTTACCAAGATGACCATTGGAGATCCCTAGCGAAGGAGTGAGCAGTCACTTTGCCCTACCAGTACAGGGGCACCATGGGCAACAGGACAATAGCATAAGTAGTTATTTTGGAAAGCCACAAGGAGGATTGGTTACTTGAGTAATGATGTAAAGCAGAATATAGTCAGCAAAGTTATATCCATTTAGCTTCCGTCCAGGAGGGAAGTAGAGTAGGATGATGATGATGTTTTTGAGTCCGAATCTCTTTTGCATGGAAAGCTAGACTTAGGGAAACTCCTTCTGTAGTAGTTATGGGCTACTCTTCAATTCTTCTCTTGATTCTTGCTATATCATTTGCAATTTAAAGGAATGTGCCCTCACCCGTTAAGGGATGACAGAAGTATGTACATATGTAATCCTGTGTTCAGAAAATAGTTCAATGACTTTCTGCCTGTGGAGTCTTCCTTTTCCTTACCCCAAGATGGGGACATTCTATGGAATCGAGCGGTGCCCAAAACTGGGGTCCTTTACCATACGGCCTGAAGCAGGTATGTGGTGGACAGCTGGGGAACCATGCCAAGCTGAGGTTCTGCTAGTATGAGTGTTACAGGAGCAAGGTATAGAAATTCCACCCAGTACAGTCAGTATCCTGGGGATCCTGTGCCCATAGTATTCTAGTAGATCTAGGGAACCAACACTGGGTCTGGGCAGTAATAGGTTAAAGAGACTATGTGCTCCTCACCACATGATAGTTAAACACCTGGAGGACATGCAGCCCAACATGTGGCTCCTGTTACATTACAGAAATGTTTTTTTGTTTTAAAACAAAGGCAACTCCCTTGAATCTGATGGGCCCAAATAGTGTCTCAGACTTTTAGCATTGAGTACAGTATAAAGATGAGAGCACCACAGGATCTTTGTTAGTCCAGTAGGTGTTTACTGATCATAGTGAAAAATCACATCAATACCCAACACTTTTCAGGGGATCATAGCTCTTCTTCAGGGCTTATAGTGGCAAAAAAGACCTATCAAAAACTAGACCAGAACAGGTTTCTTAGGAAAAAATACTTGAGTTGGCATGAAAGGCTTGATCTGGTCACCTGTCTAACAGCAGATTCAGCTGTTTCCTTAAAAAACCTGCTCTAGTCTACTTTTCAATATGTGTCCTCTAATACCAAAAGTCCTAAAGAAGTGGAACTGATGAGACCCTAAAGTGTGTTGGCTATTTTTGTGATTTTCACTATTCCACTAAATACCTACTGGACTAACAAAGATCCTATGGTGCTCTCATATTTAAGAACAAAGTCAGCTCCCTAGAAGCTGATGGGCTAATAAGGTTTGTGGACTAATAGCAGTGGGTACAGTAAAAAGTCAAGAGAATTGGTCATATATGGTCAAAGTGAATATCACATTTACATCCAATACATTTCAGGGGCTCATAGCCCCTCATTATAGTGGTAGAGGGGATATATAAAAAAAATGAGACCAGAGCAGGCTTCTTTGGTAAAAACTTAAGCATGCATGAAAGGCCCTTTTCCGATCACCAGTCTAACAGCACCTTCAGCTATTCCCTTAAGAAACCTGTTCTAGCCCAATTTTCTATTTTCTTCTTCTAATTCCAAAAGCTATGAAAGAGGACTGATGAGCCCCTGAATTGTGTTGGCTATTTTTGTTATTTTCACTATGGCCAATAAAGACCTACTGAACTAACAAAGACCCTGTGGTGCACTCATTTTTTAGAACAAAGTCATTGCCCTAGAATGGGCCCAATACGGTTCTTGGACTATCAGCAGTGGGTACAGGAAAAGGATGAGTGTTACAGAATCTTTGTTAGTCCAGTAGGTCTTTATTGGTCATTTTACAAAACCACATTAATAGCCAGCATGTTTCAGGGGCTCATAGACTTTCTTCAGGTCTTCTGGTGGAAAAGGATATGAAAAACTAGACCAGAGTGGACTTCCTCTTGGGCATGCATGAAATACTGGTCACCATTATAACAGCGCCCTCATCTGTTCTATTCTTGTTTTCAATATATCTCCTCTAACAAAAGTCCTAAGGGAGGGAGACTGATGAGACCCCGAAATGGGTTGGTTATTTATGTGATTTTCACTATGACCAATAAAGACCTAATCATCCAACAATGATCCTGTGATGCTCCTAAAGAATAAAGTCAACTTCCTTGGAGCCAGTGGGCTGAAATAGGTGTCTCCTCCAACAATAAAGGCACTGAAGAAGGTGAACTGATGAGACTCCAAAATGTGTTGACTATTTATGTGATTTTCACTGCGTCATATAAAGATCTACTGGACTAGCAATGATCCTGTGTTACTCTCGTCTTTCTACCATACCCAGGAGAATAATGAATGACCTTTTGGTTGTCTCCTTTGACCCTGTCTGTGGCTGAGAGATGGCTCTTTCTTGTGGGAGGTACAATTTTTGCGTGAATATATACAGTATATGATGATAGTTAAACTGGTTAGTCATCGCTCTAAGGAAGGGGATTCGTCCCCCGAAACACGTCAGTCTGCCAACGCAGTAGTGCATCAGGTCAGGCCACGTAATTCTTGCACTGGATTGTGATTTAGTGTATTACAACGCTTATGTATTTCCTACTTTTGTGAGTACTGATTTGGCTGTTTGTTCAATATAACAATAAACCTTGAGTAATGCATTTGGCGCTCCGCTCCTGTGTGCTAATTTTATAGATATCTACTAGATTTGCCCGTCTGAGGAGGGCTGCACCAATGGAGCATACCAGAAGGATTCCCTCACACTTTCTGTTGATGGTCTGCATAATATTGAACTTTTATGCCAGCACTCTGGAGCAGTGGCGGCCCCCGTCCATTGGGGGCGCAGGGGCACCGCCCCACCATCCATGCATACAGCCCCCTAATCTACATGCAGGGCATCGGACGCATGGAGTTTAATGTTTTTTTTTTTTTTAAGCACGTGATTGGAGCCAGAGGCTCTAAAAGGCTTCAAAAAAAGGGTGGGCTCGGGGCGCAGAGCACTGCCTGGATGGGTATGGTGTACGGGCTGGTGTGGTCTAGGGGGGGGGGGGTATGGTGTGGTCCGTCTGCCGCCCCCTTGGCCCATGGAGCACCAGCCGCCACTGCTCTGGAGGTAATTGTGTGTTTTTTATACCGAGTACTATAGTCCAAGGGGGTTTGGCTTAGCGCAGGGATTCCCAAACTACGCCCTCCAGTTGTTCAGGAACTACAATTCCCATCATGCCTAGTCATGTACTGTATGTGAATGTTGCAATGCCTCATGGGATGTGTAGTTTTGCAACAGCTACAGGGCCGTAGTTTGGGAATCCCTGGGTTAGCGGTTATACTCCTAGAACAGGTTCACTTTAACTCTTGAAAACCATACACAGCCCACTTTAAAAATGACTAGATTTTCTGTTTTTCACTCTCTAGATCAGTGGTTCTTAACCTTGTTGGAAGTACTGAACCCCACCAGCTTCATATGCGCATTCACCGAACCCTTCTTAATTGGAAAAATAAAATATGATTTTATGAGTCTAGTCTCGGGAGGTGCACTGACAGAAAATAAGGTGTTGTTTACAGAACTGAATTAAACGTATCATACAAAGTAACATGTACAGAGGTCAGTAGGCTGTAGGGCAGCGTACAGAGGTCAGTTGGCTGTAGGGCAGCGTACAGAGGTCAGTAGGCTGTAGGGCAGCGTACAGAGGTCAGTAGGCTGTAGGGCAGCGTACAGAGGTCAGTAGGCTGTAGGGCAGCGTACAGAGGTCAGTAGGCTGTAGGGCAGTGTACAGAGGTCAGTAGGATGTAGGGCAGTGTATAGGGGTCAGTTGATTGTAGGGCAGGATAGAGTGGTCAGTAGGCTGTAGGACGGTGTGCAGAGGACAGGAGTTGACAGGACAGTGTACAGGGATCAGTAAAGCCACACACCAGGCACCAGGGGGCTGGGAGGGCACACACCAGGGGAGGGTCAGGAGGGCACACACCGGGGGGTTATGAGGGCACACACCAGGGGGTTGGAAGGGCATACACTGGGGGGAGGGTCAGGAGGACACACACTGTGGGGGAGGGTAGTGAGGGCACACACCAGTGGAGAGTCAGGAGGCCACACACTGGGTGTCAGGAGGGCACACATCAGTGGTTGGGAGGGCACACACTGGTGGAGCCAGGAGGGCACACACTGGGGGGGTTGGTTGGGAAGGCATACCATGGGGTATCAGGAGGGCACACACTGGGGGGGGGATGGGAGGGCATACCATGGGGTGTCAGGAGGGCACACTGGGGTGGGGTTGGGGGGGCACAATTGGGGGGGGGTTGGGAGGGCATACCATGGGGTGTCAGGAGGGCACACACTGGGGTGGGGGGTTGGGAGGGCATACCATGGGGTGTCAGGAGGGCACACACTGGGGGGGAGATGTTGGGAGGGCATACCATGGGGTATCAGGAGGGCACACACTGGGGGGGTTGGGAGGACATACCATGGGGTGTCAAGAGGGAACACACTGGGGGGGAGGTGTTGGGAGGGCATACCATGGGATATCAGGAGGGCACACACCAGGGGGCATTCACAATGCTTTATTGAGCTAAATGAAAAGGACATGCATTTCCATTTGTCAGCTAACAGCACCTCTATGCTAAGCTGCAGTAACTCAGCAGACTTAGCATAGAGGTGCTTGCAAACTAATCCATCATGTACAGCTAGCTGAGCCTACCTCCAGGAACATTCCCTCGGCTCCCTCTGCTCAGCTGCTCACACTTCCCTCTTCCAGGCGGGCGCGATCTCCATGGTCAGGTACATCCCCATCCCGCCCACTCAAGCAGCAAGCAGCCTGCAGGAGATGGGCTGGAAACCTGCTGGGGGAGGTACAGGGGGCAGAGCGTCAAGTGTCTATGTGTAATGGCTGTGAGTCGTCCCGACCGCAGCTCTTATTTCCGGGGGGGGGGGGGCTGGCCTCACAATCAGTAATATTTTCTCGGGGGGAGCAATTGCCCCGTTGCCCCCCCGCCGAACCCCTGAGACTAACTCACCGAACCCCTGGGGTTCGATCGAACCCAGGTTAAGAACCACTGCTCTAGATATATGAGCCCTCTTTTCTTCTAAAACGTCAAATTATTTATATTATTTTATTTCTCCTTATTCCACTATTCACATTTTGAAGAACGCATTGCCAACAACAAGCTGATACAAGCAAGTAACGGCGCTCGTTCATTTTGAAAGAGTTTTTTTTGATTAGTTTTCCAAAAGGAGAAGGAACATGCAAGCTTATCCAACCGACTGCAACATGAGATCGTTCATGGGGATGAATATAAGTGTGATTTTATTGTAAATTAAAATGTTTCTTTATTCTTAAGCTGCGGAAATACCCGAATACATTATCTGAAAGAGGCAGGCTCTACTTCTTCCTTTTTTTTTTTTTTTTCGTGAATTGAAACAAAATTGCATTTGGACGAGTTCCTGCAACATGAAAAGGATCCGCGGTGAAAGAGAAGGCTGTTCAGCTTGTAAGAAGTGTTTATTCAAAGGAGCCAAGTGATTAAACAAGGTTTTCATGGAGGGGAAACCGGGGGCCGGGTCATTGATATTCTACGTTGTTATCCTGCAGTCTAAATAAAGTGGTTGCCGGTTTATTTCCAAAGGTTATCAAGAATTGCTTCAGAGTCGGTTATGGTGTTTGCAAGTATCACACGGACATGTAAGCATCTGCTGAAGTCGTTCTGCGGGCCTGTGAAGCCTTTTTTCTAAGTACTTTAAAAAATGTTGGCAAGCAGGGATTAAAACATGAAATAACATCAGATATATTAACGCTTCTGAAGTAGACCTATTATTAAAACATGAAAAGTTTAAAGCTGAACTTTAAGCAAACTGCTAAATACACAGATGAAATACATATATCAGAGCTGTTCTGCCTTTCAAAGCATTTGAGATTATCACAGCCCCGTCAGACACCAGATTCAGGAGGGCGACCTTACTTTTCTCTACTGCAATTAAATTATACAGCTTGGTCACCTTCCTTTCCCCAGCCTGTGATTGGACAGTGAAGAGGAAGCAGCAGGCTGACTAGCTTACCGGTCTACTCACTCTGCTCGCCCCTCCTGTCAGCATGTTCTTGTGCACTGACTGGATCCTTATACGACTCCTTCTCTTTTATTCTAAGCTCTGCTATACTGAGTATGACAAGAGGCTGATATGAAGTCAAGTTCAGGAACCTACTACACTTGTTAAACTAAAAATATTGATTAAATTATTGATTTTAAATTAAATTTAAATGAATGTAAAGGCATTTTTTTTATCACAATAAAAAAAGATGGTATACTTATCTGCTCTGTGCAATCGTATTGTGCAGAGAGGTTCCTTATCTCCTCTTCTGGGATCTCCTGCCGGCGCTATCTACTCCTTCTCTCCTCCAAGTGCTCCCAGAGCAAGCCATGTGCCGAGGGGGCACCCATGTAGGCACGCTCCTGAGCTGGGCTGTGAGTGTTCATAGACACACACAGCATGGCTCAGACATGCCCCCTGCTCCCTCCTCACAGGATTTGACTGACAGCAGGCTATGGCCTGCTCCTTAGGCTCTTGCTGCTCTCAGAGTCTCCTGCAGACCAGAAAGAGGGAGCAGCAGTGCCGAAGACAGGACAATGGTGGATCGGTGGAGGAATCAGGTAAGTGTTTAGGGAGAAGGGGGTAGAGTTTGTGAGGGTTTTTTTTACCTTAAGGCAGGGAATGTCAGCTTACATATGTAGCACCCTCCTGGATCTTCTAAAGGCAGGGTGCAATCTCTAGAAGAAGGAAGTAAAATAGCATTTACCCCAGTCCATGGCTATAATGGGGCGTTTTGAACAGAAATTGGGCACCAGTCACTTTTGATCTGTTTAAAGCTTTAATGTGGAACATGGAAGAAGGTAGTAGGAGAGGGGGTTAGGGGTCTCAGACACTACAGAAGATCACTTACAGACTCCTTGGTTTCAGAAAAAGTACAGCTTCACAGTACCAGGACCTTTAAGCCAACCCACCGATAATGCAAACACATTTTCAGATGTAGAACAAGATCCAGCTTCACATTGTCAGAACGACTCGGCAACACTGTAAGCACATTTTAGATGTAGGTGCACCCTCCAAATTAATCACCAGGCCCTTCTGAGAGACTACCCTTCATCCTGGCTCTCTCCAGCATGGGTCCTCCCCTGGGTCTTCTCACCATGGCTTGGCTTCTTCCACGCCAGGCAAGACAGCCTCAGGACAACCTCAGTATTGCTAAGCCCCAGACAGGCTTTTGGGCCTACTTGCAGAGCTCACTTTAGCAGCAGGAAAGCAAGCACATGGCCCTGTCCCAAATATATATCCTCTCCAAGAATGCACCAGTGTTAAAGAACCTCCCACTGGGTGGCTGGAAGAAAAATAAACATTCATAACTCAGTCTAGTTGCCAGTGACAACAAAGAAGAAGGCGCTAAAGCTACAGATCTGGAGAGACAAAGGGCATGGGGGAGCAAAAAAAAAAAAAGGTGGGGTAATGAAGTCCATGTACTTCATAAGTACTAAAAAGTCCATGTACTTAGGGCTGCCATCAAGGGAAATTAAAACCAAGTATCCAGAGCTGTAGTGAAGTTAAAAGAGAGAGGCGCCTCTAAGTGCAGACTTTTACAGTTTAATATAGTTAAAAACAATATAAAACTCACAATGAGGTGAATAAAATCAGGCACATCTGTGATAGGTGAATAAAGTAGTCCTCGGTGGGGGTCAATTCCCATGCGCTGGTGGCGTCGCCAGAGTAGTGTATAATACATGCTGCCTTGCTGGTCACCGTTAAAAAGCCGGCTGAACTGTAGATGTGAATCGGACCAAGACAAGGCATGAGACGCTGTCAAAATAAATCTTTTTTTATGAGTATTATTCTATTGAAAGACATAAAACAACTTACAACATTTCAGAGCTCAAAAATATTCCATTTCTTTCTTCATGGAGGACTCAACAACAGTACAGTGATCAAAATTAATGATTTAAAGCAGAGGTCTCCAAACTTTCTAAGGAAAGGGCCAGTTTAGTGTCCTTCAGGCTTGGTGTTGGGGGGGGCGGGGGGGGGGGCGGTATGCAGACTGATGCCAGTGGGAGTAGAAAATGCCCTGGCATCAGTGCTTCCTCATTGGTTCTAATGGGGGGGAATAGTGCCCTATTGTTGATAATATTAAGATGAATAATGCCCAATTTATTATGTTGGTATGGAAAACGGTGCCCCATCATTGGTGTCAGTTGGTGGAATAGAGCCCCAAGGGCCAGATAAAGGCAAGCAAAGGGCAACTCCAGCCCCCAGGCCACAATTTGGGGACCACTGATATAAATGATGAACTGTGTAGAGTAAAACGTGCCCAGAAACCATAGAGCAGCAACACATCTGTCTGTCTGTCTGTCTGTCTGTCTGTCTATCCATCAATCCATAGGTAGAATTAGTGTTTAATATTATACTGTATGTCTAATAATATATATTCCGATGTAACATGTCAGTGTTATTTATTCCCCCTCTACAATCATTTTGTATGATCCTATAAATATGGAAAGTGAAAACTATCAGCAGAAGATAAAAGGCAGGTAATGATGAGATGAATTGACACTCTACAAATGAGTGACAAACGCCCATTACGGAAAATTTTAGCTAAAAGCTCTTTAGTGATTTAATCAATGTTAATGAAGTCCTCCCATAGTAATTAATTCAATTCCTGCACAAAGCTTTATTACACGGTGTCTATCTATCTCACTTCATCAAACAGAGTGTTCAATCCATATGTAATTACAGAATCACAACTTACATGTACAGCTGAGGGATACGGTGTGCCTGGGTCTGAATAATGATTGTCCTAGGTGTATTTGTAGAGAATAGCTAATCCATTTCTGGCCATAAGATACAGATCTGGAGTGAAAGCTGTCTATTAGATGATTGTTGGACATTCATACTTTGATGTTTTTTTTTAAACCCGATGTGTAGACACATAAAACTTGCAATGGAATCCTATAAGTCTACCAGCCAGAATATTGATCTACATTGTAGACTTCCTCACCATCTCTTAAAGCGGAACTTTACCCATAACAACTTGATGAAAAAAAAAATGTTCTTTAGCAAGGAACATACATTCCACATTAATAATGATGCGACCAAAATAAGTGTGTGCTGTAAATTGCCTCCAGCATTGCTCCTGTTTCTTCTTGCTGGGGGTTTCCGTTTTGCTGAAGCCCAGATCCCCAGCAGTAAGTCATAAAGTATATCCTGGAATGTCAGGAATGCTAGCTGTCATATTTGCTTGTGTCCTCAAACAAACTGTCAAGACTTCAAATGGCTGGTGTTATAACTGATCACAAGTGCAGCACCATGGCAGTTGCAGATCAAACAGAAGCAGCTACCTTGGCTGTAAAGGATATGAGGGTTTCATTCTGCTTTAAAGCTGTCAGCAGATCAGCCTCTACAAACTCGGAAGTGCCTAAAAAAGGAGAGCAACTGAGCATGTGCAGAGCAGGGTGGGACAATGTATCGCTGGATTTTAAGCAGTATAGACACCTATTTTTACATAGCTATACTTGCAAAAGGGGCCAGCCTAAAGTGATCTAGCAGGACTTAATTTTCTGACTAAAGTTCCACTTTCAGATGGCTTTACGCATTGCAATCTGATTGTAGGTCTCTTTACAACCTCTTCACCTTCTTCTTCCTCTGGAGGTAGATGTATCCTTTAAGCCAGTGGTCCCCAAATAATTTGGCACCAGGGACTGGCTGCGTGGAAGAAAATAATGGCAAGGCCCGGGGCAGATTTTCGCAGGCAATTTGTCGGGGCAATGGCTGGTGTTGGTGCTCCAATCATCACGGCACCATGGTTGATTTGGTGTCAGGATGATTGAAGAACATTACTTCTATTGTTACATTGTAATATAAAATGAAATAGTTCAACTCACCATAATGCAGAATCAGTGGGAGCCCTGAGCATGTTACTTGCCACCTCACCTACCACCAGATGCAGCTTGTCACTTGCCACATCACCTGCCACCAGATGCAGCTTGTCACTTGCCATGTCACCTGCCACCAGATGCAGCTTGTCACTTGCCACATCACCTACCACCAGATGCAGCGTGCCACTTGCCATGTCACCTGCCACCAGATGCAGCTTGTCACTTGCCACATCACATGCCACCATATGAAGCTTGTCACTTGCCATGTCACCTGCTACCAGATGCAGCTTGTCACTTGCCACGTCATCTGCCACCATATGCAGCTTGCTTGTCACTTGCCACTGTCCCCTGCCACCAGATGCAGCTTTTCATTTGCCAGAGTCGCCTGCCACCAAATGCAACTTATCACTTGCCACATCACCTGACACCAAATGCAGCTTGTCACTTGCCATGTCACCTGCCACCTGAATTGATTAGCACTTTTACCACTTCCCTACTGCCTATCAATACCACGCACAATTATCAAGACAGTCCTGCCACCAGATGCAGGTTGTCACTTGCCACGTCACCTGCTACCAGATGCAGCTTATCACTTGCCACGTCACCTGCCACCAGATGCAGCTTGTCACTTGCCACGTCACCTGCCACCAGATGCACTTGCCCCCTTCGCCTGCCACCAGATGCAGCTTATCACTTACCACGTCACCTGCCACCAGATGCAGCTTGTCACTTGCCATGTCACCTGCCACCTGAATTGATTTGCACTTTTACCACTTCCCTACTACCTATCAACACCACTCACAATTATCAAGACAGGGAAATGCGTGTTAAAGGCTGTTTTAAATTTCACTGCCTATGTGAACTTAACCTTACTGTCTACTTAACCCTACTTGTTATGAAACCTGTATCCAGCAAGGCATGGTGACAGACATACTAAAAATAGACTTAGGTTTTCAGATACTTCAAAGCCTTAGATTAGATTCTTGAATTAACCCAACGGCCGCTGCTTCTCTTTAGCTGTGCAGTCAGTTGGAAACTCTCACCCTGGAAAAAAAAGGTTCATATATAATAATTTTAAGTTCTTCCTATAAAACCCCTACAATCTGGTGGATCCAAGCCAAGCTTAGGAAAGTTAGAGCCAGTAACGTTGTAAAACGAAATCAGAGATGGACACAGGGGAATTTTTCTTGGATAACATAATTCTAGGGATGTCTTTCCTAGCAGTCCTTCTGTGAAAGTGCTTTAATATTTTACAGGATCTTCTCAAGAACCTGCTAATCAGGGGTTTTATGCTAATCACTTTGTTGGGAGAGCTCCAGAGTCCTGTGACATGGTCGGTACAGAGAGCTTTGTCTTGTCCACTGGTCAACTCTTGGTGGGTTTGTCAACATTGGGTTGGACCAGCCGCTGACAAAACAGCTGAACAGTTCGAAAAGGGTCCACATAGAGAGGAGTTGTCACTGTTAGCAGGCTGTGTACTTTTCAGGAGGCCCCAGGACCGATCCCAGACCTATAGGGTGTGAGCAGGTTATTGGTCTGAAGAAGGCCAATATTAAGACTTAAGGCCCGTACACACACGCAGATCGTCGTCATACAAACGTCGGCGGACGAAAGATCTGCCGATTGTACGCGTGTTAGTATGGTGCCTCCGACAGATGTCTGCACACAATCCGCGGACAAGAGTCTTTCTTGCAAACATGAAAATTTTTGTCTGCAGACACCAGAACGGACGATTGTTCGCCTGTCAGTACAGAAATCAGCCGACAGACCGCAGATTTGCAAGACTGGGCATGCACAGAAAATAAAAAACACAGGGAAAGTTAACCATTACATGACATCACTTCTGCAGTCAGCTGAAGTCTGCGGACAAAATTCTTGTGCTGTCCTTGTGCTGTCTTTGCACTTTTCAACAGACACCGACATCCCGGGGAGAAAAGACGAACATTTGTATGACGACGATCTGCGTGTGTGTACGGGGCTTTAGAGAACTTGCATTACAAAAGAACTTGTGTGGCTGCATTGCTCCAACTGAAGCCATAGCTCTAGGAAACTAAGACCCTCACCATGGAATGCCAAAGAAGCTGTGGGAGATCTGGATAGTACCGGGTATTCCACCTTCTTCTGTCTACTACTCTCTGTCCACAATAAAGAGTTTGGAAATGCATCGGTGGTAAAATCCTACCTTGAGACAAGGTAATCCTGGATTTAGGTCCCACTTGCATTCCAAAGGCCCTTTTAGATAGAGGTACTAAAGAATCAAGGACTCAGGAAATTTACCCCAGCTCCCACTTAGTAAGATCGTCTTACATGAACCCTACAAAACCCTTACATGGGTTTTATCAGGAATTGCGTGGTATTAGGACCTCCGATGGGCCTCGCGGATTGGTGGGCCCAGAGTAATTGCATCTATTATCTTGTTTGTTAGTGCGGCCCTTTCAGGTTATGCATACATAGAGACTCTGGAAACAACTGTCACACTGTGAGAGTTTCCAGGAAGTGACTTTAAACACAGGACATATAAATCTGGCCCACGTAGTTGCAGCATGCTAATATGGTCTTGATGGCTACTTCTGCAGTGCCGGTGTAACGTGAGAAAACCATACCTTGTTAGAATTCCATACCCTCGTCACTTCCTGTCTGAAACAGCTGAGCAGCGTAGCAGTGCGCATGCTCAGAGCCCCGGATACGTCATTGCACAGCAGAGAAGTTCACAAATACGCATGCTCGGAGGGAATGAAATTATCACGGCACTGTGTGTAATGTTCTACTTGCGGCGGTTACATTAAAACAGTTCAGCTGCAACATGGGGCATCTCCTCTCCTATCCCTGACACTTCCCTGATCTCGGCTAATGAATATAAAAGCGGCGGCAGGTGTATGAAATGTAAGTGACGGCGATCTCGGCTCCGTGACCTGCTTTTATATTTATTAGCCGAGATGAGGGAAGTGACAGGGATAGGAGCGGAGATGACTCATGTTGCAGAGGAGCTGTTTTAATGTAATCGTGGCAAGTATAACATTGCACACACTAATGTGAGAAATCCATACCCTCCGTAGGTGCACCAGAAGTGACGAGGGTATGGTTTTCTCACTGGTATGGTTTTTTCACGGAACACCGGCACTAGTCTAGGATAAGGAAGAGAATATTTTTCCAGCCATAACAAGAAGCAGAGTTAAACAGGCATCACCGCTCTAAGCTTCCACTGCCGCAAAGCTGATTGGGTGCCAGTCTAAGTAGCATCCTCAGTCTCTGTGGAGATGCACTAAAAGAAAAGGAGAAATCACACACCACTTGACATCACTTGGCTCAGTAGATTTTTATTCAGCTTTTCAAGCAACACATACCATCCCTAACTTGACATGATTCACCGTTTGGCCCCTTTCACACAGACAATCTGATCAGGTCTGCCTGTCAGTTTTTCAGGTGGACTTGTACGGACCCTCCAGTCTCTTCTATGGAGCGGTTAATTTCACACCCGCCGCCATCTGATTCGATCCTGTCTGCCAAAAACATATGGATGTTCCTGTTCCCTATCCATCTGGCAGGTCAGATGGCATCGGATGGAAATGGACATGTGGTCCGTTTTCCATCTGATTGCCCCATAGAGTAGAGCGGGACTGTGTCCGTGCCCACTCTACATAGGACACAGACCTGTCATCCACCTGCTCAGAGTGGGATCAGCAGGGAGATCCCCCACTGAGCAAGTGGATTTCGCTTCACGGAGGTGCCCGTGTAAAGGGGCCTTATGGGTATGTAAGCAAGAATAGTTCACTGGCTGCCCACTAGGTGGCTCTGTTCCTATTATAGCCTGTAAAGGGGAAAGTTAGAAGCAAATGATAGCTTCCCTTTTAGGCAGAGCCCTCCCACAGTGATGTCAAGGGTAAGTCAACACCCACATATAAGCTAGGTAGGGAGGGACCAGGCTGACTCGATCGGTGTCTCATCTTTAATCTGATAACACTTCTGGATTAGCGATTGTACGCCTGCTCCCATTTTCTGAAGACCAATAGGGAGACCTTTGATCCTCTAAGTTTGAGTGGTTCCATAAGTATCAACGTGACTTTTAGTGGAGTGCACTTTTTAAGATATGGCCAGGGCTATAGCAAGGTAGCCAATATGGCAGGTAAATTATATATCCCAGAAAATAAAAATACTAAATTTGTTTCTTGTGCAGCACATAGCCTAAATCTAACAGGTACGTATAGCGTCTGTGAGTCCTGGAATTAAAACATTTTTTAAACCAATAAAATGAGATTCTGGTTCAACTTTCACACTTTCAAAACTTGTGAAAACATCTCTTAAAGGGTGGCCAAGGCTTTATTTACATGAATCATCGAAAAATGTGTAGCACGCACAGATATTGTCAAATATTCCCCAAAAATTCTCCTGCTCGTGTGAATCATAATTCTGGTCATGTGGACACGGCAGGCCAAGCTCTTCACGCTAAAGGGATTTCCATATTAAAGTCTCGAAAAAAAAAATGATTGCTAATTTAAAACTCAACTCCAAGCAAACAGCTAAATACATAGATAAAAACCCATAGGGAGCTGTTTTATCTCCTAAAGAGTTTGTATTTTCTCCATCCAGTTCTGCGATTTACAAAGCTCTGCCATACAGCAAGGCCCTTTCTGGAAGTGGATGCCTGATTTTTTTTCTGCTGTGGTTCAGTAACACTTACAGGTCTCCTCCCTACCCCCAGCCTGTGACTGGACAGTGAAAAGAGAAGCAGCAGACTGGTGAGCTCATTTTGCTATCTGCTCTCTTTTCCCATCAACATGCTGCTTATACTGCAGTACAGCCAATTGGCTCAGTTTGCTGCTTCTTTTTCCCACAGACTGAGCTCTGCTGTACAGGGACTGCACAAAACTGATACCAAATCAAATTAAGGTATTTGGTAAAGCTGATACCAAGGTACTTGGTAAAAAAGAAAGAAAAAAATACATTAACGGCTGTAATAATTAACCTCGAGCCAACTGCACAACCAGGCACCGTGTTGTACCTGTACGTCGCGGTATACTTCCTGGTTTGGTGGCACACAAGTGCGCCCCCTGCTGAACAGTGCTGGGATTGGTAACTACATGAGTTTGTCAGCAGATTTCAGCCAATGGTTTTGGCTGAAACCCGCTGATAAGCTGTTGCCAATCACAGCACATAGTACTATGTTGACAAACACACATTACTCTTTGCACAGATAGTGATCTGCCAACTCTGATTTGAGGGGGAAAAATCAGACCGATCTATTATACACACATTACACATTGTTAGGCACACAGTTAACACCTGGATTGCCCCTTGATGTCAACCGTTTACCAACCAGTGCCATTAGTATGGTGTACCGTATTATCACTAGTGGAGGAGGTAGAAGCAACTCTGGAGAAACAAGGAGAGAGAAAAGCACAGCGCCTTCTAAGTGCAGCAGATTGGCAACTTTAATGTAGGTATAATAAATATCGCAATCCTGGGGGGCCTTGGTGGCGATATCCCCGCTGGCTCTCACGGTGGAGGGATTCCTGGGTGGTGTCCGTGGTTTTCCAGGTCCGTGGAACACAGGGGATCAACTCCGACAGGCCGTGACGTCACTTCCTGATCATGATGTAGAGACGTAAACGGCGATGCACTGCGGAGCATGTGCTCTTTCCAGACTGGTGAGCGGGCAATAGTCCACCCTCTTTACACCTGCCACTATACTAGTGTCCCCAATAGTATAATGTCCCCAAAAATGAAGTTTGTTTTTTACTGAAGACATAAAGCAGAATACATTTTGGCATACATTTATGAATAAATTTGATTTTATTGGCTATATTTTGTAACAGAAAGCAAAAAATATATTTATATATATTTTAGTTTTTGGTATTTTTCTTTCATTTATACAGATGTATCCATGAACTGTCTAACTTGCCTGCAGTGTCAGGGACACTTTGCAACATCTGCCACAGGGAGACTGTTTCCATTAGTACTCAGCACAGACTCTGTTTTGTCATTTCCTGAATGCAGAGTGAATGAGAGAATGGCAGATGATCTTGGGACATGTAGTCCAGGGACCCGAAACTCCCACTGGAGACTGATTGTTGTGGAGTACAAGGTCCAACCCGCTGGAGGGAGAAGACGGAATGCTGGGAGAGGGGACATATAGTCTATGTTGGTGAAGAGTCGGTCTCTTGGGATCATGGCCTTGGAAGCAGTGACCCGGACGATTGGGGAGAGAGAGATGGTGCTGTGGCCTAGGCAGCAAGAGAGAGCCTCCGGTGGGTGAGTTTGGACGCATCGGTCATCGGCAGTGTCCAGCCAGCTCAGTGACAGTCAGAAGGTCACCCTCATCAGCTGCATTACAGATCCAGCTGAGCTGCAGCACCAAGGAGTGTGTGGCTGAGCACTGTTCCTTGAGCAGAGTATCTGCAGGAGTCTGCTGCAGGATCTTCTTGTCATCCCTTGAGCCTGATATTGTCCAGACTGGTGAGCGGGCAATAGCCCACCTCTTTACACCTGAGGAATCTGCATGCAGACACCTTTACTTTGCCCTCCTCAATAAAGCGCAAGTAAACTCTCCCCCTCCTATGCTGCTTTTCAATTAGACGATTACATTAAAGCGGAGTTCCACTCCCTACATCTGCTTCCTCCCCCCTCCGGTGCCACATTTGGCACCTTTCAGGGAGGAGGGGGGAATGGGCATCTGTTCATGACAGGTACCCTTCCTCACTTCTGGGAGACAGCGCCGCAGCGCCGTCCCTTGGAAGTTTGCCCCCCTCCTTCTTCCTCTGCCGCTGGGCCAATTAGAAAGCGCAGCGTGCTTCGCGCATGCGCAGGAGGGAACCAGATTTGAAGCTGAAAGGCTTCCCTGCTGGGTTCCCTTACAATGAATGGCGGCGACAGCACCCGAGAGCCGATACGAAAATCGGCTTCGGGTGCCAACATCGCGGGCTCCCTGGACAGGTAAGTTCTAATATTTAGAAGTCAGCAGCTACAGTACTGGTATTTGTAGCTGCTGACTTTTAATTTTTTCCTGGGGCGGAACTCCTCTTTAAATTTTTCTGACACATTATACAATAAAATGTAGCCCCAATCGCATGGTCCTTACTGGGTTTAAGGTGTTTAACCACTTCAGCTCCGAAAGGTTTTACCCCCTTAATGACCAGGCTATTTTTTGCCCATTTGGCACTGCATTACTTTAACGAAAAATTGCGCGGTCATGTGACGCTGTACCCAAATACAATTGATGTCCTTTTTTTCCCCACAAATAGAGCTTTCTTTTGGTGGTTTTGATCACCTCTGTGGTATTTATTTTTTGTGCTATAAACAAAAAAGTCCGTCAATTTTGAAAAAAAAAAAAAAATATATATATATATATATATATATATATATTTTTACTTTCTGCTATTAAAATTATCCAATAAAAAAAATGTAAAAAATCTAATTTCTTCATCAATTTAGGCCAATATGTGTTCAGCTACATGTTTTTGATAAAAGTGTATATTCATTGGTTTGCGCAAAAGTTATAGCGTCTACAAGCTATGGGATATTTTTATGTAATTTATTTTTTATTTTTTTTCTAGTAATGGCAGCGATTAGTGACTTATAGCGGGACTGCGACATTGCGGCAGACAAATCAGACACTCAGTGACACTTTTTTGGGGACCAGTGACACAAATACAGTGATCAGTGCAAATAATACGCACTGTAACTGTACTAATGACACTGGCAGGGAAGGGGTTAACATCAGGGAAAATCAAAGGGTTAAACGTGTCCCTAGGGGGTGCTTGTACTGTAGGAAGACAGAGATCCGTGTTCCTGCTCAGCAGAAACACAAGATGTCTGCCTTCTCCTGTCACAGAACGGCAATCTGCCTTGTTAACATAGGCAGACCACCATTCTATCTGCCTCGGGAACGACCGGCGGGACCCAGGGGACATTGGGACAGCTGGGTGCCGGCAGAGCGCATAAGCGCCCCAGACCAGACCTGGAAGAGCGAGACGATGTACAGGTACATAATTTCGTGCAGGAAGGCCACCTCGCTGCAGTAAAGTTGCTTTTCCACTGCATGGAACCCAACGGTTCGGCTCACTTTTGCGCTTTTCCACTGCATTGTACCGCATGGTACGGTGTTGGAGCGGTTCGGTACGGTACAGTGGCGCTTTTCCACTACATGGAACCGAACGGTACGGCTCGCTTAAACAGTACCACCTTGGTTGTGTTTCCAAGAGGGCCGTAACGGCACCATATCCCACAATCCTTTGCATGCAGCCTTGACTGTTTGTCACTACTAGCCACTGATTGGTCAGAGAATCGTTGTTATCCCACCCACTTACTACTTTAGTGGAAAAGCAAACCGTACCGAACCGTATCGAACCGTTCCAACACCGTACCATGAGGTACCATGCAGTGGAAAACCAAACCGGGCCAAGTGGAGCCGAGCCGGTACTTGCAGTGGAAAAGTGCCATGTACGCAGAGATGTATAGTAACTAAGTAGAACTACTTCACTACTGTACTTAAGTACCGAAAGGCGGTATCTGTACTTTCCTAGAGTAGAATTTTTTTCTCCTACTTCCACTTTTACTTCACTCCATTTTTTCAATGATTTCAATACTTCTACTCCGATATATTTTTTTTTTGTGCTGCATAGTTACTCGTTACTATTATAAAAATTACCACTGCCAGAACAGTAGATGGCAGGTTTCATGAAGCTCAAAACATGTGTATTATCAGCACATACGAAAATAAATGCTACTGTATGTATAAATAAAAGCTGCATTTGAAATAATAAAAAACAATATGATGTTCAAACTTTTGACTTCTTTCTTTAATAACTACATAACACAGTACTTGTACTTTTACTTTCAGTACTTGAGTAGCAATTTTTTTTTCAAAACTACTGGTACTTTTACTTTCAGTACTTGAGTAGCAAAATTTAAAAAAAAACTACTTGCAATACTTAAGTACAAAAAATGTTGAATACTTTAGTACTTCTACTCAAGTCACTTTTTGATCGAGCACTTCCACTTCTACTCAAGTCACTTTTTGATCGAGTACTTGTACTTTTACTCAAGTATGGGTTTCGAGTACTTTATACAACTCTGCATGTACGTGGGGTGGTCCAGCAGAGGTTAAGCGGCCCTCATGGGGGTAGTACTACACAAATAAAAAAATAAAAAAAAACAGTGGCGATCAAATACCACCAAAAGAAAGCACTACCTGTGTGATGAAAATTACAAAAATGTAATTTGGGGTCAGTGTTGCATGACCGCGCAATTTTCCAGTTAAACTAGCGCAGTGCTAAATAACAAAAAATAACCTGTTCGTGAAGGGGGTAAAACATTCCAGAGCTCAAGTGGTAATACAGAGGTGCAATAAGTGTTAGGCCGCAGGCCTTTATTTGTGGGAGGAGCTAGCGTGCCTTTAAGACGCTGCTCCTCCCCTCCCCGCCTGCCGCGTCACTCGCTGTCACCGGACAGCCGAACTTCCGGTCCTCCAGGCCCGCAGGATGTGTAGCAGGCCCGCTGACACCGCCGACCCGGCTGACACCGCCGACCCGGCTGACACCGCCGACCCGGCTGACACCGCCGACCTGGCTGTCACCGCCGACCCGGCCGACACCGCCGACTCTGCTGGCTCCGCTGACTCCACGGACTCCCCGCCACTGCCGCCGCCGGTTCCCGCCGGCCTGCCTCCTGCTTGCCTCCAGCCTCCTGCACCATCATCCTCCGCTCGGGCGGCCCGTCCATTCATCCGGCCGCCGGGCGACAGGTACCGCTTGGGGGGGGGGGGGTTCCTGGGTTTCCTGCGGGGGCTTGATTTCTGCCTTGCCTGCTCCAGGCCACGGCTACCACATACGTGGGTCTCCGGGGGGGGTCTTGTTCTGCCTTGCCTGCACCAGGCCACGGCCCTGCTTCTTACTACTTCTGTCTTTATCTCTGTTACTAGCTGTGTATTTCCATGCTGTTTTACTATTGCCACTATGTGTACTGGCCCTGCCTATGGACGCTGCTTGTTACTATGGGTACTACTCTAATACTATTTTGACCAGGAGTACTGCACTGCTAATTCCTTTTGCTATGGGTTGTTACCCCTATACTATTGTTACATGGGCTCTGCTACCTAATACTGGCTCAAAAAAAAAAAAAAAAAAAAAACTATTGTTACTATAGGCATTGCTACCCTGAATTCTATTGTTACTATGTGTACTACCCTGGAAACATTATTTTGCTATGGGTACTGCCGCAATGTACTGCTACGCTACTGTTACTGCTGTTACCTCTTGGACCATTGATATACATGCCGCTACACGACCATACTGTCATTACCACAACTAACTGTGTTCCGATTCACTGCATGCCGTTACTGTGTGCACCTCGGCGGACATATACTGCTACAGTTTTTCATTCACGACCGCACGCGCCACTGCCTTGCACCTACGGATGCTCTGCATACCTTTACCTTACGTGCACTATTGCCATACATGCCGTCGCGCATGTCACTACGGTGGGCGCTACCACACGGCCACGCTACATCATTGTTGTTACTATTCCCACCATATTACTGTATACACTAATTTCATCTCTACCTACGCTGTTACTACCGCGGTGCTACGGTTACACTGCTACACTACATGACTACCAATTACGCATATATTGCCGCTGTTCACACTACTACACTACTTAGGCTACCACCGTATACTACTACTACTTCCTCGTTGGTATGTTGCACTACCCCTTCATCAAGCCTCTGCATAGGGTTAGAGAACTGGCTATTTAGGGCTAGGCGCTGGCCTTAGTCTCCCTGGTAGCTGGTCCCGCGAGGCCAACCCCCCAATCTCAACACGGAGATTTTCGCCCTCGGGCCAAATCATAGTTAGTGCCTCGCATCCACCCATCTCTTGGGGTTATAGTTAGGGCCTCACCTGTCACGGCCACACGTTTTAAATCTTTTACCGTCACCGAGAGGCCAACCCCCCGCCACCACGCTAGTGGCTCGTACCCCACGCCCAAATCATAGATAGAGCCTCTCACCTGCCGCTTGGCAACTAGCAGGGCCTCACCTGTCACGGGGTAGTCAGCTTTCGCCTCGGCACTAGTTAGCCAGCCAGTTCTGTTTTAGCTCAACGGTGTTTGCTTAACCAATTTTCCTTTGTGTGTTATTTTCTCTTTCAGCATGTCTCAAGCAGTCATCGTAGGTGAAGGGTCATCTCTCCCAGGCACACCCGCTAGGCCTACCACCCCTGTGAGAACTGGTGCCCTCGGGGAATTTCCGAGAACCTTCCACGCCGGGCCCCCCTTTTAAAGACCCTGGACCATCCCAAGTTTTCGTCTGTTGGGCGCCTCAGGGGCACCCCCCTTTTTTCAGCTACGGCCAGTAGGCTGAATTCTGCGAACGGTTCTCAGCACATCCCGGGGATCCCGGACTGGGTTCCAGCTCTCGGGGGGGGGGGGCTAGGACGGTCTTTTAAGGGACGCTAGACACCATCTCATGATCACTACAATCAACAGTGTCAGTCTGTCCAAACTGGAAGCGCTGTCCATCCCACATGGTCCCACTTCCCTCCAAGCCACTACAGGCACTCGCTCCAACAGCTGACAGAGTAGGCCCCCAGCCTCGCCTTTTTTCCTCCCCTTCTGCTTCCCCAGTCCTTACCCCGGCACACATGGTCCCCCCCAGCCCTCCGCAAGGACATCTTAGAGGGGTAGGACATGTTTCTGGTTTCCTTACTGTCTGCCTCCCCAGACGGTGTAGGAAACCGGGTGTACTATTACGGTGATTTGGCCTTAATGATGAAGGCCAGAGACCCTAGATTCAACAAGCTTCCTTTCCAGGTTTTATCCTAGCCTCCGGCATCTTCAGCGTTGCGTGCTCCGTGCGTCTGCAATGCCGATAGGTATTAGGTTTCACCTTCTCGTAAGTGGTTGTCTTAGGCCGCAAGTACGGGGGTTTTCTTGTTCTTCGACTTCCACAAGTCTGTATCAGCAAGCTGTGGCAGCTTGGCCCAGGTTAACGTCCGTTCTCACTGGAGCCTCTTGGGCTCGGTTCTATTTTTCAGGTATTTCCACAGGCTTAGTGCCCCCGTTGGGCAGTCTGCTCTTCCACCTCTCATACTGCCGACCTGTGCTCCTCGGAGGCCGATCCCTCCTTTCCTGGTTCCTCATGGGGGAGCTAGGGAACCTGTTCGACGTAGCCAAGGGACAGGCTTGGTCGTCCCGTCATTTATCTGGCTCAATTATGCGGTAACAATAACCTTATGGAGGTGCCCGTTGTTTTAGCGCCTGCAGTCTACTGCACGTCCGTTCCATATGCTTTGGGCAGCGCGCGTTCCAATAAACATCTTGTCATTAATCTGTCTGCTCTTCGTTTGTCCACTACCCGAGCCTGAATTACGCTCATTCTATCTACCAATTCTCTCTTTACTATCGCCCTGTTTGATGCCATCCAAGCTACTTGAAGGCAGGTAGGGCCGCATGGCTCAGTTAGTCTTTACTCCATGCCTTTGAATTGTTACCCATTCGTCCCTCCTTGTTCATGGTGTCAAGGGCAGAAGAATGTTCCTTGCTGTTAGTCTCACGTTCGGGGCCTTGAGTAGCCCGTGAAGTTTCAACACTTGCTGAGACTCCCTGCTGGTTCCTCCTCCTTTTCTCTAGATGCCCCACGGTGTTACATCACGTGGATGTTTCCTGTTGGTCGTACTTAGCGTCTGCTACCCTGTCAGTCTCTAGGCACTGTTGCACTGTCACTACCTTTAAGGCGTCCCCCTGTCGCTTGTCAGGTCCACTGTACCCACCTCTAGTCTAGTCCTTTTAGGCGTCACACTCGTGCCACACCACGCAGTCTAGTCTCCCTGTGGTCAAGCTCGGGCGTTCGCAAGGAGGTTAGTCAAGTTCCACAAGTTGGTATCTTACTCGTAAGGATCTACAGTCTGGTTGGTTCTTTGAACTCCGCAATCTGCATTATTCCCCTTGGTAGTTCATTCATTTCCAGGCTGTTGGGCTTATCATGGACCCTCCAGATGAACTTGGTCGTTCAGACTCCCCGGCTAGGGTAGACCTGACCATGTGATTGGTTTTCCTGGTACACTAGCATGGGGTCTTCTTGTTCATTCCACCGTGATCCGCCAAATCCTCAGTTTTCTGGACAGACGCAGCCGCCATTTCCGGGTTGCAGCACATTAACACTTCGTTAGGTGTTGATGGCCGGTAGAGTCTCTTGGCTTTCTGCCTCCCGCGAGACTTCGGCCTTATTAGGTTTCACCTGATAGTGGCGGCGGTTTGCATGGGGCATTCCTGGCCAGGAAAGGCTGCGAAGTTAGTGTCAACTTGGCGGCCGACATTTGAATCTAGTAGGGCTGTTCATCTTCTTGATCTTTATGAGGCTGGTTCGCTGGCTGACCTGGTTGACGGCCACCAGTCAGTTCTCCCTCTTCTGCGAACATATCACAAGTCCCTCAAGTTCGTCAAGTTGATCCCGGGCTAGCCCGGTTTGGCTCAGTGTCAATTTTCTCGGGTACCGTATCTACGAACACCAGGAGGACTCACGACAGAGCATGACCATCTTCCAAGGTCCTCAGTTGAATTCGTCTTACACGGTCGTTCAGTCAACCATGGTCGCTTCGCTGTTTTTTGCCACCTTTCAGCTCAGACTACCATATAACTCGGACAAACTTTACTTTGTCTGGCGTGCGAGCCACACTTTGACGTCTGCTCCAAGCCTTTCTCCTACCCTCAGGGCTTGCCCGGTGAGGAAGGTATTGGGTTGGTAGGTAGATCGTTACGTGTCAACAACGTTTGCCATTGATGGGAATTCCGGACCTTTCTGGCGCACTGGACTTGACACCATTCGTACCTCATACAACCTAGTCTTCAACCTCCATTTATTTAGTCTCCATGGGTTCCTTCCCGGGTATTCACCTTTGCAACCCAGTCGGATAGGCTATCGTGCCTCCTCAAGAGGTTAGGTAGTTAGAGGACTACTGTCCTTTCACTCCGATGTTCAAAGGCCGGGCAGATATACCATCCGTTGGCATCCCCGTCTACCCGACTGAGGGTAACTGGTGCCGAATTGGAATCCTGATCATCTACCAGCAGGACACTCCCAGCCGCTCTCCGCTTTTCCCCCTGTCAGGTAGCCCCCTACCACTACTTAATGCATATTTTACATTCGCTCGTTGGGCATTGTATTACGCTGGGTCCCCTCATCGCATTCCAGTCATTCTTGCAGAACAGGGGCGGTTCAGCTGCTTCTAGAACCAGGGCGCTGGGTATCAGCTATTTTTCCACGCATACACCCCACACCCGGGGAAAGAGGTAGGTTAGCCTTCAAGAATCTTGTATCTTAAGCTGTGTCATGAATAAGTGCGTTTACTGCTTACTTTTTGCCCTCTTTTATTTACAGGCCTACCCCCTACGTCGGTTCCGGCACACCACACCGACTTATCCATACTTGCAGTTCTGATCATCATTAATTAACCGACCACAAGTGTTAGGCCGCAGGCCTTTATTTGTGGGAGGAGCTAGCGTGCCTTTAAGACGCTGCTCCTCCCCTCCCCGCCTGCCGCGTCACTCGCTGTCACCCCACCCACCTTCACCCTTTTTATTGATACTCCTTCCCTCGGGTGGGCCCTCTTTTATTTACAGGCCTACCCCCTACGTCGGTTCCGGCACACCACACCGACTTATCCATACTTGCAGTTCTGATCATCATTAATTAACCGACCACAATTTGTGTTTTATATCTGTCTGGATTTCAGCTATTAGACTTAAGATTTTCACAACATTGAAGTTTAGGATCTGCATCTTTATGCTGGAGTGTTATCTGAAAAAGTTGACATCCCTACCATAAAACTAACAGAGAAAACACAAAACCAGAGGATCATACGCGTCTACGGATAAACATGCTACCCGTCTGCTGAAGATTGATTCAGAATTGACATTATTTGGGTTTTTGATATCCCTATCTCTGATTTAAGCTGGAAATCCAAAATAAAAGTGGACACTTGGAAGGATTTTGTCTTTCTTTCTTACCATGGTGTTGTCATGGTGGAGATGACGGCATATCAGAAAGCTGCATCTGACAACAATGGAGTACAGAAAAGATCTGGATGCTTTAGAAGTTTTCTTTAAAAATGGAAAGATTTAGATTTGATCTACAAGCTTTATTGTCACATCTAAAAGTCGTAACATTTCTTCATGAAAAATCGAGGACCACCGAGCTCCTGTCATCCAGGATTGTTCGTATCATCTCTTCAGTAACAAGACAGAGCCAGGAGGAACCTGGTATTGTGCGGATAAGGGTGGACCAACCTGTAGCTGTATTACTTATTGTTCTGTATTATTCCTTGATCTGTGTCAGATTTATTCACTTTAAGGTGACTATCAACATATCCAAACAGCATTACATATAGGATATGTTGATCCTTCCTGTCACTGTGGCTCCATTTGCAAGAAGCTTTAGAAACCAAACGTATTAAAAACTATTTATAGTATGTCTCTAGCCAAAATCTTTCTTAACCTTTTGGAAAGAAAAAAGTGTTAAAACCTCTACCACAGGGGTCCTTAAACTTTGTAAGCATAGGGCCAGTTTTCTGTCTTTTAGATCACCAGTGAAAGTAAAAATGCCCCATAGTCTGTGGTCAGTGGGCATGCCTCATGGTAGGTGTCTAGGTGAGCAGTGGGAGTATAAAAAAAAAACATATTGTCTGTGATTAATGATAGGAGAAATAGTGCCCCAATTTTAGTATCAGTATAGTGACCCATCGTTGGTGCCAGTGGGAGGATAAATGCCCTATTCTTGGTGTAAGTGGTAGGAATAGTACCCCATTGTTGGTGTCAGTGGGAGGAATAGTGCCCCATCATTGCTGTCAGTGGGAGGAGTAGTTTCCCATCATTCAGCTTCGGGTGTGGCTGCAGGAAGGTTCTCTGGCTGTGTGTCTGGAGCTGCTCCAGGTGATCTGTTTGAGAGGGGAGTCTGGTAAAATCTCTCCCAGCTCTGCTGGCCCCTATCTGGGGAGGCCATGCAGGCCAGCAGGGCCTCTCCTGCTGGAAGCTCTCAGCCATCCCCTGGGCAGATGGATGACATACCTGCTCCTGGACAAGCCATGGCTGGGGATCTCTCTGCCCCTGGTGAGGATGAGGATACCGAGTCCATTCGGGAGCGAGTGGTGGCCGGGATCAAGGTCCTGAATAGGGAGAGAGACCAGCTCTACAAACTGAGAGCGGAGTTGAAGCGTCTGCGAAAGCAACGTGAAGGTTTGTACAGCCGCAACCGTGGATCTATGGATCCGGAAATCCAGTTGGCAAAGGTCCGGGTTCAACACCAGGAAACCATTGTGTCCATGATGGAAGGTAAAGAGGGGCCCTTTAAGGAAAAGTTTTGCAATGACCGCAGATTTGCAAGGATGGCAAAGATGGAGGTGGAGGAGGGGACCCCAAGTTCTGACCCCCTGCCCCCCCAAGGTGAGGTAAGCAACCCGTTGCCTTCTCAGGGCTCAGGAGGCATGCTGACAGTGATCCAGGCAGTGGAGTCTCCATTACGGGCGGATCAGCTGGTGTTTGGTGAGGAGAACTTTCCTGACAATGTGCCTGATAAGGTAAAACCTAGCAAGTCACAAGTGACTGATAAAACTATTTTTGTGCCATTTAACACCTTGGCTAATACTGATGTTTTGCCCAATGACACCCAGGCTGGTAATATTATATCCAGCAATACTTCAGCTGCTGATGTTTCCACTGAGGAAAAATTGCGTTTAAAAAATGACATTGCAGCAAAGGAACTACAAGAGCCAGAACAACCAGTTAACCCCCCTTTTGCTGAGTCAAAGGCTGTTTGTCCAGTCACAGCTGCTGTCTCTATACTGCAGCATCAGGACACCTGTGGTACTACAGCAGAAACTGTGATAGTGAATACTGATTGTTCTGACATTTCTTCCAACACAGGTGTTCTGAATAATCCTACTAATGTTTGTGTAATGGGAAATCCTACTGGCTCAGTACAAGCAATTAATAATAAGGATAATAATAATAATGTACCAGCTAAAGTTACATCGGTGTGGGGTCTTGGCCCTGATAAGCCTTCTTTTGCTCAGGTGGTACGCTCTGCTCCTGGTAATATTATTAAGCCAGGGCTGCAGCCAATGAGGAACCCTGCTTCCAGGCAGAGATTTACACCACAAACTGCCACTTTGAGCACCCCTGGTTCCGGTCTTGGGTCTCTGGCTTCTGCTGGGGGTCCAAGACGTAATGTCGTTATACTTAAATGGGAAGGTGGTGCAGTCTCTCCAGCACGGCGTGTGGTGGTGGATATGATTTTGGAGATGGGCTTTGGGGCGAATGACCTTTATGCCCTAATACATGTAGCTGGGAGCCGGGAGTACACAATCAGCTTCACCAGGCCGGAGGGTCTTGACCTGTTCTGGGAACGATATGAGGCTCGGTGCAGGTCAAGACCCGAATGGGAAGATCTGGCACCAGTTGCTGTTTCGCAGAGATCAACGGTTAAAAAAATAACCATCATCCTCAATAATGAGAGTGTTCCTGCTCGGGACCTAGAGGTCTGGTTAAGGAACTATGGTGAGGTTTTGACAAGGCTAGAAAAAATCCTTGATGAACGTGACATCTGGACCGGGGGTTGGTCAGTAACGGTTAGGTTGGCCAGGGATGGGAATGTTGTCCGTCACCTGCCCTCCTCGGCTTTCATAGGGAGGGATAGGATGACTATTTTTTATCCTGGTCAGCCAAAGCTATGTCACCGCTGTGGAGAAAAGGGGCATTTTAGCTCCTCCTGTTCAGCCTTAATATGTTCAGTATGTCGGGGACAGGGTCATGTGGCCAGGGACTGTACCCAGGCGATAAGGTGCAACCTGTGCCTGCGCCTTGGCCACCCCTACAGCCGATGTCCGGAGGCCTGGCACAACATGGAGAAGGAGGTAGTAGATGAACTGTTGAGGCTGGACGGGATGGAGGATGAGGCCCCTGGTGTACCATCCTCCTCAGCGGTGACTGACCCCCCAGGTCCTGTTCAGGATCCCTCCCCAGTTTCTGTGGCCAACCCTCCTGTGTCTGTAGGTATTCCTTCTGTGACTGTCTCTGTGTCCCCCCAGCCTACTGTACCGGCTCCTCTTGTGTCAGAACCTTCTAAGTCTGTCCCCCCTGAGTCAGTCTTGCCCCATGAGTCATCCCCTCCTAGGTCTGACTTAAGGGAAGGTCCCCCCCCACCAGGAGTGGTAGAGGGTACCAAAAAGGGTGCTGCGGTTTCCTCTGTAAAGAAGTCTTCTGTGAAGACTTCAAAAAAGAAGAAAACAAGAGATAACATCTCTGAATCTGACCTGCAGTACCTGGAGGAGAGAAGGAAGGTTGTGAGGCGGAAGAGACAGGCGGTGAGGACGGAACAGGGACAGGATGCCCCAGTGTCTGTCCCCAACCGTTCTAGGGCTTCTGCATGGGATATCTCCACATCTGGAGCTTCTTCTGAGCAAAATTCTGATTCAGAAATGGAATTGGAGGAGGCCTCAAGAAAGAGAGAGGCTTCTGGTGATGAGCAGCAGAGGGGAGCTAAGAAGCAATCCACCCAATAACCCAAATGGCGGTTCCCCCTCCGTTAAAAGTGGTGACAATAAATGTTGCCAGCATTAAGTCGGTAAGAGCTCGTTCTATGGCCTTCTTTTTGTTCAGCCAATTAGATGCTGAAATTTTATTTTTGCAGGAGACTAGGCTCACCTCCTTGGCAGATATTCATATGGCCAAGAGAGAGTGGAGGTATGGTCCATCTTACTGGTCTCTTGCGGCCGAGCCTTACGGCGGGGTGGCGGTGTTGTTTAAAACCGGCATGGTAACTGTCCGGCGGGTTATTGAGGTGGAGATTGGGAGATGTATGGTCTTAGACGTTCTTGTGGGAGGGCAGGACCTGCGCCTAATTAATATTTATGGGCCACACACAAAGTGGGACAGGAAATGCCTTTTTACAAGGATCAAGCCATTTCTTTTTACATCCCGGCAAGTGGTTTTTGGAGGTGACTTTAATACTGTGACTAGGCCCAAGGACAGGAAGGACTTCAATGACAGGCTGGGATATGATAGCGTTTTTTTAAATAGTATGGTTAGGGATGCTGGTCTTGTGGATGTGCACATTAAGCACCTTCCGGATGACACAGGGTTCACCTTTCATCGAGGTAATAGCCAGAGTAGAATAGATAGGTTTTTTTTGAAGGAGGCCTCTGCTTTCTCACCCCCAGTGGTGCAGGCAGTGGAGTTCTCTGATCACTGTATGCTATCTGTGGTCTTGAATGCTTCAGACTTCCCTCAGAGGGGCAAAGGCATCTGGAGATTGAATTCGACTCTCCTTGAGGAAGAACATGTTAGACAATCCTTTGAGGAATTCTTTCAGGCACAGGTGACCATCCTGGACTTTTGTAGCAGCAAGGCTGAGTGGTGGGAGCTGACCAAAAAGAGGATTGCTGGATTCTTCAGGGGCCTAGCCAATAAAAAACAGTTTAATAGATACATGACCTACCAACGTTTGCGGAGGAAGCTGGATATTCTTGTCTCGAGAGGAGGAGATCCTGGGGCAATCTCTGAAGTGAAAATCCTCCTCAGGAAGTGTCAATATGACCGGCATACCTCTTTGGTTCTGGAGAGGGACTATGGGAAATACCACTCGCCTGACCCTTACCAGAACTGCAAACAGGGTGTAGCTGTTAAGATGGTCGTTGGCCTTAAGGATAGTACAGGTTCCTTGACAAAGTCCAGGTCAGGGATCCTGGAGGTCGTGAGGTCTTTTTATGCTGAACTTCTTGGGAGGAAAGAGCTTGACCGTGACAAGATGGAAAGCTTTTTGGACTCTACTCCAGGTCTAAATGGTGGAGATGTCCTCTTGATGAATTTGACAGAAGAGATCACAGTTGAAGAGGTGACGAGGGCAATTGAACAGCTTGCCATCAAAAAGTCACCTGGACCGGATGGTCTGACGGCTGAGTTTTACAAAGCCTTTAAGTCTATTCTGGCCCCACATTTGGTAGAGATTTTTAACAGTTGTCTTGCTGAGGGGGTGCTTCCCCCTTCCATGAGACTCTCAGCTGTGATTCTTCTTTCAAAAGGTAAAGATCCTTCGATGATTGAGAATTGGCGCCCCATTAGCCTTCTCAATGTCGATAGAAAGGTGCTGGCGAAGATACTTTTCTGGCGCCTATCGGCAGTAGCAGAGTCTTTGCTTTCTCGCCATCAGCACTGTTCGATCCAGGGTAGGAGCACCTTCACAGCGGTTTTAGCTGTCCGGGAGGCCTTGGAGCAGTGCAGGGCTGCAGGCTGGGGAAAGTATTTACTGGCATTGGATCAGGCAAAGGCTTTCGATCGTGTCAACCATGAGTACCTGTGGTTGCTCTTTAGTAAGTACGGTCTGCCGGGTGGTTTTGTCGATTGGTTAAAAGTCTTGTATAAGGGGGCAGAAAGCTTCCCTCTTGTTAATGGTTGGGTTGGACAGTCCTTTGAGGTTGGTTCTGGGGTGCGCCAGGGTTGTCCCCTGAGTCCCCTGCTCTATGTGTTTGCAATCGACCCCTTCATCAGGAGGCTAGAGAGCAGCATGTTGTGTGGGGTACCAGTGGGAATCCCGGGTGAGCCGCCTTTGAGGGTTGTTGCCTATGCGGATGATGTGTCAGTGATTGTCACTGGGACAGATGAAGCGGAGGAGGTGGTCTCTCTGACATCACGGTACTCTGAAGCATCAGGCTCCAAGATCAATCAGGAAAAGAGTGAAGTTTTTTGGATGGGAAAGGAAGGTGAGGGGTTTGATCTCCCGGACAACTTTCCAGTGCCCCAGGAAAATATTAAGATATTAGGCATTGAATTTGGACCTGGCGATTATGGCCTCAAAAACTGGGAAGGCAGGCTGGAAGTTGCCAATACTAAGGTGGTCAACTGGAAGAGATGGAAGTTATCTCTGAGGGAAAGGGTTGATCTGATTAAGACTTACCTGATACCGATCTTCTTGTATGTCAGCCCTGTCTGCATCTTGCCAGTGTCTCTCTATGCTAGGATCTATAGTGTGTTCTTCCAGATGCTGTGGGGGAACAGACTGAACCCCATCAAGAGGAATGTTACCTATCTATCCAGGAGGGAGGGTGGCTTGGGTATGGTCAACCCCGTTCTTTTCTTTTCACTGCTATTTCTCAAGTTTAACATTGGTAGTATGCTTACAGTGGAACCTCCTGGATGGGCAGGCATGTTTAGATCTTGGTTTAGGCCTTTTCTGCGACTTTGGGAAGAAGGTGGCCAAGTGAAGAATCTCAGGGGTCATCGTGGTCAGCTCCCAGCCTATGTCGCTCCGTGTCTGAAGTTACTGCGGCAGTGGCGACTGTCGGCTGAAGATCTCAGATCCGCTCCGAGGAAAGTCCTTATGAGCCGAGTCTTGAGCGAAGTCTTTCATGACCCACTGGCCTTAAGGGATTGCCCAGGCCCAATTTTGAGGGAAGGGTTAAGACTGATTAATTTGGCTAGAGTCCCCCTTAAATTCAGGGATCTGGCCTGGTTGTGCTTCCACGGGAGGCTCTATGTTCGGGGCAATTTGAAATTCCGCAGTGGGATGGATCGTGGTTGTCCTCGGGAGGAATGTACAGGTGAGGAGGAGACTATGGACCATTTTTTGCTTCGTTGCCCTTTTAACATAGAGGTATACAAACAGGTTGGGCGGGCCCTCGGTGTTCCTTTCCTCTCCAGGCTGGGTTATGCTGAGTGGGTGTACGGAGCATTCAATACTGGTGGGGGCTTTTGTTTGGATACACTTTTTTTAGTTAGTTTAGTAGTCCGTTATTACACCTGGAACGCACGGTGTCAGGTCACCCTTCGGCGTAAAATCCTTCCTGTTCAGGTGGTGGTGTGTGACATTCTGCATGAGGTGGGGAAGATTCGGGCGCTTGAGAGAGACAAGTGGGGTCAGAGGGCTTGGCTGAAGGCGTGGAGGGGTTTCAAGCCTCCCTGACTGCCAGGAGTCTCTTTCCCGGGTGTGGCTTTCTGTCTCTTATCACCCTAGATTTTTTCTTAATGCTCAGTTTTTGATAAATGGCTGCATACATAGGTGATGGGTTGTGCCTCTTAGGCCCTCTCTGCTGCTTTATGTAAATAGTTTTCTAAAAATGTTGGAAGTGGATTATGTATATATTGTATATATTCTGCACATGAATGTGTATTCCTTTGTTTTCTGTTGGAATATTGTACTATAGTTATGTTTTTTACTTTTGTATAAAATATGTTGCTTGATTCTTTTCAATAAAAGATCAATAGTACCCCATTGTTGGTGTCAGTGGGAGGAATAGTGCCTCTTCATTGGTGCCAGTATAAGCAATAGTGCCCCAATGTTGGTGACAGTGGAAGGTATAGTGTCCCTTTTTGGATATCTGTGGAAGGAATAGTGCCCCATCATTGGTGTCAGTGGGAAGAATAGTGCTCCATCATTAGTGTTGGTGGGTGGATTAGTACCCCATTGTTGGTGCCAGTGAAAGGAATAGTGAACTGTCATTAGTGCCAGTGGGGTGGGTGGGTGGGGGGGATAGTGACCTGTTGTTGGTAACAGCGTAAGGACTAGTGCCTCATCATTGGTGTCAGTGGGGTGAATAGTGCCCAGTCATTGGTATCAGGGGAAAGAATAGTGACCCATTGGTGTTAGTGGGTGGATTAGAACCCCATTGTTGGTGTCAGTGGAAGGAATAATACCCTTTCGTTGGTGCCAGTGGGGCGGGGGTACTGCCCTTTTGTTGGTAACAGTGGAAGAACTAGTGCCTCATCGTTGCTGTCAGTAGAAGGAATAGTGACCCATCATTGGTGTCAGTGGGATGAATAATGCCCAGTCATTGGTATCAGTTAGAAAGAATAGTGCCCCATTGTTGGTTTCATTGGGATGAATAGTGCCTAGTCATTGATATCAGTGGAAAAAATAGTGCCCCATCATTTGTGGCAGTGGGGTGAATAATGCCCAGTCATAGGTATCACTGCAAAGAATAGTGACCCATCATTGGTATCAGTGGGGTGAATAGTGCCCATCATTGGTATCAGTGGGATGAATAGTGCCCAGCCATTGGTATCAGTGGAAAGAATAGTGCCCCATCATTGGTATCAGTGGCGTGAACACTGCCCAGTCATTGGTGTCAGTGGAAAGAATAGTGCCCCGTCATTTGCATCAGTGGAAAGAATAGTGCCCCATCATTGGTATCAGTGGGATGAATAGTGCCCCCATTGTTGGTGTCAGTGGGGTGAATAGTGCCCAGTCATTGGTATCAGTTGGGTGAATAGTGCCCAGTCATTGGTGTCAATGGAAAGAATAGTGCCCAGTCATTGATATCAGTGGGATGAATAGTGCCCCATTGTTGGTGTCAATGGAAAGAATAGTGCCCTATTGTTGGTGTCAGTGGGGTGAATAGTGCCCCATTGTTGGTGTCAGTGGGGTGAATAGTGCCTAGTCACTGACATTAGTGGGGTGAATAGTGCCCAGTTATTGATATCAGTGGGGTGAATAGTGCCCAGTCATTGATATCAGTGGGGTGAATAGTGCCCAGTCATTGATATTAGTGGGGTGAATAGTGCCCAGTCATTGATATCAGTGGGGTGAATAGTGCCCAGTCATTGATATCAGTGGGGTGAATAGTGCCCAGTCATTGATATTAGTGGGGTGAATAGTGCCCAGTCATTGATATTAGTGGGGTGAATAGTCCCCAGTCATTGATATTAGTGGGGTGAATAGTGCCCAGTCATTGATATCAGTGGGGTGAATAGTGCCCAGTCATTGATATCAGTGGGGTGAATAGTGCCCAATCATTGATATCAGTGGGGTGAATAGTGCCCAGTCATTGATATCAGTAGGGTGAATAGTGCCCAATCATTGATATCAGTGGGGTGAATAGTGCCCAGTCATTGATATCAGTGGGGTGAATAGTGCCCAGTCATTGATATCAGTGCGGTAAATAGTGCCCAGTCATTGATATTAGTGGGGTGAATAGTCCCCAGTCATTGATATTAGTGGGGTGAATAGTGCCCAGTCATTGATATCAGTGGGGTGAATAGTGCCCAGTCATTGATATCAGTGGGGTGAATAGTGCCAATCATTGATATTAGTGGGGTGAATAGTGCCCAGTCATTGATATCAGTAGGGTGAATAGTGCCCAATCATTGATATCAGTGGGGTGAATAGTGCCCAGTCATTGATATCAGTGGGGTGAATAGTGCCCAGTCATTGATATCAGTGGGGTGAATAGTGCCCCATTGTTGGTATCAGTGGGAGGAATAACAAAAAAAACATGTTCTGTTTTTGGTGCTGGGCAGTTTTCTGTGTTGCCATACTTGAATGCTGCACTGTGACTTTTTTTTTGTATGCAGCGCAATGCAGCTTATTCCACATACACTGTCACATAACATCATGGCTTTTATGTGAGGCAGCCAGGTATTGAGCATTTTAGGGGTGAGAAAAATATCTATGAAATCCCTCCTGTTTGGCGTTTGTGGAGAAGAGACCTTATGATGGCCACAGATGCCTCAAATTATTTTATTCAATCAATGTGCAATTCAATTAATATGATCAAATCTGTGAACAATCAAATAGCTTTAACTTCCCATCCGATCCATTTAGACTAAATTTCACTTGGATGTGACCAGGCTGACTCAACTAGCCAGGAATAATATTATTATTGTAGTGCTTTGGTCTTTTATGGGTTAAAGCAGGCAGTGATGAGGTCAAATATCACTTCCCAACCACCTATCAACCACCCTCTGAAAAGCTATTAACCTGGGATCACTTTTCAGAGGGGTAGCAAGGGCTGCAGGAGAGAATGAGACCGTATGAAGACTAGGAACAGCCAGGCAGGTCAGTCTGTTTTATTGCAGACATCTGAAGCCTGTCTAGCTAATGCATTAAAAAACTGTTAGCAATGTCCACTTTAAGGTGAATGTAGCCGCATTAGTGTCCTCGCAACAACACAGCTGAGTACTGTCTGTGATACTTTCTTTTTATTTGTCAGAATATTATTGCCTAACGCAGACACAAACCTAAACTCCTTCTCTCCATTTACAATAGGCTTTGGCTGCATGGCTTCCTGCACACATGACCTCAGAGGAATGTGTAGGCGGTACAGGAGGGGTGATGACTCTGCACTCCCTCATTCATGTCATCTCAGCTTGCTGCAACTTCACAACTTCCCAGTCTGGTGAGTAAAGTTCTGCTTTCTACTAAACTTTCTATGCACAGAGCACAGATTTGTCAGGACTGGATATAGTACTGCAATAGCTTGTTCCTTGACCTGAACCAGAGTAGTGTCCTATCCCTGGACCTGAACAGTTTCCTGTCCCTGGTACCGAGCAGTGTCCTGTTGTTCCTGGACCCGAGCCGTGTCCTATATCCCTGGACCCGAGCAGTGTCCTGTTCCTGGACCTGAGCAGTTTTCTATCACTGGACCCGAGTAGTGTCCTGTTCCTGGACCCGAGCAGTGTCCTGTTCCTGGACCCGAGCAGTGTCCTGTTCCTGGACCTGAGCAGTGTCCCGTTCCTGGACCTGAGCAGTGTCCCATTCCTGGACCCGAGCAGTGTCCTGTTCCTGGACCCGAGCAGTGTCCTGTTTCTGGACCCGAGCAGTGTCCTATCCTTGGACCAGTGCAGTGTCCTATCCTTGGACCAGTGCAGTGTCCTATCCTTGGACCAGTGCAGTGTCCTATCCTTGGACCAGTGCAGTGTCCTATCCTTGGACCAGTGCAGTGTCCTGTTCCTGGACCCGAGCAGTGTCCCGTTCCTGGACCCCAGCAGTGTCCCGTTCCTGGACCCGAGCAGTGTCCTGTTCCTGGACTCAAGCAGTGTCCTGTTCCTGGACCCGAGCAGTGTCCTGTTCCTGGACCCGAGCAATGTCCTGTTCCTGGACCCGAGCAGTGTCCCGTTCCTGGACCCGAGCCATGTCCCGTTCCTGGACCCGAGCAGTGTCCTGTTCCTGGACTCGAGCAGTGTCCTGTTTCTGGACCCGAGCAGTGTCCTGTTCCTGGACTCGAGCAGTGTCCTGTTTCTGGACTCAAGCAGTGTCCTGTTTCTGGACCCGAGCAGTGTCCTGTTTCTGGACCCGAGCAGTGTCCTGTTTCTGGACCCGAGCAGTGTCCTGTTTCTGGACCCGAGCCATGTCCCGTTCCTGGACCCGAGCAGTGTCCTGTTCCTGGACTCGAGCAGTGTCCTGTTTCTGGACCCGAGCAGTGTCCTGTTCCTGGACTCGAGCAGTGTCCTGTTTCTGGACTCAAGCAGTGTCCTGTTTCTGGACCCGAGCAGTGTCCTGTTTCTGGACCCGAGCAGTGTCCTGTTTCTGGACCCGAGCAGTTTCCTGTCCCTGGACCTGAGCAGTGTCCTGTTTCTGGACCAGTGCAGTGTCCTGTTCCTGGACAAACATTTTTCCTTTGGTAATCCTGCCATGAACTCACTTCCTACCCTAGAGAGACAATGTACTGAGCTGCACTTTCACCTTAGGACAGGGAGTGTGTTAGTACTACAAAACCCTCCCTGCTTCTCCATACCAGGGGGTGTGTTTTGTAGTCCACAGAGATAGAAGGTTAACAATTCTAACTGAAAACAGCCCAGGCACAGAGATTACAGGATTCTGAATGCATTAAGATTTAAAAAAAAACGGGAGATTTTCCCCCTTAATGACTAGGCCATTTTTTGCGATTATGCACTGCGTTATTTTAACAGGCCATTGCGCGGTCGTGCGACGCTGTACCCTAATAAAGATGAAGTCATTTTTTTCCCCACAAATCAAGGTTTCTTTTGGTGGTATTTGATCACCTGTGCGATTTTTATTTTTTGCGTTATAAACAAAAAAAGAGCAACAATTCTGGAAAAAACAACAATATTGTTCACTTTCTGCTATATGACATTCTCACCCCCCCTCCCCCCCCCCCCAAAAAAAAAAAATTAAAATTAAAATTGTTTCATCATTTTAGGCCAATTTGTATTCTGCTACATATTTTTAGTAGAAAAAATCCCAATAGGCGTATTTTGATTGTTTTGCGCAAAAGTTATTGTGCCTACAAACTACGGGAAAGATTTATGTCATTTTTATTTATTTATTTTTTACTAGTAATGGCGGCGATCTGCGATTTTTAGTGGGACTGCGACATTGTGGGGGAATGATCAGACCCCTGACATTTTTGTTGCAGGGGATGCCAGAAATCTGACTTGTATCTTATTGCAGACTTCTGGGAAAATTGGTGAGCCAACCACACAAGCAGGAAATTACATTTCTGGGGTGTGGTCAGTATACATTCTGTGTACAGAACACCTCCAGGCGGCCATATTGCATTTTACAGAAAATTGCAGCGGCTGCAGATTGAAAAGGAAAGGTCATTTTTAAAAACATTCAATTACAATATGACTTCTGTCGCAATTGTATACGCTATATTGTTTTTTTCTTTTTGCAATTTTTTTTTCACCACTAAAGTGGAGTTACCCTTTAAGATTTTTTCACCCTAATGCATTTTATGCATTAAAGTGAAAAACCTTCTGTGCCGCAGCTCCCCCCCCAGACCCCCCTTTTATTTACCTGAGCCTGATCCGATCCAGCGATGCGCTATGTGCTCCAGCTGCTGTTGCTCTCCTCATTGGACAGATTGGTAGTAGCAGGAGCTTTTGGCTCCTTCTGCTATCAATTAAAAGCTGTGACATGGGAGCGGTGGGCGGGGCCAAGTCAATGGATGCAGCAGTGGGACTCGGGAACGAACCCACACGGGTGTCCCCATGGAAAACTGCTTTCCCTGGGGGCACCTGATGAAGAGGAAGAGCTAGGAGCGCCAATGGGACACTCCAGAAGATGAGGATCAGGGCTGCTCTGTGCAAGACCACTGCACAGAGCAGGTAAGTATGATATGTTTGTTATTTTTATTAACCACTTGCCGTCCGCCCACCGTAATATTACTGCAGCAGGGCGACTCGGCTGCGTCCAGTCACGAAGTAGTACTACATGACTGGGGTGCACGTGGTTTCGGCGGCGCACGTGCGATTGGCGCTGCCCTCTCACAATCGTCCGAGAAACCGAGAGAAGACCCGCCTACTTATGTAAACAAAGCAGGCGGATCTTCTGTCAGACAGGCAGGGAGAGATCAGCAGTTTCAGCTAAGCTACAACCCCAATCTCTCTGTGCCTGTTACAGAACCCCCACAGTCAGTCAGTAAGCACATTAGGCATACATTTAACCCCTTTGATCACCCCCAGTATTAACCCCTTCCCTGCCAGTGTTATTATACACTAACAGTGCATATTATTTAGCACTGATTACTGTATTAGTGTCACTGGACCCCAAAAAGTGTCAAAAATGTTAGTTAGGGGTCCGATCTGTCCGCCGCAATGTCGCAGTCCCGCTAAAAATCGCAGATCGCCGCCATTACTAATAAAAAAATAAAATAAATAAAAAGTCCAAAAATCTATCCTGTAGTTTGTAAACGTCATAACTTTTGCGCAAACCAATTAAAATACGCTTTTTGTTTTTTTTTGTTTTTACCAAAAATATGTAGCAGAATACAAATTGGCCTAAACTGATAAAAACATTTCATTTTTACCATTTTATATTGGGAATGTTTTATAGCAGAAAGTAAAAAATATGGCGTTTTTTTCAAAATCGTTGCTCTTTTTTTGTTTATAGCGCAAAATCTAAAAACCGCAGAGGTGATCAAATACCACCAAAAGAAAGCTCTATTTGTGGAAAAAAAAAAGGACATCAATTGTATTTGGGTACAGCGTCGCACGACTGTGCAATTTTCCGTTAAAGTAACGCAGTGTCGAATCGCAAAAAATGGCCTGGTCATTAACCACTTGCCGACTGCCGCCCGACTATATACGGGGGGGCAGTCAGCCCCTCGCAGGCAAAGTGATGTATGGGTACGTCACTAGCCTGTAAGGCTCTAGGGAGCGAGCGCGTGCCGCCGGAGGCGCTCTCCCGCTCCAGCTCACTCACAGACGCCCCCGCACGAGTGAGCGGCGGACCCCATGTCCGCCGCTCACTCGCGATCCTCCGGTACAGCAGGAGAAAGGCAGGCGGCTAATGTAAACAAAGCCGCCTGTCTTTCTCCCCTGTGTAACAGCACAGATCATATGGTCCTGCTATGTAGGACCGTTGATCTCTGCTGTTACACACACAGCCACATCCAATCACAGTAAGATTCATGCCCCTAGGGACACACTTAACAAAACACTTAATAAAGTTAACCCCTTCACTGCCAGTGTCATTTTTACAGTAACAGTGCATATGTATAGCACTGATTACTGTAGTAATGTCACTGGTACCCCCAAAAGTGTAAAAAATGTCAGTTAAGGGTCCGATCTGTCCGCTGCAATGTCGTAGTCCCGCAAGAAAAATTGCAGATCGCCGCCATTACTCGTTAAAAAAAAAAAACAATAAAAATTACAAAAATCTTTCCCTTAGTAAAAGCAATAACTTTTGCGCAAACCAACCAAAATACGCTTTTTGCGATTTTTTTTTACCAAACATATGGTAAAAAAAAAAAATTGGCCTAAAATGTTAAAAAATTTAGATTTTTACATTTTTGGGGGGGGGGGGGGGATTTCATATAAAAAAAATGTGAAAAATATTGTTATTTTTGCAAAATTGTCGCTATTTTTTTGTTTATAGCGCATGATCAAAAAATCGCACAGGTGATCAAATACCACCAAAAGAAAGCTCTGTTTGTGGGAAAAAAAGGATGTCAATTTAATTTGGGTACAGCGTCGCACGACCGCGCGATTGTCGGTTAAAATCACGCAGTGCCGAATTGCAAAATAGGCCCTGGTCAGGAAGGGGGTAAAATCTTCCGGGGCTTAAGTGGTTAAGGGGGTAAAACCTTCCGGGGCTGAAGTGGTTAAAAAAAAAAAAAGTGAGGGTTCACAATCACTTTTAAGGTAAGGAATTTCACATCATGAAATGTCATATTTAATGGAAACCCAAAGCTCCTTGCTAATGCATATAGGCTTTAGCAGACCACATCATTCGGTAACTTATTGCTATGTGTTTTGTTGGAATGCATAAAAAAAAAAAGAAGAAGAATGCATGCATTCTTTAGTGCGATTTCTGTACAGTGTGAAGCCCAGTCACATGTACACATGTAAGAGGCACATAAACACATGCTTCTATGTACATACATTGTAGCATTGCATAGATGTGAATGGTGATGTAAGATCTTGTACTTCTGCTGAGTGTAGTCCTCCTCCTGTTTATCACAAAAAAATAATTCTCTAGGAAATGAGAGTGAAGGAATCAGACAGAAACATCTAAGACATCGGAAGCAGTAAGTGTGGATGAGCTGTGTGTGTGTTGTACACAGCTAATATCTCCCCGGCACAGCACTGAAATCCTCTCTTTTCTTACACAGGGCCGGGAGTCGAGGCCAAGATAAACACAAGAAGCTTTTCATTCTCTTTGCTGCAGAGGAAGAAAACATGGAGCCTGGGATGAGGAGCCTGATGTCTGACAACAGCCGATACGTCGAGTCCTTCCGCCTCTTCCTACAGAATTCCACAGAGCACCAGTGCATGCAGCACTTCATAGAGACCAAACTGGCCGCCATTGTGTCCAGGTACGATACCCGGCTCTCCTGTCCTGCCTGCTGGTGCGTTCCCTTACATGTGTTCTTCTGTGACAGTAAGATATTCACATACCTACACTGTCCTATTGTCATAGTAGTGAAAGGGTCCACTGATTCATCATAGGCCTAGACCTGAACATTAGACCGGGGACAGCCATGCATGCATGTCCTGGCCGATAAACAATCTTTGTAGCAAAATATCTCTGTATAGATATATGCACGTTGTGCCTATGGGGGAAGGAGGGGGGTGCAGGATCATGCAGGCCCCTTTAGGGGAAAAAAATAGTGTTCAACCATTTAGGTTGGCTTTCCTTTAGAAAGCATGGGTCGGCCAAGGTCATGGAGGTGCCCACAAACAAATGGACAATAAAGTGACAGATATTGCTGATGGTCTCCAATGTGAGTAGTGTAAGCTTAGTATTTTTTTGCTCGTGAACTGCATTTGGGAAGGATTGGTAACAAAGCATTGAGCTATTGAACTTGTTTATCACAGAGAAGCCTATACTGGTATTTATCTTTATGCTTACTGGGCCTTGGCTTCCATTGTGTTTTGGCAAATACATGCTTTATGATGCAGTCTCTGGACTGCTTTTCATCTTCTATACAAGTCAGGAGCAAGCAAAAGCAGCTCAAAAGAAACACATTAGCTAGCCACAGGGGCTGACTGGCAAATTTTGGCCCAGGGGGCAAGTACAAAGAAGAGGCCCATGGTGCAGCGACTCGGCCCCCCTCCCACTCTCCCTCTTCCTGGCCTCCTCTTGACCCCCATTCCAGGCTGAAGTTTCCGCTCCAGGTACTCTCTAGTGATCGAATCCAGGTTCCCCACCTGGCCAGCAGGGGGCAGTTGGGGGGAGCTGGGACAGCTGGGTCAGGGCTGCCTGGGGGTGGAGAGTCTCCAGTGGGGCATGGAACCGGCCAGTTTACACCATCCAAGCTGGGGGGGCTGTGCTTTTTTCCTGTCTTCACTCGGTGGGGACTTTTTACTTCTCTTCACCAGGAATCCTTTAGGCATGTCTGTGGCAGAAGCAGTGCAGCCTTTTTATGGGGCATCAGAGCAGCCCGGGGGCAGTTGCCCCGCTGCCCCCTGGGCCAGTCCTCCCCTGGCTAGCCATCAGTTGAGAAATCAAAATGGTTAATAACTGATGGATCTTTTCATAATATTGAAACAACCATCTAAAGATTACATCAGGGGTCGCCAAACTTTTCAAACAAAGGGCCACTTTACTGTCCTTTAAACTTTGGGGTGGGGTGGCCAGATTATGGGGGTGAGGGTAGAAAATGTACTGGGCCCAGCGGCATTGAGAATAAACATGGCCTCAATATTGTAGGTCAGTAGAAGGAGAAGAAGTAGCCTATCATTGGTATCAGTGGGAGGATGGGTGCCCTATAATTTGTGTCAGAGGGAGGAATTGTACCCCATCATTGATACTAGAGGAAGGAATAATACTACATCATTGGTGTCAGTGGGAGGAATAATGCCCCATCATTGGTGTCAGTGGCAGGAATAGTGCCCCATCATTTATACTAGTGGGAGGAAAAGTGTTCCATCATTAATACTAGTGGGAGGAATAATGACCCCTCATTTTCAGTGGCAGATATTATTCTCCACTGTTGGTGTCAGTGGGAGGAATAGTGCCACATCATTGGTGTTAGTGGGAGGAATAGGGCCCCATCATTGGTGTCAGTGGGATGAATAGTTTCCCATCATTGGTGTCAATGGGAGGAATGGTTTCCCATCATCGGTGTCAATGGGATGAATAGTGTCCCATCATTGGTGTCAATGGGAGGAATAGTGTCCCATTATTAGTGTCAGTGGGAGGAATAGTGCCCCATCATTGATACTAGTGGAAGGAATAGTGTTCCATCATTGATACTAGTGGGAGGAATAATGACCCCTCAGTGTCAGTGGTAGGAATTATTCCCCACTGATGGTGTCAGTGGTAGGAATTGTGACTCATCATTGAGAGGAAGAGTACCCCAAGGGCCAATTAAAGGCTAGCAAAAGACTGCATCTGGCCCTTGGGCCATAGTTTGGAGACCACTGGATTAGATCAATCAAAGAGCACATGGGGAGGTGCAGCATGATGTTGCAACAGTAAACACTCAAGAGTCCAGTTGCAGGAAACATAACTTGTATCAAAGTTTGCAATTTACAGCAGGCCCAGAAAACCAACCGGGAACATTTACAGGATATAACAGCGATGTGTAGCAGAGCAGAACTCAAGAGTCTGTCTTGAGGGGCAGAATGCGACCTGGCCGGTCCGAAACCAAATAGGGAAGCTTCTAGGAAGGATGATGTGGTCCAACCCTTTCCCCACTCATCTGGAACCTCTCCCTACCGCTGTTCACTGTCCCTGACAAACTGGTGACCTGTCCTTTCACTACCCACATGCTAAATGCATGTCAACCCTGAGAGCCTGGGTCCTAAATGGACTCTGCCTGACCCAAGATGGCCACTAGAGTCATATGGGGCAGCAGCATTCAGCCATATAGCATCCCCAGTCACCCATGAAACCACAGAGGAACCATGTTCCTCTTGACTTCTTCTCCCTCTGCAATGCCGCTACCTGCAGTGGAGAAAGTAGACAGCATCTGCCTATAAGCACACAGAGTTGGTAGACCAGTGCGTTGAGTGGCTACTTCTCAGCAGAGGGACTGAGATGTGGAATTAAATGTGTAATGTTTCAGTAGAAGCAGGTGATAGGGCAGCAGAGGGTGGGGATGGTGCATCAGGAGGAGGGTAATGGTGCAGTAGAAATTACTGATAAGGCATCAGAGTAGGAGAGAAATTATGCAATAGGAGGAAGGTAATGGCTCAGTAAAAGCGGGTGATAGGTCAAGAAGGAAAGGGAGGTTGAATGGTTGATGGTGCAACATGAGGAGCTTGATAGAGTGGGGAGGTGACGGGGCACAGCATGGCAGAGAATGGGGTGATGGGGCTGCAATTAGGAGATCTAGCTGCTTTGATGAGTGCAGGGACATCATTGCTTCAGGAGGGGATTTGCATGGAGATGTATAGTAAATAGAACATAGAGCTAGGCAGAGCTATCATCAGACACTGAAAATATAGATGACATTGTAAATTTGGTGAATAGGAACCCTTACCATGGCAGAAATAATAGGAAATGTGGGGGGTAGCATATAATTAATTTGTGATGTCATTGCAGCCTGATGCACCCCAAAGACACCAGTCCTGGGGGGGTATGGAGTCAAGGAGGAGATATAGTGACAAGGTGGTATGAGTTTGTGGCTGCTTCAGCAGGGGTAATAACTGATTTAATAAATATGATAAAAAGGATATATTGCTAATATCTATTATCCACACCCCTACAATTAAGTTGCGATTCTGTCCACACCTACAATCAACTGCCTGCCTGCCACCATTTACATCTAGCACAGTGACTTTGTTTTTCCAGAATCCTAGCAGGGCTCGATGTGATGCTCCAGATAGTGCCTAGTACAAATCCCACTTGGACCTGCTGCTGTGTTTGGACTTCTGATTAAATTCAATAGGTAGAGTATGGGGTTAACAATGGGACTTGTTGCCAATGGTATTGATATGAAAGAGATCAGAACACTGATATTTTCCCAAAAGAAAGGTCAACCTGGCCTGCAGTGAATTGTCCTATTACCCCTACAACCAGACATCACACACATTGGCTGGCTCTTGGTCAAGAAAGGTAATTTCACACCTTCTCTGTGGAAGATCTCGAGCCGATGGAGACCTTTGAGCCTGCAGAAAATCAGCTCATATGTCAAACATTCATGTCATTGGCTTTTTATGCATTTATTTTTATTTTGAATAAGTACGAGGGTATCAATAAGTATGAGGATATAAGTAAAAGGATATCAGGACACAATACATTTTGTATATTATAGAGATAACAGAGATACAGGTTATACTTTATAGTAAAAGCCCCAGTGGTATAGAGACATTTTAGGACTTTCTGATCCATATGGGCAGTGGTAGTATTGTGAGCTAGGCTAAAGGCCCATACACACGTACCGATTGTCGGCCGAAAATGTTCGGCCGCCGAACGATCGGCCGATTTTCGGCTTGTTAGTATGATGCTTCCGACAGCCGACAGCGCACTTTCGGCCGAACAGAATCTGTCGTGCAAGCATTAAAATGTTTGTATGCCGACACCAGAACGGCCGATTGTTCGCCAGTCAGTACAGATTTCGGCCGACAGACAGCAGATTTGCAAGACTGAGCATGCTCAGAAAAGAAAAAACACACGGAAAGTTAACCATCACATGACATCACTTCTGCAGTCGGCTGTTGTTGGCCGACAAAATTCGTGTGCAGTCTTTTGCACTTTTCAACAGACAAGACAGCCCTGGACAAAAGACGGCCGATTGTTCGGCCGACGATCCGTACGTGTGTACAGGGCTTAAGGCACTAGGTCCTTAGAAATAGGAGATGAACCGCCAAGGCATGGGATACAGTAGATGCTTCAAGATTTCTCCTGGTGTCAAGAATTTTCGTTTTATGTTACATAGATGAGGAAGCAGATGAGTTTATAGCATTGGGTACAGGGAACTACTAAGGGGGTTGGGGGAAGGGTAGTAGGATCAATCAACTGGTGGGGCAGGTTAGAGGGGAGAGGGGTGTGAAAGTGAGGTAGTCTAGAAGCCTTTTGGTTGGTTTGTGAACACAGCACTCTAACATCCACATCCATTAGCCAGGTGCAAATTCAACACTTGCCCAGACAAGTCCAGCACCCAATGCCTATACCATACACCATAAACATAGACTATGACAGTGGATGATCATAGATCACAGGTGAGCTTACAGTATTTGGCAATGACAATGGTAATGGCAATCTGCTTCATTTCAAATGTGATTTTCTTTCCTGCTTCTAATTGTATTTTGTAAACCTGTTTACAAATAGAAGAGTTTTTATTGTTTCAACAGTTTTCCAAACACATTTGTTGGGTGCTAGTTGCACTTCAAATTAATGTGGCCCCCAGGATCAGGCAGTCTGCTGCAAATGAATAATTGTGTTTCTCACAATCTTTTCTAAACACCAGTGTCTATATTGAAGAGGACCTGTCCACCATCCAACACATAAAGGCCTACTGGGTTCCCATTTTATGAGCTCACGCCTATTTCTGAAATTGTACCCGGGGTGTAGAGGATGTTGGGTATTTAAAAAAGAAGTATTGGATTTTTTTTTTTTTTTAACCACTTAAGCCCCGGAAGATTTTACCCCCATTCCGACCAGGGGGTATTTTGCGATTCGGCACTGCGTGACTTTAACGGACAATTGCGCGGTCGTGCGACGCTGTACCTAAACGAATTTGGCGTCCTTTTTTTCCCACAAACAGAGCTTTCTTTTGGTGGTATTTGATCACCTGTGCGATTTTTTTGATCACGCGCTATAAACAAAAAAAGAGCGTCAATTTTGCAAAAATAGCAATATTTTTCAAATTTTTTTATATGAAATTCCCCCAAAAAAAATGTAAAAATCAAAATTTTTTAACATTTTCGGCCAATTTGTTTTATGCTACCTATGTTTGGTAAAAAAAAATCGCAAAAAGCGTATTTTGATTGGTTTGCGCAAAAGTTATCGCGTTTACTAACAAAGGGAAAGATTTTTGTCATTTTTGTTGTTTTTTTTTTTAACGCGTAATGGCGGCGATCTGCGATTTTTTTGCGGTACTGCGACATTGCGGCGGACAGATCGGACCCTTGACTGACATTTTTGACACTTTTGGGGTTACCAGTGACATTTCTACAGTAATCAGTGCTATATATATGCACTGTTACTGTAAAAATACACTGGTAGTGAAGGGGTTAACTTTATTTGGGAGGGAGGGGCTGTGTGTGTCCCTAGGGGCGTGCTTTCTACTGTGATTGGCTGTGGCTTGAGCTGTAAGGACACTGATCAACGGATCTAAATAGTAGATCTATGTGATCAGTGTCTTTACAGCGAGAATGACAGGCAGCTTGTTTACACAAGCTGCCTGACATTCTCCCTCTCCCCCGCCGATCGCCGAGTGGCCGGCGGACATCGGGTCCGCTGGTTACATGCGCGGGGGGGTCCGTGACCACGCGGGAGCGGGAGCGCGCCTCCGGGGGCGCGCGCTCGCTCCCTAGACCCTCACAAGCAAGCAACGTAGCCCTACGTTAGTTTGCCTGTGAGGGGCTGACCGCCGACGTAGATAGTCGTGCGGCGGTCGGCAAGTGGTTAATCATACTTACCTAGGTGGATGCAGCATACTTGCCAACTGTCCCCTTTTTTCCTGGGACATTCCCTGCAAATAGGAGCCTGTCCCAGGTAATTTATATTGTCCCTGGAAGCGCCTGTTAATCGGGCTGCCCATAAATGTTACCCAGAAGTAGTGCAGCTGAATGGGAGACTTATTCCAACTCTGCTACTGTGGCCTTAAGCTTGAAATTCCCTTTATAATTTCCTGTAATTCTCTCTATATTGGAGTAGACTCTATAATCTGATAAATAGGCAAGATTAATTATGCAGAGTGGGCGGAGCTTCAGGGAAGTGGGTGTGGTAATTGATTTTTTTTTTAAATGTTGACAACTATGAATGCAGCATCGGTCTAATGCGGCATCTTTCCCCCGTCGGCTCCAAGGCTGAGAACCGAGCGATCAAACACCGCAGGTTGCTCGGTTCTCAGAGCTCTGTGAGCAGAGAACTGGTGACTGTCAGTCACCGGCTCTCTGCTCTGCCCCCCCACGCTCACTGGAGTTTTGGGCTGAGGAGGGGGCAGGAGCAGGCGGTCCAGGCATGTGGATGGATCCCGATCATATGTTTGCCATCTTTCCTGAGCCTCGACCGGGTCAGTGACGTTAGCCGACAGCGGGCTTTAGCCTGCTGTCTGCTGAAAACGAGTAACAGGAGTGAACAACGATCTGCACTCCTGTGATCCACAGGAGAAGTACAGCCAAACAAGCTTTGGCTGTACTTCTCCTTTAATATTTGTAAGGATGACGGGTGATTTTGCATGACATTGACGCTTATATTTGGCTGCCCATTGGTGAGCCCTAACACCATGCTGCCACATATACAGTATGTGGCAGCCCCAGCACTGTGACTGCACTGTCACCAACAGCTCCAGGTCACTGTTGACAATCTGGAGCCAGTAGCTTGGGCTCCCGATCAGGTGATTGCTTTGGAAGCCAATCACAGTAATCACATGATCAGGAATTCCCTGTAATGCCTTCGGAATTATGAATTCTTAAAGGGCTGGCTCCCAACGGCTGGAAGGGATCAAAGGATAATTTTACTTAACCTTCTTAGCGGTATTCCCGAGTGTGGCTCGGGGTTAAATTTCAGAGCCAAAAGCGGTAACCCCGAGCCACACTCGGGGTATCGCCAGAAGCATCGCTAGATCCTGTAAAAGAGGTTTCTTACCTTGTCACCGGGATCCAGCGATGTGTCTCGCGGCGGATCTTCCTCCCGATCGTCTCCGTGCCCCGGCTTCTGTCTCCTGCGACGTGACGTTCGCAGGGGGGTGGAACCGGCGGCAAATTCAAATGTAAAAACACACCAAACACACTGATACCATTCAAAATAAAAAAAAATCACATTAGTTTGCCCCCCAGTGCCCTTTCCTGCAGTTTTTACTTTTTATGTATATATATATATATATATATATATATATATATATACGTAATTCTTGTGAATGAGCAGCCCAAACCAACTGTATACATTATATATATATATATATATATATATATATATATATATAATATATGTATACATAATATCTGTATACATACATACATATATATATATATATATATATATATATATATATATATATTAATATATATAATAAATGTATACAGTTGGTTTTTTGGCTGCTCATTCACAAGAATTACATGCAAAATAATGGTACCGCTTTCAGCACCTAAAATCCAAAAGAATCATACCGCCAGGGAGGTTAACAGTGTACCATGTTCTTTTTGCCTCCCCGATGCATACTTACCTCCATCCCATGGCCAGCCTCATTGTCTACATTCTTTGGTAAAATCTTTTCTACCATGGCGGTACCTGGACAGTCGATCTTCATGGACTCCTTAGGTAGGGGATGCCTAGGAGATGCCCCAGATAAATCTATAAGGGATCACATTGTAGTGTATTAACACAGACAAGCTGTACAGGTTGCTTCTTTATTCACTGCACCAGTGTTAATTTCGTCGACTAAAACCGACTAAAACGTTTTCGTCGACTAACACAATTCAGATGACTAAAATACGACTAAAACTAAAATGGCATTTTAGTCTTAAGACTAAAATACGACTAAAACTAAAATGGCATTTTAGTCAAAAGACTATAACTAAAACTAAATCGAAATTTGCTGCCAAAAATTAACACCGGTGCATGCTCAAAGCATAAATAATAACATATTCGATTTTTCACTCCAGGACCAGCAGTAGTATATAATGAGTTTGGAAATTGTAGAGAAATGCTTAAATAATGCATTACAAATTACAATTGAACTACACCCATTAGATTATAGATGACTAAAATGAGTTTTAGTCGACTAAAATGTAGGTCGTTTTAGTCGACTAAAATATACTGGAGTTTTAGTCGACTAAATACGACTAAAACTAAAACACTTGCAGAAGACTAAAATAGGACTAAAACTAAAATGCCATTTTAGTCCTAAGACTAAGACTAAAACTAAATTGAAATTTGCTGCCAAAATTAACACTGCACTGCACATCAGCATGCAACTAACTTCAGCCACACCCAGCTCCCAGACATATACATAATTGTAACATTTTGCAGACAGCAACTTAACCCGTTGCTTACCATACTACATTCCCTCCTCTCTTTGAATAAAACATAACATGCACAACGTATTAATAAGATTAACAAAATGCATGGATGAACAACTAAAAATTTAACCTATAAACTCCTGACTATACACATAGTCCTTAAGGTAGGCTGGTGGATTTGTTGCTCGTTTTTCTCTTGGCCATTCCGATGTGGATGGTTGTGGATTGAAGTCTGGATCACTGGCATTATCATCACTACTCTTTGCCTGTTCGCCATCTTCCGATACTTGACCTTCTGACTCAATAAATTTCTTCACAAATGAGGAATTACGCACTTTTGTGTGTCCATCTAAATCCTCTAAAACCACTTGAGTACCTCTTTTCTCCTTTACAACATAAGGCTCAGGTTCAAAGGACGGAGCCAGTTTGTTAAACTTTGAAGCAACACCTTATCACCCTGTTGAAGGCCACTAGGTTGACAATGGCGGCGGTGGTTTGCATACTGTTCAGCCCGGATCTTCCTTTCCTCATCAATATGCCGAAAAGGTTTCTGACTTGTAGGAGGACCCCCAATGTCTGGCAATTTTGTCCTGAATTTACGACCACAAAGAAGTTCCGCAGGACTAACGCCAGTGACAGTATGCGGAGTTGTGCGATAAGCCAAAAGAAAACGCCACAGTTCCTTTTTCCAGTCTCTTCTCTCTAAATGAGCAATCCGCAAAGCTTTCAGCAAGGTTCGATTCTGGCGTTCCACTTCCCCGTTAGCCTGTGGCCAGTATGGAGTTGTACGATGATGTTCAATAGCATTTGATTTCAGATAATCCTGAAATTCCTGAGAAGTAAATTGGGCACCATTATCACTCACAATCCGTTTAGGCAACCCATGAGATGCAAAAATGCTCTCCAACCCCTCAATTACAGTTGATGATGTAGCTGTAGTGAGAACTACCACCTCTTGCCACCTTGAATAATAGTCCACAACAACTAAAAGATGGTGTCCAGATGGAATGTCGCACAGATCAATGGCTAAATCTTCCCATGGTCCCTCATCCTTGTCAATTCCTGGCCACCAGACTTTCTCACGTAATCTTTGTTTGGTGCGTACAATGCCTTGATGGCCCTCATGGGCTAAATGTAATGTACGTTTCCGTAAATCTTTAGGCATCACAATACGATTGCCACGTAGAACTAGTTGTCCTGCAATACTCAGCTCTTGTTTGATTCTGTGATAGCTTGGGTCACAATCCACCCAAACCCCTTGTCTTACACATTTTCTCAACCAAGCAATTTCCGGATCCACAGATGACAATTCTTCAACCTCCCGCGGTGTCAATGCCTGAGGCATGGCGTTAGTAGCCACAAAACGAATGTACCTCTCTGCCAGGTTATGAACAGGTGCAGAAGACTGAGGCAATCTGGAAAGTGCATCTGCCGCATTAGTCGGTCCAGATCTGTACCGCACTGTAAAGCGATATGGTAACAATCTGAGAACCCATCTCTCAATTCTGGCGGATGGTTTTGAGCGTGGCGAATATATCACTTCCAGAGGCTTGTGGTCTGTGATGATTTCAAAATCAAGGCCGTAGAGATAGGTGTGAAACCTTTCACATCCCCAAACAACAGCCAAAGCTTCTTTCTCGGTCTGAGAATAACGTCTCTCTACATCAGTGAGGGATCTGCTTGCATACTGAATAGGCCTGTAATCGCCTGTGCATTGTCTCTGAACCAAGATGGCGCCTAACCCCACAGGGCTAGCATCGACAATAACTTGGGTGTGTGCAGTAGGATTGAAATAAGCCAAAGTTGTGGCGCAAGTCAGCCGTCTCTTAAGTTCATCAAATGCACCTTGTTCCAAAAAGCCCCACTTCCACGGGACTGCTTTGCGAGTCAACACTCTCAAAGGTTCACTGACAGTCGCCATATCTGGAATAAACTTGGCACAGTAATTCACTAGCCCAAGAAAACTGCGTACTTCTGCAGGGTTTTCAGGATTTCTGGCATCAGACACAGCTTTAATTTTACAGTCCTCCGGACCAATGCCCCTGTCAGACAGCACATGGCCCATAAAAGTCATTTTATTCATTTGAAATGTGCATTTCTTCTCATTTAATGTTAACCCTTTCTCCTTCAAGCGATTTAGCACTGCACGGAGACGTTCATCGTGCTCCTGTGTGTTTGTTCCCCACACAATTATATCATCAGAAATGTTATGCGTGCCTTCACAACCATGTAGCACTTGCTGAATCACATGTTGATAGGCCTCCGGTGCGGACGATACGCCAAACATCAACCTCTTGTATCTAAAAAGACCTTTATGGCTTGCAAATGTAGTGATGACTCTAGATGCTGGGGTCAATTCAATCTGATGATAACCCCATTTCAAATCCAGTTTACTGAAGACACTTGCCCCATTCATTGCATGCAGAACATCTTCAATAGTGGGAATTGGATGTCTCTCTCTCTGCACAGCTTGGTTAGCACATCTCATGTCCACACAAATCCGAATATCTGTGCCCTTTGGTACAACAACTAACGGCGATACCCACGGAGTGGGCCCTTCCACAGGTTCAATAATGTCAAGGTCTAGCAGCTCTGCCAGTTTGTGCTCAACAGGTGATCTCAGGCTATAAGGAAGTCTGCGTACTGGCTGTGCAATAGGCTTTACATGTGGATCAATGTGAAGCTCCAACTGAAAATCCTTTAATTTTCCAAACCCAGAGAAGCAATCTTTAAATTCCTCTTTCAATGCAGAAATAGCAGGAGACACCATATTCTCTCTTGCGCTGCCTACATCACGGCCAATCTGTAACACCCCTAGTGCCATTGCGGTTTGACGACCAAGCAGAGGCGACCCTGTGCCATCTACAACATAGAATTCGGTCTGCAATGGAGGACCACTCTCATGTGTTTGAACAGAGGTATAAAATTTGCCTTTAAGTTGCAGTGGTGTACTGGAGCCATAAGTATAAATCTGTTTAGTGGTGTTACACAATTTAAGGTGATTTTCTCTGCCATTAAGACTGTGCCAAGAAGCCAAGTCCATAACATTGCATGTAGCTCCAGAGTCAATCAACACTGACACATCTGTATTTCCAATCTTAATGGTTAATGTCCCAGCTTGCAGAGAACACAGGGAGAATATAAATTCACAGTCAGGAGCACTCTCTTTATCCTCAGCTATAACATTTACTTGTGCAGATTGTCCTTTGGTTTTGTTATCTCTGGTTGTACTTCTACACACAGCTGCAAAATGACCTGTCTTTCCACAAGCAAAGCACATTTTATTCTGTACCACAGTGCAGTCCTGACTTGTGTGTCCCGCCCTGCCACATTTATTGCAGGTGATATGTAAAGTCCTCTTTGGAAAACTCTCTTTCCTACTCCAGAAATTCCTATTATTATAGGTAGGTTTGGAGACTGTATTGACAGATGCAGTGTTCTTGGTTTCAATATGCAGAGCCTGGAGCTCAGACAGTTCAATGGCTCTTGCAATCTCCTGCAGACTAGTAAGTGTGAGACTAGGTTCTCTCAATAATCTCCTCCTGAGGTGCACAGATGTGCATTTCTCTATGACCTGATCTCTGATTATCTCCTCAGTTACAGTCCCAAAATCACAAGACTTTGCCAGATATTTCAGCCTAGTCACATAACTGTCTGTGGTTTCTCCCAGTTCTTGCACAGCCTGTCTAAACTCATATCTTTCATAGGGAATATTTTTCTTTGGCTCAAAGTACTCACTCAGTCTATTCATGGCTGTCTCATAGTCTGAATCTTCCCCTGTTGCTCCCAGGGTTTCAAAAATGTCCTGAACTTGAGGTCCAGCTAGATGCAGCAGCATGGCTCTCTTCTGAGCAGGCGCAGTCACTCCTGTGGCTATAACATAGAGCTGAAATCCCTTCATCCACTTGTCCCAGCGCTGTGAGAAACAAGTGTGGTCTCCAGACACATCAAACGGTCCGATAGCCGGTAAATCCAGAAAGCTAGCCATCCTCGTCGCCAAAATGTAGTGTATTAACACAGACAAGCTGTACAGGTTGCTTCTTTATTCACTGCACATCAGCATGCAACTAACTTCAGCCACACCCAGCTCCCAGACATATACATAATTGTAACATTTTGCAGACAGCAACTTAACCCGTTGCTTACCATACTACACACATGATCTGGCATGGCTTGCACAGAGAAAATTATAACAAAGGATGAAAAACATTGTGACATGCATTTAGCGAGGGAGTCATTTAGGTGAAAGGAATTAGGGGGCATGAGATGGAAGGATAATGGCACTTTGTCTTAAAGTGCGCATACCAGCAATGAGAAATATAGAAACACCAGCTTTACAGGAGGAATGAGACCACCCATTGCATTTACATATGTGGAAATACATTAACAGAGACATGCAGGGGCTCCATTTGTTCTTGTCAGTTGTAAATAAAAAGAAATGGTGACTGTGTGACCATCAACTTTAAACAAGGTTTGCTTGTTGGGCAGGTTTGAGCTCCACTAAAAACATGGGTAGTTGGGGTTTTCAAACATGGCAGCTATAAAGATGTACAATGAATGGACCAGGGCAGATGTCTTTTGGCATTTACTCTGCTTTCGGGAGTTGTTTTTCTATTTATTGACAAACTGTGCCAGTTCAAAGTACATCCGATTTGTTCAACCCTCGCTTGGTGAACGTATGCTCTGACCATTTCAACTCTAATGCTTTGACTTTCTCTTGTCATGTCTTTCTCAGCATAGGCGATGGGAAGTCAGTCATCAATGTCCTTGGAGTAGGAAGTGGCTCAGGTAATATTAGCTATTCATAGACATTACAGAATAAACTTATCCAAATATTATGAAATGCAAATTCACACTGAGAGCATATCATAGGCAATCTGAGGTGCTTGCTCATGCCTTAACCTTCATCTTCCACCATCCCAATCCTCTACTTCATAACTTCAAAATTCCTATGCACATACCAGATTTCAGAAAGTCTTTGCCCACAGATGAGCACTCATCCATCTTGCATGCACCACTATGTGACAGCCATCAGGCCTTCTTATTGGCTGCTCATATACTGCACTGTGGGGAGCATAGTGGAAATGTACTCCATACAGGGGCATGCCAAACTTCATAATGTCTTTGCATAGGGATAGGCCCCTATCCCTCTTCCCTATATCAACATGTAAAGTGTCATCAGGCCTGTCCATAGGCTGCTCAGATACTGCACTGTAGGGGGCAAAGTGAGGATGTGGCCTAAATGGGGGCACGGGGGGGTATGTGTTTCCCGTATTTATAAGTACTGATTTTTCCAGGTGCTGGCGCTGCCAGGGGGTGTGGGTAAGGTAGAAAAAGGCAGCTTAGAGTGGGTTCACTTAAAATGGCAATGTGAGATTTCTTACTCATCGGTATGTGTTAAAGGTTAAATGCACTTTTCACCGGATCCAACAACAGCCCTACCTTTCCTTAGGACTTAAACCCTTCCATGCATTGGAAGCAGTGCAAAAAACACCACAGGTTTCCCCAAGTGTGAGAATATCCTACAGGTAAAAGCTGATTTTTTGGTGACTCTGGAGGAGGTTATATGGACCCTAAAGCTGTCCATACATTATTAGATTTCTAATACAGTTCTTCATCCGGGTTAAACAGCATAGATGGACAATGTTCCCTACTGGTTGATTGTACTTTGACTAGAACAGCAGCTGCAAATGCTTGGAAATTTTCCAGCAGGCTCCTTAAACAAAAGTTGATTGCACATTTGGCTTTCGTCAAATGAAGCCAGGCCACCGGCTGAACAAATTTCAGCACGTGGCCAGCTTTGAATGAATGGCCAGCATGAGAGTATTGGCTGCTATGAGTGTTAGGATTGAATTCTAGGTATCAGTCTTCCCATTGCAGCTTTTCCATCAATATTCAGCTTGCTGGATTGGTGAATTTTATGAAAAGAAAGGAATAACGGAGTAAACTGCATGTGCCCTGCTGCACATATCAACCAGGTTGCGTAGAAAATCATGGCAGATCCAAAGAGTAAAGAATCATAGCCTGCTCTGAGCTCTGTAGGCTGCAGGTGTGATTGCTTCCCCCTGTCTTCTGGAGGCTTCCAGAATGTAGTGAGTAGGAGAGTCAAATGAGCAGCCTGAATATTTACGTGGCTCCAGCCAATCCCTGGGGGGGGGGGGGGGGGGGATTCTCAGATTGTGGCTGGGAGAGTGTATAAATCGTTTGGAGCCTTAGACAGCAAGGTTCTTTTCTTGGAGGAAAGAGTAACTCCACTTTTGTTGAAAAAAAGATAATTCCCCTCTGCCTGATCTATGTACATTACAGGGAGTTTAACAAACTTTGTTGCAGATTCCTACCTTTTGTTATTCTGAAGAAATCCCTGTTTGTTTTTCTGTGCCCATGTACTGAGTGAGTCTAATGGGAGTGGTTTCATAATTATCAACCAGCTGCTGCACCTGCAGGGCTCTAATGAGGAGAATTGCAGGTCCTGCATCCCTTTAGGTGTGATTTCCTATTGGAAATATCTCACCAAAAATTTAATTTTTGTTGCAGGTGATGCCAAAAATCTGACTTGTATCTTAGGCAGACTTCTGAGAAAATCAGTGAGCCAATCACACAAGCAGGAAATGATGTTTATAGGGGTGTGGTCAGTGTGGTCAGTATACATTCTGTGCTCGGGGTAGCCATATTGCATTTTGCTGAAAATTACAGCGGCTGCAGATTAAAAAGGAAAGGCAATTTTTAGTAACATTCAATCACAATATGACTTATGTCACAATTGTATATGCTATATTATTATTTTTTTTATTTCCTACCCCCCCCCCCCCCCATGAAAGTTAAGTTACCCTTTAAGCCCTTAAGCCCTACAAATTATGAAACATGCTTCCGAATAAAACAAACTAGAATATTTTGACTTGTTTTTGGAGTGCTAGAAAAAATAAACCTGTTTTTCTTTTTTAAGGTGAAATAGACTTGCAGATGCTCTCCAAGGTTCATGACAGATATCCCGGGATCTCCATTAATAACAATATTGTTGAGCCCAGCCCTGAACAGTTGTTGAGCTACAAAGGTGAGCCTGCTATCTGCACTTTGCTCTTTTAGCACTTAGCCAGTCACCATAAAGCAGGACGAAGTTACTTCATCCTTTCCAAAGTTCATTTTGAAGATAAATCCCATCACATTGTGTTCTGTGTCTGCAGAGCGTGTGGCCAAGACACCTGGCCTGGACCATATAACCTTCCGCTGGAACAAAAAGACTTCTACAGAGTTTGAGGTGCAAGTGAAAGGGGAGAAACACGATACAAAGTATGATTTCATTCATATGATTCAGGTAGGTGCCATGTTAACTATGAATTAGATCAATAAGTCAAAATAAAAAAATAACTGATGGTAAAAAAAAAAAGCCCAGCAGTTATAAAAATTGGAAAGCAGCTCTTGCTGCAATACTCTCCTTCAGTCTGACACTGCCCCCTGTAGAAAATCAATTCCTCCACTAGATGGTGCTGCTGTTCTGAGTTAAGAGATGGCCACTGTCATTCAACTCACTTCCTGAGTCAACCACCTGGGAGTGTGCATTACAGCAACCTGGGCTCACGCTACTATAGCAGTGAACAACGGTTGCACATCTGCGGAAGCACATTTTTTACATTTTTTTTTTAGCCTTATTGACTACCATCAAAGCTTGGGAGGTCGAAGGTGGCAGGTCCAAGCTCAAACTTTACATGAAGGGCTCTTTCACAGGGGCGACAGTATCACCTGGCGGCTGCCAGGCCAGGCCTGAATGTCAAGTGATTTTGTAATAAAATACTGCGCCACAGCCTCAAGCCAATTCTTTGACCTTAGTGGGAGCATTTGACAGGTGGCACACAACTCTAGTAGGCTGATTAAAAATTGCCACAACTGCAGCTGCAAAGCATCTTGCCCGTGGTCTGTGTACAGCCCTATCCAGTTGCAATAGTAAAATCTAGCTGGGTGCTCAACCACCTGCTTTTACTGTCTTCTCCTCTGGCCGCCCCATGTGAAAATGCCCAAAATGTTGAGAATTGCATATCATTTCAGCTGCTGAAAAAGTAAGCTACATTTGTGTTTTAAACATAGACATCAGAGTCAGCTAAAGACATCAGAGTCCGCTAAATATGCCTGAAGACTTTCCCGTTTTTTAAAAATGCGTCGCCCTTCAATGTGCTCCTTGCTGCAAAGGCTAGTTATAGGTTGGGATGGTTGTTTTTGTTTGTACTGTTGGTAATTGGTGCGGGGATGCACTGGATACCCTCAGCTGCCATTGTGCTATTGTTAGGTGTCCCGTGCATCCCTGTAATTTTAAAGGAAGGGGTGGGCTCCCTCTAGGCATACCCGCCCTTAATCTATCTATTATTATTTTTGTGCTTCAACTCGGAAGACTCTCAAAATGAATGAGTTAGGACTGCAGTACACTGGGGTGCCATGACTTGACAAATAGTATTTGCAAATGCGTGCCAACTAAAGCCCTTGGTTTAAACGTGAACCATTAGACAGGATAATTTGGTTTGTTGCAGGCTGGCTGGTAAGTGAGCTGGGAATTTTTGTTTGTTGTTTTCTGAAGACTACCCTAGTCTACCTATTGAACGAGGTGTTCTTTAGGACGATTAAGAATTAAATTGGGAATACCCCACTGTACACCATTGCAGTGCATATAAAAATGTCTTGTGTCATTACAGATGCTGTACTATGTCAAGGATATTCCTGCTACTTTAAAATTCTTCACCAGCTTGCTTTCAGCAGAAGGGAAACTTCTTATAATCCTTGTATCTGGTAAGATTTGATCAAAACACGCTTGTTTGGGTTGATAGAGACATACCCAGCTGGACATAGATAGTCCAACTATCCTAACATCCATGGCATTTAAATTGGCCAACTGGACATAAAAAGTGTCCAAATGGACATAGATATTCCAACTATCTGAACAACCTTGGAATTAAAAATGTTCAACTGGACATAGATATTCCAACTATCTGAACAACCTTGGAATTAATGGGCCATACACACTATTAGATTTTCTGAAGACTTTTTCCTTTAGATTTACCAAAACCATATAATATGAGGTCAAACCTAAAGACTTTCAATTTGTATGCAATCTGGCAGGCCCTTGCACTACATAAAAAAGGTAAATCTGAAGGAAAATGTCTTCAGAAAATCTTATAGTGTGTATGGCCCATTAGTGTCCAACTGGACATAGATATTCCAACTATCTGAACAACCTTGCAATTAAAAGTGTCCAACTGGACATATATATTCCAACTATCTGAAAAACCTTGGAATTAAAAGTGTTCAACTGGACACAAATAGTCCAACTATCTGAGCAACCTTTGAATTAAGAGTGGCCAACTGGACATATAGTCCAACTATCTGAGCAACTTTGGCATTAAAAGTGGCCAACTGGACATGAATAGTTCAACTATCTGAGCAAACTTTCTGTTAAAAGTGGCCAATTGGACATATAGTCCAACTATCTGAGCAACTTTAGCATTAAAAGTGGCCAATTGGACATATAGTCCAACTATCTGAGCAACTTTAGCATTAAAAGTGGCCAACTGGACATACATAGTCAAACTATCTGAGCAACCTTGGCATTAAGAGTGGCCAACTGGTCATAGATAGTCCAACTGTGAGAATGGAAAACACAATCTAAGTGCATTGGATCTCACACTACAGATACACTATACAGCTATGAGGCTGCAGAACAGGAATGACTAGATACACTCAGGTACTGGAAAGTGCACTGCTATTTTTCAAGAGGCATTCCAGACAATGGGACATTTTTCTGCCTCAAAGTGCAACTTAACCTGAAACTATTATTATTATTTTAACTTGGATGAGAAAGTAGGGCTATAACCCCTGTCAGTTTATTTTTTTTTTGCCATTAGTATCCCATTGGGGACATTTCCCTTCACTTCATGTCCCATAACCAAAAACAGGAAGGGAGAAAAGGTCCCCGCAAAGAGAGGGAAACCTAAGGTGTCACCAGGGTAACCAGAACTAGTGTCCCCATTAGATGATTTCCCCTCTATTAGTGATGTCAACCCTAAATTAAGTGTAGAAGTATTTCCAGGTCTTGTGCCTGATGTGGGTCTGCCATTGTTACCGGTGACACCTCCAACACATTTGAGTTGTGACCCCAGGTGTGAGAACTGAGACAATGACCATTCGGCATCTTTGGTTTGTTTTGTTTTATTGTATTTGGGGATGGGAGAAGGGAATGAGTGGGATACTTCTCTGGCTCAACTAGGTACAAGTTTGGGACACTGAATGCCGGCCAACGCTTCCTGGTACTTTACAGTTACTATGACACTGAACTTGTGCTGGAACCTCGACTTTAACCTGACTTTTAACTCAGAAGATCCAGGACTGTAGATTACTTGACTCCTGACACTGCTTTAGCTCAAAAGTCATTAAACAGCTCCCTCCAGCCCTGCACTGGCTGAGGTAGCTCCTTGTAGATACTTTTGCTGCTGCAACTCTTAACCTTGTACACTCCACACTGACTTTCAGGGCCCAAACTGCAGGCGCCCCCTTTATCACTTCAGGGTCCTCTACCTAGGTACCCCCTCTAATACTTCAGGGTCCTCTGACCAGGCACCCCCTTTCACAATTAGCTGACTCCTGGATCCCTAGAACCTTCTCCGGAGTGGTCCCCTCTGACACTAGGCAGACCCCCAGGGGAAGTCCACAGTACTCACGACCTTTGTAGGCTTTCCTTGAACTGGACCCCTCTCTCTCTCCGCTGGTTCTCGGCACACCGAATACCCTCTACAGCTCAGCTCAACACTCTTTGGATTCTCACACAGCCACCCGACACACCCGCTTCCTCTGACAGGAGGAGAGACATCCATACTCTCCCTCCCGGGACTCTGCTTCCCGCCAAAGACGCTGAGTCATGCGTTCCCTTCAAACTTACACCCAATCCCAGAATCCTCTGCAGCAGAATCTGCCTTCTGGGGTAGAAACAAGCCTGACTGGGCCACTGATTGGCTTTCCTCCACTGCCCAATGGAAATCTTCTCACAGAGCCAGTGGGGAGACTCCCCTCTCAGTAACCACACCTGGGAGACATGACAGTCCAGCTGAAATCATGCCCCTGCTGTTAGGCAGCCCAGGCCCACTATACTTTACCTAACACCTACCTGTTGGGTGCTACATAAGTATTTCCTTTACTTTCACTCTTGATGATAACGGTAAACAGAACAAATAGAGAGGGTGAATCCCCTAATGGGCACAGACAGCAATAAAAACTGATAGGTGTCCTAATCCCTCTCCACTCCACCCAATACTACAAAAAATGACCTAAGCAATGTCACCCTTCATCAGGAAGTTTGTTACTGTCGGGATCACCAGATGAAAATAAAGTGAAAAAAGAAAACAAATGCAACCACCACATGTAAAGACTGGTGCTTTGAAATTTTATACATTTTTATTCTTGGGTTAAAATGAAATATAAGGTTTGTGTGAAGTTAAGGGTCAAGTGTTATGCTCAGGTTAAGGGCTAAGCTTTGAGGTTAGGGTAAGGAGGAGCATAGCTTTTTAGGGTTTTGGGTGAAAGACTTAATGGGAGGAAATGTTCCATTTGCATTAGAGCCCAACTCATGCGTTTTGGGACAGATGTGGTCCTTTGCTTGCTATTATCCGGCCCTGAAATCAACAAGACAGGTCATAATTTTTGCCATAATTCTTGCCATTGACATCAACAGTGTGGCATTATACTTCTCAATGACACCTTTGATGGGCCACTATTCCTCACACTGACACCAACAATGGTCCAATATTCCCTCCTCCCAATACCAAAGATGGGGTATTGTTTACTCCCACTGGCAGCTGAAGTAATCAAATACAATGCAGGGCCAATAGTTTTGTACTGTACATGTGGACAGCAAGGGACCACCTGCGGCCCATAGTGTCAGAGAGAAGGAGAAGCCTCCCAAGGCGAGGATCATAGTAATTTTTACAGCTTATTCCTCTACTCCTAGACTTAATAGGAATTTAACCCTTGCACTGTGAGAGGGGGCCCACTGCAAAGGTAATTTTTATGCAATTGCTGGATTTGCAATCCACTGCCCTATTGACAGCTTTTACGGCCATACTGACACTGTCCACTGCTGTACTGAAACTCTCCACTGCCCTACTGACACCTTCCACTGCCCTACTGACACCTTCCACTGCCCTACTGAAACTATTTACTGCCCTACTGACACCTTCCACTGCCATACTGACACCTTCCACTGCCCTACTGACACCATCCACTGCCCTACTGACACCATCCACTGCCATACTGACACCTTCCACTGCCCTACTGAAACTATTTACTGCCCTACTGACACCTTCCACTGCCCTACTGACACCATCCACTGCTCTACTGACACCATCCACTGCCCTACTGACACCTTCCACTGCCCTACTGAAACAATTTACTGCCCTACTGACACCTTCCACTGCCATACTGACACCTTCCACTGCCCTACTCACACCATCCACTGTCCTACTGACACCTTCCACTGCCCTACTGACACCTTCCACTGCCCTACTGACACCTTCCACTGCCCTACTGACACCTTCCACTGTCCTACTGACACCATCCACTGCCCTACTGACACCTTCCACTGTCCTACTGACACCATCCACTGCCCTACTGACACCATCCATTTCAAAATCAGAAATCAAATTTATGGGTAGAATTGCCCTTCATTCGGTTGCCCACTTTATTTCTAGTATCCATTTATAAGTAAAAAATATTTGCTTTACAGAGTCTAAACTTGGCTTCACTTTTGCTAACAGGGAACAGCGGGTGGTCTACACTTTGGAAGAAATACGGATCCCGTTTGCCTCTGAACGATATGTGCCTGTACATCACAGCGGGTGACGTAGCCGACATGTTGGGTTCAATGGGTGCCAAGTACCAGAGTTACGACTTGCATTCTGACATGGACATCTCAGAGTGTTTTGTGGAAGGGGACCGGAATGGGGAGCTTCTTCTGGACTTCTTAACGGAAACCTGTGATTTCAAGAAAAATGCCCCAACTGACCTTAGAGAGGCGGTCATAGAAGACCTGAAGAGCTCTGGGTGCAGCTCTATACGGGACGGCAAAGTCATTTTTAATAACAATCTTAGTGTGATTGTGGTTGAGAACAAAGAGGCATCACCCCAACCATGAAATCCTTCTCTACTTCAATTAAGAAAGACAAACATTCCTAGGCATTCATTGAGATTGAAGAACTCCATATGACATTCAGGAGACACTGCTAAAAAAGAACATCCAGTGACTTTACATAAGTTTGAGATCAATAGGATTTTCTCTTTGTCAGATTGAACGGACCTTCCTAGTACCTCTCTGTGGCACTGTAGCCTTTTATTGGTCATTCTGTGCAAATTTTCTTATAACAATTACCCTGCATTTAGTACATCAAGAGATTGTAGCAGAGTTGGATCAGGATATGAATAGTTTGTTTCTTGTTTGATCATAAATGTATCAAACATTTGTGCAGTTGTGATAAACATTTGCACATTTCGACAAAAAAACACCAAATTTTCTCATATACAGTATATACTATATGTAGTTCCTAAATCTTCTCCACCACCTAGTGGCCACAATGAGTTTTTTTTCCCAATAATACCTCAATCAGGAAAAATGCATTACAGCCACTAGGCGGCGCTGATGATATGGGAACTACATATATTAGAGGAAATATGGCGATTGTCATTCTGTTTGTCACATCCGCACAATGAACATTCTAAATCCTTAGTGTGTATTAAATGAAACTCGCTGTAACAAGTAAAATCAATGTAATTACTAATGAGATCTTTGTAATGGACAAAAGCCAACTTCCAAGGAGCACCCCCATTTATGGGTATATACTTTGTGGACCGGAGCTTCACAACTTTCTCTCTCCCTTTCTGATTTGTTACCAATTAGATTCAATCTTCCAAGACAGATTTAGATTATATCTGAGACTTTATATATAGAAGAGGAGCAATGAGCTGGCAATGAATCTAGGTATGAATCCTTTTTCTGTAGTACAAGCAGACGTTCTAGATAAACGGATTACAGGTAATGGAGTAAACTGGTGCACAGCTTTGTTCACTTCATGCATTTGAAGGCTTGGGGGGGGTATTTATAAAAAAAAATTGTAGAGCTATTTGTTCTGCAAAATTGCATTACGTAACGTTAGTTTTGTTTGAATGCTGGCAAAACTGAATGTTACTAGGCTATTTTCTCTACAGGTTGGGTGTTCTTCATTCCAAACAGCATGAATCAAGAAAATACAGTTTAATGGCCACAAGATGGAGCTGATGATCATAGGAAATAAGTAATTATTTCCTATGATCTTCAGCTCCATCTAGCAGCCATAATGTGGTATTTTCCTAAATCAAGCTATGAAGAACATCTGACCTGTAAGGAAAATAGCCTGGTAAGATTTGATTATGCTGGGATCCGCAAAGGTCAAATGTACATGCAGCTTCACCAGATGAATAGCTTTGTCAACTTTTTTAAATACACCTCTTAATTAAAATTTTTTTTAACTGGAGGATACCCTGTAAGATATTTACACTACTAACACGTAGGCCTCATGCACACTGGACATTAGAAAAACTGCAATAGCATTAGCTGTAGAAAGCTGTAGAATGAGGTTTGCAGCGTTTTGCAGTAGTGTTTTTAAGCTTTTTTTTTGCATAGCTATACTCCTACAAAAAACCGTATGGCTCAAAAACACTCATAAACGCTAAAAAACTGCATTTTTCAGGTTAATTTTGCGTTTTCAGAGTTAGAGCGTTTTTACAGCTGAAAAACTGTTCTTTAAACCCACAATTTCTGGGTTTTTTTTCCCCTGCTAAAAAACACTGATAAAAGCTTATGTGTGCATGGACACATAGGATAACATGCTGTGGAATTTACTGGCTGCAGAAAAAAACATCTGACGCCAAAAACAGCCGCTGTAAAACCATCCAGTGTGCATGAGGCCTTAAGCGGCTTATTTAGCATTTATGAGCATTTGTGAGCCATAAGCTTTTGTGGGAGTATAGTTTTGATAAAAAAGCAAACAAGCTAAAAAAAACGCTAAAAAATTGATAATGCAAAAACACTAAGCATTCTGCAGCTAAAGCTACTTTCATTTTTATAACGTCCAGTGTGCAGGAGGCCTTATTATTTTGGATGGAAGAATGGGAACATTCACTGGCCCACACATTGCCCTGTTTAGGGACTGGGAACACCTAAAGATAAGACCGCTACCAATGAGAATTGGTGCAAAGATTCAATGCTGCTGTTCATGTAAGAGACATTAACCCGCGTCCCCATATTTGACTGAATTTTACTTTTTAATATATGTATTTCTATGATTAAAATGCACTTAAACCCTAAACACTTTAACCAGATATGGTCCTGTAATTTCATCTTTTTTAAAGGGGTGCTTCTTTTACATATTTGGCGAGGCTGAAAAAAGACACCAGTCCATCCAGTTCAACCTGTGGTCTTTGTGCTTGTGTCAATAGTACATTGTATACCCCTGTATGTTGTGATCGCTAAGGTGCCCATCTAATAGTTTATTAAAACTATCGACACTCCCTGCTGATACCACTGCTTGTGGAAGAGAATTCCACATCCTTACTACTCCAGTAAAGAACCCCCTACACAGTTGAAGGTTAAACCGCTTCTCTTCCAATTTCAGTGAACGGCTGTGCGTCTTTTTAATTCCCTTTTCACTTATAGCTTTTCCCTATGCTAGGGTCTCCAGTACAGTATTTGTATATTGATATCATTACCCCTCTCAAGCGTCTCTTCTCCAGAGAGAATAAGTCCAATGCTTGTAGTCTTTCCCCATAGCTGAGATCCTCCAGTTCCTTTATTAGCTTTGTTGCCCTTCTCTGGACTCTCTCCAGTTCCAGCACATCCTTCTTGAGAACCGGTGCCCAGAACTGGATGGCATACTCAAAATGCGGCCGGACCAGAGTCTTATGGAGTGGGAGAATTATTGTTTTATCTCTGGAGTGAATCCCCTTTTCAATGCATGCCAATATTCTGTTGGCTTTGCTTGCAGTAGCTTGGCATTGCATGACATTGCTGAGCCTGTCGTCTACTGGGACCCCCAGGTCCTTTTCTATCCTAGATTCCCCCAGAGGTTCTCCCCCTAGTGAGTAACTTGCATTCGTAGGGTGACAACGCTTACATAGTTCAGCTGCAATGTTGTCACCACTCTTGAGTTGGACTACAAGCAGCTTCGTCAGGGCAGGACTGGGCTTGTGGCCTTACTACCAAGTGGTTCTTTCATGGTATGTTTCTGGGGACTAAAGAAAGTCTAACAGGTAAAGTGTGCCGTGGTGCTGCAATAATTTTTGGGAATGGAGAAAGGCGAGGATATGGTTTAATGGGACACACCTTTCACACCTTCCATAATACAGGTACAGTATAGAGGGCGTTGGAAAGGGCTAATGCGTTTTGCGTTTCACAAGCGTTTAACCATAGCCTTCATAATTTGGGTGTATTTTAATTTTTGTACTAAAATGTACATTTCATTGGCAATCAATACAGTCCCGCCCACAAATTAAAACTTTCTGTTGATTTTGGGAATGAGAAAAAGACAATGGAGAATAATTTCATTAACCTAATGAATAATTATAAATTCCCTGAATTAGGATGGAACCCTAACTGGATGTCATCTAATTTGCTAAATTATGGGGTCTATTTATAAAATGCTCATTGGATGAATGTTACAAGCATTCGTCAAGGCTTCATGACTTTGCCCCATATTTTCACTAATACAGGTATTTCTTATTATCAGATTCATCTAGTGGCCAAAACTGCAGTATATTTTCTGATTGTGGTATTGCAGAAAAACTTATAGCATTTTGGCCACTAGGTGGAGCTGACTGTCAAAAGAAGTCGTAGCATTTGAGAAAATACAGGGAAAAATGAATCCAGTGTGAACGAATGCCTATGACAATCGTCAAATGAATGTTTTCTAAATAGACTCCTGTGTGTCATAGAGAATTTTTGTCAGTGTCCTGCCACTGTCACTGTGCTGCAGCTAGAGGAGTGATCTCCAAACTGTGGCCCTTTGCTTGCCTTTACCCAGCCCTTGGGGCACTATTCCTCCCACAGACATTAACAATGGGGCTATAATTCCTGCCACTGACATCAACATTTGGGCACTATTCCTTCCACTGACACCAATGATGAGGCACTATTGATCTTTTATTGAAAAGAATCAAGCAACATATTTTATACAAAAGTAAAAAACATAACTATAGTACAATATTCCAACAGAAAACAAAGGAATACACATCCATGTGCAGAATATATACAATATATACATAATCCACTTCCAACATTTTTAGAAAACTATTTACATAAAGCAGCAGAGAGGGCCTAAGAGGCACAACCCATCACCTATGCACGCAGCCATTTATCAAAAACTAAGCATTAAGAAAAAATCTAGGGTGATAAGAGACAGAAAGCCACACCCAGGACAGAGACTCCTGGCAGTCAGGGAGGCTTGAAACCCCTCCACGCCTTCAACCAAGCCCTCTGACCCCACTTGTCTCTCTCAAGCGCCCGAATCTTCCCCACCTCATGCAGAATGTCACACACCACCACCTGAACAGGAAGGATTTTACGCCGAAGGGTTACCTGACACCGTGCGTTCCAGGTGTAATAACGGACTACTAAGCTAACTAAAAAAAGTGTATCCAAACAAAAGCCCCCACCAGTATTGAATGCTCCATACACCCACTCAGCATAACCCAGCCTGGAGAGGAAAGGAACACCGAGGGCCCACCCCACCTGTTTGTATACCTCTATGTTAAAAGGGCAACGAAGCAGAAAATGGTCCATAGTCTCCTCCTCACCTGAACATTCCTCCCGAGGACAACCACGATCCATCCCACTGCGGAATTTCAAATTGCCCCGAACATAGAGCCTCCCGTGGAAGCACAACCAGGCCAGATCCCTGAATTTAAGGGGGACTCTAGCCAAATTAATCAATCTTAACCCTTCCCTCAAAATTGGGCCTGGGCAATCCCTTAAGGCCAGTGGGTCATGAAAGACTTCGCTCAAGACTCGGCTCATAAGGACTTTCCTCGGAGCAGATCTGAGATCTTCAGCCGACAGTCGCCACTGCCGCAGCAACTTCAGACACGGAGCGACATAGGCTGGGAGCTGACCACGATGACCCCTGAGATTCTTCACTTGGCCACCTTCTTCCCAAAGTCGCAGAAAAGGCCTAAACCAAGATCTAAACATGCCTGCCCATCCAGGAGGTTCCACTGCAAGCATACTACCAATGTTAAACTTGAGAAATAGCAGTGAAAAGAAAAGAACGGGGTTGACCATACCTAAGCCACCCTCCCTCCTGGATAGATAGGTGACATTCCTCTTGATGGGGTTCAGTCTGTTCCCCCATAGCATCTGGAAGAACACACTATAGATCCTAGCATAGAGAGACACTGGCAAGATGCAGACAGGGCTGACATACAAGAAGATCGGTATCAGGTAAGTCTTAATCAGATCAACCCTTTCCCTCAGAGATAACTTCCATCTCTTCCAGCTGACCACCTTAGTATTGGCAACTTCCAGCCTGCCTTCCCAGTTTTTAAGGCCATAATCGCCAGGTCCGAATTCAATGCCTAATATCTTAATTTTTTCCTGGGGCACTGGAAAGGTGTCCGGGAGATCAAACCCCTCACCTTCCTTTCCCATCCAAAAAACTTCACTCTTTTCCTGATTGATCTTGGAGCCTGATGCTTCAGAGTACCGTGATGTCAGAGAGACCACCTCCTCTGCTTCATCTGTCCCAGTGACAATCACTGACACATCATCCGCATAGGCAACAACCCTCAAAGGCGGCTCACCCGGGATTCCCACTGGTACCCCACACAACATGCTGCTCTCTAGCCTCCTGATGAAGGGGTCGATTGCAAACACATAGAGCAGGGGACTCAGGGGACAACCCTGGCGCACCCCAGAACCAACCCCAAAGGACTGTCCAACCCAACCATTAACAAGAGGGAAGCTTTCTGCCCCCTTATACAAGACTTTTAACCAATCAACAAAACCACCCGGCAGACCGTACTTACTAAAGAGCAACCACAGGTACTCATGGTTGACACGATCGAAAGCCTTTGCCTGATCCAATGCCAGTAAATACTTTCCCCAGCCTGCAGCCCTGCACTGCTCCAAGGCCTCCCGGACAGCTAAAACCGCTGTGAAGGTGCTCCTACCCTGGATCGAACAGTGCTGATGGCGAGAAAGCAAAGACTCTGCTACTGCCGATAGGCGCCAGAAAAGTATCTTTGCCAGCACCTTTCTATCGACATTGAGAAGGCTGATGGGGCGCCAATTCTCAATCATCGAAGGATCTTTACCTTTTGAAAGAAGAATCACAGCTGAGTGTCTCATGGAAGGGGGAAGCACCCCCTCAGCAAGACAACTGTTAAAAATCTCTACCAAATGTGGGGCCAGAATAGACTTAAAGGCTTTGTAAAACTCAGCCGTCAGACCATCCGGTCCAGGTGACTTCTTGATGGCAAGCTGTTCAATTGCCCTCGTCACCTCTTCAACTGTGATCTCTTCTGTCAAATTCATCAAAGGGACATCTCCACCATTTAGACCTGGAGTAGAGTCCAAAAAGCTTTCCATCTTGTCTCGGTCAAGCTCTTTCCTCCCAAGAAGTTCAGCATAAAAAGACCTCACGACCTCCAGGATCCCAGACCTGGACTTTGTCAAGGAACCTGTACTATCCTTAAGGCCAACGACCATCTTAACAGCTACACCCTGTTTGCAGTTCTGGTAAGGGTCAGGCGAGTGGTATTTCCCATAGTCCCGCTCCAGAACCAAAGAGGTATGCCGATCATATTGACACTTCCTGAGGAGGATTTTCACTTCAGAGATTGCCCCAGGATCTCCTCCTCTCGAGACAAGAATATCCAGCTTCCTCCGCAAACGTTGGTAGGTCATGTATCTATTAAACTGTTTTTTATTGGCTAGGCCCCTGAAGAATCCAGCAATCCTTTTTTTGGTCAGCTCCCACCACTCAGCCTTGCTGCTACAAAAGTCCAGGATGGTCACCTGTGCCTGAAAGAATTCCTCAAAGGATTGTCTAACATGTTCTTCCTCAAGGAGAGTCGAATTCAATCTCCAGATGCCTTTGCCCCTCTGAGGGAAGTCTGAAGCATTCAAGACCACAGATAGCATACAGTGATCAGAGAACTCCACTGCCTGCACCACTGGGGGTGAGAAAGCAGAGGCCTCCTTCAAAAAAAACCTATCTATCCTACTCTGACTATTACCTCGATGAAAGGTGAACCCTGTGTCATCCGGAAGGTGCTTAATGTGCACATCCACAAGACCAGCATCCCTAACCATACTATTTAAAAAAACGCTATCATATCCCAGCCTGTCATTGAAGTCCTTCCTGTCCTTGGGCCTAGTCACAGTATTAAAGTCGCCTCCAAAAACCACTTGCCGGGATGTAAAAAGAAATGGCTTGATCCTTGTAAAAAGGCATTTCCTGTCCCACTTTGTGTGCGGCCCATAAATATTAATTAGGCGCAGGTCCTGCCCTCCCACAAGGACGTCTAAGACCATACATCTCCCAATCTCCACCTCAATAACCCGCCGGACAGTTACCATGCCGGTTTTAAACAACACCGCCACCCCGCTGTAAGGCTCGGCCGCAAGAGACCAGTAAGATGGACCATACCTCCACTCTCTCTTGGCCATATGAATATCTGCCAAGGAGGTGAGCCTAGTCTCCTGCAAAAATAAAATTTCAGCATCTAATTGGCTGAACAAAAAGAAGGCCATAGAACGAGCTCTTACCGACTTAATACTGGCGACATTTATTGTCACCACTTTTAACGGAGGGGGAACCGCCATTTGGGTTATTGGGTGGATTGCTTCTTAGCTCCCCTCTGCTGCTCATCACCAGAAGCCTCTCTTTTTCTTGAGGCCTCCTCCAACTCCATTTCTGAGTCTGAATTTTGTTCAGAGGAAGCTCCAGATGAGGAAATATCCCAAGCGGAAGCCCTAGAACGGTTGGGAACAGACACTGGGGCTTCCTGTCCCTGTTCCGTCCTCACCGCCTGTCTCTTCCGCCTCACAACCCTCCTTCTCTCCTCCAGGTACTGCAGGTCAGACTCCGAGATGTTTTCATCTCTTGTTTTTTTCTTCAAAGTCTTCGCAGAAGACTTCTTTACAGAAGAAGCAGCAGCACCCTTTTTGGCACATGCCACCGCTCCAGGTGGGGGGGGACCTTCCCTTAAGTCAGACCTAGGAGACTCATGGGGCAAGACTGACTCGGGGGGCACAGACTTAGAAGGTTCTGACACAAGAGGAGCGGGTACATTAGGCTGGGGGGACACAGAGACAGCCACAGAAGGAATACCTACAGACACAGGAGGGTTGGCCACAGAAACTGGGGAGGGATCCTGAACAGGACCTGGGGGGTCAGTCACCGCAGAGGAGGATGGTACACCAGGGGCCTCATCCTCCATCCTGTCCAGCCTCAACAGCTCATCTACTACCTCCTTCTCCATATTGTGCCAGGCCTCCGGACATCGGCTGTAGGGGTGGCCAAGGCGCAAGCACAGGTTGCACCTTATCGCCTGGGTGCAGTCCCTGGCCACATGACCCTGTCCCCGACATACCGAACATATTAAGGCTGAACAGGAGGAGCTAAAATGCCCCTTTTCTCCACAGCGGTGACACAGCTTTGGCTGACCAGGATAAAAAACAGTCATCCTATCCCTCCCTATGAAAGCCGAGGAGGGCAGGTGACGGACAACATTCCCATCCCTGGCCAACCTGACCGTTACTGACCAACCCCCAGTCCAGATGCCACGTTCATCAAGGATTTTATTTGGCGTTGTCAAAACCTCACCATAGTTCCTTAACCAGACCTCCAAGTCCCGAGCAGGAACACTCTCGTTAGTGAGGATGATGGTTATTTTTTTAACCGTTGATCTTTGTGAAACAGCAACTGGTGCCAGATCTTCCCATTCGGGTCTTGACCTGCACCGAGCCTCATATCGTTCCCAGAACAGGTCAAGACCCTCTGGCCTGGTGAAGCTGATTGTGTACTCCCGGCTCCCAGCTACATGTATTAGGGCATAAAGGTCATTCGCCCCAAAGCCCATCTCCAAAATCATATCCACCACCACACGCCGTGCTGGAGAGACTGCACCACCTTCCCATTTAAGAATGACTACATTACGCCTTGGACCCCCAGGAGAAGCCAGAGACCCAAGACCGGAACCAGGGGTGCTCAAAGTGGCAGTCTGTGGTGTAAATCTCTGCCTGGAAACAGGGTTCCTCATTGGCTGCAGCCCTGGCTTAATAATGTTACCAGGTGCAGAGCGTACCACCTGAGCAAAAGAGGGCTTATCAGGGCCAAGACCCCACACTGATGTGACTTTAGCCGGTACATTACTATCCTTATTATTAATTGCTTGTACTGAGCCAGCAGGATTATCCATTGCACACATATTGGCAGCACTATTCAGAACACCTGAAATAGAAGAATCGTTAGAAGAATCGTTACAATCACCATTCATTATCACAGTGTCTGCTGTAGTACCACAGGTGGCCTGATGCTGCAGTGTAGAGTCCTGAACAACAGCTGTGACTGGACAAACAGCCTTGGGCTCAGCAAAAGGGGGGTTAATGGGTTGTTCAGGCTCTTGTAGTTCCTTTGCTGCAATGTCATTTTTTAAACGCAGTTTTTCCTGCAAGGAAACATCAGCAGCTGAAATATTGCTGGATACAAAATTACCAGCCTGGGTGTCATTGGGCAAAACATCAGTATTAGCCAAGGTGTTAAATGGCACAAAAATAGTTTTATCAGTCACTTGTGACTTGCTAGGTTTTACCTTATCAGGCACATTATCAGGTATGTTCTCCTCACCAAACACCAGCTGATCCGCCCGTACTGGAGACTCCACTGCCTGGATCACTTTAAGCATGCCTCCTGAGCCCTGAGAAGGCAACGGGCTGCTCACCTCACCTTGGGGGGGCAGGGGGTCAGAACTTGGGGTCCCCTCCTCCACCTCCATCTTTGCCATCCTTGCAAATCTGCGGTCATTGCAGAACTTTTCTTTAAAGGGCCCCTCTTTACCTTCCATCATGGCCACAATGGTTTCCTGGTGTTGAACCCGGACCTTTGCCAACTGGATTTCCGAATCCATAGATCCACGGCTGCGGCTGTGCAAACCTTCACGTTGCTTTCGCAGGCGTTTCAACTCTGCTCTCAGTTTGTAGAGCTGGTCTCTCTCCCTATTCAGGACCTTGATCCCGGCCACCACTCGCTCCCGAATGGACTCGGTATCCTCATCCTCACCAGGGGCAGAGAGATCTCCAGCCATGGCTTGTCCAGGAGCAGGGGTGTCATCCATCAGCCCAGGGGATGGTTCAGAGCTTCCAGCAGGAGAGGCCCTGCTGGCCTGCATGGCCTCCCCAGATAGGGGCCAGCAGGGCTGGGAGAGATTTTACCGAACTCCCCTCTCACAGAAATCACCTGGAGCAGACACACAGCCAGAGAACCTTCCTGCAGCCACACCCGAAGCTGAATGATGTGAAACGACTCCTCCTACTGACAGCAATGATGGGGCACTATTCCTTCCACTGACACCAATGATGAGACACTATTCCTTCCACTGACACCAATGATGAGGCACTATTCCTTCCACTGGCACCAATAATGGGGCACTATTCCTTTCACTGACACCAACGATGATAGGGCACTATTTCTCCTACTGACACCAACAATAGGGTACGATCCCTTACAATAGCACTATTCTTCTCACTGACACCAACGATGGGACACTATTCCTCCCACTGACATCAATGATGGGGCACTATTCCTCCCACTGACACCAACGATGGGGCACTATTTCTCCCACTGCCACCAACAATGGGGCACTATTCCTTTCACTGACACCAACGATGGGGCATTATTCCTTCCACTGACAACAACAATGGGGCACTATTCCTTTCATTGACACCAAGGATGGGGCGCTATTCCTTTCACTGACACCAACGATGGGGCACTATTCCTCTCACTGACACCACCAATAGGGTTTGATTCCTTCCACTAACCCCAAGGATGGGGCACTATTCCTTTCACTCACAACAACAATGGGGCACTATTCCTTTCACTGACACCAAGGATGGGGCACTATTCCTTTCACTGACATAAACAATGGAACACTATTCCTCCCACTGACACCAATGATGGGGCACTATTCCTCCCACTTGCATCAATGATGGGGCACTGTTCCTCCCAATGACACCTATGATGGAGCACTATTCCTCCCACTTACACCAATGATGGTGAACTATTCCTACCAATGATGGGTCACTATTCCTCCCACTGACTCCAATGAAGGGGACAATATTCCTCTCACTGACACCAACTATGGGGCACTGTTTCTCCCGCTGACACCAACAATGGGGCACTATTCCTTTCACTGACACCAAGCATGGGGCACTATTTCTTCCACTGACACCAACAATTGGGTACCATTCCTCACACTGACATTAACAATCGGGAATTGTTACCGATGCCAGGACATTTTCTGCTCCTACTGGCCACAGTCTGACCCCTCTAAAGTCTGAAGGATAATAAACTGGCCCTTTGTTTATAAAGTTTGGAGACCACTGAGCTAGAGGGATCACATTTTAAACTGCCCCTATCATTTTAGGTTATAAACCAGTCAGGGGTGGATATAGGTTTGGAACTCAAGGGCCTTTCAGGTCCAATTTGAAGTAAACCCCAGCTATGCTCATTCAGGTGTACTTTATTGATCAGTGTGGTTGCCTGCCAATGGGAGGAATATGATGCAAACCAGCTCCGGGGCGAAGTAATGTGGTGTTCGCAGATCACAGATTGCTTCGCCGGCAACAGGGGACATCACGGCCGCTGTGTGCAGTGGGGTCCAGAGGGGTGGCCACTGGCCAGGGTATTTGTAGTAGCTAACCTTTTCATTTTATGTACAAAGGTAAACTTACCCTTTACCAAGACCTAAAGGGAGCAAAAAGGAGAAATGAATTCTTGGAGTTTACACACACTTTAAGTTTTCTAAGCAAAATGACCGTTTTCCAAAGCTACAGAAACTATACAAAGTGTTGAGTCAAGGTGACCTGAATCAAGACGGATTATCTGTATGTAAGAGAAAACTTGCAAAGTCGTTACCGTGTTTTCTATCCCTGTATATGCCAAAAGCCTTTCTTGTTATTTTGTTGCGGAGTGTAGATGTCTGTTAATGAATCACCCACCAGTATGTCCTGGCTTTGCTAGCAAAACTGAAAGGATAACAACATTTAATGGAAGCGGAGGGTCACGCTGCGATGTCAAGTGCCTTAAGAAAGGCTAGCAGCCTATTCTATTCATTGTACTATTTCCTAAGAGATTCTTTCTTCTTATTTCTTTCACTTTGTGTATAGTTAATACACAGGTTCTGATGTAAAAAGAAGATTGACAGCAGAAAAGACCAAGTGGCCCATCAAATCGGCCAATTTTTTGATTTTTTTTTCTTTTTTTTTTACCTTTGTCTGTCCCAAACATGTTTATGTTAAACCGCTTTTTTATTTTTTTCTTAACCACTTCAGTTTCGGAAGAATTTACCCCCTTATTGACCAGCCCATTTTTTTTGCGATACGGCACTGCATGACTTTAACTGGTAATTGTGTAATGCTATACCCAAACAAAATGAATGTCCTTTTTTCCCACAAATAGAGCTTTCTTTTGGTAGTATTTGATCACCTCTGCATTTTTTATTTTTTGTGATTCTTTTCTAAAAACATGCCACACTGAACTTCATGGTGCTACAGCACCAGGCGGTTTGAAGCACACACACTTGGAGATTCGTGGGATACCATTAGCAATAATGGTACATTTCTCTGCATGTCATGAAAGGGCACAATTTTGCACACATTGCCCGCACACATAGATGTGAACCTACCCTTATAACCCATGAAAGTTTTATTTTTGTCATCTATGCCCCACTGTGGAGATTTCACATCCCATAGTCAAAGTTGGAAGTAATAGGGAATCCCTAACTCACACTCATACATACTAGGGCCAGAGATGTATAGTAACTAAGTAGAACTACTTCACTTACCGTACTTAAGTACCGAAAGGCGGTATCTGTACTTTCCTAGAGTAGAATTTTTTTCTCCTACTTCCACTTTTACTTCACTACATTTTTTCAATGATTTCAATACTTCTACTCCGATATTTTTTTTTTTTTGTGCTGCATAGTTACTCGTTACAATTATAAAAATTACCACTGCCAGAACAGTAGATGGCAGGTTTCATGAAGCTCAAAACATGTGTATTATCAGCGCATACGAAAATAAATGCTACTGTATGTATAAATAAAATCTGCATTTGAAATAATAAAAAACAATATGATGTTCAAACTTTTGACTTCTTTCTTTAATAACTACATAACACAGTACTTGTACTTTTACTTTCAGTACTTGAGTAGCAATTTTTTTTTCAAAACTACTGGTACTTTTACTTTCAGTACTTGAGTAGCAACATTTTAAAAAAAACTACTTGCAATACTTAAGTACAAAAAATGTTGAATACTTTAGTACTTCTACTCAAGTCACTTTTTGATTGAGCACTTCCACTCAAGTCACTTTTTGATCGAGCACTTGTACTTTTACTCAAGTATGGGTTTCGAGTACTTTATACAACTCTGACTAGGGCCAATTTAGACAGGAGCCAATGAACCTACCAGCATGTCTTTGGAGTGTGGGAAGAAACCGGAGTACCTGGAGGAAACCCATGCAGGCACAGGGAGAACATGCAAACTCCCAGCAGGTGGTGCCATGGTTGAGATTCAAACTAATGACCCCTTTACAACGACAATAGGAAATCTTTGCTGAGAGGAGCATGTGGGTCGCCATAGATCAGCCTTTTTTAACCAGGATGCCCAGGCACCCTGTGGGTGCCTTGAGGTTTCTTCAGGGGTACCTTGGCAAAATGCCTAAAAATTGCCCAAATTTGTATACAAGCCGGCGTGTGGATAAGGCCTGCCTTTAAGTTACACAAAGCCACAGGTTTTCATTGTGCACCATTACAACCTTCTAGCAATGACATCATCAGTTGATAAGGAGGATGTCAGTGGCCTGCATAGCATCCTTGTTTCACCCTCCCTTGCCCCCTCCATCAGTGATGTGGTCACATTAGCTGAGTGATGAATAAAAAATGAGGGGGAACAGAAACATTGAATATAAGTCAGTACCAGTTTGCATACGTTTATTTGCTTTGGAAGAATAAATAATCTCTAATGTTGGGTGACCTACTTGTGTGGATGTTGCTGCATTATGTAAAACTATTAGAATAATTTTTGAATTTTTGAATGGGGTTCCTTGAGACTGTCCATAATTTTTAAAGAGTGCCTTGACTGAAAAACAGTTGAGAGACACTACCATAGATGACGTCCTTATCTCCTTCTGAAATCTGAGTTGACTTCAGTAATTAAGATTCTTCTTGATAAGGCGTGCAGCAAGTGACTTCATAACTACTGATCTTCATACTTGTTTCTAGTCTGTGACTCACAGTTGTGCAGCAAAGTGGAATGAGCATAGTATGAACCATTTATAAAATAAGATAAGATATATCAGCCACACAGAGAGTTCATTGTCTTTAAATACTGTACACTATATTGTGAAAAGTATTGGGAAGCCTGCCTTTATAGGTACATGAACTTTATTAGCACCCTAGTCTTAGTCCGTAGGGTTCAATATTGAGTTGGCCCACCCTTTGCAGCTATAACAGCTTCAACTCTTCTGGGAAGGCTGTCCACAAGGTTTAGGAGTGTGTCTATTGGAATGTTTGAGCATTTATCCCAAAGGTGTTCTATTGGGTTGAGGTGCAGGTGAGTCAAGTTGCTCCACCCGAAACTCGCTTATCCATGTCTTTATGGACCTTGCTTTGTGCACTGGTGTGCAGTCATGTTCAAACAGGAAGAGCCATCCCCAAACTGTTCCCATAAGTCGGGAGCATGAAATTGTCCAAATTGTCATGACGCTGACGCTATAAGAGTTCCCTTCACTGGAACTAAGGGGCTAAGCCCAACCCCCGAAAAACAACCCCATACCATAATCCCCCCTCCACCAAATTACTTGGGCCAGTGCACAAAGCAAGGTCCATAAAGACATGGATGAGGGAGCTTGGGGTGGAGGAACTTGACTGGCCTACAGAGTCCTGACCTCAACCTGATAGAACATCTTTGAGATGAATTAGAGTGTAGACTGCGAGCCAGGCCTTCTCGTCCAACAAATGTGCTTCTGGATGAATGGTCAAATATTCCCATAGACACATTCCTAAACCTTGTGGACAGCCTTCCCAAGTGGGCCAACTCAATATTGAACCCTACGGACTAAGACTGGGATGCCATTAAATTTCATGTGTGAGTGTGTGTATAGTCAGGAGTCCCAATACTTTTGACAATATAGTGTAATTAGCTGACCTACAGGCTTGAGTAGTGAGGAGGTGCAGCAGTGACATACAACCACTATGTGGCACTGTAGATCAGGAAGCATTGCCTGAGTATGTAATGAGTAGACATGGCTGCCCCCATGTACACATATTATTATAAAATATACACAGAAAATAGGATTTTTAATACAACTTACCTGTAAAATCCTTTTCTTGGAGTACATCACGGGACACAGAGCAGGTAATAATGACTATCTGGGATGTCCTAAAGCAATGCCCTTGAGGGAAGGGGACACAGAATCCCATAACTGCCCCTGGGCAAAGAACAATAGAAACGTATAGTGCTGCTTGCAACACGCTAATACCAAACTGAGCCCCTTCTCGTGCTCCAACATCCATTTGATAAAACCTTGTGAATGTATGAAATGAAGACCTAGTAGCAGCTTTTCAAATCTGAGCCATAGATACTTGATGATGCACGGCCCAAGAAGCACTTGCCCTCCGGGTAGAATGCGCTTTTAAAAAAGGCAGAATCTTACCCTTTAAGCCATAAGCTTGAAAAATGACTTGACAAATCCACCTAGAGATAGTGGAAGTAGTTGCCGCTTGGCCTTTCCTAGGCCCTTCTGGCAATACAAAAAAAAAATAAGGCATCAGTACTACAGATTGGTGCAGATGACTTCACATAGACTTTAACTGCATGAACCACATCTAGTGAATGCAACAATCTTTCCTCTGGAGTGTGAGAATTTGGAAAAAAGGAAAGCAGAACTATATCCTGGTTTAGGTGAAAACTTGATACTACTTTAGGCAAAAAGGATGGATGAGGCTGAAAGATCACTTTATCCTGATGAAGGATCAAAAAATGGCTCTCTACAGGAAATCACTGCTAACTCTGAGACCCTCCTGGCCGAGGTTATAGCAACCAAAAAGACCAATTTCCTTACCAATAATACCAAGGGAAACTGCCTGATAGGTTCAAAGGGCTGCCTCTGCAGTGCAGAGAGTACAAGATTCAGATCCCAATGACACAGGGTTGGCTTCATTGGCAGAACCATGCAAATCACACCTTTCTAAAATGTCCGCATCAAAGAGTGCATTGCTAAAGGACTCTGGAAAAAACCGACAAGGCTGAGACTTGACCTTTAATGGTCCCTAATGCCAATTTTAAGAGCACCCCTATCTGAAGAAAAGCAAGAATTTTACCAATGACATCCCTACGAGGATGCCATTTCTTGGATTCACATCAAGAGATGTAGGATTTCCAAACTCTATAATAGATTCTCCTAGAGACGGGTTTTCTGGCATTAATCAATGTAGCCAAAACCGAGCCCAAAATCCCCCGATCCTTCAAAATTCTGGTTTCAATAGCCAGGCTGTCAGATTCAGCAACTGTTAGGAACACTCCCTGTGCACACTGAAGTGCTGTCATGAATCTGCCACTAAAGAGTTAACTTAATGCAGACTAATTGCACTAATTGGTAAAAGGCTGGCCTATTTAAACACCTCAGGAACACTGAGCCTTTGCTGTCTTGTCTGCAGCTTTACCTGTACTTCCTTATCCTGAACCTGCTGTTTCCTGTTGACTTCCTGATCGACCTCCCGGCTTGTCCACTACTTTGTCTGCTTGCTGCCCGCCCTGACCTTGGCTCGTTCCTGTGACCGCTCTCCTGCCTTATCCTTGTCGGCTTCTCTTCTTCAGATTCTGGACTTGTTCACCTCCTGGTGGGGCAACCCTGAGGACCGCGACCTGGTGTTCAGCACGCAGCAAAATCCATCCTCACCATCAGAGGCCCTGGAGAAGACCTGCTGTCACTTAGACTCCGCACCTCAGACTAGCCCGTGTCTACCACCAGTGTGACCCGGCCGTGTTCCTATTGTACCAGATCCCACGAGGCTACCTCTGCACGTCAGGCTCAGCCACCAGCACCATTACAGCAACCATAAAGCAGGATGTAATATGGGACCTTGGGAGAGCAGATCTGGAGGACATGGAAGCAACCATGGCTCCCCCATGGCTAACCACACAACCACTGCGAACCAAGGCCTCCTGGGCTACACAGGAGCCACCAGGATCACTGGCTTCTCCTTCCACCTGAATTCTGCTCAACAACCATGGTAGAAATTGGATCGGAGGAAATGCATACATCAGGCTGAATTGTGACCAAGGGGTCACTAAGGCATCTGTTAGGCATAGCGATCGGATCCATGGTTCTGGACACAAAATTGTCCAACTTGTTGTTGAACCTGGATGCCAATAGAACTACGTCGGGGTACCCCAATGTTGACAGATCAGCTGAAACACCTCAGGATGCAAGGACCATTCCTCTGGATACAATTGCTGGTGACTTAGAAAGTCTGCCTGCCAATTGTCCACACCCGGGGTTGAATACTGATGACAAACATGGAACATACCTCTCTGCCCATGTCAGTATGTTGTTCACCTCTTTCTGAACCAACTGGCTCCTGGGGCCCCCTTGATGGTTGATATAAGCCACCAGGGTCACATTGTTGGACTGAATCCTGACAGGACACCCCCGCAACCAGGTTGTCCAATGACACAGCGCCAAACAGGCTGCCCTGGTTTCCAAGATGTAGATGGGCAAGAGTCTCTCTACCCAAGACCAAGTCCCCTGGACAGAAAGAACCTCAGGCCGATCAGGCTGGCGTCTGTGATTACAACCTTCCAGGTTACTGGCAAAAAAGGTCTTCCTTTGCTTATGTTGACGAGAACCATCCACCAAGACCGATCCTGCCTGACACCTGGAGCAAGAGACATAGGGGAATCCAACGTTTGGACCTTCTTGTTCCAAGAAGAGAGAATACTTTTCTGAAACAGCCTGGAGTGGAATTGAGCATAAGGGAGTGCCTCGAAAGAGGCCACCATTTTGCCCAATAGTATCATTCATAGTCATATGAAGGGAAACTTTTTCCTCCCTACGAACCGAACCAGACTTCTTAGGGCTACAACCTTTTTTGACAGCAAAAAAACTTTTGTCTGAACTGTGTCGAGAACCAGACCCAGATATTCCAAGACTGGAACAGGCTTTAAGGTCCATTTCTCTAGATTGATAATCCAACCCAAATCCTCTAGGCATTGGATCGTTAGGGACACATCTTGAGTTAGCCCTAAGCTTGAACAATGTGGGTCATCCAGGTAACCCATGACAGAGACGCCTTGGGGCCTTAGAAAGGCTAACAACTGGGCCAAGATTTTTGTAAACAACCGTGGAGCTGTAGCTAGACCGAACGGTAGAGCTACAAACTGGAAATGGCACTGTCCTACTGCAAACCTCAGAACCTCTGAGGGAGCCTGAATAATTGGTACATGGAGGTATGCATCCTTGATATCTATGGAAGCCAGAAAATCTCCTCTTCCTAGAGAGGCTATCACAGAGCGGATTGATTCCATGTGAAAAGACTGAACGTTTGAGATCTAGAATGGGTCTTATCTTGCCATTTGGTTTTGGCACTGTAAAGAGATTTGAGTAAAAACCGCCCTGTACCCACAAATGCTCCAGGGCCTGGAACAAGGACTTCCTTTCTACTTGGCAAACAGGGACATTTGAACCCAGAAACCGAGAAGGAGGAACTCTATCATGTAGCCCCTTGCCACTGTGGACAAGACCCACCTGTCCTGCACCACTCCTGCAGTTCTCCAATTCTCAATTCTAAGAATTGCAGGAGCCTTCCCCCCACCCAGACGAGTGGGAGCACCTCCTCATAAGGCGGATTTGGTACCTGATTTAATGGGCCTTTGGACCCAGGGTTTTTCCTGACCTTGATTTTAAGGTCTAACCCCTGATGGCTGAGGCTGTCAGAACTGCCTAGAAGCTGACGTGTTAGGAGGCACCATAACACTTGGAGCTTTAAAAGATGAATGTTTAATCCTTCTTTTACCGGCAAATATGCACCTTTTCCACCTAAAATTTTCTGGATGTATTTATCCAGATCCTTACCAAAGAGACGTTCCCCAGGGAAAGGAAAAGCTGTCAGTAGTTTCTTACAAGGTAATTCTGCTGACATTTTTATGCCATAGTATTCTGCACATATGAATGGAGAGAAGAACAACTCGGGTTGTCTGTTGGATAGAATCCTTAACAGTATCTACCACAAACGCAAAAGAGGAAACTGCCAAATCTTCAGAAGATTCCCCCTGAATAGGCAGACTTCTAGTCACCCTTTTAAAGCGATCCTTTAAGGATTGGCAGACACCTATAACTGCTATAGCTGGTAGAACAGCAGAGCCAGCAACGACAAAGGAAGCTTTAAGTAAGGACTCCAACTTTTTATCTACTGGATCCCTAAGGATCAAGGCAATTAATTAAACATATATGCATGCAGTTCAAGGTAATTAAGCATCTATGCTTTTATGCAATATGCGTTTATGGAAGCATGCATTTATGTAAGCATGCAAACATGCATTTTATGCAAATAGGTGTTCCCGCAAACATGTGTACCCATGCAAACATGCATCCACACCATAAGCAAGCATGCATTTATGTAACATGCGTCTATGCAACCATGCGTTTATGTGTTTTATGCAAGCAAGCAGGCATGGGTTTTATGCAAGTATGCAGGCATGTGTTTTATGCAAGTATGCAGGCACGCGTTTTATGCAAGTATTCAGGCATGTGTTTTATGCAAGCATGTATTTTATGCAAGTATGCAGGCATGTATACTATGCTGTACCAGCTCAACTGCACTTGGCCCTAACTGATTTTTCAGGTTATGCCAAGCATATAGGCTCCAATACAGTCTTAATGCTGCTTTAAAACAGCCTAAAAATAAGTTCCTGCAGACCAAATGCACGCTATTCTGGAGACATTGAAATTATAAGTGCACTGATACCCCTACAGGAGTGTATCAAGGGACAGTTGTACAAGCCCCCCCGGATTAAGCAGTAAGCATACAAATACACCTTCATGCCTTGACTGGTCACCTAGTTCTCCCATAGAAATGTACCCATGGGCTGAAGTTATGTCTCAGATGCCTTGCTGGTCCTTCAGCCCACATGGTCCATCAAAAATGGCCGTTCTTCTACTTCCTGTCTATACAGGAGTAGGCCAAACTGAGTGAACCTGCGCCCTCTAGTGGCTGGAGGAGACACTGCAGTCCAATACTCCTGAGAAGTACACAGAACATGAACAGTACACTGCCCCCAGTGGCCACTGGGAGAATGACCAGAACAACAGATTTCTCTTCTTTTTTTTAAAAAAAGAGGGAAAAACTTACTAGTCCTGCTGCAGGATACTTAGAGGACCCAAACTTCACCCATCACGGCGGGCTTTGTCAGTCACTGGACCTTCAAGGACCGGGTCCCCCTTTTTAATGGGGTCCACACCCTTGGACCTGTAGAGTACCCTACTGGCAAACTCCTTGGGATAATAACCAGGGATCCATTTATCAGGGTCCAGCGCCCAGATGGGTCACATTACAAGCAAAACCTCGGGTCTTCTTAGCTGAGGCTCGGGTACCATCCTTTTAGCGAGTGAATCCGATCAGAACGCCCCTAAGCTGGGACATCATTCTTAGGATTGAAGAGCTTTAACAGCCATGACCACCACCTTCAAGACACTGGCGAAAAAACGGAGGTTCTTCCTGTCTATTGGTTGTCCATTCACCTAAAGGTAGCGTATAACCCAGATAGTCATTATTACCTGCACTGTGTCCCGTGATGTACGATAAAGAAACAAGGTTTTTTTTAACACTCTAATATACAGTAATAAGAATACTTAGATCTTAGCTACTTAATGATCTTTTTCCCAAATAAATCTACAAATCTCATATATTCCCTTTAAATATACTGTCCTAATGCTTTTGTGCTATAGCAATCAGGGTGCAGAACAGACAATGGTAGATGGACTGATAAAACAAACAAAAAATGCGATATAATACACAGGGGTACAGAAGCAGATACAATGTTTCTTTCTCTCCTTGCTACTACATCAAAATGAGTTACCTCAGCAGTTGGATTGGTGCGGCAGATAAAGGCCTAAGTGAAGAATGGGTGTCTTCAAGGTGAATTTGATTTACAGAGGCTGTCAAAAAAGCAGGCAGTGTGCCCGGGAGCCCTTGTTATCCATGCTGCAGACGATCCCAGAATAAAATAGTTCTCTAAAAAAAAGAAGGGCTAGATTTTTTAATAAAGGTGTGATAATGAGGACCCGGCTCATGGCAGGGGTAAAGTTGAGAACTAAAAAAGTGTAACAGATACAGTATAGGGGTTTGTTATATTATTAATTTAAAGCAGCATTTTTTTTTTTGCCAATGTTTCCAAAAAACATTGTTGAATATATAGTCTTTTCCCAATAAACCCAGATATTCCTTCCTTGGGTGCCAACATCTTGCCTCTCGCACAGCACAGAAGAGGTGAATCCTGGGTGTCAATCATAGCCCAGACTTCAAAGATGGCTCGCCCATTTCTGTGACACTGCTGTCTACATACTAGACATGACGACGATTCGTTTTCTTACAAATCCATATTTGCGTGATTCTGAGACGTTGATTTATCCGAATCTCCAAATCACAATAGTAACAAATCTCAACTAATCCAAAATAAATTATAATGAAATCAACAAATTAATTTGTATTGATTTGTTTCATGATGCAATAGTTTTGGCCTTTTGGTAATGTTTGAAGCATCCAAAATAACGTAACCAATGAATTCAGATCAATTTGCTTTTATTCCAGTGAGTGTAGCGTAAATATTCTAAGATTCTTTTTGGATTGAGGATGAACTTGAGAGACCATTTGTTTAATTTGTATGTGTACAGTCCAACAAGCAAAGTCAGTTGGGAATAAGGAATTTAATTCAACTTAATAACATAATGAATTAATACAACAATCCATGCACAGTGAGTACGGTATAGTAAAGGTTAAGCTAAGGTTAAGACTCACCAGCCAAATGCTGCCTCAGCGGAGGAAGTCCAGGCAGAGCAGCAGGGAAAAGGAGGTCCATAGGGCAGAGGTCCTTCACAAACCCTTCATGGGTACTTGAAGGGCTGGGTGTCTTGGTAACTGATTCAGGGCCAGACAGTCAGCAGTTGAAGGAAGAGCAGAGGATAGAGTGAAGTCACCGGTGTCCAGAAAGTGCAGAAAGCAAAGTCTGTCCCAGCAGTTCCATGCATTTTCTAGCCTCCTTTTAAGAAGACCTGCAGCCATGAGCTGACACCATTCTTTGTTATCTGGGTACTTTAAATTCAGCCAGAGACCTCACCTCAAATTCAGGCAGTGCTGAAGTGTCTACAGGGGTCAGGTCCTGGGAAAGAAAGAAAAGTGTGGGAACTCACCCAAGATTCAACCCCTCCTCAAAAATAAAAAAGTGTGTGTGTATATATACATATATATATATATATATATATATATATATATATATATATATATATATATATATATATATATATATATACATATATTGCTCAAAACAATTAAAGGGACACCTTGAAAACACATCAGATCTCAATGGGGAAAAATCTCATGCTGGATATTTATAATAATATTGACCGGGTAATGTGTTAGGAACTAAAGGATGCCACATCGTTTAATGGAAATACTGGCTGCATAATCTCGCCACATGAGGCCGGGTATTGTCGTGCACCAGGAGGAACCCAGGACTCACTGCACCAGCCTAGGGTTTGACAATGGGTCCAAAGGTTTCATCCCGATATCTTAAGGCAGTCAGGGTGCCATTGTCTAGCCTGTAAAGGTCTGTGCTTCCCTCCATGGACATGCCTCCCCAGACCATCAATGATCCACCACGAACCAGTCATGCTTTACAGCTGCCCAAATTTTTTCTGTGATACGTTCTGTGATTTTTCCCTTCATACGGCAAGATTATCAAACCTCCAAAAAAGGTATCCATGTTCATTGATATTTCGGCTCCTTACCACTTGCTTTAACCCTGTAAATATTGTGACCCTGTGATGGACCACCTGGCACCCAGCGTGGGTGCCTCTGTCAAGATAAGCTTCCTTCTCTCTGGAACCAGGAAGCAGGTATTATATCTGAATATTGCACCCAAGAACTAGATGACACTAGCTTAGGTGCAAACTGGAACTGACTTTATTGTAAATTCACACAGAACATATACCACACAAAATCACATTATCCTAACTGTTAACAGTAATATGAGTACATCTAATGAACAGCTAACATAAACATAAACAATAAGGTAATTAAACAGTAAGCTAAATACCAACTAGACACTTAGACAAGCCCAGGTGTCAATGCCCACCCACACAGTTCGGCACCAGCATTCAAGAAGACCCAGGGCTGTCCAAATCTCATTAATCAACTTTCTTTTCACATACATCTTCTCTCTGAGTTTGAAGTTGGCAGAGACCATCATGGCTTTTTTTGACTGCTAAATGTGGTAATGTCATCTTGCATTATATAACAGGACTGCTGCTATGATTAGATACATTTAGTTCTGGTCCAGTGTATTCAGTGGAGCTGCATTTCACTGCTAGGCAAATTTATTTCTGGCTCACTGTAATCAGTATGTCTGTGTGTGATTATTTAGCTCTGTTCTGTGTTTTACAGGCTGCAAATTTGATTGCTCCTCCCTGCAACTGTGCAGCATGAAAATGTATACTGCCTCAGCCAATCCCTCCAAGAGACTGCATAGATGGTGGCTGGGAGGGTGTATAAATAGTCTGAGACCTGGAACAGAAGGGTTTTTTTTTCCCTGAGGAGGACATCACAGCCTAGGCTGATTGTTTGCCCCCGAGGCAATTCTGCCAATATTCCTTGTTTTTTTTATTTCTTTAGGTCTCAGTTGGGCTAGCTGGAGGCCTACTTTGCTGAAACTTTTCTGAAGCTGACCGAGGTGCTGCCATCTAAGGATCTAGTCTAGTATTACAGGGTGAAAGTGTCTGGAAGATATTTCAAAGAGGCAACCAATTATCCAAGGACATTTGTTAGTACAGACTGGTATGAGAGATCCTAGAGACTGTGCTACTGCCATCTCTCTTATCACTCAGGGGACATCGTGTCTGGTGCCCTGAAGAGCTTAGTCTATTTAATTCTTAGTGAAAGGACTTTGCTCAGATTTCTAAGAGGAAGATCCATCTCCTCAGATTGTTACTACAAAGCTCAGTCTATCATTGACTTGTTCAAGGACTTGGCTCCCAGTTTTAAAAGAGAAAGTTTACGGCACTTTTCCACTGCAAGTACCGGCTCGGCTCCACTCTGCCCTGATTGGCCCTGCTTGGCTCGGTTTGGTTTTCCACTGCATGGTACCGCATGGTATGGTGTTGGAACAGTTCATTACGGTTTGGTACGGTTTGCTTTTTCACTAAAGTAGTAAGTGGGTGGGATAACAAAAATTCTCTGACCAATCAGTGGCTAGTAGTGACAAACAGTCAAGGCTGCATGCAAAGGATTGTGGGATATGGTACCGGTACGGTCCTCTTGGAACCACAACCGAGGTGGTACTGTTTAAGCGAGCCGTACTGTTCGGTTCCATGTAGTGGAAAAGCGCCGCCGTACCGTACCGAACCGTTCCAACACCGGACCATGCAGTACCATGCAGTGGAAAAGCACAAAAGCGAGCCGAACCGTTCGGTTCCATGCAGTGGAAAAGCGCCATTAGTGTCCTCCAATTGCTACTGAAGGTTACTGGAGTAGCATACAAGTACCCACTACCTATCCAACTTCATGTTTTCATTAAAGCATCCAAAAAAGCATACCATACCCCTAGACTGGTTGATGAGTCTGAAGATTGATTCGAATTGTGTGCCTGGCTGAGGGGCTCTTAGGGGGTAGCACTACAGCTGCACCATATTCGCTTAAATGTGTCATATTTGGGGGCAATTATTATCCCCCTGTTGGGTTCAGGGGACCTGTTCTCTGCAGCAAAAAGCAGGATGTGGAAGTAAAATGTTAAGGGGGCCCAGAGGACCTCTTATTATTGGGGGCAATCTGATAATCTGTTTTATTTGCTGCATCATCATCAAATTGCAGATTTGCTAATCATAAACTCTCTGGTATTTTCAAAGTGCACTTATTCTTTAATCTACCCAAATATCCAACTAACTTCTACATTCAAAACTTTTAAAAGTAAACTAGAGCTCTCCGTGGCACAGAAATAGCTCAATGCAGGCAATGATTGTGAGCTGGCTTCTTCTGCAGGCAGCTATTTCAAGAAGGCGCTCTCTGCTTTCCGCAGGAAGATTGGACCCGGTTAATAGAAGAAAAAGGACAGCCAAATGAAACCTATTCATTTAAACAATTAATTTGATTGAGCCAATGCCTGGACACTGAATACACCCTACAGAACACGCTGATTACTTATTAAATAAGATACTTTTATACACACAGCAATTTTCAACTTTGACAGATAGAAACAGCTTGCCCTCCTCCATTCCTATTTTCTTTCTTTGGATATTTTTATAGGAAATATAATTTAGGTAAATATAGGATGTCATTTTTTTTGTGTGATAAATGGCATTTTTTACAGAATAGTGCACCATTAAAAGAAGCCTAAATGGAAATGGCAAGGTTCTTAATATAAAGCAGCTTATAATAACGGTCACAAATATAAAATACAGAAAAAAGGCCAACATCAGGCCAACAAAAGTGAGAAATATCTGTTTCTTACAGTGAAATGGTTACTGTATGTGAAAAACAAACTGACTATGATGGCTGCACATATAAGGACTGGAATCAATTGTCTATATACACCAATAAGCCATACCTTTATGACCATTGATAGAAAAAATGAAGAACATTAATTATCTTGTGACCAGGCCCGGACTGGCCATCGGACAGACCCGGCATTTGCCCGGTGGGCCCGGGGCCACCCACTCCCATGGTCGGTTGATGATCAGGCCGCACAGCGGGAGGTAAGCGGCGGCCTTGACAGGGATAACACAGCTGTGCGGCTGTGCCTGTGACCCCCTCCGGCTGCAGGGCTGAGCTGTGTATCTCACAGCTCAGCCTCAGAGCCGCCGCTGACAGTTCCCTTTCTGTCTCTACAGGGACACGAGAGGTGAGACACAGATCGTCTGCTCCTCCTCCCGCCCCTTCTCGTCGTGGGTCTGTCTACACTCCCTGGGGGTGTGTGGGCGGGAAGTTTAAACCCAGAGGAGAAAAGCTGCAGACAGCCTGTGCCAGAGCCTCCATCCTGAGGTGAGTATGCTCACCCTCTCCCCTACCTCTCCTAACTCCCTGTATATAAAACAAATGTGTGTGTGGGGGGGTCTAATGTAAGGGGGGGGGGCTCTGTGGGGGGTCTCTAAAGGAAGGAGGGGCTCTGTGGGGGTCTCTGATATAAAGGGGTGGGGCTCTGTGGGGGGGCTCTAAAGGAAGGAGGGGCTCTGTAGGGGTCTCTGATGTAAGGTATGGTTATGTTTCTTTATGTCTGGATGCAATTTTTTTATATTTCTCTCCCCAGTGCATGAAAGATGAAAATAGGGGAGACCCACTAGAAGGACATCTGTACTGTACTCAAAACGCAGGGGGTCCTTGCAGGCCCGAATCTGTCTGGGGAGTGGCCCTTGCACACAGAGGAGGAGGAATAGCAAATTCACACTGACACTAAGGCCCCTTTCACACTGTCCGTCCATCGGACGGACTCCGTTTATCTTAGCATTTTGCTGAGCAGGAGGATGACAGCTGTTCTCCGCTGTGTGCGGAGACACAGCTGTCAGGTCCATATGCATCTCTATGGGGGAATCGGATGGGAACGCACCGTCGGTTCCGCTGGACGGATGGAAAATAGGGTTTTCATCTGTCCAGATTTGATGGATCGGATCAGATGTCAGCGGACATGTCTCCCGTGACATCCGATGCCCCATAGGGATGCATGGGGACCTGACAGCTGTGTTTTATTATTTTCATATGATATTGTAATTTAAAGGTAATTTTAATTCTCCTAGTTATTAATGTCGCTATTGCCATTACATTTAGTGGTATATGGGAGCTATGATTTACAAGTTAAATTAGTAAAAAAAAAACCCTAGTGACGCCACTGACACTGATACAGTACAGGGAATACTGTAGAGTGTTGTCACCTTAGGAAGGAAATATGTATAGGTAGGATAACCATGTGGAAATAAAGTTTAAAAAGCCCTCATAAAAAAAAAAAAATTGAAGCCACCACTAGCAATGAGCCCACGGTTTGGTTCAAACCTAGGTTCAGACCCAACTTTGGCAGTTTGGGCCCTGTTTGGCCAGAGTCAAGCATCTAATAAAAGGAGGTATTTCAACTACTTCTGTATATGGCAATTTCCTGCTGTCAATGATTCCTAAGAAGGCAATAGTTGCTTAGAAAAAAAACAGCACAAGGCACCTCTAAAACTCTGTTGGGGTACCTTTGGAGGAGTCTTTTTTTTTTTTTTTTTATAAATTGAAGCCAGAAGGGAAATGCTGTTTGCTGGCAATTTTAAACCATTTCCCTTGTAAATCTCGGTGGAAAAAAAAAAAAATGTATGCATTGATTGGATAAATTTGGCTCCATTTGATTTCATGGGGTTCGGGCTCAGCATCCAAACTTTTTTGAAGTTCGCTGAACTTCGCTCAGACTGAACCCAGGATAGTTTGGCTCCTCCCTAGCCACCACATCTAAGGACTAGTAATTTGCATTACTTTTTTGTGTTTGGATTTAGATACACTTTAAAAGCGTGTATGAAACAAAGGTCCTTAGAGATAGTTAAAAAATTTAGGTGGTTGTAAATAGGGATGATCGAACGGTTCGGGTCGACCATCAGTTCGACCCGAACATTGACTGTTCGAAATTCGGCCGAATTCCGAACTTTTTGCGGAAAAAGTTCGGAATTCAACAACCAGAACCGACCAAAATGCAATGGGACAGGAACTGGGCTTTAAAAGCCCGTTATTGGACCAGAACCACCAGTAAAAGCCAATTGAGGGTGCAGGAGGATGCTAGGAATGTGATTGGAGTGACTAGGGGGTCCAGAGGCCAATCAGTAGTGAATACACCCCCCAGTATATAACATAGCCCCGCCAAATCTCTAGCACTGTAATACAGGGACGTGGAAGAGAGTGGAAGCAGTTCTGTTACTCCTGCTGCAAAAGTGTCATTTAGCAATTATTAGTGTGAGGAAAGGGATATGCAGTGTAGTTAGGGTACTATATACCACTATAGTTAGATTCAATAATCTAGTTTCTATAGGGAAAGTGTTAAGTGTCAGGGTGACCGTAATGTAGTGTAGGGTGAACTGACTCTGACTGCTATGCCAGGGTGACAGAATTCATCCATGTCAGGGTGACCGCCATAAGAAAAAGATAATTTTTCTTAGAATTTTTAGTAGAGCAGGGATGTGGCTCCGCTCCTGTAACACCTAGGCGTTTTTGTTTCAGGTGTTTATTGGGCTTTTTTGTGGACGTCTTTGGAGGCAGGTATGACATCTGAACTTCTGTGTAGGGGTATATATATACACACACACATATATGTATATATACACATACATACATATAGGTGTAAAAGTAGCGGAACCCCATCCATGCGCTAATGAAATTATTTGCAGGGATGTGGCTCTGCTCCTATCACACCTATATGAGTGTATGTGTATATATACATATATGTGTATATGCAAGGGATTTGCGTGGAATTTGTCAGATTTGGCTTTTTGTTTCTCCACTTTTTTGTGTCATACCAATGCAAATGTAGCACCCTCCTAGGTAGGTAGGTGCTAGGCAAATGCATTGATCACTCCTACTGCTTATCAGGGGAGTCTGTTCTATTAAGTTGACTGTTGCATGTATCCAAGTGTGATTCACTGGGTCTGAGGGAGTGTCCCCACTGTATCCAATAAGGGAGCTTGTTGGACAGTGGAGGAAACCCAGCCAGTGACACATTGGCTTTTGTGGGAGTCCCAGTGGGAGGGTATTCTTGCAATGCATCCTGGGATTGCCCATGAATGCTGGGGGGACATGTGACAGGGCGTCTTTGGCAGAAAGCAGAGTCCCAGGAGGAGGCTGACGACTGTCTCTCCTCCTGTTGAGTATGAGGAAGCTGGTTTAAGGCAGTCGGCCTAGTGAACCAGGTGTAGAGCTGAGCTGAAGAGGATCCAGTGAAGCTGACGGTGGAGCTGCTAGCAATGTCTCTCGGGAAAAACAGTGTCCATGAGTACCAGGAGATTTGCCAAAGGGTCTGCCCAGGAAGGGGAACCACTCCAATGGAGTCAGGGGATCAGGGAGCCAGCTCACACAGAGAGTTACAGTAAAGGGGGTGCCGTGTAGAGAACCCTGAAGAATAGGGACAAAGGGGGTACCAGGAAGGGCCCTGAAGAGTGTTCTACAGTACAGCTTATCTAAATACTTCTTCACTGCATAGTCAAGGTGAAGCAGTGGCCTTGCCGCATTCAGTTATTCAGCAGTCCCAGCAAATTGTGCATAGTTATTCAAGTTTGAGTATCCCACTCATCCCTTCTCCTATCCAAGTACTCAAATAAAACCACAAAAACCAAAACCCCTAGACTAAACTGTGATGTTGTTGCTATGGGTAACCCAGGGGAATCCGTAACCAGCAGCTCCCATGGGGGTAGTGCTACACAAAAAAAAAAAAAAAAAGAAACATGAGATTGCCTAACATTTGTGATTGCAACAATTTTCTGGGCGAAGTGGTGCATTATCTGACAGAAATGCAGGGGTGCCAATATTTTTGTCCATGGCTGTAGATTCATGGTGATGCTGCTACTTTTGGCATTAGCCTCTAGGCTTCAATGACCTTTGGGCACTTTTAGTACACGGTCTGCCAACCTAGACCTTAACCCGGAACATCTGTGTGTTCTATGGAGAACGCCTGAAGTCATCCCTGAGCCCCCACCCTGCTCATCCCTAATACACTCCGTTTTTATCAAGGTTTTGTTTACAGCAATTCAACACATGATTAATATTTGCCTCAACTCCCCGCCGCAGCCTGCTCACCCTCTCCCGGTCACACATTTTAAAATTGATCAGGTAATTTCTTTCTTATCAGATGATACGTCAAGGCAGAAAAAGAAGGCATCTGACCTACTTATAGCACAGCATTTCAATGTATAAGCGATTCAAGGGCTTAGTTTACAGATAAGTGTATAGCCTGACAAGTATGGATGGCTTTCAGGGACAGACGGTTGTGGAGACCTATCTAGAATTGTATTCATTCTTAAAGGAGGATTCCAGGAAGAACCGTTGGCATCTACAATAGGCAAATAAAATAGCTGCATTATTTATTGTAGAACACCTGCAACCCTTTGTGTTAACAAGCACATTATTCTAAAGTGAGCCTAGCATCAGATATATTTTACCATGCTAAATTATTATGGAAGTGTAAAGTAAGGTGACCAGATTTTTTAAATGAAATCCGGAAACACATATATATATATATATATTTTTTTTTTATTGGCAAATGGCACAGGACTGCATAATACACAGAGCACTGGGCACAGGACTACATAATACACAGAGCACTGGGCACAGGACTGCATTATATACTGAGAGCTGGGCACAGGACTGCATAATACACAGAGCACTGGGCACAGGATTGCATAATATACCAAGAGCTGGGCACAGGACTGCATAATACACATAGAGCTGGGCACAGGACTGCATAATACACATAGAGCTGGGCACAGGACTGCATAATACACAGAGCGCTGGGCACAGGACTGCATAATATACCAAGAGCTGAGCACAGGACTGCATAATACACAGAGCGCTGGGCACAGGACTGCATAATATACCAAGAGCTGAGCACAGGACTGCATAATACACAGAGCGCTGGGCACAGGACTGCATAATACACAGAGCACTGGGCACAGGACTGCATAATATACCGAGAGCTGGGCACAGGACTGCATCATACACAGAGAGCTGGACACAGGACTGCATAATACACAGAGCGCTGGGCATAGGACTGCATAATACACAGAGCACTGGGCACAGGACTGCATAATACACAGAGCGCTGGGCACAAGACTGCATAATACACAGAGCGCTGGGCACAGGACTGCATAATACACAGAGAGCTGGGCACAGGACTGCATAATACACAGAGAGCTGGGCATAGGACTGCATAATACACAGAGAGCTGGGCACAGGACTGCATAATACACAGAGAGCTGGGCACAGGACTGCATAATAAACAGAGAGCTGGGCACAGGACTGCATAATACACAGAGCGCTGGGCACAGGACTGCATAATACACAGAGAGCTGGGCACAGGACTGCATAATACACAGAGCGCTGGGCACAGAACTGCATAATACACAGAGAGCTGGGCACAGGCCTGCATAATACACAGAGCGCTGGGCACAGGACTGCATCATACACAGAGCACTGGGCACAGGACAGCATAATACACAGAGCGCTGGGCACAGGACTGCATAATACACAGAGCGCTGGGCACAAGACTGCATAATACACAGAGTGCTGGGCACAGGATTACATACACATGAGGGTGTTAGGCATAGAGTGCAGGGTTCAGAGGTTTGTTATGCACAGAGAACACTTCTGCCCCCACATCCATAGCTCAACACTGCACCCTTCTCTTACAGATTATCTCTGCAGCCACCTCCTAGCCCTTCCCCCACAACAGCTAAACTCTCCATCTCTCCATGCAGCAGCATCAGCTCTGACTCGTGCTCCCCCACTGCCCTCATCAAACTGACTGTTTCTCAGCCAGCATTGGATGCCCTGTCTACGTTAATCTGGTCCTGACTCTGGGGACAAAACCGGGGACAGACTTGGCCCGGGGACAGTGTCCTCAGTCCGTGGACTGTCCCTGTAAACAGGGGGACGTCTGGTCACCCTAGTGTAACGTCCCGTTCACATCTTACAATTTGGTATTGTGCAGGGGCGTAACTACAGGGAGCGCAGGGGTTACAATTGCAACCGGGCCCCATGCTCCAGGGGGCCTGTGCGGCTCTCCTGTACACCTAGATAGGAGGGGCAGCGGGGACAGCATGTAGAGAAATTTCTATCCTCCTTATCCCCCCCCCACTGTGCTCCCTCCCCTCTCCTGCCGGCTGCTGCAGGGGATGTGTCACAATAGAGAACCAGGAAGGGGTCGGTAAATATATAATTTGCCAGCTTCTTCCTTTTCTGAATGGACAGAGTCATAGTCAGTGACATTGTAAAAAAATAAAATGATAAATAATAATAGAATTAAAATACCGAAAATAAAAACTACTGACTCCAATGGGTGAACTGCCAGGATCGCAAAGGTCACACTTGCGACCGGCCCTGGCATTCAACCACCGTGGGGAGAGCCCAAGTTTGGAGGAAGGGGGCCTTCTGCAGAACTTGTGAAAGGCCCGCAACAAGAGTAAAGGGCCCCAGAATCAGTGGGAAGAGCCCCAGGCTTGAAGGGAAGGGGTGCCCTTCATGGTTTCTTGCACCGGGGCCCTGAAGGTTCTAGTTACGCCTCTGGTATTGCGGGTAGAATGTGCACATGCAGCCTATAGAAGAAGATGGAATAGACACAATCGCATGCCAAAGTTTGACATGCAGGCAGGAGCGAGTGTACACTTCCGAACACAGAGGCTTTCTTGCAGTCTGATCACTGGATTGAGAGGAGACTGAGAAAATGCTTATTCCTGCCTGCAGCATACTGATGACATCATCTAAAGCCACTGAGTAGAGAGGAGCATCCTTTTATTGATGAAAGATGGAACTTTTTTTTTTTTTTAATATTGAGGGCTTGTTTACACTGGTGGTCAGGGGGCTGGGGGTAGTAAAAAAAGGTGGTTACGTTGCATTTTTACCACTCCCCAACAGCCCCCCTTAAGCCACAATGGCAGCCTGATGGGGTTGTACACATGCCATGGCTGTGATGTTATTATTTCCTGTGTTGCGTTTGGAGAATAAATAGGGCTATGCCACAATCTTCCTGCACCACAGCTCGGTGGTGCAGCATTTACAGAGTTAAAGTGTTACTAAACCAACAACAGTAAAATCAGTCTGTATATGCAGTAAAGCATGCTTGTTATCCTGCACATTGTGTAAAAAGACTGTTTGATCCTGTCTTCTCTGACCGTCCCCTTCTTCCACTGTCCCCAATCCATCTCCTGATAGTACAGAGCCTTTGGAGTCACTCTGCACATGCTCAGTTTGGTGTGTTTTGATAGAGAGTTTTTTTTTTTCTTGGGAGAGTGCATGTGTGATCAGCACAGGGCCAATCAGCACTGTCCAGACAAAAGGTCAGGGGGCCTGCAGCCTCATAGGACAAGCAAGGAAGAATGAAAACTCCTCCTACAAGCTTTAAATAGACACTGAAAAGAAGTCACAAGACTGCTATATACTTGTAGCACCCTCCTAGGTAGGTGTAAGGTAGGTAAAAGAATAGTGTCTCCATCTGCTTATCAGGGGAGCCTGACTGTTAGTTAGGCCTGTTGCATGTGTCCATGTGTGATTCATCTGTCATAGGGTTCCCCTTAAATACTTAAATACAGGGCACTTTCAACCCCTTCTTGCCTAGACCAATTTTCAGATTTCAGTGCTCATTGGCATTCATGGGAAATATTGGTCAGCTTGGCATGGCACTGCTCCCTAATGGCACTGCTCCCTATCTTTAACCTTGGCGTCTACGAGAAATCTCGGTCAGCTTGGCATGGCACTGCTCCCTATCTTTAATATTGGCATCTATGAGAAATCTTGGTCAGCTTGGCATGGCACTGCTCCCGAACTATAAGTGAAAGGGATACAAAACCTGGGGAGCACTGAGAGGGGACCCAGGACTACAACAAATCCATACATTTTAAAAGTGGGGTGTGCCTGTACACTATACTGACTGCACTAAACTAACTCAACACACTATCCACTAACTACCTGCCTAACCTCTATTATCACACACTATACACGTCTGCTGTGTAAGCAGCAGCCTTATATAGTGTGGGGCGTGGAATTAGCCCCTGAGCCATGATTGGCTAAAGGTACCTTGCCTTTGGCCAATCATGGCTCTGACAGGACATTGTGCAGTGATTGGCCAAAGCATACAGGTCATGTGCATGCTTTGGCCAGTCATCAGTCATTTTCATCACTGCACCAGCGCAGTGCATTATGGGCCACTCATCGGCTGGGGAACTTCCCACCAAGCGCCCAAATGTTTGTGTATTCAGCGAACACACGAACAGCTGATGTTCGAGTCCAACTTATGGTTCAACTCAAACATCAAACCCATCCCTACACAGCAGCCCTTTATGAAAGACACCCTAAAACAAAGCCCTCCAGTGGCGCACTGTCACTGCTGACAGGGATTCTATCTTCACCTGGTCTTCCTTCCGGGTTCGCAGACTGCAGCCGTTTAACCCTTTTGCTGCCATGTCTGTATGTCGTACGGACCTAACAGCAGGGGGGGGGGGGGATTACACACATTCCCAGTGGTAGCCGCCCCTGGGATTTTGTGTAATTCTGACATTCAGACGGCTCCTCTGCTGTCTGATTGCTTCCACACACCCCCGGTAATGCCCCCCCCCCCCCATCCTGGGCTTCACTTGCCCATTGCGGGACTGGGACTGACGTAGCGGGTGCCGATGGGTAGAGGGGAGGGAGAAGGGCGGACACACGTCCGCTCTCCTCTCCTCCTTGTTGCTGACCTGGAAAGTAATGTGTTTGACATCACTTCCGGGTCAGCCTCTCAGTGTGGCCAGGAAAGAATGTAATATGTAATGCAATGCAGTGGAGCGCAGGGGAGACATCCAGGGTATTTTAGACCCTCAATGTCTCATTAAAGAGAACCTGTCACCAAAAAAATTATCTTTTATGTCCCCTATGTGATAAAGAAAAGTAAGGTTAAAAAAATTAAAAAAAGCATTTTTTTATTAGTAAAAATTTAAGTTACACCCAAGCATACAGAATCCCCCCACCCCCTAAAAATGTTGTTTTGAAGCCCCCTTACATGTACAAACGTAAACGCACACATGGGGGGCGCCTACACATGAAAATTTTGACTTCAATACACAGTTTACATATCGCTGCGCACGCCAGAGTGGGAGCAATATTTATAGCACCAGACCCCCTCCGTAACACTAAACTGATGACCTGTAGGGGTTTCTTAAAGTGTCATCTATGGGAAATATTGGGTACTGAAATTTGTCACCATTTCACCGGGGCATGCAAATGTAAGGTTCGACATATTGGGTATCTATTTACTCGGTGCAACCTCATCTTTTAAATTTTACCAAAAATTGGGTAATTTTTTATGTTTGTGTGCCCTTAAATTAAGTTTAGTGTATTTTTTACTGAAATGTTGCATTTCCTAGACCTTTGCGGGAATATTGTGTGACATAAAAAATTGGAACTACCCCTATTTTATTCTCTAGGGCATGGGTGTCCAACCTTTTGGCTTCTCTGGGCCATATTGAGTGTACAGAAATTTTCTCGGGCTGCATATAAAATATATACTATTAGTTAAAGAGGAAGTAAACCCTCCTCTGCAATTACCTATAGGTAAGCCTATGATGAGGCTTACCTATAGGTACTGTAAATATCTCCTAATTATGTACGGTTTAGGAGATATTTACCTTACATGCACCCAGTGACGTCACTGGCACATGCGCTCTGAAGGAACGGCCGCTGGTGCCGTTCCTTCAGAGTCCCGTGCCGTGACCGCCGGCTCCTGCGCGCGTGCGCTGGAGTGACGTCACCGCGGCTCTGGCTAATCAGATGGCCGGATGCCGCTATCCCGGAAGACGGCGACTGGACATGTCGCCCGTCATACAGGTAAGCGGGCGGCACAGCGGGGGGCTCGTTCTAAGGTAAGTATTTCATAATGAGCTAGTATGCACCGCTCATTATGCACACATAATGAGCATACTAGTTCACTATGTGTTTCTCTTTCAGGTTGCAAAAAAAAAAATGTATGGGTTTACAACCTCTTTAAGGCATATAAGTAATAAAATGCCACCGCACCCCCTTCCTGTGCTGCCGCGCGCCCCCCCCCCCCCCCCAGCACTAATTTAACACAACTGATGCCCTCCGAGGCTGCCTCTGTGGCCGTGCCCCTGACTCAACTTCCTTCCTGCACAGCAAAAATAAAAATTGTCAGGGGGCAGTGGACCGCATTGACTGCAGTTCTGGGCCGCAGGTTGGACATGCCTGCTCTAGGGTATCTGCCTTCAGAAAATATATATTATTTTGGAGGTTTTTAAGTAGTCTTCAGGGCTAAAATGATTTTTAAGTATGTGTGCAAAAAGACGCAAAAACGGCTTTGGCAGTGAAAAGGTTAAAAGCTGTGATGATGTCACTCACGTGCATGCGCACGGGACCCTCAATCATGGTACAGAGTTTTAAAGGGACGTACAGTATACTCAGTATGCCATCCTTTCAGAGTACAGTGCGCATGTGCCAATGACGTCACCTGCTGCAGAGCTAGAGAATATCTCCTAAATGGTGCATGTTTAGGAGATATTCACTGTACCTGCAGGGAAGCTTTATTATAAGCTTACATGTAGGTACAAATTAAATGAGTTTGCTACCACTTTAAATCTCCAAATTTCTATTTTGGATGGAGAATGGAACAATTAGTACCTCTGTTAGGTTTTTAATACAATCTGTGTCTCCTCTGTACATACTTGTCCTGGTGACCAATGTCATTGGAACAGAAAGTAAAAAACAACATTTTACAGTTGTCAGAGGAACAGAAGGTGAAGGGGGAATCTTTAATTGGGAGGACACATGTTCTTTTGACTTATGTACAGTATATGAGCAAAATCCACATGGGAAGAAATCGGGGAAAGGGAGGGACTTTGTGATACCAACAAGATATAAGACACATAGAGCAATAAAATTGAGTATTTTATTGAAATATCATTAAAAGTAACCCAAAAAGGACTATTATCAATTTTGGATACTCTGAATTGATTATTGCATCCCTTTTCTCTGTGTACACTCATTTTTGTATGTATTTTAGAGACCCTTCTGATATGCTAACCACTGCCATCCCCCTGAGGAAGACTTAATGAGTCGAAACACGTTGGGGCTCTAGACCTATGCAGTCACTACATCGTGTCTTATGGCTCGATGCCTTTTTTTTTGTTGAAATGATTATGGAGTTTTGATGTTTCTTGAACTTTCCCCTAGACTGTTCTTTTTGGGGTTACCTTTAATGATATTTCAATAATAATTTCAATAAATACTAGATTTCATCTCTTTTATGTGTCCTATACCTTGTTGGTATCACAAAGTGAGACTGACTGATGTAAAAAAATGTATGTCTGCCAGGACAATAAGACACAAGCTTGCTGGCGTCTGTTGTGTAGGGGCGGTGCACAGTTTAATTTTTTTTTTTTTAACCTTATTCAAATGTTACGAAATGACACTTCATTCAAGTTTATGCAATTTTGCAATGTTCTGCAGTGCAGTGACATGCATATTCTCTTCAGTTTTCTCTGCTGAATTCAGCACAGTATAAGGGGAATTCTGGTTGCTACGAGTTTCGGCTCACAAGAATTAATTCTACAGTGTAATAACTCTATATCTGATAAGGCCAAAATAGGCATAGCAACCAAAAGTGCAACTAAACCCTCCTACCCTTTACAGCCAAGGAAGCTGCCATTTTAGCCTCTGTTTGATCTTCAGTTGCCATGGTTGCTGCACATGTGATCAGTAATGATAACGCCTTGACAGTTCAGTTGAGCGCACAAGTGTAACGTTCATGCGTTTTTGTTAGTGGATGGATTTACAGCTGCAGAATTATTACACTCAGTAGCCTTGTAGAGAATCTGTTGAACAAACATATCCAACTCTCAGGACTTCATCACCGTGTACAGCCTGTTATATACCAAATATATTAATAGATGTTAATGGAGGGATAGAATATATGAGGATATATAGATGAGAGACAGGCTATTGTATGGTGAGCACTAGAAGTAGTATTAGGAGAGTTTGCAGGTGATGGTAAAGCAGATAGGTTCTGATGTCAAGTATAGTGCAGATGGTAAGAGGACACAGATGGAGTATACTTAGACAGAGTAACCTAGTGCAAGGATAGTTGAAGGTAGTCCCAAGAGCTAACAGTCTATGCAGATGATAGTGAATAGATAGATACAGATAGTCTTGGTAATTGCAGTAGATGACAGTAGGAGATTGGTTAGTAAGAATCCCCTGTGGGGTACTTATCACTTAGATAGGTTTAGGAGTAACAGTGTCCATTGGAGAAGGGTGATCCTGTAGCGAGATACGGATCACCAGCGAGGTTTCCGGCTTCAGTTCAGCAAGGGAGAATGTCAGCAGCTCCGACTTCACAGGAGAAGGGCGGTGAACATGCGGTCTGAAGGGGTGAAGGTGAAAACAGCATGCCAGGGGTGATCGGGTGGCGAGACACAGGATCCGAAAACAGGTTCAGGTAGCGAGATACAGGAACGTGTAGATCTGGTATGCTGACTTCAGAGAGTGGGACGCTCCAACCATGGCGGTTGAACGAGCCATGAGTGAGAGCAAACCGGCGATTGAAATAGCCGCTCATAGCGGCGCTCGGCAATGATGTCATCCGGTCTTAAAGGTATATGCGTCCCTTGTTACACAAGATGGGACGCAATTAGGAAAGGAGAAATATGGAGACAAGGGTACCAGAGGTACAAGAACATTACAACAAGCAACACGGTAAATATTCATGACATGCCTTGATGTTACTGCTTTGGGAAACAGTTAATTGATGGGTTTTGTTCGGCTTTAATAAAAGACAAAGGGATTGAGGAAATGATAGGAAACTGAGCAGTGCTAACACTCTTGTTATCACTCCATAATAAGTGCTAATTGGTAAAATTATAATGTGAGCAATATTTATTCGCAGAGTAAATTCTCGCTCCAATTTAAAAATTTATTTTAGGATATAATTAAAGAAAATACTTTTTATTCTAGTTTGGGATATAGAGGAAAGGGATTAGAACACCTCTCAGGTATTAGTGCTAACCACTTAGTCACTGTGCTGCCTCCCAATTGGAATTTGGGAACTGCTACTGCTATGACATTTGTTTTGGTGCTGTCATACCTAAACTTCCTTTTTTAATTACTTTATTAGGCTGAAACCACAAATGTCATTGTCCATAGTTCCTAGTCCAAATTCCACAGGGCCAATCAGCACTCTCCAGGCAGAGGGTCAGGTGTCATGCAGCCTCATAGGACAGTAAGAGGAGAATTAAAACTCTTAGTACAAGCTTTAACCAGTACTCAGCTGGACACTAGTAGAAGTCTCAGGAGTGCTATAAACTGCTGATGAGAAAAGGTATTTAGCAGTTTATATTTACTAATATAATGACATTTTCATGTTCTGTGGGAAATGCAGGGTCCTGGGTTTAGTAAAACTTTAAAGCACTGGCATTTACAAAGGAGAAAAGTGTTTTAAATTCCCAGAAATTTTCCCTGCTAGCTTTTATTAAAAAAAAAAGCACACAGACCCCCTTCGAAGGTCCCGCAACATACATAGCAGACCCTTAAGATCGTTTGAGTCTAGTATAGATTTAAGGGGGTACCCCACACAAAAAAAAAAAAAAAAGCGTGAGGTCTCCCAGGAAATCCATACCAATCCCTTTTGGAAAAAAAGACATGCATGAGGTCCTGCAAAAATCCACAGCAGACACTTAATCCAAGCATGCAGCCTGACTAGCCAAGAAAGGGGGGCTCTCCAGCAAGGCACCTTGTCCCCATGTTGATGAGGAGAAGGGCCTCATTCCCATAACCCTGGCTGGATGGTTGCGGGATTCTACAGGTGCGGGGCTTATCAGAATCTTTAACCGCTTGCCGACCGCCGCACGACTATATACTGCGGCGGTCAGCCCCTCACAGGCAGAGTGACGTATCGGTACGTCACTAGCCTGGGAGGGTCACGGACCCCCCCGCGCGTGTGACCGGCGGACCCGATGTCCGCCGGCCACTCTGCGATCGGCGGGGGAGAGGGAGAAAGTCAGGCAGCTTGTGTAAACAAGCTGCCTGTCATTCTCCTCGGTGTAAAGACACTGATCACACGGATCTACTATGTAGATCCGTTGATCAGTGTTCTTACAGCTCAAGCCACAGCCAATCACAGTAAAAAGCACACCCCTAGGGACACACACAGCCCCTCCCTCCCAAATAAAGTTAACCCCTTCATTACCAGTGTATTTTTACAGTAACAGTGCATATGTATAGCACTGATTACTGTAGAAATGTCACTGGTAACCCCAAAAGTGTCAAAAATGTCAGTCAAGGGTCGGATCTGTCCGCCCCAATGTCGCAGTACCGCAAAAAAAATCGCAGATCGCCGCCATTACGCGTTAAAAAAAAACAACAAAAATGACAAAAAATCTTTCCCTTTGTTAGTAAACGCGATAACTTTTGCGCAAACCAATCAAAATACGCTTTTTGCGATTTTTTTTACCAAACATAGGTAGCATAAAACAAATTGGCCGAAAATGTTAAAAAATTTTGATTTTTACATTTTGTTTGGGGGGAATTTCATGTAAAAAAATGTGAAAAATATTGCTATTTTTGCAAAATTGACGCTCTTATTTTGTTTTTAGCGCATGATCAAAAAATCGCACAGGTGATCAAATACCACCAAAAGAAAGCTCTGTTTGTGGGAAAAAAAGGACGCCAAATTCGTTTAGGTACAGCGTCGCACGACCGCGCAACTGTCCGTTAAATTCACGCAGTGCCGAATCGCAAAATACCCCCTGGTCGTTTAGCAGCCAAATCCTCCAGGGCTTAAGTGGTTAACAATAATGGGCACACAGATACTGACCACCCCCATATGAATGAGTAAAGGGTGCATACATAGTACCCCTACTTATTCACAAAAAAAAAATGTAAAGTGTAAATGAAAATATAGGCATGGATTTTGACAGGATCTTTAAATAAAAAAGTCCCACAATGTACATCCACTGTCAATCACGTCATCCAGCAATGTAGATCCATGTCAATCATGATGCAAGCCGCCCACTGAGACATGTCTAACTGGTTCACTGCACTCCTGCCAAATGACAGGGCGAGCATATGACAGTTGTTACATACAAAGGGATGGGGTCTCCTATGTGAATGGTATCCCTCTTACTCATTGACCAAATATGGTCATGTCAATATACGGCGCATGTGGTCACTCAGGAGGCATAACTTGCACCTAGGGCCCCTGGTGCAAGAAACCATAAAGAGCCCTCCAGACCCCGGACGGGGGCCCCCCACGGTGGTGGAACATCAGGTCCCAGTCACAATTATGACCTTTGCAGCCCTGGTAGTTTTGCCACTGGAGTCAGTCGTTTTCATTTTTTTTTTGTTTGTTTTTTTACCATTTTATTTTAATTATTATTTTTTTTTACAAAATATTTTTTAGCAATTTTTTTACAATTTTTCAGGAGCCCTGTCAGGGGGCTTTAGTAAAAAAATTCCCACATTGTACATCCACTGTCAATCACATCATCCAGCAATGTAAATCCATGTCAATCATGATGCAAGCCGCCCACTGAGACATGTCTAACTGGTTCACTGCACTCCTGCCAAATGACAGGGCGAGCATATGACAGTTGCTACATACAAAGGGGTGGGGTCTCCTATGTGAATGGTATCCCTCTTAATCATTGACCAAATATGGTCATGTCAATATACGGTCCATGTGGTCACCCAGGAGACAGAGGCATAAGTAGAACCTTCAGGGCCCCTGCCCTGGTGCAAGAAACCATAAAGAGCCCCCCACGGTGGCGTCATCAAGTCCTGGTCACTATGACAACCTTTGCAACCCTGGAAGGTTTGCCACTGGTGTCAGTAGTTTTCTATTTTTTTTTTGTTTTGTTTTTTTACCATTTTATTTTAAATATTTATTTTAAATATTATTTTTTTTTTTTTACAAAATATTTTTTAGCATTTTTTTTTTAATTTTTTAGGAGCCCTGTTGAGGGGCTTTAGTAAAATATCAGGGGTCTAACCTCTGATGTTTCACCTTTGAGGGTGAAACATCAGAGGTTAGCCACATCAGTTGTTATTACAAAAAAGCCGACCATCGGCCATTAATCAAGCAGGTGTTGGAGGGAAGAGAGGCAGTCGTCTTCCCAGGTAAAACCACTTGTTCTCCCAGATGGAAAAAAGCAGATGCTGTGTGAAGGATATGGTGAAGAGCACAATTTGTACCGATGTGATGGACTGCTAGCACAATGTGGAAGAGCCAGGGATGTATTTTGCAGGCAAAGATGTACTGTAATAAGGCACAAAGATCCTCAGGCAGAGGATGGGTAGCCGTGACCAGATGCAATGTCACGGCCGCTGTGGTCACTAGATGTGGTGCGCATTGAGACGCCAGGGGATGACAACAACGTTCCGTGGAGCCATCTTTCAGAAGGTTGTCATCATGGCAACGCGTTTCAGGCTTGGCCAATTATCCAGCTTTTGCAACACTGGCTTGTGGCTGTACAGACTTATAGAATCCCTCAGCGCTTTCATTGAGGATCTTTGTGGTCAAATTGTCAATCACTTTAACTGAAAGGCCAGTCACTGGCTATAAAAACTGGTACCAGGATGTGCAGCCATGATCCCATGATATAATTGCTTGCTGCCCAGGCCATATAGATATATAATATATATAAATATATATATATATATATATATATATATATATATATATATATATATATATATATACAGTATATATATAGATGCTGGGCAGCAAGCAATTAAAGAGGGGCTTCCAAATACAGATATGCCTCTTGGTGGGCAAAAGATGCTTTACCAGGGGGGGGGCCCTCTCGCAAGGTACCCCCTGTTTAGGGCATGTTGTCGGGTATGGTTCAGATGAGAGGGAGTTGCACTCTCACCCCTCCCCCTTTCCTGACCGGCCAGGCTGCATGCTTGAATAAAGGGTCTGGTGTGGAATTTTGGTCAGGAACTCATGATTCTTCTGGGGTGGTGTGGGGGTTCCCCCAAAATTGATACCTGGCTTTTCAGGTCTTGAGCAATGTTATTGTTCAAATACGGCCACGTGGGCATATTTAGGCAATGATGTCACCCCCCCATCCCCACTAATTTGCTTACGTGGCCGGGGATTCTTGGCCATGTGAGTGGATGGGCTGGGCCATATCAGTTGTTGGCAAGGACACTATGGGTGCGCACACCCGCTAGTTCCTTAGCAACCATTGACAGCTGGAAGCTGTCATGTTCGTCCACACCGAAAGCTCCACAATTCCATTCTGACAGTATACTCATCCCTACTAGACACCCTCTAATGGGAAGTTATTATTATTATTATTAATATTATACAGTATTTATATAGCGCCAATAGTTTGTGCAGCACGTTGCAATGTGAGGGAAGACAATACAGTTACAGTACAATTCAATTCATAAGGAATCAGAGAGCCCTGCTCATTAGAGCTTACAATCTAGAAGTTGGATGATTGCAGCAAAAAGAGGAATTTGGAGATTTGGAGGAGGCTGAGAGCAATAGAATGCAGTGAGTTAAGAATACATACTTCAATAGATTTTTTATTTTTGAAACCCGAGTTTAGTGTCACTTCAAACTGACTGTTGCAATGATATTAAAAAAAGAAAGACAGATCCTCTTACAATTTGAAGGCATGATAATTTCCCCTTTAAAAAAAAAAAAAAACATATAATCTGAGCGAAATCCTTCCAGGCCCTCTGTCTTTGGCAAGTAGCGTCGCTTTGATGCCTTTTGAAGCCGTTGCACTCATACAGGCGAATTTCTGTTAACCGACAAGACCAGCAGGTGGCATATTGTCATGTATTAGATTTCACAACGTGACGCTGATCCCGGGCAAGATCAATGCCATAGACTGTAGCTGCAGCTAAAGCTGTCACTTTTCACCATTAATATTAATGGTGGAGAATTAGGATCAAAGATGGTGTGGGGTCTGATATTTTTTTGATGAAGGTTCATCGGGGAACTTTCCTTTAAATGAACATATTAGTGGAATCAAAGCAGTGTTGAAGCGTCGATGGTGGGGGGGAGGAGGGGGGGGGCTCGCCCGGTTTGGCAGCCGCTGCTGGTCTCGATTCAGGACTTGTTACTCCACAAAGAGCAACCTGCAACAACTCCAGAGGCTGCGTTGAGCAGATAAGCCCATAAAACTCGCTATCTGCATGCGGTGAAGACTGCGTACACATGAAAGGCGTAATGATGATACAAATACGCTTAGACTGTCTAGAAGAGGACAGCTCATTTTTCATACTTGAGTAATTTATGGAAACATAGTCAATTTTCTAAAGACGCCGGTCCAGGCCCTTGTTTTGTAAAATATTTTCTGCTCTCGCAGGACGGGAATGAGGATTTTCACAATGATGTGCGCCAGTTTTTTATTTATTTGTATTTTTTCGGTATGTGATCAACAGCTATTTCACATACATTTTTTTTTTTTTTGCCATTTAGGAAACAATTTTAGGTATGTAGATTTTACCATACAGTGCCTTGAAAAAATATTCATACTCCTTGAAATTTTCCACATTTTATCATGTTACAACCAAAAATGTAAATGTTGTAGAACCCTCCTAGGTAGGTGATAGGTAAAAACCTAGGTTTGCTTCATCTGCTTATCAGGGAAGCCTGATCAGTAGTTTTGCCTGTTGCATGTGTCCATGTGTGATTCACTTGGTCTGAGTGAGTGTCCTCACTGTATCCAATAGGGGAGCCTGTTGGACAGTGGAGGAAACCAAGCCAGTGACACACAGGCTTTTGTGGCTGTCTCAGTGGGAGGGAACAACCACGATGCATCCTTGGATGGGCGGCACAGTGGTGTAGTGGTTAGCACTTTCACCTAGCAGCAAGAGGGTCGCTGGTTCGAATCCCAACCACGACACTACCTGCCTGGAGTTTGCATGTTCTCCCTGTGCCTGCGTTGGTTTCCTCTGGGTACTCCGGTTTCCTCCCACACTTCAAAGACATGCTGGTAGGTTAATTGGATCCTGTATAAAATTGGCCCTACTATGTATGTATGAATGTGAGTTAGGGACCTTGGATTGTACGCTCCTTGAGGGCAGGGACTGATGTGAATTTGTAATGTATATGTAAAGTGCTGCGTAAATTGACAGCACTATATAAGTACCTAAAATAAATAATAATAATAATAGTAATAGGTCATAAAGCCAGGGGCACATGTGACAGGGTGTCTTTGGGTGGAAAGCCAGGTCCCAGGAGGAGGGTGACGGCTGTCTCTCCTCCTGTCAGCAAGGAAGGTGGTCACAGGCAGTCGGCCTAGTGAGCCAAAGTGTGGTGCTGAGCCAGGAAGTCCAGAGGATAATAATTGTGGAGCACGTGGCAGAGCAACCTGAGGAAAAACAGAGTCCATGAGTTCCAGGGAGCTTGCCAGGGGTCTGCCCAGAAAGGGGACCACTCTGGTTAGAGTCAGTGGACAGGGGCTAGCACACACAGCAAGTGAGAAAGGGGGTGCCAAGTTGAGACCCTGAAGAGTAATTTTAAAAGAAGCATATTCAGCTATCTTCACTGTTGTGGCAAGGTGAATCAGCGGCCGCGCCGCATACACTACAGCTAGTTGTCCTCAACATTGTGCATAGTTCAAGTTGGAGTATCCCACTCATCCCTTCTCCCATCCAAGTTCTAAAATAAAACACAAAAAACAAATCCCCTGGACTGTTCATTGTCTGAGCCAAGTCCTAAAGTGATACGTTTTATAAACTGTTACTATGGCTAACCCAGCGGAATCCAATCTCAGCAGCTCCCTAGGGGGCAGTGCTACATTTGGGGGCTCATCCGGGATGTCCCCCTGGGTTATCGGAATGGTTGCTAACGGCAAAGGCCGAAGAAAATTTAAAAAAATTTCATTTTTCTCTCAAAGGCTGTGTTCTAATGCTTGAGAGAAGTGTGAGGCCTATGCTAATCGGGTCCCAGACCTAACCCCACCTAAGAGCTATGCCCGGGTTTGGGATCAAAATGAGGCCTAGGTCTCCCTCATCAAAATAGAGGAGACCCCATGTTCTCTAGCTGGGAGAGGCAATCAGAAGACCCTCCCCAGTTTTTCCAGGATACAGAGGTGGATACAGAGGAAGGTGACCTTAGAGTATGGGTATGACTATCCCTATGCTCCAGGGGAGGTCATGCTAGAAATTGCGCCAAAAGAGAGTCCTGGTGTGATGAAGCTATATGGGACTTCCTCTTTATCCCCAAGCCACATCGTAACCAGTCCAGGATGGACCTGTTTAAAACGTTCTTATCAGTAAAAATGCAGTGGGTCCAAGGGCGGGCCATCTACTTGGACCAGATGGATCTGGCCAGGCCTGGTCAATCAGGATCCAGGAAGACGGTGCGAATTCCCCATCCAGACTTTTATTGCTGAAAAGGACATACTACATCCAATTGAGGCTGGCTAGGCTATACCTACTAAACTGACAAGCTACAGTTGTTACTGGGTCTTAGGCCCTATTCCCATCACCCCCTCTCCCCTCTATCCTTGCAGAAGGAGTTGAGGGAATCACCAGCTGCCACTAGCTAGTGGGTCGACCCTCTCAGGAGAAAGTTTTTTTTTTTTTTCCTATCACATGCTGCCATCGGGCCGGGATCTTGGATTACAAATCTACTTAGAGTTCCAATGGGACTACTTTTGGGCCAACGGGCTGCCAGCAGAATTCTGTGGGTGACTGCCTGAAAGAGTGGGCAGTGCCCTGGCAATTGCCACCCCAGCTAGCCCTCTGGCTCCGCTACTGATCCTGGGATAGGTCATAAAAGCCGGGGGCATATGTGACAGGGTGTGTTTGGGCGGGAAGGCAGGTCCCAGGAGGAGGGTGACTGCTGTCTCTCCTCCTGTCAGCAAGGAAGGTGGTCACAGGCAGTCGGCTCAGTGAGCCAAAGTGTGGTGCTGAGCCAGGAAGTCCAGAGGATACTGACTGTGGAGCAAGTGGCAGAGCAACCTGAGGAAAAACAGTGTCCATGAGTACCAGGGTCCCCTACCAGGGGACCACTCCAGTGAGAGTCAGTGGACAGGGGCTAGCACACACAGCAAGTGAGAAGGGGGTGCCAAGTTGAGACCCCGAAGAGTAACTTTAAAAGAAGCATATTCAGCTATCTTCACTTCTGTGGCAAGGTGAAGCAGCGGCCTTGCCGCATACGCTACCGCTAGTTGTCCTCAACATTGTGCATAGTTCAAGTTGGAGTATCCCACTCATCCCTTATCCCATCCCAGTTCTAAAATAAAACACAAAAAAAACAAATCCCCTGGACTGTCTGAGCCAAGTCTTAAAGTGATACGTTTTATAGACTGTTACTATGGCTAACCAAGGAGAATCCAATCTCAGCAGCTCCCTAGGGGTCAGTGCTACATTTGGGGGCTCGTCCGGGATGTCCCCCTGGGTTACTGGAATGGTTGCTAACGGCAAAGGCCGAAGAAGGAAAATTATATCAATGATCAAGTTCTAAAATAAAACACAAAAAACAAATCCCTTGGACTGTTCATTGTCTGAGCCAAGTCTTAAAGTGATAAGTTTTATAGAATGTTGCTATGGGTAACCCAGGGGAATCCAATCTCAGCAGCTCCGTAGGGGCAGTGCTACATAGAGAACCATAACACATGGGCTTTTAGCATGTGCGACAAAATGCAACAGTCAGAGGCGTAACTAGAACCTTCAGGGCCCTGATGCAAGAAACCATGAAGGGCCCCCCAGACCCCTGGCCGGGGCCCTTACCTTCAAGCCCAGGGCTCTTCCCACTAATCCTGGGGCTCTTTACACTCGTTGCATGGCCTTTTATTACGGTCCTTTCACAGGTTCTGCAGTGGGCCCCCTTCCTGCAATCTTGTGGGCCTCCTTCCTGCAATCTTGGGGCCTCCCCACAGTGGTGCAATGCCAGGGTCCGGTCGCAAGTGTGACCTTTGCGATCCTGGAAGTTCACCCACTGGTTTGCTACCGGGCCCCCTGGAGCATGGGGCCCGGTAGCGATTGCAACCCCTGCAACCCCTGTAGTTACGCCCCTGGCAACAGTGTAAATAGGCCCTAAGAGCCCATATGGCTCATATGGCCCATATACATGTGTGCAACGCGTTAATGCATATTATGTCACTTGTTAACGTGCATTGCATCAAGGCAGCTCATTGAAATCAAAGAGCTTCCAATGTACGAAAATGACTTTAAAATTAGGTCTGTCAAAAAATGTGTGCAGCAGCACCCTATGATGCATTGCCTTACTGCGGAGGGGTGCTATTCAAAATGAATGGCTGCATTTCTGCGTGCCATTACACATAAATGTAAATTGGCCCTCAATGTTTTCAAACCCTTCTTTCTAAATATGATTTAACATTATACATTTTATTTTAAATGGCACCTGGTGCATAGAATGGCAGCGCAGAGCATCGCACAAAGCGCCGTGCGTTACTGTATAAAGCCTTTTTTACAGCTTGTTACTGCAGTGCACAGCTCTGAAGGGGGGCCTCAACGCTCTATTTGTGTGCAGTATCATAACCGAATTCACACCGTCCAATTAATTAAAATTATTTATGGCAAATAACTCGTGGCGGTTCATTGAGTCAGTCCTTGAAAAAGAAATTAAATAATAAAAAAAGATCATATTTTAAATGAATTGAGCCAACTGCTGCTATGAATGGCATTACCTATATTAGCCAAACAGGAGGTAAAGTGTTTTCATAAATATGCAAATATCCCCCACTAAGGTATTGCGATGTATCCAGCTACTATACAATATGCTGCGTTTTAAATGAACCTGTCATAACTGAGCGTTGTAAATAATGAAATGCTTTTTTTTTTGGGCTTAACCTCCTAATTGCCTAACATAACTAAAAGTGGCTTTCCAGTCGTTTCCGTGCTTATTAACCACTTGCCGACCGCCCCCGCATATATATACTGCGGCAGGCTGGCTCAGCTGCGCAAATCAGCGTACCTGTATGGCTATCCGCGGAAGCGCTCTTGGAGGCAAGCGTGCCACCGGCCCCACGCGCCTGCCCCCACTAGGCAGCGGGGATGCCGATTCATGGGACTGGTGGCACCGATTGCCACCGGGCACCCGCGATCACTCCCCGCTGAGAGAGGACGGTCTGCTGTTGTAAACCCAGCAGACCTTTGTTCTCTCTGAAAATATCACAGAGCGCATGTGATCCTCCTATTTAGGATCACAGGTCTCTGTGTGCATTTGACAAGTCCCTCCCCCCACAGTTAGAAAACACTCCCCTAGGCACACACTTAACCCTATGATCACCCCTAGGTTAATCCCTTCCCTGCCAGTTTCATTATTACAGTAACAGTGCATATCTTTAGCACTTTTTTACTGTAGTAATGTCACTAGTCCCCCCAAAAGTGTCAAACATGTCAGTTAGGGGTTTGATCTGTCCGCCGCAAAGTCGCAATCCCGCTAAAAATCGCAGATCGCCGCCATTACTAGTAATAAATAAATAAAAATGAGATAAATCTTTCCCCTAGTTTGTAGACACGATAACTTTTGCACAAATCAATAAAAATACGCTTGTTGAGATTTTTTTTACCAAAAATATGTAGCAGAATACAAATGGGCCTAAAAGGATAAAAAAAATTGATTTTTACATTTTTTTTATTGTGAATGTTAGCAGAAAGTAAAAAATATTGTTTTTTTTTTCTTTCAGAATTGTCGCTCTTTTTTTGTTTATAGCGCAAAAAATAAAAATCGCACAGGTGATCAAATATCACCAAAAGAAAGCTCTATTTGTGGGAAAAAAAGGACATCAATTTTATTTGGGTACAGCGATGCACGACTGCGCAATTGTCCATTAAATTAACGCAGTGCCGAATCGCACAATATGGCCTGGTCATTAAGGGGGAAAATCTTCCGGTCTAGAAGTGGTTAATGGCCTGAGCAGAAGTGCCAGCTGGGTACCTGTCAAAATTAGATACCCACTCCCCCCCCCCCAAAAAAAAAATGACATGGCAAATGTGGCATGTAAGGGGGTGAGATGAGGAGTCCTTAAAGGGGAACTTCCACTTTTGGGTGGAACTCCGCTTTAAAGAAGAATTCCAGGTACAGATATTTTTACATAGTTACATCCAGTTAGCCCAGCTTGGACCAATGTAATTCTGTATATACCATACCTGTGGGATCCCCTTGGAAGCATGAAATGACTCTAGTAGACACTGCTACTCCAGTGATCTCCACTAGTTGCCAGGTCCAGGTGTGAGTGTCTGCCCCGCTGCATTGTAAACACAGGAGGTTGGCCGCTCAACCCGGGCACTATTTAATAATGTAAGGAAGGGGAAAGCTCTAATGGGGACCCTGCTGTAAGTGGTACACTAATGTAAGGGGGACTCTGATGGGAATTCTAATGTAAGATTCTGATAGGGACCCTGATATAAGGGGGGGGGGGGGGACTTTGATATGGGTCAAGGAGACTCTGATGTAATGGTGACTCTGTTGGATTTCCAATGAAATGGAAACTCTGATGGGGTATATCTATCTATCTATCTATCTATCTATCTATCTATCTATCTATCTATCTATCTATCTATCTATCTATCTATCTATCTATCTATCTATCTATCTATCTATCTATCTATCTATCTATCTATCTATCTATCTATCTATCTATCTATCTATCTATCTATCTATCTATCTATCCAATTATCTATCTATCTTATCTATCTTATCTATCTTATCTATAGTGCTGCAGGTAAATCTATGTTGTTCTCTGCCTACTAGAGAGCAGGATCTGTTAGTGAGGTCTGCTCATTGTGCTCATTGTATGCGATTCATTCTGTCTACAGAGTGGTTCACACTGGTCCAATAGGGAGGTATATTGGACAGTGGAAGGAAACCTGACGAATGGATGCATGGGCTTTTGATACAGTCCTGATGATTAGCAGAGGGAAAGTGCTTCGATGAATGAGGGAATACTGTATAAAACCCAGGAACACATGTGCTCATTGTCTTTCGTCTGGATAGTGGAGTCCCGGAGGGAGGGGGCGGCTGCCTCCTTCTCTTTAGAGGTGCCATGCAGCCTCAAGGGGGTCTGACTGAGAGTGGAGACACTGGAGGATCTGTGTCTGCAGTACATTAAGTACAGAAACTCGTGTCAAGGGGCCTGACCTGGGGGGGGGGGGGCACCCCTGCTTCTAGGATAGTCAGTGGACGGGTGTCAGTTGGAAGGGGATGCTAGAGAGAGAGTGTCCTGAAGATAAATTATCATCAACCAAGTCATCTTGTCAGAGAGTAAAAAGAGCAAGAGACTTAAACCTTTCTACACTTGTGGCAGTGTGGATTAAGCAGTCCAGCTGTTTCCAATTGACATAGAAGTCCTAAAGCTAGAAATCCTCAACCAATGAGAATAGTTCAGCTGGAGTATCCCACGTTTCCCTTCTCCTATCCCAAATCCAAATAAACACCAAAAAAAAAACTCAACACCCCTACACTGTTTTGTTTCGTGACAAGCCATCAGGAACAAGGAGGGATTCATGGACTATATCTCAGGGTAACCGTGTGCTGGTAATCAGAGGAGCCTGTCAAGTCACTATTCATCAGGCCCTGCAAGGCAGTGCTAAATCTATATCTATATATATATATATATATATAGATATATATATATATGTATAGATATACAGTATCTCACAAAAGTGAGTACACCCCTCACATTTTTGTAAAAATGTATTTGACACTTTCCTACAATGTAAAGTGGTGAGTGTACAGCTTGTATAACAGTGTAAATTAGCTGTCCCCTCAAAATAAGTCAACACACAGCCATTAATGTCTAAACCGCTGGCAACAAAAGTGAGTACACCCTTAAGTGAACATGTCTGAATTTGGCCCAATTAGTCATTTTCCCTCCCAGGTGTCATGTGACTGGTTACTGTTACAAGGTCTCAGGTGTGAATGGGGAGCAGGTGTGTTAAATTTGGCGTTATCGCTCGCACTCTTTCATACCGGTCACTGGAAGTGACATGGCACCTCATGGCAAAGAACTCTCTGAGGATCTGAAAAAAAGAATTGTTGCTCTACATAAAGATGGCCAAGGCTATAAGAAAATTGCAAAGACCCTGAAACTGAGCTGCAGCACAGTGGTCAAGACCATACAGAGCTTTACCAGGACAGGTTCCACTCAGAACAGGCCTCATCATGGTTGACCAAAGTAGTTGAGTGCACGTGCTCAGCGTCATATCCAGAGGTTGTCTTTGGGAAATAGACATAAGAGTGCTGTCAGAATGGCTGCAGAAGTTGAAGGGGTGGGGAGTCAGCCTGTCAGTGCTCAGACCATACGCTGCACACTGCATCAAATTGATCGGCATGGCTGTCGTCCCAGAAGGAAGCCTCTTCTAAAGATGATGCACAAGAAAGCCCGCAAACAGTTCGCTGAAGACAAGCAGACTAAGGACATGGATTACTGGAACCATGTCCTGTGGTCTGATGAGACCAAGATAAACGTATTTGGTTCAGATGGTGTCAAGCGTGTGTGGCGGCAACCAGGTGAGGAGTACAAAGACAAGTGTGTCTTGCCTACAGTCAAGCATGGTGGAATTCCAACATTTACTGTGACATACTGAAGCAGAGCATGATCCAATCCCTTTGAAGACTGGGCCGCAGGGCAGTATTCCAACATGATAACGACTCCAAACACACCTCCAAGACCACCACTGTCTTGCTAAAAAAGCTGAGGGGAAAGGTGATGAACTGGCCAAGCATTTCTCCAGACCTAAACCCTATTGAGCATTTGTGGGGCATCCTCAAATGGCAGGTTGGGGAGGGCAAGGTCTCTAACATCCACCAGCTCCGTGATGTCGTCATGGAGGAGTGGAAGAGGATTCCAGTGGCAACCTGTGAAGCTCTGGTGAACTCCATGCCCAAGAGGGTTAAGGCAGTGCTGGAAAAAAATTGTGGCCACACAAAATATTGACACTTTGGGCCCAATTTGGATGTTTTCACTTAGGGACGTACTCACTTTTGTTGTCAGCGGTTTAGACATTAATGGCTGTGTGTTGAGTTATTTTAAGGGGACAGCACATTTACACTGTTATACAAGCTGTACACTCACTACTTTACATTGTAGCAAAGTGTAATTTCTTCAGTGTTGTTACATGAAAATATATAATAAACTATTTACCAAAAATGTGAGGGGTGTACTCACTTTTGTGAGATACTGTATATCTATCACCTTGCAGGGTCTCATTAAAAAAAAAGTGGGTCATTTTGGAAAAGTTTTTTTTTTTTCAACGTTTTCCTTTAGCAAAAAAAAATTAAAACAGTGGTTAAAAAAAAAAAAAAAAACCCTGAAAAGAAAGCTCTATCTGCCTCAATAAAAAAAAAAAAAAAAATTATATGAAAAATATTTGGGTACAGTGTAATTATCAGTCAAACTATCACAACACTTAAACCTGATAATGACCTGGTAATAAAAGGGATAGTACAGGCTGGTACTTACTAGGGATCAACCGATTGTTGGCAAAGCCGATATATCGGGGGCCGATATGCACTTTCCCCGATATATCGGAATCAGCTCCTGAGGTTACACATATTACTGATATTTCTGGAAAGTGCTTGTACTGGAGTGATGCCTGCAGCTAGAGGCATCACCCCGGTACCGGAGTCCACAGCTGACGGTCGGTTGTCTTGTATTGACAACTGATGCGGCTGGGAAGCCGCTTGGCTGTCATTACAAGGAGCGGGAGGGAACGTCTCCCCCCTCCCGCCGCCTTCCGTGGCTCGCCTGGGTCTCCCGTCCCACTGGGAGACCCGGGCAACCAGCCTGCATGGCTGCCGAAGAGAAGACCCGATCAAAGCCGCATTCGGCTCTTATCGGGCCTCCATGTAAAAACCCGGAAGTGATGTCATGACATCACTTCCAGGTACTTGGCGACATATTCAAAAAATTACAGCATTCAAAACAGCCAAACTTGGCGTTTTGAATGCTTTTAAGTGCAGAGGAGGGGTTTGGGGTCTTTTAGACCCCCAGATCCCTCCTCAAGAGTACCTGTAAAAAAAAATAAATAAATAAATAAATAAAAAATTTAATATACGAAAATATCGGCCAATACCGATATGCGATGACCAAAATATCGGTATCTGCAATAAAAAAACGATATCGGTCGATCACTAGTACTTACGTGATTAAAATTCATGTGCCAGAAGGATTCACCTGCAGTGAATGTTTAGTGACACAAGTCACATTTACTGCTTTATAAATAAACCAAATAGAGGGGATTCTCATCATTTTTTTAAGATGTTGTAGCCAATAAATGGTTAAACCACATCTGACGGTTCATCCGAGTTTGTACCCATAAGATGTGTATGATTATGCTGTTTTCCAGTCATATTAATTCTGCTGACTTTTTCTGAATCTGAGCTCCTTGTGGGCCAATGTTAAACTGCGCATATGAAATGAGCTTAGTTTAATGTTGTGTTACAAAAGGATTTGGTCTCCGGGGCCCGTCGTCCCTCTACAATAAGCCATCATACTGTCTATCTGGATTTTATGACATTATGTCCTGAGAGAGAGGCAGCATTGTCTAATGAAAGACAACTGGAAGCAAAGCCTGAACTTTGGAGAGAAAAACATTAGTAGATAAGCTGCACATCTGGGTTTAGTTTGTGTGTTTGAATGCAGCATAGCCAATTAGCCATACGTCTCATCGTCCTAAAATAAGAAAGATGGACAACTTAGAATAAAGTGTGAAGGCATAGGAAACCCCCCCATTAAATATGTGGGCCAATGATTGACTTTTTTCTTTTTCTTCCTTTAAGCTGGCTTTTTAAAACAACAATACAATCATCTAAAACAGATCCAAATTTTAGAAATATTTACGGGCCAAAAAAAAAATCTATAAATTAATGATTACTTTTTACTCCAGGATATCCATCAGAGCCCCCTTACACCAGAGTAGGGATGATCGAACGGTTCGGGTCGACCATCAGTTCGACCCGAACATTGGCTGTTCGAAATTCGGCCGAATTCCGAACTTTTTGCGGTAAAAGTTCGGAATTCGGCAACCAGAACCGCCCAAAATGCAATGGTACAGGAACTGGGCTTTAAAAGCCCGTGATTGGACCAGAAATGTGAGTAAAAGCCAATTGAGGGGGCAGGAGTCTGCTAGGAATGTGATTGGAGTGACTAGGGGGTCCAGAGGCCAATCAGTAGTGAATACGCCCCCCAGTATATACTGTAACATAGCCCCTCCAAATCTCTAGCACTGTAATAGAGAGGCTGTGGAAGAGAGTGGAAGCAGTTCTGTTACTCCTGCTGCAAAAGTGTCATTTAGCAATTATTAGTGTGAGGAAAGGGATATGCAGTGTAGTTAGGGTACTATATACCACTATAGTTAGATTCAAAAATATAGTTTCTGTAGGGAAAGTGTTAGGTGTCAGGGTGACCGTAATGTAGTTTAGGGTGAACTGACTCTGACTGCTATGCCAGGTTGACCGAACTCATCCATGTCAGGGTGACCGCCAGAGAAAAAGATAATTTTTCTTAGAATTTTTAGTAGAGCAGGGATGGGGTTCGGCTCCTTTCACACCTATATGTGTGTATGTGTATATATATATATATATATATATATGTGTGTGTGTGTGTGTGTGTGTGTGTGTATATATACCCCTATACAGAAGTTCAGATGTCATGCCTGCCTCCAAAGACATCCAAAAAATCCAAAACAAAAACGCCCAGGTGTGAAAGGAGCGGAACCCCATCCCTGCGCTACTAAAAATTCTAAGAAAATTTATCTTTTTTTTCTGGTTTTGGACATGCTACAGAGCTGAAACTTCACAGGCACACTTTTTAGACCCCCCAGACACTAAATCCAAAGAAATCTCATTTTTTTTTTCAAAATTTATTTCAATAATTGGCTCTCTATCAAAAATGACAATTTTTAAGAACTTTTTTTGTGTGATTAATAGTCCCTGGGGCATGACCCAGAACCCTAGCCACTTTTTAGGGGCATGTATTGGGTTTTAGGGCTTCAAAATTGTGTTTTTTGATTACCAAAGTTCGGGTCCCATTGATTTCAATGGGGTTCTGGAATCCGGACCCGAACTTTCGGGAAGTTTGGGTGTTCTGGTCGAACCAAACTTTTCAAAAGTTCGATCATCCCTACACCAGAGTCTATCTTAGTATTCCCCCATGAAATTGGATTCCTCCCTTACATCTGAGCCCTGTCTAACATTGAGATTACCATCAGAGGACCCTTTACATTAGAGTCTACTGTAGTAGCCCTCTCTTACATCAGGGTCCATATCAGAGCCCCACCTAACATCAGGATGGCCCGTCTTACATCAGAACCCATCTTAATATCTTAGAATCCATTTAAATCAGAGGCCCCCTTACATCAGGGACCCCATCAGAGCCCTGCCTAACACCATGATTGTCATCAGGGGCCTCCTTAATTCAGAGTTCACATTAGTAGCCCGCTTTAAATCAGGGTCCCCATTAGAGCCAACAACTAACACCAGGCTTGTCATCAGAGACTCCCCTTACATCAGAATCTACCTTAGTAACCCCACTTTAAATCACAATTCCCCCTTGAATCAGGGTCCCCATCAGAGACCCGCTTTAAATCAGTAAAAAAAAAAAAAAAAGGTATAAATATACACTATATTGTCAAAAGTATTGGGACACCTGCCTTTACACGCAAATGAACTTTATTGACATCCCAGTTTTAGTCCGCAGAGTTCAATATGGAGTTGGCCCACTCTTTGCAGCTATAACAGTTTCAACTCTGGGAAGGCTGTCCACAAGGTTTAGGAGTGTGTCTATGGGAATGTTTAACCATTCTTCCAGGAGCGCATTTGTGAGGTCAAGCACTCATGTTGGACAAGAAGGCCTGGCATGCAGTCACTGCTTTAATTCATCCCAAAGGTCTTCTTTCGGGTTGAGATCAGGCCAGTCAAGTTCATCCACCCCAAACTCGCTCATCCTCAATATATTGCCGCAAGTATTGGGCCACCCCTCCAAATCATTTGGTGGAGGGGGGATTATAATGTGAGGTTGTTTCTCAGGGGTTGGGCCTGGCCTCTTAGTTCCAGTAAAGGGAACTTTTAAGGTGTCAGCATACCAAGACATTTTAGACAATTTTATGCTCCTAACTTTGTGGGAACAGTTTGGGGATGGCTCTTTCATGTTCCGACATGACTTCGCACCAGTGCACAAAGCAAGGTCCATAAAGACATGGATGAGAGAGTTTGGGGTGGAGGAACTTGACTGGCCTGCACCTGAGTCCTGATCTCAACCCAACAGAACACCTTTGGGATCATTTAGAGATCATTTAGAGAGGAGACAGTTACAATACAATTTGGTACAAGGGGATTAGAAAGACCCTGTTCAGTAAAGTTTACAATCCAAAAGGGAGAGGAAAGTGGTAAAAAAAATTTTAAAAACAAATAACCGTGAGGTATGAGCTGGTTGAAAACTATAATTTTTTTTTCTCTTTCAACTTTTCAAGTTTCCTAAAGCAGAATTGGGAGGAGGTTTCACATTAATGCACATGTACAGTATACCCAGGGCTTCTTTTTAGTGGGAAAGGGGGGAACGCAGGTCCGGTACCTCCAGCACTTAATGTATGTAATGGCAAGGGGTGCTGGGGTGTGCTGCCAGGTCTATTAATGCTGGCTGCTGCAGGATCTAATCTAGCTGGAGGGAATTTATTTTTTCAGGGTATCTAATGTTGCTGGGGGTGGGTCTTAAGTTGCTGGGGGGGTCAGTTATTGCTGGGAGAGATCTACTGTCGAGGGAGGGGTCTATTGTTGCTGGCTGCTGGAGAATCTATCGATGCTGGCTGTGGGGAGATCTTTTGTTGCTGGGGGGAGGGGGGTTATTGTTGATAGGGGGAGGGGGGGATTTTGTTTTGGGTGGTCAATTGTCTATTGTTACTGGCTGCAGGGGATCTATTTTACTGCTTTTCTTGTTATCATTTACATATTCCATACAAATAACCACAAAGTGATACTTGGTTCTGTATTCTCTAAAAGGGCAGTACTGGGAGGTGGGTTGGGGGTAGAACCAAGGAAGGTGCTCAGAGGTGCAGATGCAGAGGAGCAGAGGAAAGAGGTTGGAAAGGGGGAATTCCTGCATCTATTCTCTGAGACAAAAAGCCCTGGGTATACCTATAACATATGAATTTGATAAATACTAAGAACGGTACGTTGGATGCCTGCAATATCATGCCAAAAAATATATGTTTGATAAATAAATTAGTTGATATACAGGTATTTATGACTGCATTTATCAAATGTGTACTTTTTACAGGTTTACCCTTCATGTGTACTTAGCATGTAAGGTAGAGGGGGGGGGGTCATGATGATAGGGTTGTTGTCACGTCCTCCTTGGGCAGCAAGCAAGGGTCACATGAAAGGCCTACCCCAGGGTGGGTTCTTCTGGGCTACACTGGGCCCTTTGTAGCGCATTTTGTATTGTTTGCGCAAAAGTTATCGCGTCTACAAACTAGGGGAAAGGTTTATGTCATTTTTATTCATTTTTATTTTTTTTACCAATCGCAGCCACCAGCCCCGCGGATTGGCTTCCTCGCCTCCTAATTGGGGCGGGTGCGTGCATCCAACAGGGCGCGTGTGCCCCCAGGAGCGCTCCTGCGAACCGGCGTACAGGTAGGGCGGTTCACGCAGCCCAGTTTATCTGCGGCCAGCGGTTGGTAAGTGGTTAAATCTTTCTAGCACAGTCCTTGCAGCAGCAACTAGGAAAATGAGCTACACAGGGACACCATATGAAATGTCCACATTTTGAGTAACAGCTGACACTGATTCAAGAGGGATAGTAGTCACTAGGATCTCTCACACAGGTCTGTACTCACAAAAATCTCTGGATACTTGGATGCCTCCTTCCAATATCAGCCAGTCATTTCTCCCACAAAATCTCCAGACCAGATCGTTAGTAGAATTCCTCAATCAGTTCCAGCACAGATTAGGCCCCCAGCTCTAAACACATCTAGGACCTCCATGAACAAGTTTAAAGACACAGCTGGACTGCCCTGAAGAGCAGCAGCCCCTCAGGCTGGGAACCTCTTCTCCCGGGCAAGAACTCTGCTGTTCCAAGCCTCTGACTATTTATACACTCCCCAGCCACCTACTGGCAGCACCTCCCCAGGGATTGGCTGAGACCATATAAATATTTGTGTGCTTTTTTGACTTTCACAGCCCACTACATTCCAGAACCCTCCAGAACCAGTCAAATCTGAAACCAGCTAGACACAGTACAGCCCAAAATAATCACAAGGTGCTCAACTGATTACAGGAGAGCTACAGGAGCTAAATTTTATTGGCCTAACAAGCAGCAGAGTGCTACACAACTAGAACCAGCATTGTTACAATATTTGGATAAAGGTATAGGTGTGCGCAGTCTATTGCATTAGGGTGTGCACCCCAAAGCTCAAACACACACCTTTTTCTGCAGCCTCAGCTGCACTGCACAGTGAATGAATGGGAAGTGCCCTGTGATGAGCGGCTTCCTGTTTATTCACAATCCGAAGCATAGCAAATACCGTTTACTATGCTTCAGTTATGAGTGTTTTCACTGTGTTCATTTAGAAATGAAGAGGGCAGGTAAATGACATTTTTACCAGCCCCTTCCTTCTCTCTCCATTCTGAAACATCCCCCACAGCAGCCGGGGGGGGGGGGGGGTGTGCAGGAGGGAAGCCAGCATCACTGGTTCAACACAAGAGGAAGCCTGGGCAGTAGGGGGAATGTGCATGTAGCGATCAGGGTGTGCCCAGGCACACCTGTCACATCCCCTGCACACGCCTATGGATAAAGGTAAAATAAGGGCATGTCTCTGGAAGGAGGAAATGCCATTTATACCCTGACTTCCCTGATTACCAAAATGAAATAATAAATTAAAGTAAAGGATCTCTTCAAATGCATTCCCTAAGCTCATTGCGTATATCATCCGATAAAATACTCGAGCGCTTTACATACAAAATGTTTCCATTGTTGATAAAATCTTGTTATATTTCACATTAAATTTGCTTTGCGAAATACTAATGAGCCCGGCCTAATGTTCCCGATTTAAGCCCGAGTCCAAATATATTTCTCGGCGCCGCTAAACTATATTGTTGTGAGTGGAAATTTACATATCGCAGTGCGTTTGACATATTTTATTGCCCAAGGAAAGCCGCAAGCCCTGATTGGTTGACAAGTATATAAGCCCTGGTGGATAATTTCACGCAGTTGGCGATAATCACATTTGCATATGCAGGCGATAGCGGAACAGCTCTGAAGGCTTAATGACACCAAAACCAGCTGTGCAGCATTCAAACAATTGAACATACAGTTAAAAGATCTGGAAAGAGATTTAACTGTATGTAAACATTCTCATGTCGGGACACTAAGCAGAAATTAAATATGCTATTTTCTGTCCAGGCTTTGGAAGGACAACCGCTCCATATTGTACTTACCCGACAATAGTGCCCAGGACCAAGCAAAGTTGGAAATAGATAATAAACAAGTTAAAGCAAAGCTGTCACTTTCTAAAGTCCACAAAAGTTGTTACATTAATTAACCACTTAAGCCCCGGAAGATTTGGCTGCTCAAAGACCAGGGCCTATTTTGCGATTCGGCACTGCGTGACTTTAATGAACAATTGCGCGGTCATGCGACGCTGTACCCAAATGAAATTGACGTCCTTTTTTTCCCACAAACAGAGCTTTCTTTTGGTGGTATTTGATCACCTGTCAAAGTTTTATTTTTTGCGCTATAAACAAAAAAAGAGCGACAATTTTGAAAAAATAACAATATTTTTCACATTTTTTTATATGAAATTCCCCCCAAAAAATGTAAAAATCTAATTTTTTTTAACATTTTAGGCCAATTTGTTTTCTGCTACATATTTTTGGTGAAAAAAATCGCAATAATCGGATTTTGATTGGTTTGCGCAAAAGTTATTGCGTTTACGGGAAAGATTTATGTCATTTTTTTTTTAACGAGTAATGGCGGCGATCTGCGATTTTTTTTGCGGGACTGCGACATTGCGGCGGACAGATCGGACCCTTGACTGACATTTTTGACACTTTTGGGGTTACCAGTGACATTTCTACAGTAATCAGTGCTATAAATATGCACTGTTACTGAAAAAATGACACTGGCAGGGAAGGGGCTAACTTTATTGGTGATCAGTGGGTTAAATGTATCCCTATGGGCGTGATTATAACTGTGGGGGGGGGGTGGTTTGTGATGTAACCACAGAGACATACGATCCTACATAGCAGGACCATATGATCTCTGCAGTTACACCAGGGAGAATGACAGGCGGCTTTGTTTACATCAGCCGCCTGCCTTTCTCCCTCTCCAGCGGGAGATCACGAGTGACTGGCGGACATCGGAGCCGCCGGTCACTCGCGCGGGGATGTTAGTGAATGAGAGCGCACTCGCCCCCTAGAGGCTCCTGGAGTGAGCGACGTACCCCTACGTCGCTTTGCCCAGTAGTGGCTGACAGCTGCAGTAAATAGTCGTGCGGCGGTCGCCAAGTGGTAAAGCGGAGTTCCGGGCAAAACAGGACAGTCGGGGCAAGTGCATTTAAGCGATGATAGCCTCTGAACTGTCCCCTGTTTCACTTACCTTGTCCAGCGCTGCCATCTCAGGTGTGGGCAGCTGAAGCCGGAGCGTCCTCTTCGTATCCTCTTCGGTGACGTCAGAGTCCCAGAATGCCCTGCTCGTCACTTCCGGGGCAGGCACGTCATCCCGCAGCTGGTTCTGTGCATGCCCAGAAGCTGTTCAGCAGGGAATGATGCGCCTGCACTGGAAGTGACAAGTGACACTGGTGCAGGCGCATTGACTCCTGGGATTGATGACGCTCATCTCCCAGGAGTTAATGCAAGCAGGAAGTGATGTCGTGGGTCACGGCCGCAGAGGGAGGAAGAGGAAGGAAGGTAAGTATATTTTAATTAAAAACAAGGTAAGTGAAACAAAAAAAAATTAATTATCCAATTCTTTTTCAGGTATTTTTAAGGTAACGGATGGTGGAAAGTTCATTTTTAGGGTGGAACTCCGCTTTAACCACTTCAATACAGGACCCTTTCACCCCCTTCCTGCCCAGGCCAATATTCAGCTTTCAGCGCTGTCACACTTTGAATGACAATTGCGCGGTCATGCTACACTGTACCCAAATGGAATTTTTATCATTTTTTTTTCACACAAATAGAGCTTTCTTTTGGTGGTATTTAATCACCACTGGGTTTTTCTTTTTTTCTTACTAAAAGAAAAGAAGGACAGAAAATTGTGAAAAAAAAAAAAGGTTTTCTTATTTTCTGGCAGTAAATTTTGAAAATAAGTAATTTTCCTCCTTCACTGATGTGCGCTGATGAGGCAACACTGATGGGCACTGATAGACTGCACTGATGAGGTGGCACTTACGGGCACTGGTGAGGTGCCACTGATGAGGAGGTACTAATATGCCGCACTGATGGGCACTGATAGGTGGCACTGATAGGCGGCACTGATGAGCACTGATAGGTGGCACTGATGGGCACTGATAGGCGCACTGATGGGCGGCACTGATGGGCACTGACGGGCGTCACTGATGGGCAGCACTGATGAGCACTGATGGACGACACTGATGGGCACTGACGGGCGGCACTAATGGACACTGATGTGCAGCACAGCTGAGAAGGCACTGATGGGTACTGACTGGCAGCACTATGGGCACTGATTGTGGGCACTGATGGTGGGCACTGTGGGCACTGATGGTGGGCACTGTGGGCACTGTTTTTTAACTTTTCTGTAATCACAATCACTGCACTGCACGATAGAGGGCATTCTGGGGCGCCGTCATATGCCGCTCCACTTTCATTGAAGTGTTACTAAACCCAGGATCCTGCATTCACTAGATATGGTCTCCCACAGTACACAGAACAGGGAAATGCAACTAATTTTAGTAAATATAAACTACTAAATACCTTTTTTCATCAGCAGTATATAGCAGTCTTGTGACTTCTATCAGTGTCTAATTAAAGCTTGTAGGAGGAGATTTCATTCTCCTCTGACTGTCCTATGAGGCAGCAGGACTCCTGACCCTCTGTCTGGACAGTGCTGATTGGTGCTGTGCTGATCACATGCACCCTCCCAAGAAAAAAAAAAAAAAAACTCTCTAGTAATACACACCAAACTGAGCATGTGCAGAGTGCTCCCAAAGCTCTGTTCTATCAGGAGATAGATTGGGGACAGTGGAAAAAGGGGAGGATCAGAGAAGACAGGATCAAACAGCCTTTTACACAACATGCAGGACTAACCCCTTAGGTTCCACAGTATAACAAGCATGCTTTACTGCATATACAGACTGATTTTACTGTTGAGAGTTTAGTAACACTCTAAATAAAGAATTAAGCCTGGTTTACATGGACGTACTTAAAGTGGTAATAAATGCAAAATGTATTATATTGCAGCTTACCAATCATTATGCCCCGTACACACGTGCAGATTATCTGCAGACTTTTGTCTTCAGATTTACCTTTTCTATGTAGACAAAAGTCTTCAGATAATCTGCACGTGTGTATGGGGCATTAGATGTGGTGGCTGCATGTGTTTTATTTTATTTGGCTCTTTCCCTCTGTTTTCATCTGGTGATCTGACCAGTAACACACCTCCTATATTAGAGAGACACAGCTGGAGGAATGAGTACTGGAGGCACAGCAGAAAGCAGCATTCTCAGTCTGGGGGGGGGGGGAGGGGAATGTTAAATCAATTAACAGATTTGCATACAATAACAAATTGACGCCAAACTCCAGCTCGCCCTTTATAATCAGTTACATCAAACTGTTTTTTTTTTTCTTTTGGGGGATAAAGATTTTGCATAAATAAATAAAAGCTGGTCATTTTAATTACCCCTGCCAATGTTAAGTGGTTAATTGCATTTTTGTAAACTGATACATTATGCTGGAGAGCTTGAGATTATGAAAAACAACGGACTTGCTGGCTGGATAACCAGATGAAAAAAGAAAGAAAAAAAAAAAAGAAAGAAAAATAATGCAGCCATCACATCTAAGAACTGGTAAGCTATAATATATGTTTGCTTTTGGGTTTACTAATGCTTTAACCACTAAAGCCCCGGAAGATTTTACCCCCTTCCTGACCAGGGCCTATTTTGCGATTCCGCACTGCGTGACTTTAACGGACAATTGTGCGGTTGTGCGACGCTGTACCTAAACGCATTTGACGTCCTTTTTTTTCCCACAGACAGAGCTTTCTTTTGGTGGTATTTGATCACCTGTGCGATTTTTTGATCATGCGCTATAAACAAAAAAAGAGCGACAATTTTGCAAAAATAACAATATTTTTCACATTTTTTTATAGGAAATTCCCCCCCCCCCCCCCAAAAAAAAATGTAAAAATCAAAATTTTTTAACATTTTAGGCCAATTTGTTTTCTGCTACATATGTTTGGTAAAAAAAATCGCAAAAAGTGTATTTTGATTGGTTTGCGCAAAAGTTATTGCGTTTACTAACTAAGGGAAAGATTTTTGTCATTTTTGTTGTTTTTTTTTTAACGAGTAATGGCAACGATCTGTGATTTTTTTTTTGCGGGACTGCGACATTGCGGTGGACAGATCGGACCCTTGACTGACATTTTTGACACTTTTGGGGTTACCAGTGACATTACTACAGTAATCAGTGCTATACATATGTACTGTTACTGCACTAATGACACTGGCAGGGAAGGAGTTAACTTTATTTGAGAAGGAGGGGTTAAGTGTGTCCCTAGGAGCGTGCTTCTTACTGTGATTGGATGTGGCTACTGGTGTAAGAACAGAGATCAACGGTCCTACATAGCAGAACCGTGTGATCTCAATTCTTACACAGGGAAGAATGACAGGCGGCTGTGTTTACATTAGCCGCCTGCCTTTCTCCCGCTGTAACGGACGATCGCGAGTGCCCGGCAGACATCGGGTCGGCCAGGCACATGCGCGGGGTGGTCCGTGAGCGAGCGGGAGCGCGCCTCCAGCGGCGTGCGCTCGCTCGCTCCCTAGAGCCTCACAGTCTAGCGACGTGGTACTACGTCACTTTGCCTGTGAGGGGCTGACCGCCGACGTAGATAGACGTCAGCAGTCGGCAAGTGGTTAAATGTACGCCCATGCAAGGGCTGTGTTTGCCTTGCATGGGATGCACTGACGTTCTCTGCATCCGTGTACAGGCAGTCCTATTCATATCAATTAGAGAAGTGGTGGGAAGCTGAAAGAATGCCATCATCCCAATAAATGTAGAACAAAGAAGATCCTTCAAAAGGTGGGACTATTATAGGCAGCATCAGACAACAAGCACAAAAGAGCATGAGTATATAAATATATACATTTTATTTATCACAGTAATAAAATTGTCCAATAGGACGTGAAAAAAAATGTGCTGTTAAGATGTATGTGGATACGGTGTCATAATAGTATTGGAAGAACCTCTATGACAAACAATAAACAAGAGGTGGGCCACTGACGCGTTTTGAGACTTCAAGGTTATGCTCTTCTTCAGAGGTGCTCACATATATATTTACATAGATGTTCTAAAATACAAAACATAATAATGAGTACAAAATATATAGATATAGAAAAAGTACACATATGCATTCAATATATTGGTGTATGATATGCACCATAAGAAGAAACTGACCAGACTTCAGCGGGACGCTCCACATACAGGATCAGCCCAAGAAATATTTTAACACCAATGAGTCAGCGACCAAAAAACCAATGACCAAAAAATGTCAGCGTTGACTTAAAGGTGAGCCGGAAATATAGCGATCCGCCCAGAGTCCCCACCAAAGGGAGTGATGCCACTGGGGGGGGGCTGGTGCAAGGTAGGGCCCAGATCAGCAGGGCAACCTGAGGGCTGCATGCTGCATGAAAAAAAAAAATATATATATATATAAGTAAAGGCCACATCTTTTCAAGAATAAAAAATAAAATATACGAACACTAACTGCCAGTATGGTATTCAAGTATGAGAAATTTAGGAACACTTACATCTAGGATAGTGAGCATGTGGGCGCAGGGAGCCATTGACTCCTTCTGCTCACGGCCCAAAGGATCAACGTGTATTACTCGTAATACTACCAATAATACACGTTGATCCTTTGTTTGGGCCACGAGTGGTGGGATTTCTGGATATCTTTCTGGATTTAAACCTTTTACTATAATTGGTGTCTATTTATTTTATATCTTTGATGGATTTGATATATATTTATCCTTTTGTGGGATATAATATGTATATTCTCATTGGATTTGTATTTCTTTGCAGATAATATCCTCCTCTTGAGATATACTCCTGATGAAGCGGTTTTAATAAGGCGAAACATGTAGAGTAAGATTGGAGATATCCTTGTTGGAAAACCCTTAATAGGGGAGATACTTACAGTACATTATCCAATCAACTCAAGAGGAATACTTTATGTGTTTGTCCTTTTTTATCGATTGCTTTTTGATCGAATTGTATATATTGTAATGTTTGGCCCTACTTGGGGAGTTTTATATGTAAAATCAATACATTTTTGTAATTTTTTATAAGAGTTTCTAAGTTTATGCTGTACCATAAAAGTCCTCTAGCCCCATTGTTCTAGAACCTTCTTTTCCTATTTTTAGGAAGAAGGTACAAGAATAACATTTATATTTCACATGTAACACACATTTCAAATACAAAGAATGATTTATACCTGAAAATGACAGCTGAGTTTAGTAACGGGCATACAGAAAATGTCAGAATAAGAAAGACTTTATATCCTCAGTTTAGCCACAGAGATCACTAGAGGACAGCACTGCTACACAGAAACACAATCTCATCATCTCTTCCACATTCATACAAAGCAAATGAAGAAATCTCATCTAAATGTAACAATATAATCCCTGCTAAAAAGGGGACCTGTCACATGTGAGGCAAATTTACAGACACCTAGAGCATGCCATGGCATTGCAGACATCAGTGCCATTTTTGCATTTTATTTAGACATTCATGAAAAATCAGACGCTGCCGATAAGCTGTACTGAAGGTCTGTTGTCAGTAGGCACCCCTTTGTTTCTGCTCTCATCCACCCACAGTAGGCTGTCATTAGAATTCTTCCTGCAGCAGCTATTCCGGCCCCTGCTCTGCCGGACAGGAGTGACACTGCCATCAATTCTGCAAAGTCAGCAGACAGCCAGAGAATGGAGCCCGATGTCCATAGAGCCAGTAGCCTAAGGAAAAACTAGCATGTGGATTGCCTCTCACTGTGCGACAACGAAAAAAAGTACTGCATGCAGTATTTTTTCCAGCGCATACCACCTGCACACCACTGAAACACAATATGAACCGGGCTCACAGGAGACGAGGCATTTTGCTTTGTCTGGTGGTAGGACTGCATTTGAATAGTTTCCCAACCTAGCCCCCACTGCATCTGGTGTGAATGGATCCTAATGGGTCATACACACTATACAATTGTCTTGAGATTTTTTTCCTTTAGATTTACCAAAACCATATAATATGAGGTCAAATCTAAACGGTTTCAATTTGTATACAATCTGGCCGGCTCTTGCACTACATAGTTGAAGGTAAATCAAAAGGAAATCTAACAACAAAAGCTGTATAGTGTGTATCCAGCCTACGAGTAAAGGCTGGATACACACTATACAACTTTTGTTGTTTGATTTCCTTTAGATTTACCGTCAACTATGTAGTATAAGGGCCTGCCTGATTGCATACAAACTGAAAGTGTTAAGATTTGACCTCATATCATATGGTTTTGGTAAATCTAAAGGAAAAAATCTAAAGAAAATTGTATAGTGGGTATCCAGCTTAACCACTTAAGCCCCGGAAGATTTTACCCCCTTCCTGACCAGGGCCTATTTTGCGATTCGGCACTGCGTGACTTTAACGGACAATTGCGCGGTCGTGCGATGATGTACCTAAACAAATTTGACGTCCTTTTTTTCCCACAAACAGAGCTTTCTTTTGGTGTTATTTGATCACCTGTGCGATTTTTTGATCATGCGCTATAAACAAAAAAAGGGCGCCAATTTTGAAAAAATAGCCATATTTTTCACATTTTGTTATATGAAATTCCCCCCAAAAAATGTAAAAATCTAAATTTTTTAACATTTTCGGCCAATTTGTTTTATGCTACATATGTTTGGTAAAAAAAGATTGCAAAAAGCGTATTTTGATTGGTTTGCGCAAAAGTTATCGCGTTTACTAACAAAGGGAAAGATTTTTGTCATTTTTGTTGTTTTTTTTTTTTTAACATGTAATGGCGGTGATCTGCGATTTTTTTTGCGGTACTGCGACATTGCAGCGGACAGATCGGACCCTTGACTGACATTTTTGACACTTTTGGGGTTACCAGTGACATTTCTACAGTAATCAGTGCTATACATATGCACTGTTACTGTAAAATTACACTGGCAGTGAAGGGGTTAACTTTTTTGAGAGGGAGGGGTGGTGTGTGTCCCTAGGGGCGTGATTCTAACTGTGATTGGCTGTGGCTTGAGCTGTAGGAACAATGATCAACGGTCCTACATAGTAGAACCGTATGATCACTGTTTCTACACAGGGGAGAATGACAGGCGGCTTGTTTACATCAGCCGCCTGCCTTTCTCCCTCTGCACCGACGATCGCCGAGTGACCGGTCACATGCGCGGGGGGGGGGGGGTCCGTGACCATGCGGGAGCGCGCCTCCGGAGGCGCGCGCTCGCTCCCTAGACCCTCACAGGCTAGAGACGTAGATCTACGTCACTCTGCCTGTGAGGGGCTGACTGCCGACGTAAATAGTTGTGCGGCAGTCGGCAAGTGGTTAAGTGATGCTTTTCTCATATCTATGTGACAGAGTTGGGCCATATGGAGGGATAAGAAGAGGCTAATTTAAAGTGGTTGAAAACCTCAGACATGAAATATGAACAAAGCATATCCCTCTATGGTGTGTACTTGTCTCAATCCAGAGCACTAAGGGGTTAATTTACTAAAGGCATATAGACTGTAGAATGCATTAACCACTTGCCCACTGGGCACTTTCTAACCAGAGCAATTTTCAGAACAAAGTACCATGGCATATACCCGTGCAGCATACCTCCAAACTTTTTGAGATGGGAACGAGGGACACCTCTTAGCAAAAGTATGAAGGCATAGGACGCACCCTCTGCCATGCCCCCTTAAAGGAGAATTATAGAAAAAATGATTAGGTAAACCCACAAGTGCTTTTTTAACACTACCGTGTTTTCCCAAAAAAATAAGACCTATCTAGGATGGCTGCAATATAAGCCGTACCCTGAAAATAAGCCCTAGTTGAAATCCTTGTAAAATCATGTAATCTGCAGTGTAAAAAGATTATATAATGTCCAGTGTGTGTCTGTATGTAACATGATTGTAGAAAATGTCTTATTAAGAGCGCCGCAGTGCGCTCATGTGACTCCTCCGGAGCTCATCTCCTCCTCCCGGCTGATGCCAATGGCCCCTCCCCCTGCAGTGCTGGGAGCAGGGCTGACATCAGCAGGGATCCCTGCATCTCCCTTGGCAGTGCTCAGAGTGAGAAAGAAGAGCTCCGGCCAGTGGCGGCCGGTGCGTTGGGGGCAAAGGTGCGCCGCCCCCCCCCCCCACCCATGCGTCCGGCCCCCTAATCTGCATGCGGGGCGCCGGACGCATGAAGCTCAATGGGTTTTTTTTTTTTTTTAAATCACCTGATTAGAGCCAGAGGCTTTAATAGGGTGATGCAAAGGGTGGTCCCGGGGCGCAGAGCAGTGCATCCCGAGCCCACCCATTGTGTGACAATAGCGAATGAAAATTCGCTATTGTCACATGGATCCTCCTCCTGGCCAATCAGGGAGCGGGTCTAATACCTGATTCCTGATTGGCCACAAGGCAAACCCCATGCCATTGGCCAAGGAGGAGGCGGGAGCGGGTGGACTCGAGGAGACGCATCAGGGGACTGAGAGAAGCCGCCGCCGTCGCTGCTCCAGGTAAGTGCACTGGTCTCGGGGCCACACTGCATTGAAGGGGGCACGCACTCTCGTCTCTGCATTGAAGGGGCCACGCACGCTGGTCTCTGCATTGAAGGGGACATGTACGCTGGTCAGTGCATTGAAGGGGGCATGTACACTGGACAGTACATTGAAGGGGGCATGTACGCTGGTCACTGCATTGAAGGGGGCATGTAGGCTGGTCTCTGCATTGAAGGGGGCATGTAGGCTGGTCTCTGCATTGAAGGGGGCATGTACGCTGGTCACTGCATTGAAGGGGGCATGTACGCTGGTCTCTGCATTGAAGGGGGCATGTACGCTGGTCACTGCATTGAAGGGGCATGTACGCTGGTCACTGCATTGAAGGGGGCATGCTGGTCACTGTTTTGAAGGGGGCACACTGCTCACTGTGCATTAAAAGTGGGCACGCTGGTCTCTCTGCATTGAAAGGGGTCACACTATACCTTAATTACTGAAGGCCCCTTTCACACTTTTGCGACCTCAAAGTCACGCAATTTTTTACAGCGTTTTTTGCTGCAAAGCAATGCCTATTAAATTTTTCTGTTTGCGCCCCCCCAAAAAATAATTTTGAGCACCAGTCGCCACTGGCTCCGGCGGGACACGTGAGCGCCCAGCAATGCTGTAAATAAGGTATTTTCTATAACATTACATAAAGACACACACTGGACATTATATAATACATTTACAGAGCGGATTAAATGATTTTACAAGGACTTCACCTAGAGATTATTTTGGAGATTACAGGGATGTTGACTCCTGAGCTGACAGGGAGGGAGAGGGGGAGAGAAGACGGGACAAATAAGACATCCCCTAAAAATAAACCCTAATGCATTTTTTGTACCTAAAATGAATATAAGACCCAGGCTTATTTTCGGGGAAACACGGTGCTATTCCTTGATACTTGTAGCACCCTCCTAGGAAGGTGCTAGGAAAAAACATCTATTTGCTCCTTCTGCTTATCAGGGGAGCCTGATCTGTTAGTTTTGCCTGTCACATGTTTCCAGGTGTGATTCACTGGGTCTGGGGGAGTGTCCCCACTGTATCACTGTATCCAATAAGGGAGCTTGTTGGACAGTGGAGGAAACCTAGCCAGTGGCACATCATGTTTTATGGCAGTCCCAGTGGGAGAGCATTCCTGCAATGCATCCTGGGATTGACCAAAAATATGGAGGGGACATGTGACAGGGCGTCTTTGGTGGGAAGCAGAGTCCTAGGAGGAGGTGGACAGCTGTCTCTCCTCCTGCAAGGTGTGAGGAAGGTGGTCTTAGGCGGTCGGCCTAGAGAACCAGGTGTGGAGCTGAGCTGCAGAGGATCCAGAGTGCTGACGGTGGAGTTGCTTGCTGAGTCTCTTGGGAAAACCAGTGTTCGTGAGTACTGAGGGACCTGCCAAAGGGTCTGACCCAGGAAGGGTGACCACTCCAGAGAAGTCAGGGGGATCAAGGAGCTAGCTCACACAGGAAGTGTATCAGTAAAGGGGGTGCCGTGTAGTTGACCCTGAAGAATAGGAACAAAGGGCGTGCCAGGAAGGGCCCTGAAGATTATTTTGCAGTACAGTACAGTTTACCTCAGACAGTTCATTTCTTACTATGTCACTGCTACTGACAAGGTGAAGCAGCGGCCTAGTCACACTCAGCATTATTCAGTCGTCCCAGCTAATTGTACATAGTTATATAAGTTGGAGTATCCCACTCATTCCCTTCTCCCATCCAAGTTCTCAATAAAAACACAAAAACCAAAACTCCTAGACTGTTTCCTGACTGAGCCAAAATCACTTGGAAAATGTTGAACTGTTGTGCTGTTGTTAATGGTAACCCAGGGGAACCCGTAACCAGCAGCTCCCAAGGGAGTAGTGCTACATACTGGTTTTTGCAAATATACAAATGCAGCAATTTAGAAATTGGATGAAAGGTTTAGCACTAGGAAACACTTTTTGAAAGGTAAAAAGTTAATTTTATATACAACTACAGCTGCAAGAAAAAGTATGTGAACCCTTTGGAATGATATGGATTTCTGCACAAATTGGTCATAAAATGTGATCTGATCATCATCATCTAAGTCACAACAATAGACAATCACAGTCTGCTTAGACTAATAACACACAAAGAATGAAATGTTGCCATGTTTTTATTGAACACACCATGTAAACATTCACAGTGCAGGTGGAAAAAGTATGTGAACCCTTGGATTTAATAACTGGTTGAACCTCCTTTGGCAGCAATAACTTCAACCAAACGTTTCCTGTAGTTGCAGATCAGACGTGCACAACGGTCAGGAGTAATTCTTGATCAATCCTCTTTACAGAACTGTTTCGGTTCAGCAATATTCTTGGAATGTCTGGTGTGAATCGCTTTCTTGAGGTCAGGTAGAGGTCAGGACTCTGACTGGGCCACTTCAGAAGGCGTTTTTTCTTCTGTTTAAGCCATTCTGTTGTTGATTTACTTCTATGCTTTGGGTCATTGTCCTGTTGCAACACCCATCTTCTGTTGAGCTTCAGCTGGTAGACAGATGGCCTTAATTTCTCCTGCAAAATGTCTTGATAAACTTGGGAATTCATTTTTTCCTTCGATAATAGCAATCCGTCCAGGCCCTGACGCGTCAAAGCAGCCCCAAACCATGATGCCCCCACCACCATACTTCACAGTTGGGATGAGGTTTTGATGTTGGTGTGCTGTGCCTCTTTTTTGCCACACATAGTGTTGTGTGTTTCTTCCAAACAACTCAACTTTGGTTTCATCTGTCCACAGAATATTTTGCCAGTACTGCTGTGGAACATCCAGGTGCTCTTGTGCAAACTGTAAATGTGCAGCAATGATTTGTTTGGATAGCAGTGGCTTCCTCTGTGGTATCCTCCCATGAAATCCATTCTTGTTTAGTGTTTTACGTATTGTAGATTCGCTAACAGGGATGTTAGCATTTGCCAGTGACTTTTGTTAAGCCCTGTACACATGCAATGAATTTTCGGCGACCGGTCGTCCGTCTTTTGTCCAGAGTGGTGTTTTGTTGGTAGGAATGTGCCTAGACTGCGCACGAATTTTACCGCCCGACAAAATTCTACTTCAGAAGTGATGTCATGTGTTGGATGGCTTTCTTTGTGTTCTTTCTTCTCTGAGCATGCCCAGACTTGCTCATGAGATTTTTCCCTGTCGAAATCTGTACTGACTGCATGAAAATCGGACGTGTTTTGACGGAGAAAAAAAATTTTATAGGCTGCACACCAGATTTTTTTCGGCCGAAAAGTCGGAGTCGGTTGTCGGAAGCATCATACTAACAAGCCGAAAATCGGCAGATCGATCGTCGGATGAAAATTTCCGGCCGAATTTCGACTTGTGTGTACGGACCTTAAGTCTTTAGCTGACACTCTAGGATTCTTCTTCACCTCATTGAGCAGTCTGCACTGTGCTCTTGCAGTCATCTTTACAGGACGGCCACTCCTAGGGAGAGTAGCAGCAGTGCTGAACTTTCTCATTTACAGACAATTTGTCTTACCGTGGACTGATGAACAGAAAGACTTTTGTAAATACTTTTATAACCTTTTCCAGCTTTATGCAAGTCAACAATTCTTAATCGTAGGTCTTCTGAGAGCTCTTTTGTGTGAGGCATCATTCACATCAGGCAATGCTTCTTGTGAAAAGCAAACCCAGAACTGGTGTGTGTTTTTTATAGGGCAGGGCAGCTGTAACCAACACCTCCAATCTCATCTCATTGATTGGACTCCAGTTGGCTGACATCTCACTCCAATTAGCTCTTGGTGATGTCATTAGTCTAGGGGTTCACATACTTTTTCCACCTGCACTGTGAATGTTTACATGGTGTGTTCAATAAAAACATGGCAACATTTCATTCTTTGTGTGTTATTCGCTTAAGCAGACTGTGATTGTCTATTGTTGTGACTTAGATGATGATCAGATCACATTTTATGACCCATTTGTGCAGAAATCCATATCATTCCAAAGGGTTCACATACTTTTTCTTGCAGCTGTATAGAGATCAGACCAAAATGAGGGACAAATGAGGAGGAAAGAGGGACAGAGGGACCTTGTACCAAATCAGGGACAGTCCCTCAAAATCAGGGACAGTAGGGAGCTATGTCATGCAGGGCTGTGTTTACACGCTCTTGCATCCCCATGCAGGCAGTACCATTGATGTCAATTGGAACACAGCAGCTGCACGGACACCACCACTGCTGCCAATGTGACACCTGTGTGGCTGTGGGTGCGTGCCCCCAATCGCAGACAGTGTTATTTCGGGTATATATATATATATAAAATATATAATATTGTGTTATTTCGGGGACACACACCTGTACCCACACAGATGTCATATGGCAAGCACCCACATGGAACACCTGTGTATCCCGGAGTTGATAAGCACGGCTTTGCATGGGTATACTCTATAGTACGCCCCGTGTGAACGAAGCTTTAGGGCTCCTTCACATCCCTGTGGTGCCTTATCATAAATTGTGGTGAGCTTCAATGCAAGTGCGTTGAAGGTACATTAATTTTGTATGATGGTGTGCCATTCAAAATTAATTGCACCGCAACACTCCATGCTACGTGCGTTTTGGTTATGCTCATTACGCAGCCCAAAAACAAACTTTTTAATGTTCTGAAAGTAGACGGAACAAAGCCAGTATTAATGCAATTTGGATTTCCTGTTGAAGAATAGGAAATTTGGATGTTGAGGTGAAAGCGGAGAATCTGGCTCAATTAGGGGCATGTTAACAGCGGGCATATTTTATAAACTTAATTTTAAAGAGCAAATTCAATTTCCCTAATTCACAAGAACTACTAACAGGCTTCACAAATACATGGCTAAAACAAATGTACTGGCCCTTTAGCCCTTTAACAACTTTGCTCTATTTTATTCCTTCAAAAATGCAGCGGCTTTACAATGTACGCGGCTCTCTCTGAAAGCTTTTTACGGGGGAGGCGCATCTAACTCTCGCATTCTGTAATGTCAAGCGCTTTATAGCCTGTATTGATTTTGTAGTTTGCAATTTTATTACAAATTAAATGCGGTGCGTTTTTATATCTCAGTCAATGTACGCTAATTTAGACATCTATTTCACATTAAAATAGCTAACAAAATAAATGCGGACATTTTCTAGACATACTATGATTAAAATCTGAACACTTACACATCTGACAGGACCATGGAAAGTAATCCAAAAAAAATCTGTGATGACAGTGTTGACAGGCTTTTGTTCCCTTCTCTCCCCATACAAGTCTGGGGGAATGCAAAATCAGCTTAAGGGCCGGTTCACACTGATCCGACATGCGTTCTGACTTCCAGAGCATGACATACCAAAATCAATGGTTCCCTATGAAAGCCATCCTAACTGGTCCGACTTGTGTCAGTCCGACTTTGAAAATACTTCCTACACTACTTTGGTCCGACTTGGGCACAATTTCCGTCCATGGATTTGAATGGAAGTTGGGATCATCATCTTAACTGATCCGACTCATGGCATGCAACTTGTGCTCTCAGGATCTTGAGGGGGAACCCCATGCCAAAATTAAAAAATAAAAACGGCATGCCTGCCCCCCCCCCCCCATCCATACCAGGCCCTTTGAATGTGGTGTGGATCTTGAGGGGGAACCCCATGCCAAAATTAAAAAAAAAAAAAAAAAAACTGCATAGGGTCCCCCCCAAAATCCATACCTGATCCTTTCCCGAGCATGCAGAGCGCCCGCCCCCCCTGGATCATACCAGGCAACATGCACTCAACATGGGGGGTGGGTGCTCTGGGGCAGAGAGGGCTCTGCGCCCCCTACCCCAAAGCACCTTCTTCCTATGTTGATGGGGATAAGGGCACCTTACCGACAACCCTGGCCGGTGGTTGTGGGGGTCTGGGGGGCCCCCAGATCCCAGCCCCCCCTATGTGAATTAGTATAGGGTACCCCTACCCATTCACCCAAAAAAAGTCAAGTGTTACAAAAAAAACAAGAGACGGCTTTGGAAAAGTTCTTTAACCACTTAAGCCCCGGAAGATTTTACCCCCATTCCGACCAGGGGGTATTTTGCGATTCGGCACTGCGTGAATTTAACGCACAATTGCGCGGTCGTGCGACGCTGTACCTAAACGAATTTGACGTCCTTTTTTTCCCACAAACAGAGCTTTCTTTTGGTGGTATTTGATCACCTGTGCGATTTTTTGATCACGCGCTATAAACAAAAAAAGAGCGTCAATTTTGCAAAAATAGCAATATTTTTCACATTTTTTTATATGAAATTCCCCCAAAAAAAAATGTAAAAATCAAAATTTTTAAAAATTTTCGGCCAATTTATTTTATGCTACCTATGTTTGGTAAAAAAAATCGCAAAAAGCGTATTTTGATTGGTTTGCGCAAAAGTTATCGCGTTTACTAACAAAGGGAAAGATTTTTGTCATTTTTGTTGTTTTTTTTTTTTAACGCGTAATGGCGGCGATCTGCGATTTTTTTTGCGGTACTGCGACATTGCGGCGGACAGATCGGACCCTTGACTGACATTTTTGACACTTTTGGGGTTACCAGTGACATTTCTACAGTAATCAGTGCTATACATATGCACTGTTACTGTAAAAATACACTGGTAGTGAAGGGGTTAACTTTATTTGGAAGGGAGGGGCTGTGTGTGTCCCTAGGGGCGTGGTTTCTACTGTGATTGGCTGTGGCTCTAGCTGTAAGGACACTGATCAACGGATCTACATACCAGATCCGTTTTATCAGTGTCTTTGCAGCGAGGAGAATGACAGGCAGTTTGTTTACACAAGCTGCCTGACATTCTCCCTCTCCCCCGCCGATCGCCGAGTGACCGGCGGACATCGGGTCCGCTGGTCACACGCGCGGGGGGGTCCGTGACCACGCGGGAGCGGGAGCGCGCCCCGGGGGGCGCGCGCTCGCTCCCTAGACCCTCACAAGCAAGCAACGTAGCCCTACGTTAGTTTGCCTGTGAGGGGCTGACCGCCGACGTAGATAGTCGTGCGGCGGTCGGCAAGTGGTTAAAAATGAAGAATGTCCCCCGTCGTAGCTCTGTGTCTTCTTCCTCTGCTCGTCCCTGCCGGGCTCCAAAGGGCCTTGTATGGATCTGGGGGGGACCCCACGTCAATTTTTGTTTTTCATAAATAAGTTTGGCATGGGGTTTCCCCTCAAGATGAATACCAGACTCAAAGACACAGGGCAGTCGGATCAGTAGTCGTGCAACTTCCGTGTCGGAACAGTGTGAACATAGCCTAAAGTGGAATTCCAGGACTTATGGTCCAGCATACAAGTCATGATCTTCTGAATGGTATTGCAGTGGCTTCTCCTCTACACATTAATACACTGAGTGATTCAGAGAATATCGTGTATATTTTGGAATAAAAACAAGGCCTTCTCTGATTAGAGGAGCTGTAGACCCACATGGAAGAAAAATATATTTAAAATATATTTTAAAAAAAAACATTTTTTATTTTTCCAAAATATATTGGAAATATATTTAAAATGCTACAATTTTGGCCATTTTTAATATATTTCTACATTTTTTTTCCCTGAATATATTGGAAATATATATTTCTTCCATATGGGGAGGAGGGGAATGATGTCACAATCTTATGATCGGGGCCCAGAAGATCACGGCTGTCACTGTATGTAACCAGACTTGTATAAAGTACTCGAAATTTCTACTTGAGTAAAAGTACAAGTGCTCGATCAAAAAATTACTTGAGTAGAAGTGGAAGTGCTTGCAGAAAAAGTTACTTAAGTAGAAGTACTAAAGTATTCAACATTTTTTTTACTTAAGTATTGCAAGTAGTTTTTTCAAAAAATTTGCTACTTAAGTACTAAAAGTAAAAAGTACCAGTAGTTTTGAAAAAAAATTTCTACTCAAGTACTGAAAGTAGAAGTACAAGTACTGTGTTATGTAGTTATTAAAGAAATAAGTCAAAAGTTTGAACATCATATTGTTTTTATTATTTCAAATGATTTATTCAAATGATTAACCTGTGTTTGTTAGTAGTTTCTTGATGCACTTTAAGCGCTGTAGCACCATTTATTTGTTTGTTTCATATTTTCTTTATATTGGAAAGATTTGGTATAGCAGCTTTTATTATACACAGCCTTTATTTTCGTATGCGCTGATTTACAAATGACATTATACACATTGTTTTGAGCTTTATGCAACCTGCCATCTACTGTTCTGGCAGTGGTAATTTTTTTAAAAGTAACGAGTAACTATGCAGCACAAAAAAAAAAATACTTGAGTAGAAGTATTGAAATCATCGAAAAAATGTAGTGAAGTAAAAGTAGAAGTAGGAGAAAAAAATTCTACTCTAGGAAAGTACAGATACCGCATTTCGGTACTTAAGTACAGTACTTAAGTAGTTCTACTTCGTTACTATACATCTCTGAATGTAACACATACTACTAGAAGCAGTGCCGTACCATCCATGTGTGCAGGTAGCAGGGGAGGACTGGGCTAGGGGGCAGGGGGGCAATTGCCCCCCCCCCCCGGGGTCACTCTGATGCACCGCTTCTGCCACAGACATGCCTAAAGGATTCCTGGTGAATAGAAGAAAAGAGGTCCCCACCGCTGACCTACTGAGTGCGAGAAAAAGACAAGGACAGAGCGCAGCCCTCCCCCCAGCATGGATGGTGTAAGCTGTGTCTGAGCAGAGGACAATTCCATGCTCATCTGTAGACTCTCCTCTTCCGGTCAGCCCTGACCGAGCAGTCCCAGCTCCCCCAAAAAAACCCTGCTGGCCAGGTCAGGAAACCGGATACAGCCGGTGAGTAGAGCGTACCTGGAGCGGAGCTTCAGCCTGGAATGGGGGCCAGGAGGAGGCCGGAAAGAGGGAGAGTGGGAGGGGGGCCGAGTCGCTGCACCATGGGCCTCTGGTTTGTACTTGCCCCCTGGGCTGCAAGTTGACAGTCAGCCCCTGGCAGGTTGTGCATTGCACATGAGCCCTGAGGGAAGGGGGGCCCACTGTGCCCGGTCACACACCGCACAATGGATGACCTGCAATTTCTATCACGGCCGCTGTTACTCCCCCCCCCCCCCCCCCTCTCCTGCTGCAGGGATCCTCTGTGCAGGGCTGGGAAAAGGGGAATGCCAAAGGGACACCTGTTCTGAGTGAGTTTCTGTGGGGAGGGGGTGCTGGGAGCTTGTCAGTGCCCGAACAACAGAAGTGCCCAGAAAAGCTGCTGGAGGAGAGGATTCATCTCTCTCCTCCCTCCAGCAGCTGTCTGATGTGTATGGAAAACATTGGGCTGACACCACAAGCTCCAAATTCCCAAAAAGGGGACAAAGAGGATGTGAAGGTGGGCATGACCCACTGGTGAAGGTGGGTGGCACACACTGTTTATGTCAAAGTACAGTGTGACATTAAGTATTGCAATGATCTCCATTTTGTTCTCTAGGGTCTCTGTTAACAACAAAAAATATCTATCTATCTATCTATCTATCTATCTATCTATCTATCTATCTATCTATCTATCTATCTATCTATCTATCTATCTATCTATCTATCTATCTATCTATCTATCTATCTATCTATCTATCTATCTATCTATCTATCTATCTATATCTATATATATATATATATATATATATATATATATATATATATATATAATGTTTAGGGGTTTTAAGTATTTTTTCTAGCAAAAAATACAGATTTTTACTTGTAAACTACAAGTGTCAGAAATAGGCTTGGTCCAGGAGAGGTTAATGTTGATTGAGGGACTTTAGCTCCATTTTAAATGGGCTGGTTTTATTTTTTGTAGAACATGTGAACACTTGTAGGAACTGTTATTGCTGGAAAAAATAGGAAGCTCCAGGTTTACATAAGTTTTAGTGGCCTTTGGTGCAAAAAAGACAAGTTTGGGCCTTTTTTGGTACTCTTCATTGTTGTATCACTTGGCCAGACCTTTCCTCTTATCTGCTACAGCCATTGCATCATTTTCTTTTCAACCAGTTGGGAATGAATCCATAGATGCCAACTGTCTCAGATTTGGCATGACAGTCCTGCATCCCTTTCCTCTGTTCCAATGACGTCCTGAGACCACAGCATCACCCTTATTTGAGAATGCAATACTGAAAAAGGATGGGTGTCAGTAAAGGAGATGCTAGAGAGTGTCCTGAGTCCTGAAGATAATGTAGTTCATCAAGTCTGTTACTGGAGAGAGAGCAAGGAGACTTAACCCCTTTCCATACCGGTGGCAGTATGGTTAAAGCAGTGTTACTGCTTCCACATGTATCCTGGTGAGGCCAAGTAAATAGTCGTGCGGCGGTCGGCAAGTGGTTAAAGCCCTATTGGAGATTTTAGTGCTTTATAAATAAATACAATAATAAATCTTTATGTTATAATTATCAAATCTGTTCCTTTTTCAAACATCCTATTTTTCCAAGCCGTAGCCCTAGACTTGGTGCATTAAAAACAAAAACCTGACTTCATCCTTATCATCTCATAACCAACAGACACAAGCCCTAGGGCCAATATTATGTCCAGACATGAAATTACAACTGTCTTACATCTGGCAAGATTTGTGAGAAACACATCCATTTGGTTAGCCAGATGGCCAGCAATTTACAACATTGCTCATTTCATCTACAGATATAGTTTGGTTAAAATGTAGGGGAGACGCTGAACATTCTGGGAAAGGGTTGGTGGGACAGCGACGGTTTCCCATACTAGCTGCTAGTAGCAGAGCTTCCCACCGTCCCGGGAGATGGCAGTTCGTGCAATCTGCTTTTCCGTAGAACAGATTAGACGGCAGATTCTCTGCAGCAAATAGTGACAGCGAGAGAAAGAAAGATATCAGCACATCTCGCTGTTCCGTTAATTCTTTGTCCCTGTTGGAGACCTTCTTGGCCAGATCCCTGACGCGGGGCCTAAAATTCAGCACCGCATAATAAAACGTTAGCAGGCAAATCAGGGCAGCTCAGCTCAGTTTTCCTGTGCAGGACTGACAGCACGGGGAGCCAAATCTTTTGGCAAATTCCGAGGCCCTATAAACTGCAGGGTTTTATGGTTGGTGTAGAGACGCAATTACTACAAGGCGCTTGTGAGCCATATCTTCAGGCAGCAGGATAAAACTGCATGTGTGTTGGGGGAAACTAAGCACAACATTTATCATTTCTGCCTGGGACGCTAGCCAAGTGGTTAAAGAGAAAGTCCATCTTTTGCAAAAAAAAAATTTTTGAAGTAGTAAATGCAGCAACATTTAACTAAAGAATAATGTGCATTTAGTCATTTTTGCAACAGAGCATAGTACCTGTGATCAATGCCTGGATGCAATGCACAGGCTCTGAAGGTATTGAGAGGGTGCACCAGCCTGGGGCATTTACCTTAAAGCGGAGTTCCAGCCACAGAATCTTTTTTTTTTTATGTCCCCCAAACAGTGACCCTCCGACCTCTATATATCCGCTAATACAGTGGAATAATATTTTTGCAAGCATAAAATCTTACTTTTTAAAATTTCTGCAGAACGCTGCCATCTTTGTGCTTGTTCGCCGAGTCCGCTGTGGGGAAATGTGTGCCCTGATTCCTGGTTGTAGTGGGCGGAGGCCGGTGAATCCAGCGCGAAATCTCACGTATGCCCAGTACTATGCGATCGGCATAGTATAGGGATGCCTATCATCGCGTTATTTCCTGTTTGGAAATAACACGATGAGCGGCCGGCCGCCTACGTCACTGCCAATTGCATCCTGGGAGCGACGAGTAAGAGCTCCCAGGACGCATTGCGGGACAGGAAGTGACGGCGCGGGCCGCGGCCGAGGAAGGAGGAAGTGGATGTAAAGGTGAGTATATTATCCTCTGTAAAAAGGTAAGTAAAAAAAAAAAAAAAACCCGGGAATATCCAATTCTGGCTCATGGAAGGATAAGGAAGCAGATGCCATAAAATGTAAAGGCATGATTTTCTGCCCGGAACTCCGCTTTAATGGACCATAGCCACAGGTGGCTCTGATAAAGAGGGGATACTCTTTGAAATGCGTAAACTTACGAAGCCAATGCAGTGGATCAAGCAACAATGTATTGATGATGCCGATGATTTTGATGAGCTTGAGGTTCAAAGTTGTTTGTGAGTATACATCTATTTTGTTTTTATCAATATATGGTTTCTTAAGGTAATGTGCTAGGCTGTGCACCCTCTCATTTTTGCTTTTCTAGTACTATGGTATTGGGGCATCCCCAGTTTGAAAGTGTTACTAAACCCACAGCAGTAAAATCATTCTATATGCAGTAAAGCATGCTTGTTATACTCACTGTGGAACCTCATTGTGTAAAATGGCTGTTTGATCCTGTCTTCTCTAATCCTCCACTTTTCCCACTGTCCCCAATCCAGCTTCTGATAAAATAGAGCCTTGGGGGCACTCTGCACATGCTCAGTTTGGTGTGTATTGCTTTTCCTGGGAGGGTGCATGTAATCATCGCATGGGCCAATCAGCACTGTCCAGATAGAGGGTCAGGGGTCATGCAGCCTTAAAGGACAGTCAGAGTAGAATGGAAACTCCTCCTACAAGCTTTAACTAGACAATAGGGGTGATTTACAAAAGGCAAATAGACTGTGCACTTTATAAAGGGCAGTTGCAGTCTGCAAGTGCAGTTGCTTTAGAGCTAAGTAAACGAGGTAAAGCTTCACTTTGCAAAGAATGCAGAAATCACGTGCAAGAAAAAAATAAACCAAAACAGCATTTTTTGCTGGCACATGATTGGATGATGAAAGTCAACAGAGCTTCTGCTCATTTACTAAGCCCTGGAACTATTGCTCTCGCAGAGTGCAACTACACTTTGCGAAGTACATAGTGTATTTTATTTTAGTAAATCAACCTCAAAGTATCTCTGCCCTGTCCTTGTTATTCTTTGCATTTCTTGTTGTTCCAGGATTCTATAGCTAGTTTTAGCTTAGGGCTCAAAAACAAGCATTCTTTAGAGCCAGATTAGGCTTCCAGTGGCCACGCTGCGATTATAGGCTTACAGGTCTGGTTGCATGTCAGATGAGAAACTATTAGGGAGGGAGTAAAGCGCAGAATAGATAGTTGGACTCTAAGCTCCAGTGCCACACTACAATTTCTGCCAGTGAGAAGCTCCATTACAAGCTGGTTGGACAACAGTTCGAGGATCTCCCCATAGCCGAAGATCTTGTCTTCAGGTCTCTGACACAAAGACAGATGCTACAATCCTCAGGGGTCCCTGCAACTGGACTTTGTTGCAACATTTATCTGAAATTATCTCTAATAATAATTATATATACCCGAATATATGTGCACGGTTCCACCAGGACTCCTACTGGGGCCTTCGCAGATAATACCTGTTTGTACACTGGATGTATGCACTGTTATTAATACTTTCTTATATAAAGCTTGCATTATTTCTATACTGGTGTGCATCTTTATGCCTGTAGTTGCTTGTTGCAGTAGTTCTTTGATTCCCACCAGAGATGTATAGTAACTAAGTAGAACTACTTCACTACTGTACTTAAGTACCGAAAGGCGGTATCTGTACTTTCCTAGAGTAGAATTTTTTTCTCCTACTTCCACTTTTACTTCACTACATTTTTTCGATGATTTCATTACTTCTACTCCGATATTTTTTTTTTTTTTGTGCTGTATAGTTACTTGTTACTATTATAAAAATTACCACTGCCAGAACAGTAGATGGCAGGTTACATGAAGCTCAAAACATGTGTATTATCAGCGCATACGAAAATAAATGCTACTGTATGTATAAATAAAAGCTGCATTTGAAATAATAAAAAACAATATTATGTTCAAACTTTTGACTTCTTTCTTTAATAATTACATAACACAGTACTTGTACTTTTACTTTCAGTACTTGAGTAGCAATTTTTTTTTCAAAACTATTGGTAATTTTACTTTCAGTACTTGAGTAGAAAAATTTTTAAAAAAACTACTTGCGATACTTAAGTACAAAAAATGTTGAATACTTTAGTACTTCTACTCAAGTCACTTTTTGATCGAGCACTTCCACTTCTACTCAAGTCACTTTTTGATCGAGCACTTGTACTTTTACTCAAGTATGGGTTTCGAGTACTTTATACAACTCTGCCAATTACTTTGATTGGATTCCTGATTAATTTCCCAGGAAGGGAATCCCCTCTGGTCATAGAGGCCCTGTACTGGGTGGAGGCACTGCCAAATGTTTTATTAATCCCACTCTTCCCCTTAGCGAAGGTTCTGGTTCTCTTATTTTAGCTCAATATATTTTTTTGGGAAGGCCATTCTTCAAACCCCCCCCCCCCCCCCCCCCCAAACAGAGGGCTACAAGAGTGTGTTACTGACAGGATCACTAGGTGAAAAAAAAGGAAGAAGAGTCTGTTAAAAGAAAAGTAAAGCAGTCACTTTATCTAGGGATGGGTAAGCTGCAATATATGAAATGTTTGTTCTTTGGCTTATACAGACTTTAATCATGCAGCTACAGACCATGTGAACTAGTCATCAGTTAAACGTAAAGAGATCCTGTCAGTCCTTTTAAAAAAATCTTCCAACAAGGTTATACGTGCAAATAAAGATAGAAATTTACTGGAAAAAACAAAATCTGGAACAGTTGTGCATGACAGCCAATCAGTTTCTAGCTTTCATTTTCAAAGCTTAACTAAACAAGCTGAAGCTAGAAGCTGATTGGTTACTATGCACAGCTGCTCAAGATTATGTCTGCTACAGATTAGGTAAACTTTCCCCATTATATTGTATGTATGTTATGTACCTGCAAAATCCCCCCATGTGAAGACTTCCAAAAGATCTGAGATTACTGGCTTGGTGCCAACCTGTTGGATGTGATGTCAGATGCCCCAGCAGTCACTAAAGTGACACTCTGTAGTATTCCTTTTCACTCCTCAATGGAATCTGCATAATGGGTAATGTAGGGAGGTGACAGGAGGGGCAGAGGAGCTGGGCCAGCACAGAGAGTAATTAGACACTCCCATAAGAGGAGAAGATTGTGATGTTCTAGTAGGGAGGAGACTGTGGTGGGTAGTTGACTCTTTCCGGAGCAGTACTATTTTCTAGCAAGTGCAAATGTATATTGCAAATTAATAATAAATCATTTATAGAAAGTGAGCTTTTCCCTGCAATTTTTTAAAATCTGGTGACAGGACAACACAGCGCAACACAGACTGTTCATGAAGATTTGTGTAAAACCATTATTATTATTAATATTAAAAATAAAAATAGTAATAGTAATAAAAATAACCCTTAGCAATCTCATCATGTTTTTCCCCTCTAAGAATTTCAGAAACATTGTCATGGTTTTCTAATTATTTATTCATTATGAGTATTAAAGATATTTATACATAATCTCTACAATTTTCCCATTTTATCAATATTTTTATATTTTTTTCACCTGTAAAAATGTGCAATGCTAATAATGTTGATAATAAGATATAACAGAGTGGAAACAGAAGGTAGGAGTCTGGATTATGCTCCATCGGCCTTGTGATGCCCCTCAGGGGGGTTTTATCAGGTGACTATGATGGATGACAGGAGCGTTTCACGCAGATTCAAATTACAACATCTAGAATGGAAGGGAATCCACAGCTCAGATTCTCCTTACTGATCAGATAACACTTCTAATTAACCCGGAATAGGAAAAGCGTCAACGCTTCTCACTAATGAAGTGGGAATAACATATGGGACAAAGTACCCCCTACTGTAAATTCTAAGAATGTAGGCAGTATGAATAAGCCGCTTGACCAAATAAATATCTCAGGCCTCATATATATACTCATAATTTTCACCACTATATCATACCAATGACAAAAACTAAATAAGTATATATATATATACAAGGTTACAAAATATGAGAGTAATGCAGTATGCAATGATACCTTTTTATTGTACTAACCTAACACCTAAAATACAAGCTTTCAAGAGCTTTCCTTTCTTCCTCAGGTATTGCTTCAGACATGAGAAAGAGGAAAATTCTTAAAAGCTTTTCTTTATAGCTTAAAGCAATTCCAGCAAACAGTTTACCCAGTAAAAACCCCTAGTATTGGTGCCAGTTTATGCACTAATAGCCCCTAGTATTGATGCCAGTTCACGCAGTAATAAAGCCTTGTATTGTAGTATTGGTTCCAGTTTATGCAGTAATAGCCCCTAGTATTGGTGCCAGTTTACGCAGTAATAGCCCCTAGTATTGGTGCCAGTTTATTCAGTAATAGTCCTTAGTATTGGTGCCAGTTTACACAGTAATAACCCCTGATAAAGGTGGCAGTTTATGCAGTAATAGCCCTCAGTATTGGTGCCAGTATATGCAGTAATAGCCCCTAATATTGGTGCCAGTTTACGCAGTAATAGCTCCTTGTATTGGTGTCAGTTTATGCAGTAATAGCCCCTAGTATTGGTGCCAGTTTACACAGTAATAACCCCTAGTTTTGGTGCCAGTTCATGCAGTAATAGCTCCTAGTATTGGTGCCAATTTATGCAGTAATATCCCCTAGTATTGGTGACAGTTTCTGCAGTAATAGCCCTTAGTAATGGTGGCAGTTTATGCAGTAATAGACCCTAGTATTGGTACCAGTTTATGTAGTACTAGCCCCTAGTATTGGTGCCAGTTTGGGCAGTAATAAAGCCTAGTATTAGTGCCAGTTTACACAGTAATAAAGCCTAGTATTGGTGCCAGTTTACTCAGTAATAAAGCCTAGTATTGATGCCAGTTTACGCAGCAATAAAGCCTGGTATTGGTGCCAGTTTACGCAATAATAAAGCCTAGTATTGGTGCCAGTTTATGCAGTAATAAAGTCTAGTATTGATGCCACTCTCTCAGCGAGGAGGAGGTAGGGAGACCCGCCATCCACATTGATAAAGTGTTAGGACCAGCCGCAACAGTTTTATCAACTTCATGGGAGATCTTTATGATGGGTCTCTTGATGCACTAGAGTACAGCGCACCTCTCCATCTGGGACTCCTTCCCTCCACCACACACTGTTGTGAAACTAAGGGGGGAGGCTGCTACAGTGCACCTCTCCATCTGGGACTCATGCCCCTACAGCAGGGGTGCCCAGCCTTTTGAGGAGTGGGGCCACTTTGGTGACTGGGTAACCGGTCGGGGGCCACAATGAGCGGAGCGGACAGATGACAGGTCCATGTCCACTCAGCATATACAGAGCAGACACAGACCGCTCTACTCTATGGGCCCTCCGATCTGATCCACTCAGACAGAAGGGGACTGATCCCCTTCTGTTTTTTTAAGTGGATCGGTTAGGGGATAGGCGGATGTAAACAAGTACAAGTCCATTTACATCTGCCGCTTTATAGAGGTGAATGAAGGGTCCGATTGAGTCACCTGAAAAAAAGAGAGGCTGACCCGATCAGACCGATCACGTGAAAGGGGCCTGAGGCTGCGTTCACATGTATGCTCTACGGTTTACCTACACCTCAACTGACCTCAATATTCACTTCTTCCTCAGGATTCCTGTAGGTACTGCTGGCTGCTGCTGTCCCACGGGCGGGTATGGCTGATGGCTGCTGCTGGCTGTCCTCCAGAGGCTGGTACTGCTGGTGGGTACTGCTGGTGAGTACTGCTGGCAGGTACTGCTGGCATGTACTGCTGGCTGGTACTGCTGGTGGGTACTGCTGGCTCGGACAGCTGACTCCTCTGAGACACCAAAGAAGATGTGACAGGAGTGGTGCTGGAGGAAGCATGCGGCTGCAGCAGAGAGCAGAGCCGATGCTTCCTGTATCGCATTCAATATCACTCCGCCTGTGACAGGAATTGGAACTATACAGGAAGCATCGGCTCTGTTCTTCACAGTGATGCTCGGGGATGGTGGGTCGGGATCCTGCAATCTGGGTTTACCGACCCGCCATTCCCAGAGCAGGAGGTGGTGCTGGGATCCTGTTGAGGGGGCACATGGGGGGGGGAAAGCATAATGTTGGGGGGGGCATGGCCCCCTTTGGCCCCCCTAGTGATGCCACTGTATGAAGTGTGTAATTTCCTGCTGTTATTCTGCAAATATTGGGAGTTAGCAAGAAGCTACTTGACCTACTAAATGTATTGATACAGTATATAACCAAAGACTCCCCTCCAAATTATTAAGTCCAAGAGTTTCCATTAAAGGGAATTGTTAATCATGTCTTGTCCAAGAGTAAAATGAACTGCAGGTTGCACATACTGAAAGGAGGGAGCTGCATTTAAAAGCACAGCACTAAAGGATGAGCGTTCAGATAAGATTCAAGATTACCAATGGATTGCAACAGCTTAGCCAGGCAAAGAGGCTTATTCTACATTAATTCCTGCAACTACATTCAATTAATGTTAAACTTCTTTTGAAAGCAGTAATATAAGGGAAGATTGATAAAATGTTATCCTTTTTCCATTACGTCCACACTACGATGGCAGATTAAAGAGTCTAAAAGGGCGTCTCTGATGGTCGCAGAATGAAAACCGTTCAGCCAGGTAGCCACACTTTCAGAACTGCCCAGCGTTTAAAAGTATCAGCAGGAATTTAGGTCATCGTGGTACAGAATTATAAAGGGGCAGTGTGTACTAAATGCACACCTTAAAATAGCTGAAATCAATCCTCTCTCATTTTTGACTTATGATATTTATGGTATGGTTTTCTCTGTATTGTTAGTGTCCTATGAGTAACCTGTTTGGATATCCCTGTTTAAAACCTAGTCAGTTATTTTTGTTAATTTATCTGTCATTCTAATAATATACATAAAAACATTTTTTTAAAGATTCTTTAGATCAGGGGTCTCAAACTGGTGGCTCTCCAGCTGCTGCGGAACTACAAGTCCCATCATGCCTCTGGCTTTGGGAGACATGCTTGTAACTGTTAGCCTTGCAATGCCTCATGGGAATTTTAGTTCTGCAATGTGACGGTGTTCACCGTCACTGGAATTTAAGGACAGATGGGTGATGGTTTGAATTGCTTCATATTTGTCAGCAAGGTCATTTGTTCCCATTTGCCATGAGGTCTCTGGCCAGGAAGTACAACTCCTAATATGGTCATTCCAGGAAGTTCAATGTGGAGACGGACTGTCTAAACAATGTTGCTTTTGTCTGAGGTGGCTTTCCATTCACCTATTGTCGGGTGTGCTAATGAACTCACCTGCTGTCTGCTAAGGGATGTATTGACACTCAGAGTAATGTGTATCGGGGGCTCGTTAGGGAACCATTGTTCTGTGTCTGGCTATTGTGTACATTGATTGCCCCCTGGGGCTTCTGTCTCATTACACATAACAGTCCTTCTACTCAAGTTATCTGACCAATCCCTGCTGACTCATTTTCAAGTCCTCATTTGCGTGGCGAAAGGAGGACCTGAAGGGGAACTGCAGGTACTTTGCAATTGACCAATAGGAGGGCGGTTGTTGGGGGCAGGATGTTCCAAATTCTGTATAAAAGTGTGCTATGTTCTTCCAATAAATTGTCTTCCTGTTTGAACTTACATACAGCCTGCTTGGTGTTTGTTCTAATGGATTCCGGATGGCACATAGCTGTAGTTCGGATCCCGGATCCTTGGTTGACCGAACCATCAGACGTTGCGATCTGCAAGCTGACTCACTAGAAACAGAGGAGTGTCGGGAGAGCGGAAGCGAGCGAGCAAGGGTCTCGTCACATGCAACATCTGGAGGGCCACCAGTTTGAGATCTCTGCTTTAGATAATTCCTATTTTGAAACCATTAAAGGGACAGATTTTACTGAAAATGGTGATGATTGTTCTAATATTGGATGGGAAATCACATTTTTTGTAGATTCTCTTTGTTATCAGCGTGCATAGAGCCTAAGGAGTTTTGGGCCTTTAAAAATACACCCACTAAGTGGGATGTCACTTAGCCATTGCTAAAGGAACCTCTAGCAACCTCTGGGGGAACCCTATGGTTCAACACACCCTGGTTGAGACTGGCTGCTCTTTGAACTACCAGGGATATTTTGCTGCATTGCTACAGTGCACTGCACTGAACTGAACCTGGAGCATCTATTCTCATTAAGTGTGCTATTACCTCTATTCACAGATGCCAGGGGGGTATGACTGGTCACAGAGGAAAACAAATCAGGAAGCTTGTGGGCAGGTGGCCTACTGTCAGTTTAGTCTCAGTTTGACTGCCCAGGAGAGAGGGGGAGGGTTAACATTCTTCTAACGCCTTCCCTGAGTGTGTTCACAGGTTTTTTGCTGGGGTCCGTCCTCCCTTCCGTGTTGTATAAATGGGGATGAGGTCCAGATCCCAGAGGAGCCAGGACCAAAGAGAACAAGGGGCATTCGCATCAGATGCCCACTCATCAGGACATCCCAAAGATATAGACTTCTCTGAACGAGCATTTCCATGAATGGACTATTCCCGATATTACCTCATCTGTTCAGGTAACCTGGGGCAGCCTTAGTTAGTGTAGCTAGGTTGAGAACATTTATGTATGTTATACATGTTCCACTGAAATCTCAGTAAGTTGTTTCTTCTGCACTAAGTCTGGTCTGAAGATACTCAAAGGGGTGCATGTTGGGTCTTGGCATATTCCTAAAGAACCTGGGTCTGTTAAAGCCCCATGGGGTATGTTTATGTAACCAAGAGCCGGCTATTATTACCTGAAATTCAGAAGACACTGTGCAGCATTGCTGCTGTGAAGCTGTTTACTCCTAGTGTTTGGCCTGGACTCTGTGCTGTCACTTCCTGAATGTAGAGTGACTGAGCAAAGCAAAGCAAAGCATCTTGGGATGAGTAGTTCAGGAAGCTGGGGTTTTACTTTTAGCTGGACTATTTTGAACTACAACTACCAGCCGGCTGGGAGAGAAGAACAGACTGCTGGGAGAGCTTATAAAAAGGCTGTCCTGGGGCTAGATCACTTTCTTGGGACCCTGGTCTGGATCTGTAAACCAGGACTCTGTGTCTGAGGGTACTGTGGCTGAGTCGCGGCTTGAGCAAGGAAGAGTCATCATGTGCTGACAACATCTCCCTACTGTTCTGTGGCAGCCTGGAGGCCGCTCCTGCATAGTTGCCAACATTTAAAAAAAATTTCCAGGAACACTTTGCAGCACAGCTATCAATTACCACACCCACTTCCCTGAAGCTCCACCCACTCTGCATAATTAATCTTGCCTACTTAATCTACAGGCGCTTCCAGGGACAACAGAAATTACCTGGGACAGGCTCCTATTTGCAGGGACTGTCCCAGGAAAAAATGGACAGTTGGCAAGTATGCTCCTGCTCCATCTGTACCAGATCCAGTTGGATCGCAGCACGGTGCGATAGAGTTCAGATGCCATTCCCTGAGCCAGGACCCTGAGGGAAATCCTGTAAAGCCTTCAACTTTGTCATCATCATCATCAGTTACAGTATCAGAGAGCTGGCACTTGCCCATCTACTCCTGATAGACACTGCATGCAGACGTTGCCTCTTCTCACATTGCTTATACCTGTAGAACTCCAAGACACAGTACACCTAAGCAAGCAGCCACAGTGTTCACTTCACAGGCATACTCTTCATCTCTTGCTTGTAAGAATTTACCAGTTTTAGTTGCTTTGCTCTGCCATTCAGGATTTGTTCTAATACAACTCACCTGAGAACTAGAGATGTATAGAACTGTTCGCCGGCGAACAGTTCCCGGCGAACTTAGCATGTTCACGTTCGCCGCTGCCGGCGAACATATGCGATGTTCGGTCCGCCCCCCATAAGACATCATTGAGGCAAACTTTGACCCTGAACTTTACAGTCAGCAGACACATTTCCAGCCAATCAGCGTACCTCCCTCCCACACCCTCCCACCTCCTATAAATAAGCAAGGGCAGCATCCATCTTAGATCATTCTGAAGCAGTGTGTGTAGTGAGAGTAGGGAGAGCTGCTGCTGCTGCTGCTGCTGCTGTTAAGCTAGGGACAGTTAGTCAGTGTTCCTGGTCTTGCAGTGTTCTTGGTCCACTACTGCTGTAATATCAGCACCCCAAAAAGCCCTTCTAAGGGCTGGTATTTGTGTTTTTTTTTTTTTTTATATATATATATATATATATACCTAGCGTCCCCAAAAGCCCTTTAAAGGGCTGGTAATTGAGTTGTTTCTTCATATATATATATATCTATATCTATCTAGTGTCCCCAAAAGCCCTTTTAAGGGCTGGTAATTGAGGATTTTTTTATTTATATATATATATACATATATATATATATATATAGTGTCCCCAAAAGCCCTTTCAAGGGCTGGTAAGGTAATAGATTTTTTTCTTTATATATATATATATATATATATATATATATATATCTATTGTACACTGCAGTTGCCTGCCCGCTGTGTGTGAGAGGCCACAGACCTACCACAGACTGTACTGTGTGCACACCACACTCATTTCGGGTGGCACAGGCACAGTACCTGGCATTTTAAAAAATATTTTTTTTTCTCTGTCATAATTGCAGTGAGTGCTGTGTCAGGTCCACAGAGTGCACTGTACCCACTGCAGTGCACTGCCCACCACTGATATATATACGTTGGCACAGCATCTTGTTGCAATAAATTGAAAAAAAAAATATTTTTTATTATTGCAGTTGCCTGGGCTGCCAGTGACTGTCAGGTCCACAGAGTGTACTGTGCCCACTGCAGTGCCACTGTGTGCCCACCCACCACTGATATATAAGGTGGCACAGCAGCTTGCAAAGTAAAAAAAAAATATATATTTTTTTAAATTGCAGTTGCCTGGGTGCCAGTGACTGCTGTCAGGTCCACAGAGAGTGTACTGTGCCACTGCCCACCCACCACTGATATATAAGGTGGCACAGCAGCTTGCAAAGTAAAAAATATATATATATTTTTTTAAATTGCAGTTGCCTGGGTGCCAGTGACTGCTGTCAGGTCCACAGAGAGTGTACTGTGCCACTGCCCACCCACCACTGATATATAAGGTGGCACAGCAGCTTGCAAAGTAAAAAAATATATATATATTTTTTAAATTGCAGTTGTCTGGGTGCCAGTGACTGCTGTCAGGTCCACAGAGAGTGTACTGTGCCACTGCCCACCCACCACTGATATATAAGGTGGCACAGCAGCTTGCAAAGTAAAAAAAAATATATATATTTTTTAAATTGCAGTTGCCTGGGTGCCAGTGACTGCTGTCAGGTCCACAGAGAGTGTACTGTGCCACTGCCCACCCACCACTGATATATAAGGTGGCACAGCAGCTTGCACTCATAGTACAACAGTAACAACACATTAAAAAAAAAATGACAGGCAGAGGCAGGCCACCCCGCAAGGGCCGTCGTGGTCGTGGTGCTGTGATTTCCTTAGGCTCTAGAATAATGCCCAGTGTTCAGAGGCCACCACAGCCCCTGAACTCAAAAAATTCTGAGGCCATAGTTGACTGGCTTACACAGGACACCCAATCGTCTACAGCTTCCGCTCGGAACCTTAATGCACCATCCTCCTCCAGCTCAGCTTCGGGCACCTCTCAATTTACCACTCGCCAGCCCGCCGGCACCACCACCAACACTAGCACCACAGCCGCTTCACTTGATCCGTCAGAGGAGTTATTTTCACATCAGTTTGAAGAAATAAGTGATGCGCAACTATTAGTGCCAGAGGATGTAGATAACGGGGATATGTCTCAGTCAGGCAGCATTATACACATGGACGTACATTGTGATGATGATGATGTTGTACCTGCTGCTGCTGCCTTTGCTGAGTTGTCAAGTGAAGCGGCTGATGATGACGATGTGTCTGTGGATGTCACCTGGGTGCCTGCTCGAAGAGCAGAAGAAGAGGGGGAAAGTTCAGATGGGGAGACAGAGAGGAGGAGGAGACGAGTTGGAAGCAGGGGGAGGAGGTCATCGCAAGGAGCTAGTGGCGCAGTCAGACAGCATGTAGATTCGGCACCCGGGGTCAGCCAGACAGCACGCCAATCAACGCAAGCTGTTGCCACCACCAGAATGCCGTCCTTGCAAAGCTCAGCAGTGTGGCATTTTTTTTGTGTGTCTGCCTCTGATATCAGCGATGCCATTTGTAACCTGTGCCAAAAGAAACTGAGTCGTGGGAAGTCCAACACCCACCTAGGTACAACTGCTTTGCGAAGGCACATGATCTCACATCACAAACGCCTATGGGATCAACACATGAGTAAAAGCAGCACACAAACTGAAAGCCACCATCCTCCTCCTGGTCCAGCATCTTCAGCCACGTCAACCACTGCTGTCCTCCATGCCCCCTATCAACAACCCGCCCCTCCGCCTCTCACCTTCAGCAGTTCCTGCTCATCACCTGCCCACAGTCAGGTGTCTGTGAAGGAAATGTTTGAGCGCAAAAAGCCAATCTCGCAGAGTCACCCCCTTGCCCGGCGTCTGACAGCTGGCTTGTCGGAACTCTTAGCCCGCCAGCTTTTACCATACAAGCTGGTGGAGTCTGAGACCTTCAAAAAATTTGTCGCTATTGGGACACCGCAGTGGAAGGTACCCGGCCGAAATTATTTTTCACAAAAGGCAATCCCCAACCTGTACTCTATTGTGGAAAAGGAAATCATGTCACGTCTGGCACACAGTGTTGGGGCAAGGGTCCATCTGACCACTGATAGCTGGTCTGCAAAGCATGGTCAGGGCAGGTATATAACGTACACTGCGCATTGGGTAAACCTGCTGGCGGCTGCCAAGCATGGAATGCGTGGCTCTGCTGCAGAGGAGTTGGTGACACCGCCACGACTTGCAGGCAGGCCTGCTGCCACCTCCTCTACTCCTCCTACTCCATCCTCTTTGCTAACCTCCTCGGCTGAGTCCTCTTCTGCTGTTGCGTCTTGCTCCACACCAACTGCACCCCCCCAGCTCCCCAGGGGCTATTCCACATGCCGGATACGACAGTGTCACGCTGTCTTGGGGTTGACTTGCCTGAAAGCAGAGAGTCACACCGGACCAGCACTACTGTCCGCCCTGAATGCACAGGTGGATCAGTGGCTGACCCCGCACCAACTGGAGATCGGCAAAGTGGTGTGTGACAACGGGAGCAATTTGTTGGCGGCATTGAATTTGGGCAAGTTGACACATGTGCCGTGCATGGCACATGTGTTGAATCTGATTGTGCAACGTTTTGTGCAGAAGTACCCAGGCTTACAGGACGTCCTCAAGCAGGCCAGGAAGGTGTGTGGCCATTTCAGGCGTTCCTACACGGCCATGGCGCACTTTGCAGATATTCAGCGGCGAAACAACATGCCAGTGAGGCGCTTGATTTGCGACAGCCCGACACGTTGGAATTCAACACTGCTAATGTTCGACCGCCTGCTCCAACAAGAAAAAGCGGTCAACGAGTATTTGTATGACCGGGGTGCTAGGACAGCCTCTGCGGAGCTGGGTATTTTTTTGCCACGCTACTGGACGCTCATGCGCAATGCCTGTAGGCTCATGCGTCCTTTTGAGGAGGTGACAAACCTAGTGAGTCGCACTGAAGGCACCATCAGCGACATCATCCCATATGTTTTTTTCCTGGAGCGTGCCCTGCGAAGAGTGCTGGATCAGGCCGTAGATGAGCGTGAAGAGGAAGAGGAAGAGTTGTGGTCACCATCACCACCACCAGAAACAGCCTTACCATCGATTGCTGGACCTGCGGCAACACTGGAAGAGGAGTGTGAGGAAGAGGAGTCAGAGGAGGAATGTGGCTTTGAGGAGGAGGAACACCAACCACAGCAGGCATCCCAGGGTGCTCGTTGTCACCTATCTGGTACCCATGGTGTTGTACGTGGCTGGGGGGAAGAACACACCTTCAATGACATCAGTGAGGACGAGGAATTGGACATGAGTAGCTCGGCATCCAACCTTGTGCAAATGGGGTCTTTCATGCTGTCATGCCTGTTGAGAGACCCTCGTATAAAAAGGCTGAAGGAGAACGACCTGTACTGGGTGGCCACGCTACTAGACCCCCGGTATAAGCAGAAAGTCTGTGACATGTTACCCAATTACCGGCAGTCGCAAAGGATGCAGCAGCTACAAAATAAGTTAAAAACTATGCTCTACACAGCGTATAAGGGTGATGTCACAGCACAACGGGAATCCAACAGGGGAAGAGGTGAAAGTAATCCTCCTCCTACCACCACAACCACGCCGGCAAGGACAGGACGCTTTACAGACGTCTTGTTGATGGAGGACATGCGGAGCTTTTTTAGTCCTATGCATCGCCACAGCCCTTCGGGGTCCACCCTCAGAGAACGACTCGACCGACAGGTAGCAGACTACCTTGCCTTAACTGCAGATATCGACACTCTGAGGAGCGATGAACCCCTTGACTACTGGGTGTGCAGGCTTGACCTGTGGCCTGAGCTATCCCAGTTTGCCATTGAACTTCTGGCCTGCCCCGCTTCAAGTGTGCTGTCAGAAAGGACCTTCAGCGCAGCAGGAGGTATTGTCACTGAGAAGAGAAGTCGCCTAGGTCAAAAAAGTCTTGATTACCTCACGTTTATTAAGATGAATGAGGCATGGATCCCGAAGGGACTGACAGTGGGGGATGCATTTGACTAAAAAAGGCCTGGTGATGACTGAGATGCCTTGGCCTAAAAATGGTCCACACGCTGCTGTATATAATCATTCTCTGCATGCCGGATGACTTACGTGACGTCTCCGCCACCAACTACGGTTCAAGCAGCAATGTTTTAGTGCACTTTCTGCCTTAAAACCTCAATTTTTCAGGCCGCTGCTACAGCAGCGGCTGCAACAATACCTACTTTTTCATGCATGTGTACATGCCTAATTTTTCTGGCCTCTGGTGCTACACTGTGGCTGCAAAAAAACAAAAAACAAAAAAAAAGGCACATACATGTGTCAATTCCCCTTCGTGATCGTTACCTTGTCGTGGTGAAGGGGCTTGCGTATCACAATGAAGCGATCACCTCTAGGATTGTGTTGGCACACCCCAGATGATAAGGTCGTTGCTTCATTGTGTACAGACCAAAAGCGATCCGCAGGATAATTTTTCATAAAAAAAAACATTCATTTTCTTTCATTCTTTCTGCGGAGCTGGGTATTTTTTGGCCGCGTTACTGAATGCTCATGAACAATGGCTGTAGGCTCATGCGTCCTTTTGCGGAGATGACAACCCTGGTGGTCAGTCGAACCCAAGGCAACATCATCGACCTCATCCCATATGCGTTTTTTCTGGAGCGTGCCCTGCGAAGAGTACTGGATCAGGCTGTAGATGAGCATGAAGAGGAAGAGTTGTGGTCCTCATCACCACCAGAAGCAGCCTTGTCGTTGTCAATTGCTGGACCTGTGGCAACGCAGAGAGAGGAGTCTGAAGAAGAGAAGTCAGAGGAGGAAGGTGGCTTTGAGGAGGTGGAATACCAGCCACAGCAGGCGTCCCAGGGGGCTTGTTCTCACCTTTCGGGGACCCTTGGTGTTGTATGTGGCTGGGTGGAGGAAGAGACCTTCAATGATGTCAGTGAGGACAAGGAACGGGACATGGCTAGCTTGGTATCCAACCTTGTGCAAATTGGGAGTTTGCGGTTGTGCAAATGGACTGACTGACTGTTAAACGGGGAGTTTGGTCTGTCAGAGTTTGGTCTGTCACTGTGAAGCGGGCGACGGGCGTAACCCTTACACTACTTGACCGATAAAACATCATACCTGATCGTATTCACACACTGGATGTTTTAGTGCTGGTTTACACTGCCGCTACCACTAAAGTAGCGTCGCTTCCAGTGCGACTTTGGCGCGACTTAGCGCGACTTTGGCGCGACCTCATCGCGAGGTGACTTTTTATTTGGCCAATCACAATATCATGTTTTGTGACCGTCACCTAATTTCCTTTTCCTGTTTTTTGTTTTACATATTTCCCCATGTGTGCAGTGTTGTCTGTGTCATAGCTCAACTGATAGGCATGTTTGCCTTGGCATATCATATTTCAGCTTGCCAGAAAGAAAAAAAGACAGCTGGAAAGACACTGCATTAGTTTTCTACTAAAAATCATAAGACAAATGCTGTTTTTTTTGGGTTGTGGACATACTACAGAGCTGAAACTTGACAGGTACACTTTTTAGACCCCCCAGACACTAAATACAAAAAATGACATGCCTGCCTAAAAAAATGCCCGATAAATGCCTGCAAGAGAAAAAGACAGCCGCAGAGAAGCCGTATTCCTGAAAATATAAGAAAAATGCTGTTTTTTAGGGGTTCTGGACATGCTACAGAGCTGAAACTTGACAGGTACACTTTTGTGACCCCCCAGACACTAAATACAAAAAATGACATGCCTGCCTAAAAAAATGCCCGATAAATGCCTGCAAGAGAAAAAGACAGCCGCAGAGAAGCCGTATTCCTGAAAATATAAGAAAAATGCTGTTTTTTAGGGGTTCTGGACATGCTACAGAGCTGAAACTTGACAGGTACACTTTTGTGACCCCCCAGACACTAAATACAAAAAATGACATGCCTGCCTAAAAAAATGCCCGATAAATGCCTGCAAGAGAAAAAGACAGCCGCAGAGAAGCCGTATTCCTGAAAATATAAGAAAAATGCTGTTTTTTAGGGGTTCTGGACATGCTACAGAGCTGAAACTTGACAGGTACACTTTTTAGACCCCCCAGACACTAAATACAAAAAATGACATGCCTGCCTAAAAAAATGCCCAATAAATGCCTGCAAGAGAAAAAGACAGCCGCAGAGAAGCCGTATTCCTGAAAATATAAGAAAAATGCTGTTTTTTAGGGGTTCTGGACATGCTACAGATCTGAAACTTGACAGGTACACTTTTGTGACCCCCCAGACACTAAATACAAAAAAGGGCATGCCTGCCTAAAAAAATGCCCGATAAATGCCTGCAAGAGAAAAAGACAGCCGCAGAGAAGCCGTATTCCTGAAAATATAAGAAAAATGCTGTTTTTTAGGGGTTCTGGACATGCTACAGAGCTGAAACTTGACAGGTACACTTTTGTGACCCCCCAGACACTAAATACAAAAAATGACATGCCTGCCTAAAAAAATGCCCGATAAATGCCTGCAAGAGAAAAAGCCAGCCGCAGAGAAGCCGTATTCCTGAAAATATAAGAAAAATGCTGTTTTTTAGGGGTTCTGGACATGCTACAGAGCTGAAACTTGACAGGTACACTTTTTAGACCCCCCAGACACTAAATACAAAAAATGACATGCCTGCCTAAAAAAATGCCCGATAAATGCCTGCAAGAGAAAAAGCCAGCCGCAGAGAAGCCGTATTCCTGAAAATATAAGAAAAATGCTGTTTTTTAGGGGTTCTGGACATGCTACAGAGCTGAAACTTGACAGGTACACTTTTTAGACCCCCCAGACACTAAATACAAAAAATGACATGCCTGCCTAAAAAAATGCCCGCTAAATGCCTGCAAGAGAAAAAGCCAGCCGCAGAGAAGCCATATTCCTGAAAATATAAGAAAAATGCTGTTTTTTAGGGGTTCTGGACATGCTACAGAGCTGAAAATTGACAGGTACACTTTTTAGACCCCCCAGACACTAAATACAAAAAATGACATGCCTGCCTAAAAAAATGCCCGCTAAATGCCTGCAAGAGAAAAAGCCAGCCGCAGAGAAGCCATATTCCTGAAAATATAAGAAAAATGCTGTTTTTTAGGGGTTCTGGACATGCTACAGAGCTGAAACTTGACAGGTACACTTTTTAGACCCCCCAGATGCTAAATCCAAAGAAATTTTTTATTTTTATTTTTTTTTAATTTTTCCAATAATTGGCTCTCTATCAAAAAATTATAATTTTTAAGAACTTTTTTTTGCGTGATCCCTCTCCGGCATGCCACAGTCCAGGTGTTAGTCCCCTTGAAACAACTTTTCCATCACTATTGTGGCCAGAAAGAGTCCCTGTGTGTTTTAAAATTCGCCTGCCTATTGAAGTCTATGGCGGTTCGCCCGGTTCGCCGGTTCGCGAACATTTGCCGATGTTCGCGTTCGCCGTTCGCGAACCGCGAATTTTAGGTTCGCGACATCACTACTGAGAACTAGCTGAAGATCTAAAGACTTCACCTATTTAAAAAAACGGAACTATAATCAACCTCCCCGAAGGGATTTCTTTCACTGTGCACAAAGAGCCTTGGCTTTGCCTGGAACTTTGTCTTTAAAGAAGCAGGTTAAATCCTTTGAGTTAAATAGTTTGTTGAAAGTACAGCCCGGAGAAAAATATCAAACAAATAGGCGCAGGGCTAGCAAGACTGGGCCAGCAGTGGAATTGGCCTAGTAAGGGTTAACAAAGTCAGGCAGTTTGTGGGGTTTCTCTTCTATTGGCCAATGTGAGTTTAAGGGGAGTGGCTGTAGAGGGGGGAGTTAGCTTACTGCAGTTTTTCCTGGGCATCAGTTCAGCATGGGTGGAGGAGCATTCCCGCCCACCCCTACATTGGAATGTCTGTTTAATGTGCTTGTTTGCTGATTTTATGGTTGGGGGTCTTTGGAGGTGTTTCTGGTAAAACCTGCTGTAATTATCAGCTGAGGGACCCATCTAAGGTATGGAGTCACCTGGGGAATGCCAGTTAATAGATGGGTTAACTGGTAGTTTAAATTGGGAGGTATCTGCTGTGTGTTGAGGTCGTTCCCGAGCCGGTGGTGCGGCTGGGGACAGTTAAGAGTTACACAGATACAAAAATGGTACTTGATATTTGGGGCCTCCAAAGATCGGCAACCTTATGTTATCTTTTATTATACTATTTTGGTTCCTGTTCTAAGGAACGTGTTATGTATATTTTGTTACTGGTTAATAAATGGGCATATTGGCCAATTTTACTCCAATAACGGTGTCTGTGTATTTATTGCAGGAAGTTTATTTAAGGGGTTGGGATTTTGGGATAAGGGTTATGGTAAGTGTCATAATTACATCTGGGGTGCCTTAGTCATGTTATGCAATTTATCACATTACTTGCGCCTGTGGGTTGAGGTACAAGAGAGAGAGAGGTCTGACATAGCTAAAAGTGATTCCCCTGCCCATCGTCTGCCTGTTCACATAGCCCTCGTATGCCTAAACAAGGTTTTGTCTGTATCGAATTGTTCTCTATATTTTTGTTATCAGATATTATTTGCTGCCATTGCTTCTTTTTACCATCAGTGACGCTTCACCTGAGGTATTTCTAATAAGTACAAGTTTATGTTGTTCACCTTTTAAATGTCTTTATTGCACCAGTTAATAAACCTTAACTGTTTCACTAGTCATGTGTGTGTCTCTGATTACCTGTGCTATTGGTAATAATGACTAAACCCAGGGTGTCAGAGGACTTGCAGGGTTGGGACAACCAGTGGGGTACAAATTCTACCAGCGGCCCTCACGAGTGACACCATTACAAAAGATTAACCTGCAAGGCTAAGAAGAGGAGGTAGTTACTATGGGTAGCTGCACAGAAGAACAGCTACAGCAATTAGTCATTTGGTGTGGTACCATGTTAGCTGAGAGGTCCTCCAGTAGTGAGGGCCTTGATACTCTGTCACCCTCCCTAGCTGTCCATCTAATCCGGTCACCGGGAGCAGACTAGCATTACAGAGATCGAAGGCCTGATCACTAGGTACAGAGAAGGAAAGGCATGCATGGAGCCCGCTTCGTGTTCAGTGAAACTCCATTCTGTTACTGGGAGTGAGGTAGTAGTGGTACGTTGGACTGGTGGAGTGGGTATGACTCTGCACATCCCTCCGAATGCAACATATACATCTTATCAAGTGTGTAGTGAACAAGCACGTAGCAGTCGTGTGAAATGCATCTACTGTCCTACCCTGCTGTTCCTTGTACCACTTATGTGAATAAAGAACTTTTCTTCATTGGATTTCGTGGTGGTGTGCGACCATTTTCTTCTTTTATGCTTCTCCTGGTGGCGAGCCGAGGTTCAGCACCTACCTTGAATCGTGGACTTTGACTAGCCTGAGCGGTGTTATCTCTCTTCATTAGTGACATGGGACTGAACATCTTTAGGAGAAACGCCATACTTTTATGATATACAAGTGGCTCAACTCTGATTGGGAACTGCCTTAGTGTTTGATTCTTTACATGACCGCAGCCTCCGCCTGATGCCAGGCATTGGTGAGCACACCATCAGATGAGGTGTTACCCCATGTGCATGGGTGCAGCCAGACCCCACACACAACTTAGGAAAATTTCTCCCATCAAGCGCTATGTCACTGTGTCCTGTAATGAGGAAGGGGGTCAGTGGAAGAAACTACGCCCTCCAGGGGTTGAGATGCTATCTTTTTTTTTTTTATAATTTTATTGTTTTTTTCAACAAAAAATACAAAACATCCACGTATAATACAATCCAAAAACACTTTGACAATCCTTGTTACTTGTCTGTCCATATAACATGAGAAAGAATACCCTCCCATACGTTCACCCCAGCTTCCACCGAACCCAAAAAAGAAAAAAAAAAAAAAATATCAACCATCATCCAGACCCACCACCCACAATTTTTATACATAATTTATTCAAAATAGAAGACTACAAACTGTAGATTATATAAATATAGTGCAAAACTTACTAAAATATACCAAACTCAAAACCATCTCCAACAATCCAACTCGTGTATACTACCCTACCTTCCCCTCCCTCTACCCCCGAAATAGGAGATACGAGAGAGAATGGAGGTAGGGGAGAGAAAAAAAAAAAAAGTGATATCAACCCCTATACAAATCGACCACCATTTTCTTACACATTTTGTTAAAGAAAATTGCAATTTAAAAATTATGAATATAAAAGTGAGACAAACTTAGGTATGTTACTCCCCGAACCAATACCCTCTAGCCCTCCTCCTTGTGCTACTCCTCTTCCCCCTACCTCCACCCTCACCCCTGACTCAAAAAAAAAAAAAAAAAAAATTTGGGATCCAGTGTCCCCCTGAGCTCCGAACCCCCTCCCTATCTGCTACCAAGCGTTAATATATCCCCTCCAACCCATAGCGAGACCATAACACAAAAAAAAAAAAAAACTATCTCCCCTCCCCCACCGGGACAGGCCACACTCTATCCACTACATGTGTCTGATCCCCAACCCTCAGGCCCTCTATCCATCTCATCCCTCTTCCTCACCATCTCCTCGAACCCTTAAATATTCTTCTGAGGAAGTGTATGCATTCCAAGGCTGCCAAGTCTTACTCAATTTCTCCTCTCTCCCATTGCGTGCCGCTATCAATGTTTCCATTCGGTGTATTTCATTCACCTTTGAGTACCAAGTATGTATGGCAGGCGGATTGGTTTGTCTCCATGCCCCCGGAATACATGCTTTAGCTGCATTAAGTAAATGACTCACAAGTGAGTTTCTATATTTCCCAATTGATAGCTTTGTCGCCTGTAAAAGACATAAAGCCGGATCCCCTCCCACCTCGACTGCAGTAAGTTTTTTAACCACTTTCGCTACCTCTGACCAGAAACCCCTAATCCGCGGGCATGACCAGAAAATGTGGAGCAATGATCCACCTCCCTCTCCACATCTCCAACAATTGTCTGGGTTTTTCCTGTTCATTTTATGCAAAATTGCTGGGACTCTGTACCATCTTACCATTATTTTGTAACTAATCTCCTGGTATTTATTAGCTATGGATGCCTTGTGTGTAAGTGCTAGTATTTTTTTTTTTTGTTGAGAGCTAAAGTTAACTCCAAGATCTCGCTCCCATTTACCCAAAAAAGTCAATGTTTGTTCATTCTGCCCTTTAGATAAGAGGGCATAAAAAAACGATAAGGCGTGTGGAATTGGACTACCACCTCTACATAGGGATTCAAAGGGGGTCAACGGTCGAGGGGAATATCCCTGTTTTTGTAAATTACTAAGATAATGTTTAATTTGAAATGCAGAGAACGCATCCAAGGTCTCTTCTGACCAGGAGACTATCTCCCTCAAGGTGGGAGGGTTCTCCCGGCACCATATGTCTATTAACCGAATTTTATCACTTCGGGCAAGGTTTCTTATCTTCCCCTTCGAACAACCTGGAGGAAAGTCCACGTTTCCCACTAACGGCAGCATTGGAGAGATTGTGGGTGCGATTCTGGCATTTCTTTGTATATGTCTACATACCTTGATTGTGGTCCCTATCAGCGGATGAGATAGTAATGGGTCATCCCTTGGCACTGGGACCCATGGGGCCAAAGGGACTGGTCGATCTGTTATCTCATTTTCCAGGTTCACCCATTGTTTAGTTAGTGAATTACTATGCCAATCCAGCACCCGCGTAAGGTGTACCGCCCTATGGTAACGCTTTAAGTCCGGCAGCCCTATTCCCCCTTCACTCTTAGGTCTAGAGAGAGTATTTATACCTATCCTCTGGGATTTTTTAGCCCATATGAATGTTCTCAATAGAGTTCTCAATTGCGTAAAAAAATTTTCTTGTATTTCTATTGGTAGTGCCTGTAATAGGTACAATAGTCGTGGAAGTACATTCATCTTCCACGCACTACTCCTTCCGAACCACGTTAGTGCCAGGGACTGCCATTTCAGAGTATCTCCCCTCAAGGTTTTCATTAGAGGAGGGAAATTAGCCTCGAACATGTCTTCTACTTTAGATGTAATATGTACCCCAAGATATACTAATGAGTCTTTTGCCCACTTAAGAGTATAGAGAGGTTGTAACTCCCTCCATTTATCCCAGGGGATTGAAATATTTAATGCCACTGATTTTGTTAAATTTACTCTGAAGTAGGAGAAGTTCCCATATTCCTGCATTGCCCCCAGTATTAATGGTAACATTTGCTCCGGCTTTGTTATGAAAAAAATTAAATCATCTGCGCAGTGGCGTAGCGTGGGTTGTCAGCACCCGGGGCAAGGCAAGTAATTTGCGCCCCCTAACCTGCGGACTTTTAGTACTCTCCGAGTCCCTTCCTACAATAGCATTGACCAGCCTGATTCCTATACTGACCTACCAGTCCACTACGCTAACATACCTGATTCCTGTACTGGCCACTACACTGACCTACCTGTCAACGACACTGACCCTTACAATGACCTACCTGATTCCTACCTGACCACTACACTGCCCACTACACTACACTGGCCACTACACTGCCCACTACACAGAGGACACCACCGCGTCATCGAGCCCTTACAAGGGGCGGGTCGGGGAGGCTTAGAGGAGGCGGGACGGAGGCACATGCAGGGCTGACTTAGAAGACGGCGAGGCAGGCTCCAGAAGCGAGGCAGGGCTCTGCCAGTGGCCAACCCCGCTGCCGCACATGACAATGTTGGCCCAATCACAGGGTGCCGACCGGCCATCGTTTAGCCTGAAGATGGCGGCTGAAGTGACACGCTAGGAAGAATTTTTAAAGTTTGCTAGAGTGACACTGGCGTGGGATGCGCCCCCCCCCCAAATGTTGCGCCCGGTGCGGCCGGCCCCCCCTGCACCCCCCACGCTACGCCACTGCATCTGCGTAAGCTGCTAATTTATGGTACGTCCCTTTCACCTGAAGGCCCTCAATCTCTAAATCATTCCGAATTTTACATAATAATGGTTCCAATGTCAATATAAAGATTAATGGGGACAACGGGCACCCTTGGCGTGTACCATTTTTAATTTAAAAAAAATTAGACCTCCAACCGTTAACTTTTACCGCTGCTGTGGGTCCTGAATACAGGGCCATGATGCAAGTTTTCATCCACTCCCCTAGTCCAACATGTGACAGGGTGGCCTGGATAAAATCCCAGGCCACCCTGTCAAATGCCTTCTCTGCATCAACAGACAGAAGCATCAATGGCTTCCGTATATTCTGGGCGTATGCTATAGGGTCTATTACCCTAGTCGTATTGTCCCTTGCTTCCCTTGAGGGTACAAAACCCACCTGGTCGTAGTGGATCAGTTGAGGTATAAATGTTATAATTCTGTTTGCAATGATCTTAGAGAATAGTTTCAAGTCTAAATTCAATAGAGCTATAGGGCGGTAATTACCGCATAATGACGGGTCTTTGCCTTCTTTGTGTAAAAGTGAGATATATGCCCACAGACTATCTAATGGCAGAGAGCCTCCCTTCCCAATACTATTGAGATGAACTAATAAGGGAATTTTCAGCTGTGTCCAAAATTGTTTATAGTATGGCAAGGTTAGACCATCTGGGCCCGGGGCCTTATGCGGTTTATTTTGATTTAGAGCATACTCTAGTTCCTCCTCTGATATATCTCCTTCCATTGCCTCCACCTGCTCTTTTTTTAAGGTAGGCATCCCCGAAGTTTCAATATACTCCCGCATTTTTGAACGCAAACATCTGGCCCTTTCGTCTTTATCTCCCCCTATATCTATGTTATACAGGGATTGATAAAACCTCCCAAACTCCTCTACGATTTTCCCTGTCTCTGTGATTTTTCCATCCTGGTTTGATTGTATCTGTGCGATCACTGTCTTTTTTTGGGGTCCCCTAAGAGCCCTGGCCAACATAGCTCCCGGTTTATTAGAGAATTCGTAAAATTGTCTCCTCATCAGAGCCAGACTCTTAACTGTTCTTTGATATAGAAGTTTATTTAGCTCCTCTCTTGTCCTAATAAGTGGTTGCAGGTGTTCCTGCGCCAGTGATTTTTTGTGAACTGCACTCAGCTCACCCATACGCGTCGTCAATTCCGTCACACTTTTTTCATATTCCCTTTTATGGCGAGAGCCCAACTGCATTAACTTCCCCCTAATCACGCACTTGTGTGCTTCCCATACTATAGACGGGGATGTTAACCGATCTATATTTTCCATAAAATAATTTACCAAAGTTGTTTCTACTTCTAGTCTCATCTCCGGGGATTGCAATAGAGATTCGTTTAATCTCCAAGTGGGAGGTTTCGATGGTACAGAGTCCAAATCAATCACCATATGTACAGGCGCATGATCTGAGATAATGGGCATGCCGATAGTGGTAGCCTTGACCCTACCCAGGTCCCCCTGAGGGATCAGGAATCTATCCAGCCTTGAATATGTATTATGCGATGCAGAGAAGTATGAATAGTCCTTCTCCCCGCATGCATAATCCTCCATGGGTCAATTAGATCAAGGAGGGAAAGTTCCCTCCTAAGCCCATTAAGTTTTGCATATGATAAGTGGGAGGAGCCCCGTGACGTATCTAGCAAGGGTTCTGCCACATAATTCCAATCGCCACCCATTATTAAATGCCCCTCCCGGAAGTCCAGTATCAAAGGCAATAATTGCTGTAAGAATGTTAAATGATTAACGTTTGGGAAGTAAACGTTAATCAATGTCACTATCCTTTGTCCTACTGTTCCTTTTATCATAATATATCTACCTTGCGGGTCTACCTTTGATTCCTGGTATGTCCAATCTACTTCCTTTGCTATCACAACACTAACCCCTTTCGACTTTGGGATTGGGGAGGGGGCATGATACACCCATGGAAAATTTCTGTTACACAGTTTAGGTACACTTTCACATTTAAAATATGTTTCCTGAAAAAAAGCAACCTGGGTATGTCCCTTTCTCATATCATTAAGTACCTGCATGCGTTTTTCTGGGGTGGATAACCCCCTTACGTTCAGAGAGGAAAATTTCAGGCCCGCTCTAGCAGCCCTGAGCATCCTGCCCACTCCTTCTTTACTCATATTACTATAGAGGCAGCCCCCGACACCTCCAGAGGGGGGGTGAAGGGGAGTCGGAGAGAGAAAAAAAAAAAAAAAAACCCAGAGGGGGGGATAAAACTTCCCCGCTCGGTGTCTCGCCCTTGGGGGGGATATATCAAAACGCCGATCCTCTGTACCTGCTACCCCTTATTTCCCTATTTGTCAATCTTTGACCTGAAACGCAGCTACGCGCTTATCTAATCTAGGGGCGTGTGGAAGGGTCGCTCATGAGACTTATGTTATATCCGAAAAAAAAAAAGGAAGGAAAACCTATTCCTAAAAAGAAAGACAAAAAACCAATGCAACCAATAACTTCCTCGCTTAGTCTGCGAGCGCGGCTCCCATGAACCCGGTGAGACCGCTCTGATCATACCTTGAGGGGCGGAGATGCGTGAAGGGCCACTCAAATTTAAGGGAATTATTTAAGTCCCTATATTTTACTCAAGCCTCTATCGAGGCATTCTAACTATGTGACCAACTACATTTTTAACAGTATAAATCATATTTCAATTTCCCTTATCTGTTTTATACTAATACATTTACTAGTGGCCCACCCACGCATCCCTCACTCCTACTCACATCCACTGAAATATTCCCCTACTTTGTGTATTCCTTATAAGGACCCCTCGGTGCATCATCTGTGGGGCTATGTCCCCGGGGAGTGTACTACTTTTCCACCCCCCTGGGGAGCCCACCAAACCCGAGGGCGAGCCCTCTCTAATTATCTCCCGACTGCCAAGGACCCCAGAGAGTTTTTATATCCCTGTAGTCCGAGCCAGTCTGGGATTACCACCGAGGGGGCCTCCAGGAACTCAAAAAGGCCTGGCAACTGATCAGGCCACCTTAAAGTGTATACCCCATCTTTTTTAATGACAATTAAATGGAAAGGGTGTCCCCAGTGATACTTTGCCCCTGAGTTTTGAATAATTTCCAGTAATGGCTTTAATGTGGCTCTCATCCGAAGTGTCTGTCTTGAGAGATCTGGCAACAGCCTTATGGTTGAACCCTCAAAGTCAAATGGGCCCTTATCCCATGCGATTTTCATTATTTTCTCCTTGACCGCATAAAAATGAATCAGGACATCTTGAGGAAAATCTGATCCCATACTCTTGGGTGCCCGTACCCGATGTACCCGGTCTATTTCTATAGCTTCAGGTTGGGGAGTTTCCATGAGTATATTCAATATGGATGACACTTTACTTTTTAAATCAGAGCCTTGAATTTTATCCGACAGTCCCCTCAAGCGTATATTGTTCCTTCTACTCCGATTCTCCCCATCATCTTGTTGGAGCTTTAGAGTTACCAGTTGCCTGATAAATACTTTGTGGGTTTCTTCTATGTCGTTAACTCTAGCGCTCAAAGCATTTGATCCCTTTTCCACTACTTCTATTTTTTTTGACATTACGTCCATTTGTCCTTTGAGAGAATTTATCTCTTGTGTCAGCGCACTTACAATTGAAGACGCCATATTTGACATATCTTGTTTTGTGGGAATTATTGCCAACAACTCCTGCCAGTCCTGAATTTGGGGTCCCTGGGGGGTTAGGGAGTCCATTCCATGGGCTATTACAGTTCTGTCCAATCCTTGCTGATGCTGGCTTACTGGTGGGGCTTCAGTGGAGTCTCGCTGATTACTACCAATTTTTTTAGAGGTGTTTGCGTTGGCCGACCCTGAGCGTGTCTGAGCCATTTTGGGATGCAGGACACTTTTTTCCTGTGTGGGGGGGCTACGTATAAAATATTCTGAAATATCTAAATGTCTTACCGGCGTTATAATAGCCGAACGTTCCCCTCCACCACTCATAGACCAGGTAAAAAAGCTTCTATCCTATTTCAACCGAGATGGTACTTCCTTGTGTTGTCTCCTTAGGCAACCCACAATATTCACATACACATCAGGATAAAGCGATATTACCTCAGGGTCCACCTGTACGCTCTCGGTATTCAGTCAGGTAGTATTACTCCCCTGGGCTCCAGTATTCCGGACTGCCTGGTCGTCAGCGGTCCCCTTCACTGCTCCCAAGCCCAGCCAGCCCTTCAGCCACTTCTCCTTCCGCTTCTACGGCGCGGTTTACCCCCTCATGTGTCCGGTGTATGTAGTATCACCGCTGCGGACACCGCCTTGTTCCCACCGTGCTGCTTGTTGTGGCCGGTCCTAAGTCGGGCCGCTCGATCAGTCTCCACAGCGTCTAGCGGGGAACGCCAGGCTGCTCAGGGCGGTCAATCACCGGAGCTCCGGAAGCCTCGCTGCTCTCTGTCTCACGGCGCCATTTCCGCATTCACGCCCCATGCAGGGAGGATCCTCGGCTACATTTCAGTTGACTCGTTGAGATGCTATCTGACACACCAGGAAGTGTCAGATAGCAGCAATGCCCAGGGTTCTTCAAGACATAAAAGATTAAAATGACCCCATGTTGGATATGTAAGTATAATCCAATTTTTACAGACTATTTTTGGCTTCATTTTTATCAGTGGTGACAGGGTTGCTGCAAAGCCATCATAGTCATACTATTATTATTTTACTTTTTAAATATTTTGCATTTAAAGGTTTATATTGAATACATAAACTTGACTAAATGGTGTTTTCATGTCTGCCTGAAGTACTGTTTTAACAAGTTCGGGCTCATTTAAACTTATGCCATTCAGAAACCCATGCTTTATGTTGTGGTGTGTTGTGGTGTCATTCATTTCAAATGGCACCCCAATGCATCTGCACTGCAGTGCACCACAATTCACGGCATGTGTGTTATGGTGCTCTGCAGTCTGAAAAAATGGCCATTTTTGCTTGCTTTGTGATGCGTAGACAACCCATTCAACACATGTTAAGGCACATTATTTAACACACTATAATATTGCAGTTCAAAGCTGGCAATCCATTGTTCTTTCATAGTTCTTAAACCTTTGTAATTCTCTGTCCTGACTCCTGAATGAAAAAAAAATAACTAAAGTCAGAACTTCTCAGTTTTGTATAGAATGCAAAAGTTTTAGAACCTTTTAAAAGTTTCTATTGCTACCTGTGTCCCTGCTGGGAAGATTTCCCACCAATTTCTCTATGGTCACCCGGACAGTAAGTGAGGATAATCTCTCCAGATTGAATGTGGATAGAAAAAAATAACATTTATGACTAGACTGAGGAAGAATTACAGCACTGGGTTTTCCTAGCTGTCTGCATTTCTGTTTGTGGGATTACCCTACTTGCTGTGTCCCTGGTAAAGGAAATGAGGAGAAAGGTGTTCAATGTGGGTGCAATAATGACCTAGCTGAGGTTATTAATTCTGAAGTTTATTATGCTGAAATTCTGCCTCTCCTGGTTCCTCAGTTCTTCTCTCTTCAATATGATAAATACATTTTGAAATAAAACCTTTTCATTTTATTACATACCTTATTTAAACCCAGTGATGTCATTATTGGGTCTCTGTGTTTCTCTATGTAATAAAGGCACATCATAGCTGATGAGATGGGCCAGCAGGGTGCTGTATATAGCTTCCTGAAAACATGACAGCACCCCACCTCAGTACTCCTCTTTACAGCCCTCATGCAGACAATGGGCTGGCTTTTCGGGGGGAGTTATGCAAATATTAAAATGCCTTAATAGTTGGATGCCAGTCTAGAAGTGGGCATTCAATTTGCATGCAGACCACCATTGCTAATGTACACATGTAATGTTGAGCCTCCATGAAATCTCCTGAATCAAAGGGGTGGGCCAGGTAGAGTCAGGCTGGGGAAGAAATACCTAGATCAGGGGTAGGCAACCTTTCAGAGTTTGAGATCTACATGGACAACCAGGGCTTTTTTTAAGCTGGAACTTGGTGGAACTCAGTTCTACCACCTCTGGCTCAGGCCCTCTGCTCCCTGTTCATCACTATCACTTGTAAACACAGAAGTCTGGTTGTACAAGTGACAGCTTGTCTCCCAGTCCCACAGATCTGATCTCCTGAGCAGCTCCCATTGAGTGCAGGATGGGGTCAAGGGAGATGCAGGTGCTGTGCAGATGCCAACACCCCTACTGGATGATCTCCCTGCAAGCAAGAGAGTCTGAGCCACCTACAGTGTGCGGGAGGTACTAGAGCTGGCTTGGTGCTTCAGTTTAATACAGCAATAAAAGTAAGATATATGGAAGATGGTGGGGTGTTTAGGGGAGGGAAGAAGATGGGGGCAGTGGTGAAAGTGAGATGTAGATGGAGGATGCAGAGGTAAGCAGCTGTGGAAGAGGGCTGATCTCTACACTCTGTATGCATCACACTCCTGAATTTTGCACTATGTACGTAGCACCCCCAAACTCTGCACTTTGTGTGTAACCCACCCCCCTCTCCTTTCACAATTTCTGCGCTCTGTACATAATGCACTTCTGGAATTTAATGCCCTTAAAGACCGTCGGACTGTTAGTGAAATTCGACCACACCCACTATTTGATCAGTTTTAGAGGATGTGCATGGGGAAGGGGGGTTTTAGGGGTCATGGTTGAGTTCCTGCACCTATTTTCTGAGACAAAAAGCCCTGTGGACAACATAGAGGATACCTGGACAACATAGAGGGAATCAAAGACCCCTGGGAGAGGGGTAGGCGGTGTCCTTTAAAAAGATAAATAAATATTTCCCAATAAAAGATGGCATGAAGATCAGATAGTGTGTCACAGCAGTATCCTCTACCCTCCTTTATATCACCTTTCACAGTAATGTTCTCTGCCTCACCAAAATAGTGCCCTCTGCACCTCTCCCCCCTTTGCACAGTAGTGTCATTTTCCACCCCCCAGTGGTGTCCTCTACCCCTCCTCATACATTAGTGTCACCTCTGCCCCCATAGCACTGTCCCCTCTGCTCCTCTTCATGTCACTTCACTCCACCCCCCCCCCCACTTTAATGTCCCTGCCCCCCCCCCAACAGTAGTGGGCTGTCCCCACCCAGCAGTTTCCTTTGCCCCCTTCACATCTCCCCCTTTTACACAGTAGTGTAATTTTCCACCACCCAGTGGTGTCCTCTACCCCTCCTCATACATTTGTGTCACCTCTGCCCCCATAGCACTGTCCTCTCTGCTCCTCTTCACGTCACTTCACTCCCCCCCTCCATTTTAATGTCCTCTGCCCCTCTGCCCCCCCCCCCCAACAGTAGTTGGCTGTCCCCACCCAGCAGTTTCCTTTGCCCCCTTCACATCTCCCCTCTCCCACAGTATTGAACTCTGCCTCACCAAAGTAGTGCCCTCTGCACCTCTCCCCACTTTACACAGTAGTGTAATTTTCCGCCCCCCCCCCCCCCCAGTGGTGTCCTCTACCCCTCCTCACACATTAGTGTCCTCTCTCCCCCTATAGCACTTTCCTCTCTGCTCACTTTCACATCACTCCACCCCCATCCCCCCCAACTGTAGTGCCCTCTGCCCCCCCCCCCCCACAGTTGTGGGCTCTGTCCCCACCCAGCAGTTTCCTTTGCCCCCTTCACATCTCCCCCGACACAAACACACAGCAGCACAGCAGTGTGTAGGTAGCACTTTCCTACCCTACAATGGGTGTACTGCAGAGGGGATAGCGGGAGGCAGCACAGTACTGAACAGAGGGTGGAAGTGGGAGCTGCCGGAGTTAACATTCCATATTAACAAGCTGGTGATTGGTTGCTAGGACCACCCGCCACCCTAGCAACCAATCATCTGCTGGTTAACTTGATAGGTTAACTGAGGCCGCTCCGCTGCTGCCCCTCATCCAGTACTGTGCTGCCTCCCACTCTCTGCTCTGCTTTGAAGATGAGAGCGACAAAGGCCAAGGGGGAAGGACCGGCAAAGCAGGGACATGTTCGCGATCTGTCAACTGTCCGCTGTCGACAGGTATATCGCGATCAATGGTTTGCTAACCGCCTAACCTAGATGATGCTGGATGTCCTCTAGCCAGAAAATGAAGCATGCTCTATCTGACTGAAGAGGGGGTTTTTTCTTGGTGTCTCAGGCCAAGGGGGGGGGGGACTTTATGGGCAGGTGAGTTGTAGTAAAACAAGGTGAAAGAAATATATATATATAATAAATCAATTTATTACCAATATTAACATGAGTTAAAAATAAAATATCATCTCAATGTGAATGTTGGTGTTGGGTATAGGCCCAATGTGGAAAGAATGAAAGAAGGAAGAAGGATTCTAAATGAATCCGTGACACAAGTGCTATTTGTGACAGTTATGGATCCTGTCTCTGTGTATCCCATGTATACTCAGGGGTAGATGGTTCACAGAGTTTCAGCCATAAATTCTGACGCGTTTCGGCTATATTAAGCCTTTATCAAAGTTTTCTGTCACCCAGCTGTAATATATAATTAATGGTATTTAGTATTCCCATTAATTGGGGAATATGCATATAATTAATATATAGACGTGACTAGATACATACTTTCATTTAAAATCTTGTTTTTGCAAACCAAAAGATTCCCTCTGTCTCCTCTAGTCCTGCAGCAAGGAGTCGTAAAATACCATGGTCTGGAAGGATATTTTGTTATTATTGGAATGTCATATCATATAGGTATATAAAATCATATATTGCCATTGTTGGCTACTCACATCCAGATTTGAAGGTAATCTTATATGAGTATATATTGTTCTTCCAGTAGGTATCCTGGAATGTTCTGGAAGGGAGTATATATGTATATATATATATAATTTAAACATTATATCTTTCTGAGTAGATAAAAAACAAAACAAAAACGTATGGGTGTTCTATGCAAAAGGACTTACGTTTTGCAAAGTTTGTAAGTGGAAATAAGTGGGGGAGGTTGTCTCTCCTATTGCCGCAGTCCAAGGTGAAAAAAACTGCCGCCAGTAAGTCGTTTCTACAGGGGGGGGGGGGGGGGGAAAGAAAATCATGGGTTGTATCCATGAAGTGTTTGGTTCCCAACATGATTTGGTGGTTTAAACCGAAATTTTATTGTGACTTTAGAGAAGGTAATAAGGATGTTTCGTCCAGACTTACATTTTTAAGAAAGGTATGGTGTTGGGAGGGATGGGGTAAAAAGTCCTTTACCGCCGCTGGTCACGTCCGTCCTGTTCCCTCCTTCCGAGGGAAGTGAGAGTGGACGCCGGCTCCCCGGCCTTATAAAGCCGCTCGCGCATGCGCAACAAGCGCTGCACGTAGTCGGCTTCTTCCGTCAGTGATTCAGGCTCGTTTACTGCGCATGCGCCTGGGTGATGCGCGCGCAGCACGAGCCGGTCCTGACAGCTCGGCCGCTGACACGGAGTATGTGAGATCTGGAAGGTCACCCAGCCGTGGCCGGTGGGTGCGGAGGAACGATCTTAAAAAACCTTTTCCGTCTCAATGGTAGCCCCTGTCCCAAGAGAAGGGCAGGGGCTTCCCGTGCCAGGTGCAGGATGGAGGGGAACAGAGTGGTTTGCTTGAGAGAAACAAGATATATATAATCATTCTAACATAAGAAACAGCAGTTCTATATAAAACGAATTAATAATAATAATGAATAATAAATACAAATTCCATGTATATAAAACATTCTTGTGACTAATTTTAACAGCAGTAGCAATATATGGATGGATACCTGGGGGAGCATCCCTAAGGGGGACATTAATAGGATATCCACAGGTTCTGGCATATCAAAAGAGGGCGGGGGGGGGAAGGATTAAGCAGGAATTCAAAGGAAAAAATGTAAAAGATTTTTCTTTATATTGTCAATCTGTTTTCCCGGATACAAAACCTTCCAGGAAAGGTCTGAAACTCTCTGTTTCATTTAGCCCTGGGTACTTGGTGGCGTTCAAACGTCTGATCCAGCGCATCTCCATTTGTAACAGTTTTTTATTCCAATCGCCCCCTCGTTGCGGTATATGCACTCTCTCAAGGGCGATAAAAGTTACTTTGGGCATTTTGTTGTTGTGTGTATTTTTGACATGTCTGCCAAGTGGAAGGTGGAAATTGCATATTTCCATACTTTGGATATGCTTATTAATTCTCTTGCCCATTTCTTGTTTGGTCTTGCCAACATAAAATGACCCACAGTCGCACCTCATAAGGTAAACGACCCCTCTCGTCTTGCAATTAACATAGTGACGTGGTTTGAAATGTTCACCATTTGGGAGAATGGTATCTGTACATTTTTTGATGACACTGCACTGTGCGCAAGTGCCACAAGGGTATGTGCCTTTATCCTTACATGGATCCTTCCTTTTTTCCTTAAATTCACTATGTATTAGGTCTTGCTTGAGGGAGCCGGCCTTTTTATAGGTGATTAGTGGGCCATCTGATACATATGGTTTCACCACAGGGTCTTCACTTAAAATGGTCCAATTTTTCTGGAGAATTTCTTTTATTCTATGATGTTCATTTGTGAATCTTAAGATGATACGACTTTTTTCTCCTTGTTCTTTTATTTCATCTACTTTTTTGGTTTGGAAGAGGAGTTCGTTCCTTTGTCTTTTCCTGACTTTATTGAATGCTTTCCTGAGGGTGCTTTTGGTGTACCCTCTTTCTAGTAGTCTGCCTGTAAGGAGATCAGCTTCTTTTTGGAAATCATCCTCATCTCTGCAAATTCTCTTCAAACGTAAGAATTGGCTATATGGTATAGCTCTCTTCAGTGATGTTGGGTGGAAACTAGTGGCATGCAAAATAGAGTTTCCCGCTGTTTCCTTGCGGTAAAGTGTGGTTTTAATTGTTCCATTATCTTCTTTTAGAATCCAAGTGTCTAGGAATGCAATTTTATTTTTATCGTAGTTGAGTGTGAAGTACATGTTGTAGGTGTTGTTGTTCATTACTTTCAGGCACTCCCTAATTAAATTTTCCGGGCCTGTCCAGATGATGAAAATGTCATCCAGAAAGCGTTGCCATAGTAGAATGTGGTCCACGAAAATACTATTTTTTTCCTCAGCTAAGAATTCAGATTCCCAGGCTCCTAAGTAGATGTTCGCATATGACGGTGCGCAACTCGTACCCATCGCCACGCCGCACGTTTGTAGGTAATAGGTGCCATTAAAGGTGAAAACATTATGGTTTAATATGTATTCCAACATCATAACGATGAATTCATTGAAGTTGTAGTCCCTTTCACTCTGTTGTTTAAGGGTTTCTCTTATTATCTCAATGCCTTTTTTATGGGGGATGTTGTTGTAAAGAGCTTCTACGTCAATAGTAATCAGGAAAGCATCTTCTGGTATTGTTAGATCGTCAAGTATCTGGAGTAGGTGGGCTGTGTCTTTTATGTGTGATGGGAGTTGGGTCACATAAGGTCTCAGGTATGCATCAATAATTTTGCTTGTTGTCTCAGTAAGGTTTCCGTTCCCGGATACAATTGGTCTCCCTGGTGGGTTCTCCTTGTTTTTATGTATTTTTGGTAGTGCGTATAGTGTAGGGGTTCTAGGATGTTTAGTCCTCATGTATGTCCATAGGGTTTCTGTAATGGTACCCTCGTTAAGGGCTCTATCCAATTTTCTGTAGAAATCCTCCTTGAAAGTCTCCAGCATGATAGGTAATATTTCCTTATAACATTTTTTGTTGTTCAAAATGTTTAGACACATCCTTTTATATTGGTCATTATCCATCAAAACAACATTACCCCCTTTATCAGAGGGTTTAATTGTGATGTTTTCATTATCCTGGAGTTCCTTCAGGGCCTTCTTTTGATGTTTCGTTAGGTTCTGTGTGATCCCCTGATCTTTTAGTTGGTTGATTTCCTTAGTGATCTCCCGTACGAAGAGAGCAATAGCCGGGTTAGTATTTAGAGGTGGAAATACACTTGATTTTTTCTTAAATCTTTTAAGAGATGTCTCCCTTGGTGGTTCTATTTCCTGTTCTTCCTCCTCACTGTCCATTGTGGTATCATCATCCGTCCAATCTTCCAGACCACCTTCCTCCAATAATAAATTAAGATCCCTAATAGCTCTGAATTCAGCAGCCGTAAATTTTGTCTGTGGTTCTTCTGTTTGTTTCTTGCTGTACATGACTTTTAAGAGTAGTTTCCGGGCGAAAAGGTTGACGTCTTTTATGGTCTCAAACTTATCTGTGGTTCTATTTGGGCAAAAAGAAAGCCCTAATTTTAGAACCTCAGTTTGCTCCTTGGTGAGTGTATATTGAGAAAGGTTTATAATAGTATGTTCCCGTGTTTCATCCGTTATTTGGGGTTGGTTTTCTTCTTCTGAGTTTTCCCTAAAAAAGGCTTTTGGGATTTTGGGTCATTATTTCTACTTCCTCTTGGTCTTAAGAATATTTGGTGATGTTTAACTGGGACTGTTCCATCTTCTGTGTTGGGTGTGTCTGCTTCCCTGGAGTCAGTTTCTCCCAGATTTTGTGGGGGTTCCTCTCTATCCTCCAGGTCGGATTGTAGGTCTTGTTGGGGTTGTTCTGCACCTCGTCGTCTTCTTTGATTTTCTGTACCAGATGCATAGGATGATGAATCGGATGAATAGTAGGGTCCCATATTACGATTGGTTTTATTTCTCCTCTGTTGTCTATTGGTTGACCATTTGTATGCGCGATTTTGGGAAAATGCGTTCTTATCCCTCCAGTATTTTTTCTCCTTTTTCTTTAATATTTCTCGGCTGTATTCTTCTAGGTGTTCTTTAAGATTTTTTTCCTGTTCACTGTATAGCGATATCTTCTTTAAGGGGGTTAATTGGTCGTAGATAGTTTTTATATCTTCATCCAGGGTTTTCATCTGCCTGGTATATTCCTCCTGTAGTAGTATCATGAGTTTTTTTGAACATTCATTCAAAATCTGTTCCCATTCTTTTTTCATATTAATGGTGATATTGTCCATTGTTGGAAATATTTGTATGCGGAGGCCTACTGGATTGATATTTTCCGTTATGTATCGCTGAAAAGATTTGATATGCCAGAAGAGGGCTGATTTCCGTTCTAAATGTTTCCTTAGGGTTCCAAATAAGGCCAAGATGTCTGAGTCCTGTTGCTCCTGCCCCTGAAAGCTCTTTTGGATGTCTGACATGAGGGTATTCCATCCATCCCCCATCAGATCTCCCGTGGGTATCTCTTCCATTATGCGAGAATTGTATATCGATCTCAGCCTTGTTGGTTGAGAGTAGATGGGTATGGGGTATAGTTCCCCTTATTCTTATGTGATATTATCACAGAGAGAAGGGGGAGGGAGTACTATCCAACCCTTACAAATTAATTAAAGTTATGGGGTCCTGCTGATCGGCCCTATAGAGGTAGTATATTTTTTTAAATATTTCTTTTCCACCTAAAGATCAGTGAGAACATGGATGTGTTTTCCATCCGGTTGATTGAGTGAGTGGGTGGGGGTTTTTTGATCTTAAAGGTGGTATCAGTAGGTGTTGCCTCCGTCCCTATATCTTGAAAAAAGAGGGGGTTTTTTCTTGGTGTCTCAGGCCAAGGGGGGGGGGGGACTTTATGGGCAGGTGAGTTGTAGTAAAACAAGGTGAAAGAAATATATATATATAATAAATCAATTTATTACCAATATTAACATGAGTTAAAAATAAAATATCATCTCAATGTGAATGTTGGTGTTGGGTATAGGCCCAATGTGGAAAGAATGAAAGAAGGAAGAAGGATTCTAAATGAATCCGTGACACAAGTGCTATTTGTGACAGTTATGGATCCTGTCTCTGTGTATCCCATGTATACTCAGGGGTAGATGGTTCACAGAGTTTCAGCCATAAATTCTGACGCGTTTCGGCTATATTAAGCCTTTATCAAAGTTTTCTGTCACCCAGCTGTAATATATAATTAATGGTATTTAGTATTCTCATTAATTGGGGAATATGCATATAATTAATATATAGACGTGACTAGATACATACTTTCATTTAAAATCTTGTTTTTGCAAACCAAAAGATTCCCTCTGTCTCCTCTAGTCCTGCAGCAAGGAGTCGTAAAATACCATGGTCTGGAAGGATATTTTGTTATTATTGGAATGTCATATCATATAGGTATATAAAATCATATATTGCCATTGTTGGCTACTCACATCCAGATTTGAAGGTAATCTTATATGAGTATATATTGTTCTTCCAGTAGGTATCCTGGAATGTTCTGGAAGGGAGTATATATGTATATATATATATAATTTAAACATTATATCTTTCTGAGTAGATAAAAAACAAAACAAAAACGTATGGGTGTTCTATGCAAAAGGACTTACGTTTTGCAAAGTTTGTAAGTGGAAATAAGTGGGGGAGGTTGTCTCTCCTATTGCCGCAGTCCAAGGTGAAAAAAACTGCCGCCAGTAAGTCGTTTCTACAGGGGGGGGGGGGGGAAAAGAAAATCATGGGTTGTATCCATGAAGTGTTTGGTTCCCAACATGATTTGGTGGTTTAAACCGAAATTTTATTGTGACTTTAGAGAAGGTAATAAGGATGTTTCGTCCAGACTTACATTTTTAAGAAAGGTATGGTGTTGGGAGGGATGGGGTAAAAAGTCCTTTACCGCCGCTGGTCACGTCCGTCCTGTTCCCTCCTTCCGAGGGAAGTGAGAGTGGACGCCGGCTCCCCGGCCTTATAAAGCCGCTCGCGCATGCGCAACAAGCGCTGCACGTAGTCGGCTTCTTCCGTCAGTGATTCAGGCTCGTTTACTGCGCATGCGCCTGGGTGATGCGCGCGCAGCACGAGCCGGTCCTGACAGCTCGGCCGCTGACACGGAGTATGTGAGATCTGGAAGGTCACCCAGCCGTGGCCGGTGGGTGCGGAGGAACGATCTTAAAAAACCTTTTCCGTCTCAATGGTAGCCCCTGTCCCAAGAGAAGGGCAGGGGCTTCCCGTGCCAGGTGCAGGATGGAGGGGAACAGAGTGGTTTGCTTGAGAGAAACAAGATATATATAATCATTCTAACATAAGAAACAGCAGTTCTATATAAAACGAATTAATAATAATAATGAATAATAAATACAAATTCCATGTATATAAAACATTCTTGTGACTAATTTTAACAGCAGTAGCAATATATGGATGGATACCTGGGGGAGCATCCCTAAGGGGGACATTAATAGGATATCCACAGGTTCTGGCATATCAAAAGAGGGCGGGGGGGGGAAGGATTAAGCAGGAATTCAAAGGAAAAAATGTAAAAGATTTTTCTTTATATTGTCAATCTGTTTTCCCGGATACAAAACCTTCCAGGAAAGGTCTGAAACTCTCTGTTTCATTTAGCCCTGGGTACTTGGTGGCGTTCAAACGTCTGATCCAGCGCATCTCCATTTGTAACAGTTTTTTATTCCAATCGCCCCCTCGTTGCGGTATATGCACTCTCTCAAGGGCGATAAAAGTTACTTTGGGCATTTTGTTGTTGTGTGTATTTTTGACATGTCTGCCAAGTGGAAGGTGGAAATTGCATATTTCCATACTTTGGATATGCTTATTAATTCTCTTGCCCATTTCTTGTTTGGTCTTGCCAACATAAAATGACCCACAGTCGCACCTCATAAGGTAAACGACCCCTCTCGTCTTGCAATTAACATAGTGACGTGGTTTGAAATGTTCACCATTTGGGAGAATGGTATCTGTACATTTTTTGATGACACTGCACTGTGCGCAAGTGCCACAAGGGTATGTGCCTTTATCCTTACATGGATCCTTCCTTTTTTCCTTAAATTCACTATGTATTAGGTCTTGCTTGAGGGAGCCGGCCTTTTTATAGGTGATTAGTGGGCCATCTGATACATATGGTTTCACCACAGGGTCTTCACTTAAAATGGTCCAATTTTTCTGGAGAATTTCTTTTATTCTATGATGTTCATTTGTGAATCTTAAGATGATACGACTTTTTTCTCCTTGTTCTTTTATTTCATCTACTTTTTTGGTTTGGAAGAGGAGTTCGTTCCTTTGTCTTTTCCTGACTTTATTGAATGCTTTCCTGAGGGTGCTTTTGGTGTACCCTCTTTCTAGTAGTCTGCCTGTAAGGAGATCAGCTTCTTTTTGGAAATCATCCTCATCTCTGCAAATTCTCTTCAAACGTAAGAATTGGCTATATGGTATAGCTCTCTTCAGTGATGTTGGGTGGAAACTAGTGGCATGCAAAATAGAGTTTCCCGCTGTTTCCTTGCGGTAAAGTGTGGTTTTAATTGTTCCATTATCTTCTTTTAGAATCCAAGTGTCTAGGAATGCAATTTTATTTTTATCGTAGTTGAGTGTGAAGTACATGTTGTAGGTGTTGTTGTTCATTACTTTCAGGCACTCCCTAATTAAATTTTCCGGGCCTGTCCAGATGATGAAAATGTCATCCAGAAAGCGTTGCCATAGTAGAATGTGGTCCACGAAAATACTATTTTTTTCCTCAGCTAAGAATTCAGATTCCCAGGCTCCTAAGTAGATGTTCGCATATGACGGTGCGCAACTCGTACCCATCGCCACGCCGCACGTTTGTAGGTAATAGGTGCCATTAAAGGTGAAAACATTATGGTTTAATATGTATTCCAACATCATAACGATGAATTCATTGAAGTTGTAGTCCCTTTCACTCTGTTGTTTAAGGGTTTCTCTTATTATCTCAATGCCTTTTTTATGGGGGATGTTGTTGTAAAGAGCTTCTACGTCAATAGTAATCAGGAAAGCATCTTCTGGTATTGTTAGATCGTCAAGTATCTGGAGTAGGTGGGCTGTGTCTTTTATGTGTGATGGGAGTTGGGTCACATAAGGTCTCAGGTATGCATCAATAATTTTGCTTGTTGTCTCAGTAAGGTTTCCGTTCCCGGATACAATTGGTCTCCCTGGTGGGTTCTCCTTGTTTTTATGTATTTTTGGTAGTGCGTATAGTGTAGGGGTTCTAGGATGTTTAGTCCTCATGTATGTCCATAGGGTTTCTGTAATGGTACCCTCGTTAAGGGCTCTATCCAATTTTCTGTAGAAATCCTCCTTGAAAGTCTCCAGCATGATAGGTAATATTTCCTTATAACATTTTTTGTTGTTCAAAATGTTTAGACACATCCTTTTATATTGGTCATTATCCATCAAAACAACATTACCCCCTTTATCAGAGGGTTTAATTGTGATGTTTTCATTATCCTGGAGTTCCTTCAGGGCCTTCTTTTGATGTTTCGTTAGGTTCTGTGTGATCCCCTGATCTTTTAGTTGGTTGATTTCCTTAGTGATCTCCCGTACGAAGAGAGCAATAGCCGGGTTAGTATTTAGAGGTGGAAATACACTTGATTTTTTCTTAAATCTTTTAAGAGATGTCTCCCTTGGTGGTTCTATTTCCTGTTCTTCCTCCTCACTGTCCATTGTGGTATCATCATCCGTCCAATCTTCCAGACCACCTTCCTCCAATAATAAATTAAGATCCCTAATAGCTCTGAATTCAGCAGCCGTAAATTTTGTCTGTGGTTCTTCTGTTTGTTTCTTGCTGTACATGACTTTTAAGAGTAGTTTCCGGGCGAAAAGGTTGACGTCTTTTATGGTCTCAAACTTATCTGTGGTTCTATTTGGGCAAAAAGAAAGCCCTAATTTTAGAACCTCAGTTTGCTCCTTGGTGAGTGTATATTGAGAAAGGTTTATAATAGTATGTTCCCGTGTTTCATCCGTTATTTGGGGTTGGTTTTCTTCTTCTGAGTTTTCCCTAAAAAAGGCTTTTGGGATTTTGGGTCATTATTTCTACTTCCTCTTGGTCTTAAGAATATTTGGTGATGTTTAACTGGGACTGTTCCATCTTCTGTGTTGGGTGTGTCTGCTTCCCTGGAGTCAGTTTCTCCCAGATTTTGTGGGGGTTCCTCTCTATCCTCCAGGTCGGATTGTAGGTCTTGTTGGGGTTGTTCTGCACCTCGTCGTCTTCTTTGATTTTCTGTACCAGATGCATAGGATGATGAATCGGATGAATAGTAGGGTCCCATATTACGATTGGTTTTATTTCTCCTCTGTTGTCTATTGGTTGACCATTTGTATGCGCGATTTTGGGAAAATGCGTTCTTATCCCTCCAGTATTTTTTCTCCTTTTTCTTTAATATTTCTCGGCTGTATTCTTCTAGGTGTTCTTTAAGATTTTTTTCCTGTTCACTGTATAGCGATATCTTCTTTAAGGGGGTTAATTGGTCGTAGATAGTTTTTATATCTTCATCCAGGGTTTTCATCTGCCTGGTATATTCCTCCTGTAGTAGTATCATGAGTTTTTTTGAACATTCATTCAAAATCTGTTCCCATTCTTTTTTCATATTAATGGTGATATTGTCCATTGTTGGAAATATTTGTATGCGGAGGCCTACTGGATTGATATTTTCCGTTATGTATCGCTGAAAAGATTTGATATGCCAGAAGAGGGCTGATTTCCGTTCTAAATGTTTCCTTAGGGTTCCAAATAAGGCCAAGATGTCTGAGTCCTGTTGCTCCTGCCCCTGAAAGCTCTTTTGGATGTCTGACATGAGGGTATTCCATCCATCCCCCATCAGATCTCCCGTGGGTATCTCTTCCATTATGCGAGAATCGTACGGGAGATCACTAAGGAAATCAACCAACTAAAAGATCAGGGGATCACACAGAACCTAACGAAACATCAAAAGAAGGCCCTGAAGGAACTCCAGGATAATGAAAACATCACAATTAAACCCTCTGATAAAGGGGGTAATGTTGTTTTGATGGATAATGACCAATATAAAAGGATGTGTCTAAACATTTTGAACAACAAAAAATGTTATAAGGAAATATTACCTATCATGCTGGAGACTTTCAAGGAGGATTTCTACAGAAAATTGGATAGAGCCCTTAACGAGGGTACCATTACAGAAACCCTATGGACATACATGAGGACTAAACATCCTAGAACCCCTACACTATACGCACTACCAAAAATACATAAAAACAAGGAGAACCCACCAGGGAGACCAATTGTATCCGGGAACGGAAACCTTACTGAGACAACAAGCAAAATTATTGATGCATACCTGAGACCTTATGTGACCCAACTCCCATCACACATAAAAGACACAGCCCACCTACTCCAGATACTTGACGATCTAACAATACCAGAAGATGCTTTCCTGATTACTATTGACGTAGAAGCTCTTTACAACAACATCCCCCATAAAAAAGGCATTGAGATAATAAGAGAAACCCTTAAACAACAGAGTGAAAGGGACTACAACTTCAATGAATTCATCGTTATGATGTTGGAATACATATTAAACCATAATGTTTTCACCTTTAATGGCACCTATTACCTACAAACGTGCGGCGTGGCGATGGGTACGAGTTGCGCACCGTCATATGCGAACATCTACTTAGGAGCCTGGGAATCTGAATTCTTAGCTGAGGAAAAAAATAGTATTTTCGTGGACCACATTCTACTATGGCAACGCTTTCTGGATGACATTTTCATCATCTGGACAGGCCCGGAAAATTTAATTAGGGAGTGCCTGAAAGTAATGAACAACAACACCTACAACATGTACTTCACACTCAACTACGATAAAAATAAAATTGCATTCCTAGACACTTGGATTCTAAAAGAAGATAATGGAACAATTAAAACCACACTTTACCGCAAGGAAACAGCGGGAAACTCTATTTTGCATGCCACTAGTTTCCACCCAACATCACTGAAGAGAGCTATACCATATAGCCAATTCTTACGTTTGAAGAGAATTTGCAGAGATGAGGATGATTTCCAAAAAGAAGCTGATCTCCTTACAGGCAGACTACTAGAAAGAGGGTACACCAAAAGCACCCTCAGGAAAGCATTCAATAAAGTCAGGAAAAGACAAAGGAACGAACTCCTCTTCCAAACCAAAAAAGTAGATGAAATAAAAGAACAAGGAGAAAAAAGTCGTATCATCTTAAGATTCACAAATGAACATCATAGAATAAAAGAAATTCTCCAGAAAAATTGGACCATTTTAAGTGAAGACCCTGTGGTGAAACCATATGTATCAGATGGCCCACTAATCACCTATAAAAAGGCCGGCTCCCTCAAGCAAGACCTAATACATAGTGAATTTAAGGAAAAAAGGAAGGATCCATGTAAGGATAAAGGCACATACCCTTGTGGCACTTGCGCACAGTGCAGTGTCATCAAAAAATGTACAGATACCATTCTCCCAAATGGTGAACATTTCAAACCACGTCACTATGTTAATTGCAAGACGAGAGGGGTCGTTTACCTTATGAGGTGCGACTGTGGGTCATTTTATGTTGGCAAGACCAAACAAGAAATGGGCAAGAGAATTAATAAGCATATCCAAAGTATGGAAATATGCAATTTCCACCTTCCACTTGGCAGACATGTCAAAAATACACACAACAACAAAATGCCCAAAGTAACTTTTATCGCCCTTGAGAGAGTGCATATACCGCAACGAGGGGGCGATTGGAATAAAAAACTGTTACAAATGGAGATGCGCTGGATCAGACGTTTGAACGCCACCAAGTACCCAGGGCTAAATGAAACAGAGAGTTTCAGACCTTTCCTGGAAGGTTTTGTATCCGGGAAAACAGATTGACAATATAAAGAAAAATCTTTTACATTTTTTCCTTTGAATTCCTGCTTAATCCTTCCCCCCCCCGCCCTCTTTTGATATGCCAGAACCTGTGGATATCCTATTAATGTCCCCCTTAGGGATGCTCCCCCAGGTATCCATCCATATATTGCTACTGCTGTTAAAATTAGTCACAAGAATGTTTTATATACATGGAATTTGTATTTATTATTCATTATTATTATTAATTCGTTTTATATAGAACTGCTGTTTCTTATGTTAGAATGATTATATATATCTTGTTTCTCTCAAGCAAACCACTCTGTTCCCCTCCATCCTGCACCTGGCACGGGAAGCCCCTGCCCTTCTCTTGGGACAGGGGCTACCATTGAGACGGAAAAGGTTTTTTAAGATCGTTCCTCCGCACCCACCGGCCACGGCTGGGTGACCTTCCAGATCTCACATACTCCGTGTCAGCGGCCGAGCTGTCAGGACCGGCTCGTGCTGCGCGCGCATCACCCAGGCGCATGCGCAGTAAACGAGCCTGAATCACTGACGGAAGAAGCCGACTACGTGCAGCGCTTGTTGCGCATGCGCGAGCGGCTTTATAAGGCCGGGGAGCCGGCGTCCACTCTCACTTCCCTCGGAAGGAGGGAACAGGACGGACGTGACCAGCGGCGGTAAAGGACTTTTTACCCCATCCCTCCCAACACCATACCTTTCTTAAAAATGTAAGTCTGGACGAAACATCCTTATTACCTTCTCTAAAGTCACAATAAAATTTCGGTTTAAACCACCAAATCATGTTGGGAACCAAACACTTCATGGATACAACCCATGATTTTCTTTTTCCCCCCCCCCCCTGTAGAAACGACTTACTGGCGGCAGTTTTTTTCACCTTGGACTGCGGCAATAGGAGAGACAACCTCCCCCACTTATTTCCACTTACAAACTTTGCAAAACGTAAGTCCTTTTGCATAGAACACCCATACGTTTTTGTTTTGTTTTTTATCTACTCAGAAAGATATAATGTTTAAATTATATATATATATACATATATACTCCCTTCCAGAACATTCCAGGATACCTACTGGAAGAACAATATATACTCATATAAGATTACCTTCAAATCTGGATGTGAGTAGCCAACAATGGCAATATATGATTTTATATACCTATATGATATGACATTCCAATAATAACAAAATATCCTTCCAGACCATGGTATTTTACGACTCCTTGCTGCAGGACTAGAGGAGACAGAGGGAATCTTTTGGTTTGCAAAAACAAGATTTTAAATGAAAGTATGTATCTAGTCACGTCTATATATTAATTATATGCATATTCCCCAATTAATGGGAATACTAAATACCATTAATTATATATTACAGCTGGGTGACAGAAAACTTTGATAAAGGCTTAATATAGCCGAAACGCGTCAGAATTTATGGCTGAAACTCTGTGAACCATCTACCCCTGAGTATACATGGGATACACAGAGACAGGATCCATAACTGTCACAAATAGCACTTGTGTCACGGATTCATTTAGAATCCTTCTTCCTTCTTTCATTCTTTCCACATTGGGCCTATACCCAACACCAACATTCACATTGAGATGATATTTTATTTTTAACTCATGTTAATATTGGTAATAAATTGATTTATTATATATATATATTTCTTTCACCTTGTTTTACTACAACTCACCTGCCCATAAAGTCCCCCCCCCCCCTTGGCCTGAGACACCAAGAAAAAACCCCCTCTTTTTTCAAGATATAGGGACGGAGGCAACACCTACTGATACCACCTTTAAGATCAAAAAACCCCCACCCATTTGCTCTATCTGACTTGCTATAGCTTCTAATGCACATTCTGAGAAGCTCAGAGTGTGCACTGCAGTCCCCAGTACAGGTGCAAGTCTGACGGTAACGTTGGGGTTAAGCTTTAAACTTTCCCAACTCTATTAAAAAGTCTAAATTCTGTTTTAAATTCAGCAACAGTCAATGATGTATATGTCAAGTTCCACGACAATGTCCTCCCCAGAGAAAAAATTCCCCAACTGACCAGAGATCATTTTATTTTTTCATCTTCCTGAGTGATTCATACATAATTATAATCTTGGTCTGAGCCGTCAGTGAGAACTTCTCCTGTAAGTTCCCTCTGCATTGTCACTCTGGCCCAATCATTGGATCTGCTTAGCTCTGGTATGTAGCATGTAATAGCAGCATGTATTGATTTTACACTCCTTGTTCCAGTGGCCGAACTGACAGTTACTATAACGGAATGGTAATCCATAATCCTTTTTCTATAGCAATTACAAGACAAAATATAGATTTGTTACTGTTTCCCCGTGTGATTATAGGAGTCAGCTCAGCTCATTGTGAAATGATTACTGCCGATCGTCTGGGGAACGCTAGTTGTGACAAGCGATATGTGCCGTACCGTTATGCAGCTCCAGTTGTCATATTAGGAAATAAAACTATTTTGTTCATTTCTCGGAAACGAAAAAATAAATTTATGTTTCTTGTGTAACCAATTTTTTTAAATATTTGCATGACAGTAGAACCATTAAAAAAAATCTGCTAAGTATATTTGCATCTAAGATGACCACCCTGCAACCCCAATGTCTTCAATAGTTATCCATATGTGGCCACACTTCATTCTCAGCAAGTGACCGCTGGCTAAAGGCTAAATTCATAAAGCTAACACACCAGAATAAGGATTTTCTTTTTAAAAAGTGACAGTTATTTTCAGTGCTAACTTGCACTATAATGGCATTTTTAATGGTACTGAAAGTACAAAAACTCTTGTAGCCTCTTCAAAATTGTAGAATTTATTATACATTATATCAAAGAAGAACTTTAGCCCCTGTTAGGATGTGAAAACAAGGCTAATTGACTCAACTATGCACAAAAACATAGGAACTGGGGTGCAGAAAAATGGCAGCAGGTGCTCTGGACAAATGAGTCAAAATGTAAAATATTTGGCTGTAGCAGGAGGCAGTTTGTTGGGGGAAGGCTGAAGAGCGGTAAAATAATGGGTGTCTGCCGGCAATTGTGAAGCATGGTAGAGGTTCCTTGCAAGTTTGGGGCTGCATTTCTAAAATAGAGTTGGTGATTTGGTCAGGATCAATGGTGTCCTCAATGCTGAGAAATACAGGCAGATACTTATCCATCACGCTATAAGATCAGGGAAGCATGTGATTGGCCCCAGATTTATTCTGCAGCAGGACAATGACCCCAAACACACAGCCAATGGGTTGTAAAGTCACAGAACCTTCTGTGTGCAGCATCCCCCTCATCCCCCTAATGCTTACCTGAGCCCCCTCTCAATCCAGCGATGTCCATGACTATCTCAGTATGTAGATGGAAAAGCTGCGCTACACAATTGATACACTGAAAATCAATCAGCAATAGTTCAAATACTCAGAGGTCATAATAAAAAGTCCAGACAAATAGCACAGATTGAACATATGCATTCAATAGGACAGTCCAGGAAATAAAGATTCCAATAGTGCAGATGAAGAGATGGTAAATCCGCCACCAAGGGTCACTTCTAACAGCCACAGTAAAACATGCTATGCGCTTACCAGATAAGAAAGGATTACCAGCATTGTATACTCTCAAACAAGCCAGCTACGGAAGGGACCACCTCTCCTGACCGAGTCCTGTTGAGTACTAGGAACCACCACATCCAGCAGGAGAAAGCACCATGGCCGCTGTGTGTATTTCCACCCTCATCTGTTTGGCAATCTCCCGGAGCAGTGATGGCGCCCGCGGCTATCTCAGCCGGGACTCCCCTCCTCATTGGCTAAGACACAACAGCAGGGCCATTGGCTCCTGCCACTGTCAATCAAAGTCAGTTAGCCAATGAGGAGAGAGAGGAGGCGGGGGCCAAAACACAGCTCTGTGTCTGAATGTATACATGGAGCTGTGACCCGGCTTGGGTGCCCCCCATAGCAAGCTGCTTGCTATGGGGACACTCAAAGGGAGGGAGGGGTCAGGAGAGCTGAAGAGGGACACGAGAAGAGGAGGATAACATGTTTGTAGCATTGTCACCATAGGGCTTGCTGTGTGATGACTTCTTGGCTCTTCCTCTGATTATCTGCAGACAGTCACTAGGGGATTTTTCACACATCCATCCTTACTCCCAATTGCTCGTTACTCAGTAAACAGTCTAGGGGATTTGGTTTTATATTTATTGTGGAACTTGGATGGAAGAAGGGAATAGTGGGATACTCCAGCTTGAACTATTCACAGTAGATAAGGACAACTCTCACTTGGCCTCACCAGGTTATTGGTTGAAGCAGACACACTGCTTTGACCATACTGCCACTTGTATGGAAGGATTAAATCCTCTTGCTCTCTATAGCAGCAGGTTTGATGCAACTACATTATCTTCAGGACACTTTCTAGCATGCCCTTGATTGACACCTGTCCACTGACTCTTCTAGCAGAAAGAGTGGCCCTCACCGGACAGGCCTTACAACACAGATCTGTATTCACTGTAGGCAGAATCAGATCCTTTCCAGTGTCTCCCTTCCAGTCAGTTCTGCAGGATCTCTGCAGCTTCTCTCTAAATCTCAGACCGATCACCTGAGGCTACATGGCAGCTTCTACAGAGAAGGAGCAGCTGCCCCTCCCTCTGGAACCCTGCTCTCTAGCTGAAAAATCCCAAGCATATGTGCCGTTTGGGTTTATATAGTATCCCAGCATGCACCGAGGCACTTTCCTCTGTCGATCACCAGGGCTGTAACAAATGCCTGTGCATTCACTTGTCAGGTTTCCTCCCACTGTCCAATATGCCTCCCTATTGGACTAGTGTGAAACACTTCAGACAATCTGAGCTGCACCTAAACACCATGAGCAGACCTCACTAATGGATCCTGCTCTCTGGTAGGCAGAGAGCAACATAAATTTACCTGGCAATCTCTTTGGTAAGCAGAAAGACCCAAAAACTATACTCTCTCTCTAGCACCTAACTAGAAGGGTGCTACAATTATATATATATATATATATACATACATACATATACATATATATACATACATACATACTGTATATATATATATATATATATATATATATATAGATATAGATATAGATATATAGATATATATATATCTATATCTATATATATATATATACTGTCCTTTTTTTTAAAAAAAAAATGCTACTTCCCCATCTTTCTCTTGTATTATAACTGACCCTAGGGGCATCCATGATACTCGGTTTGCAAAGAATGCTAGGCTTTCTAATGAGAAAGGCCACCACTGCCTGCATGCCTTTTGTTAAAGGACATGTTCACAAATTTTTCGAAAGTCTGCCCAGCCCCCACTGTAGCCCCTAAATAGAATAAACTGTGTGCCTATTGACTCCAGTTACAAAAATCCAGCTTTAATATTTCATGATCCTAATTGACACCCAGTCTGGTCAATATTGGCATAATCATCTTTGGGCACCTTAACCAAAATGATAACAATTATAATCATCATCATCACAGCATTTTAGGACTCCCACACTAGTAGAAAAATACTAAATTTGAAGCCCCTGGTTACATGTATTTTTCTTTTTTAATTAAATTCTTTTTCCATTTTCCTGGGGCTACAAAGCGAAAAAGTGGGCATCAGGAGTTGTATGAGCCATACCGAAGATTACTCATGTGCGTATGATGTAACAAACCCCCTCGTTGTGCCATATGTTGCCGCAGAGTCACACTCCGCCACAAGGATCCCCGGCGCTCTGAGTCCGCGTTATCTGCACTGTGCATGATATACAACACCGGCTCACTTCACTTCCTGAGCTGATGTTTCCCGACATATGTCACTTTCCCTGTTGTCACTGGAAATAAGATTAATGTTGTGAGGAAGATGATTACTAATTGTAATATATGGCTTATACCAAAGAATGAGTGATATTAATAATCAACAGTGTAACACACATCAAGAAAACCAGTAGAGCAAAAAAATAAAAAAATACCTTTCAATGCAAATTAATATCTCTAAATAGATTATATAATTCTGAAGAATTGTATAGAATTTGAATTAACTTAAAGGGAACGTCATAATACTTTTCATGTTTATCTCCCCACACATTGTTTTCTAAAAATACCTAAATATTCATACATACCTTAAAGTGGTTGTAAACCTCTGAAATGAAAAATGAACAAGGCATGTAGTGTATACCTGCCTCAAACAAAAGCTCCTAATGTGGTTCCCATCTGCTCTCTCTTCCCTCAGCTATCTGTATGAGTCACTTTTGACAGGTTAAAGAATTTCAGGGGATGACCAGCACACATAGTGGTTGACAGCCTCAGCTGTGCATGTTTCCCTATGAGACTGTGTAGGGGGTTTCAATTTCCTCCACTCATATCTCAGGTTACACTCAGCTCCCTGCTCTGTACTGTGCAGTATGTGACATCAAATCAATGTCCCCTGATGTCCCCTGCCTGCTTAAGCACAGAGATGCTGTGTTAAATGTTTGCTTTAGGAGGCTGTAGAGGAGGAGAGGAGAGAGGGCTTTGGATAAACAGGTACAAATTATGCAGGGGGATTTGTTTCATGTCTGTGTAGCGCTCACCCCTGCAAGCGCTGCTGAGTTGTGTCTTCTCCCATTGGTGGAGTAACAGCCAGAGAAACAGCAACAGTCTAGCATAGCTCCCAACTGTCCCCGATTTGGAACAAAGTCCCTCTGTCGCTCTTTCCTCTTCATTTGTCCCTCATTGTGGTATGATCTATATAGTTGTATATAAAATGCACTATTTATTTTTAAAAAAGTGTTTCACAGTGCTAAACCTTTCATACAATTTCGAAATGTAGCACCCTCCTAGGTAGGTGCTAGAAGAGAGAGTATAATTTTTGGGTCTTTCTGCTTACCAGAGAGATTGCCAGGTACATTTATATTGCTCTCTGCCTACCGGATAGCAGGATCTATTGGTGAGGTCTGCTTAGGGTCCTCAGGTGCAGCTCAGATTGTCTGAAGTGTTTCACACTGGTCCAATAGGGAGGCATATTGGATAGTGGAAGGAAACCTGACAAGTGAGTGCAAAGGCATTTGTTACAGTCCTGGTGATTGGCAGAGGAAAGTGCCTTGGTGCAGGCTGGGATACTGTATAGATGCCAAGGGTACATGGGCTTGGGGTCTTTCAGCTCCTCTGTAGAAGCTGTCATGCGGCCTCAGGTGGTCGACCCGAGGACCTGAGAGTCAGAGAGGAGCTGAACCGAGATGTCCTGCAAAGCTGACTAGAATGGAGACACTAAAGAGGATCTGATTCTGCATATAGTGAGTACAGATCTGTGTCGTGGGGCCTGTCCTGAGGGCCACCCCTTCTGCTAGAAGTGTCAGTGGACAGGTGTCAGTCAAGGGGATGCTAGAGAGTATCCCGAAGATAATGTAGTTGCATCAAGTCTATTGCTATAAAACGTAGGAGGACCTAATCCTTTCATACAAGTGGCAGTATGGCCAAAGCAGTGTGTCTGCTTCCACAAATAACCTGGTGAGGCCAAGTGAGAGTTATTTTTATCTACTGTGAATAGTTCAAGCTGGAGTATCCCACCATTCCCTACTGCCATCCAAGTTCCACAATAAGTATAAAACCAAATCCTCTGGACTGCTTATTAAGTAATGAGCAACTGGGAGTAAAGATGGATGTGTAAAGAATCCCCTAGTGACTGTCTGCAGGTAATCAGAGGGAGACCCAAGAAATCATCACACAGCAAGCCCTACGGTGACAGTACTACATAAACTACTGCATTTAAATTTCGAAAGCTAATATAAAGGTAGTGGTTAAAAAAAAAAAGCACTTGCGGGTTTAACTTATCATTTTTTTGTACAAATCTCCTTTAGGCGGGTGTGGCAGGGTGTGTGTCCTATGCCTACATGCTTTTGCTAATAGGTTTCCCTCGTTCCTATCTCAAAAAGTTGGGAGGTATAGTCTAATGGTTGCCTTTTTTATGTTTATTGCAGAATAACTTGTATGGGGTTTAGGAAAGCTGTAGGATACTCCAGAACACTGAGTAGGAATGTGAGGACACTCTTCCTTTTGCAGCTACATCTTAATACAGTCCTTTGAGAAGTAAGAAATAAAGTGGATAGCACTGGGACACTATTAGCAATGTTCCAGGCCAGTAAAGCTTTAAACTTAGTGCACCAGGGGTTAACAGCAGCAACAGTCACTCGGATCCAGTACCATCTTAAGAGCATTAAAGGGCCCTAGGCAATGCCGTGCACTGGGGCCCTGCCTACACAATCCCCCACGAGAATAAAAATTCAAATTATCAATAAGGCGATATATACTGGTAGCTTCCAAGTTCGGCGGCTGGGCCCGGTGAGCACACAAACGGAACGGGAGTCAAACTCGACTGTCCTGTGTGTGACTGTTCCCATGGAGGTGGACAGGCATTCCTGCAGTTGTGGGCTCCTTCTCCACACCCCAAGTGGCCTGACAGCAGCGCAGGGCCGACAGGCATTGCCACCTGCTAAGTTCGGCAGCGAGATGCACACGAGAATCGGGACTGATGCTTGGCTGGGGCTGGGTCACTGGGCAGGTGGGGCCCTCCAAGCAACTGCCCAGCAAGCCCATTCGGTAAGATGGCCCTGCTCGGATCCCTCTCCTAGGTCTGTACTCAGTGTCTCTGGGACTTGGATATCTCCCTCCAGACTTCGGACAGTGGAGCCTGCAGCCTGGACCCCTAGTGAAACCACTCATCTAGCTCACAAAGATCTAGCAGCAGGATAGGCCCCCTTAGTTATGCACAGCAGGAACCTGAATGAGACAGGCAGGATCTGCAGCTGGACTGCCAAGAAGGGCAGTAGCCATTCTGGCTGGGAACTTCTCCCCCTAAGGAAGAACACTGCTCTCTGAGGCTCCAAACTGTTTGTAGACTTCCCATCCACCACCTGGGTACACCTCTCCAGAGATTGGATTGGAGCTGAATAAATATTCAGGCTGCTCATTTCATTCTCCCACCCACTACATTCTGGAAGCAATCAAACTAGCAGCATGCAGAGCCTTGAGCAGCCCAAAGCAATCATGTACTGCTCTGCTTAATGCAGGAGAGCCACAGAACTGAAATTCGTCTAACCAAATCTAGCAGCCTATTTGGGAGGATTTCACAACAGGCTACCTCAAGCCAGTGTAAGGCAGGAGGGGGTAGTCAGTGACTGTTGAGTGCAAGCAGTGTCAGAAGTCCCTTATGCTACAGTCCTGGATCTTCTGGACTTAAGTCGAAGTTCGAACACAGCTTTCAGAGTTACAGTTTGTTTCAAGTGTCAGTAAGCGTTGGCTAGCATCGGCTGGTGTCAATGCAGCGCTAAAGGGCATTTTTCTACAACAGTCCCAGCATTGTATTTAGTCGAGCCAAAGGAGTATCCCACTCATTCCCTTCTCCCATCCCCTAAAATTACAATAAAACAACCAAACAAAGATGCCGGAGTTGTCAATGTGTCAGCTCACATGGGCTGGAGAGGTAACCGGTAACAATGGCAGACCCACATGAGGCCCAATGCCTGGAAAACCTGCTACACACTTTAGTATGTAAGACAATCTACATATGTATTTAATACATTTACTAATTTTCCGGACATTCAACTTTAAATTGGCTTGAGCTAAGGGGGCTATGGTAGAACTTGGTCTAATGCACAGCACATTATGTCAGACTCACCTCTTAGTTGGTCTTCCCCCAGAGATGATAAATCCATGCTCCGTCTTGCAGTGTTTTTGGACTTTGGTCATTGGGTGGACATTATGTAGCCACTTGTGCTGTAACTCCTGCACTTGTACACTGGAATTACAGTATTCCGGTACTCAACTAAACTCTTATGGATTCAGAGAGTCTACATTCTACTGTAACGTCAGTGCACAAAAAGGGAAACTGCAAGTAACAAGATGAAGCTGTTTTTTTGGCAGAAGAGATATGCAAAGGTTCTACCAAAAAACTCAACCCCCTGGCAATTTTCTTCTGTAACTTTCCAATTGCACCTTAATTTCCAGTTTTGACTGCGAATACATTTAGGAAAACACATAATCATTTCTATAACGTGTGTTACAAGATGATGAGTCAGCCTCTGCAGGAAAAATAAAAAGGGTGTAAGTGTTCTGTAGTGTAACATTTTATCGAAGGCTCAATATCATTGTTAATACAGAAGAGGTGGAGCAGGCTTTGCCTCCAAGTCCTATTCAGGCTTATATCTGCAGTTTATGATAGACATTAGGGAGCCTCGTAATAGATGACATCTCCTTTTTATATGTTACACCTTGAAGTAGACAACAGGGCTTTCAATCACCAGGTAACCTTGAAACTAGTGAGATACCAAATTGCTATCATGAATATTGTACAGCCACAGATATAACTCAGTCTACTCCCATTGTGCATGCTAATGGGGACAAATAAAACATCCAGGTGAGGTTAGAAGCAGCTGTGCATTCCTGTTCATTGCAACGCATCGCCAAACGCTGAATCATCAGTGGCTCATAACTTAGATTTAAAGGAAAATACCTTGTTTCATTAGGGAAGATAAACCACATATAATTACTTGACAAGCCATTCAATAAGTTTTTGTCATTTACAAATTGCTATTTCATTTCAGTCTGCACCCAGCTATCATTTTTCTGTAATTGGCTGTAACAGGCTGGCATTCTGTTACTGTATAGATGCAGGTTAAAGCTCAAGTATAAGCCAAGTATGATCTTAGTTGCGTAGTTATGTTAGTCTAGCTTGGACCAATGTAAGTATGCATATGTCATACCTGATGGACCACTGTGGATGCTGAAATCACTGTAGTAGTAGTAGCAGCAGCAGCAGCAGCAATATTACATACCCAATGCCAAACAATTGCCCACTGCATACTGACCACATGGTTTTGCTCACTCTGCATTGAAAGTTATTGTATTTCTTTCAATAAATACAAGGCATTCTCTGACTGGAAGACATAAAGATCCTGACATCACTTCCACTCCTCTCCACCTTGTTCAATCACAGAATGCCTTGTATTCATTGAAAGAAAATAAAAGTCAATCTGCAAATGGTGGCAGTGTTGAGCAAGCAACCTGTGTTCAATATGCAGAGGCAGAACCACTCAGCACAGGACCTGGAAGATCATGGCTTTCACTGTAGTAGTGTGGACTACTATAGTGATTGTCAGCTTCCCCAGCAATCCATCAGGCATGAGTTATGCATAATTACATTAAGAGCTGGGACAAGGGTTGGGCAGGAGGGGCAGCGTCCCCAGTGCAGCAGTAAAATGAGCATCCCCTCACCACACATATGCTCCCAATCAGTGGCTGGTAACCAGTGGGCTGTGTCATCATGTATGACATCTACTACTGTCACACTGTGCTCTAACTTGGCCACTCTCCATCCTTTCTGAAAAATTTACTACACATGTGCAAGTACATCTTAGAAAGCAAGCGATTGGCCCCTCATGTGCAGTACACACACCATTCCAACCATGGGCAGCCATTATAAAGGGGTAGAAAATGGGCGCAGGGTGGTAACTCCTTTTACAGTATACATTAGCAGTAGGGGAGGGGTGCAGTTTTGCATTCTTGCACCGGGCATTCGATGAACTTGTCCTGGTAATAGTTACATTGGTCCATGCTGGAACAATGTAACTATGCATTAGGTTCATACCTGGTGATCAGCTTTAAGCTTGGTTTGATTAGGAAGGATTCCCTGACAAGTTGTGAAATTGATTGGCGAGTGGGTGTTGGTCCACAAAAGACAGTCACTCCATCTGTTAAGTGTACCTCCTAGCAGTGCATGTGTCTGTATTCTGACCTATTTGGCCATAAAGATATGCAACCCGACCAGGCCGTCACCTGAGAGTTATGAAAGTCGTAGTAGAAGTAAACCAATGGACTAAGTAGTTAAGATAGCCTGGAGGCTGTTTTTCGCATTGTACCCTGTATGATGCTGAACCCTAGCATGGGAAACCGTTATTTTAAAAAAAAGTGGGTAGAAATGCCCCAAAACTAATTTTTGCCTAGTTGATTGAGTTCTTGAGGTTCTTCTCTCAATACTAAATGTTTACAGGGCAAAAAAATTATCCTAATTACAACAGTAGCAATGTGTTTTTAGGATTACCTAGGGCCTTGTGCCCCTGCTCCTGTCATGACTCCCAGAAGGGTGAAGGGAGATTGACGTTAAAGCGTATCTAAAGTCAGAGAGCGCATGCGCAGGAGGTCGGAGCGGATACAAGCTTAAAACGCTCCACACACTCCTGGCACTTTCAGCATACAAAATCAGCCCTTTTACCCCGCTTGCTCCAGCGTTGTGGCGGGCGGCAGGCGCACATCACGGAGACCAGCTCCATGTCCCCCCGGTCAGCAGGGAAGACATACAGCAACCCCCGCTACCCGCCTCGTGTGCCTGGGAAGGGAGCCAAGATGGCGACTGGCACCAGTTCTGTGAATACAGGGAAAGGGCAGCTGCAGCCACAACCACAGAGGGACAAGGGGAAGCACCCTGACCAAGAGGCACAAAGTATGAACTCTCCCAAAACCACTCCATTTTCAGGTGAGCTAGCAGATCTTCCCTGTGCTCCATCCAGCCCTGCTAGATCCGCCTTACAGGCCTCTATGCAATCTCCAGGCCACGCTTCCCACACTTCATATGCCCTTATGCCCTTCACAGGGACATGGCAGACCTCTTTTTCAGCCAAACTAGTGGCAAGAACACAGACACTGATAGCCCTGAGGGGTCTCCAGATTCTTTGTTACATTTCATTATCCATGTTACATATTTTGATACTGGGTGTCCCTAAGCCTATGTATCTTTTATTCTTTACTTATTTTTCTATTTTTAGCCCTTTTTCTTTCTGAGGGTTAGATGGGATTTCTCTTGGATTCCCAAGATTCATGAGTGTTGACGTTGGTGGGTAAGTTTGTCTGTCTACAGTTATTTTTATCCTTTGTCATGTCCAAGTAAACTAACTCCACTGGAGCCATACGACTGCTCTCTCATAAGGCCCCTATTACGGGTGGCCTTTTCCAATTTTTTTCTTAGATCGCTTGTGCCAGAGTTTGAGGGAGATGTCATCTTGGCCAGTGACTCTAACTTGGCACTGGACCATATATTAGATAAATCCCATATATTTCAACTGCAGTCCCTCCCCAAACAAAGACATAAATGAGCTCAACTGTTACATCACCACAATCTTATTGACGCTTGGAGGGAGGCCCATCCTCCCGCTCAAGACTACACCCACTTTTCTAGAGCCCACAATCGCTATTCATGCATTGATCATGTATCTCTCCTCTCGAGGCTACTACCCAATGTGAAGGTGTTGACCGTCACTGAAATTTAAGGACAGATGGGTGATGGTTTGGATTGCTTCATATTTGTCAGCAAGGTCTCCATGTAGAAATATTGAGATTTGTTCCCATTTGCCATGAGGTCTTTGACCAGGAAGTACAACTCCTAATATGGTCATTCCAGGAAGTTCAATGAGGAGACTGACTGTCTAACAATGTTGCTTTTGTCTGAGGTAGCTTTCCATTCACCTATTGTCAAGTGTGCTAATGAACTCACCTGTTGTCTGCTAAGGGATGTATTGACACTCAGAGTAATGTGTATTAGGGGGGCTCGTTATGGAACCATTGTTCTTTGTCTGGCTATTGTGTACATTCATTGTCCCCTGGGGCCTTCTGTCTCATTACACATAACAGTCCTTCTAAGCAAGCTAACGGGCCAATCCCTGCTGACTCATTTTCAAGTCCTCATTTGCATGGCTGAGGAGGACCTGAAGGAGAACGGCATGTACTGTGCAATTGACCAATGGGAAAGCGGTTGTTGGGGGCAGGATGTTACAAATTCTGTATAAAAGTGTGCTGTGTTCTTCCAATAAATCAATCTACTGTTTAAACTTACATACAGCCTGCTTGGTGTTTGTTCTAATGGATTCCGAACGGCACATAGCTGTAGTTCGGATCCCGGAGCCTTGGTTGACCGAACCATCAGACGTTGCGATCTGCAAGCTGACTCACTAGAAACAGAGGAGCGTCGGGAGAGCGGAAGCGAGCGAGCAAGGGTCTCGTCACACCCAAATTGCTCTCGGCTAAGATAATCTCGACACCCTGGTCCGACCACGACCCTGTAGTTTTATCGTTCTCTAATTTGACAATTAAATTGGCTAAGTCACATTGGCGATTAAACAAATCTATACTCAGTAATGAATCTTACTGCTTAGATCTCATTACTCACTTGAAAGCTTACTTTGATATCAATAAGGCAGAGGAAACAACTCCTGCCATCAATTTGGCGGCACATGAAGCTTCTGTTCAGGGTTTTCTGATTCAGTTGACGTCCAGACTTAAGAAAGTTCACAACGAGGTGATCACTGCCAAAACTAAGGAATATGAAGCCCTAGCTACCCAACACAAGCCTTCCCCACACTCTTATTTGTTGAACAAACTCGAACAGACTCGCACGGAACTTAATATTTACCTTACTAGGAAGGCAGAGAAATGTGTGCGCTGGACCAATCATAAATTCTTTACCTGGCGTGATCCACCGGGTTCGTTGTTAGCACATAAACGTACCCCTAAACACACACATACAGCTTTTCTGAAAATTAGACTCTCAGGAGGCAATCTCTCTCAAAATCCCCAAAAGATTCTCCAAGAATTTCAGGAATTCTATACCAAATTGTACAACCCACCTCGGGTCCCTGTTTTCCTTTTTCCATTAGCAGTTTCCTGAATACTTTATCTCTACCGTCTCTCACGCAGTCTCACAGGGAACTTATGGACCTACTCATCACAAGTGAAGAAATTCCCAACACTGTTAAGACGTTGTCTATGCATAAATCACCTGGTCCTGACGGTCTCCCCAATAATTATTATAAAACATTTTCTGAACAGCTGGTTCCTTATATGATTTTCTATCTTAACTTGCGAGACGGTGGCGAGGTCCCTTTTAAAGAAAATAGGGCTTACATTTGCGTCATACCCAAACCGAATAAAGATTCCACTGACATCCTTAACTACCGCCCTATCTAATTGTTTCATTGTGATCTCAAAATTTTAACAAAGCTTCTAGCTTTACGTCAGGGGCGTAACTACAGGGGTTGCAGGGGTTGCAATTGCAACCGGGCCCCATGCTCCAGGGGGCCTGTGCGGCTCCCCTGTACACCTGGATAGCAGGGGCGGCGGGGGCAGCATGTAGAGAAATCACTGTCCACCTTTTTCCTCCTGTAGCTGCAGAAGGAAAATGGAGGAGATTGGTTCCTCTGTATGCTGCCTCCGCCACTCCTCCTATCCAGTTCTCTTGTGTTCTGCTGTCTCTGGGCCCCTGTGTGCTCCCCTGGTCCCCCCCCTGTGCTGCCCCCCCCCCCTGGCTGCTGCGGGGGATGTGTCACAATAGAGAACCAGGAAGGGGTCGGTAAATATGTAATTTACCAGCTCCTTTCCTTTTCTGAATGGACAGAGTCATAGTCAGTGACATTGTAAAAAAAAAAAAAAATGATAAAAACATTTTTATTAAATTAAAATACCAAAAAATAAAAACTACTGATACCAGTGGGTGAACTTCCAGGATCGCAAAGGTCACACTTGCAACAGGGCCCTATCATTCCACCACTGTGATGGCCCCAAGATGGCAGGAAGGGGGCCCATTGCAGAACTTGTGAAAGGGTCCCACTGTGGGACCATAATAAAAGGCCCCGCAACGAGAGTAAAGGACCCCAGGATCAGTGGGAAGAGCCCCAGGCTTGAAGGGAAGGGCTACGGCCAGGGGTCCGGGGGGCCCTTCATTGTTTCTTGCACCGGGGCCCTGAAGGTTCTAGTTACGCCTCTGCTTTACGTCTAAGTACCTTTCTAGCACAAAATATACATAAAGACCAATTTGGATTTATAAATGAACGCCAAACATTAGATCAGATCCATCAGTCGATAGCATTGATTTCTGCGGTACATTCCAAATGGGACACTCCTTTATCTAGGGAATTTTTACTTCTTTCACTGGACCATCATGAGGCCTTTGATAGCCTAAATTGGGACTACTTATTTACACCTTTGGAGGCTTTAGGATTTGGCTTTACTTTTATCTTGCTATTAAAAATGCTTTATAGCAATCCATCGGCCCAGGTTTCCATTAGGGGTTATAGTTAGTTATCGTTCCCCATCCGACGTGGAACAAGACGGGGTTGTCCACTTTCCCCATTGCTATTCGCATTGGAGATTAAACCCCTAGCTATAGCAATTCGATCTCATCCTAATATACATGGCATATGTTGTGGGCAACAGGAATATAAATGCTCCTAGTTTGCAGACGACGTCCTTATGTATATCACTAATCCTCAAACTACCCTACCAAATCTGCGGACATTGTTACACCAATTTTCCTAGCTTTCAGGGCTTTCTTTGAATACTCAAAAAACAACTGCTCTTAATATCTCCTTACCTCCCTCAACGTTGCTGACCTTACAAAACACCTATAGTTTTCAATGGGCGTTAAGTTCCCTTTTATATTTAGGCATCCAACTGACATCTTTGATCGACAATCTCTATTGGGCTAATTATCCTCCACTCTTTCATCGACTTCAGGAAGACCTTCGACGATAGGCAGACTATCCCTTATCTTGGTTTGGCAGAATCAACTCTATTAAAATTACATTTCTACCCAGGATACTTTATTATTTTAGAACCCTACCAACTGCTGTCCCTAGGGGAGATCTACATCATTTACAATCAGAAGTCCTTCCCTTTCTTTGGGGCAATAAAAAACCCAGAATGAATAAACTGACGTTGTAAAAATAATAAACGTCATACTTCCCTGCTCTGTGTAATGGTGTGTTACCCTTCCCTGCTCTGTGTAATGGATTTGTATACTTCCCTGCTCTGTGTAATGGTGTGTTATACTTCCCTGCTCTGTGTAATGGTGTGTTATACCTCCCTGCTATGTTTAATAGTTTGTTATACTTCTGTGCACTGTGTAATGGTTTGTTATACTTCCCTGCTCTGTGTAATGGTGTGTTATACTTCTCTGCTCTGTGTAATGGTGTGTTATACTTCTCTGCTCTGTGTAATGGTGTGTTATACTTCCCTGCTCTGTGTAATAGTTTGTTATACTCCTCTGATCTGTGTAATGGTTTGTTATACTTCCCTGCTCTGTGTAATAGTTTGTTATACTTCTCTGCTCTGTGTAATGGTTTGTTATACTTCTCTGCTCTGTGTAATAGTTTGTTATACTTCTCTGCTCTGTGTAATGGTTTGTTATACTTCTCTGCTCTGTGTAATGGATTGTTATATTTTCCTGCTCTGTGTAATGGTTAGTTATACTTCTCTGCTCTGTGTAATGGATTGTTATACTTCCCTGCTCTGTGTAATGTATTGTTATACTTCCCTGCTCTATGTAAGGGATTATTATACTTCCCTGCTCTGTGTAATGTATTATTATACTTCCCTGCTCCGTGTAATGGATTATTATACTTCCCTGCTCCGTGTAATGGATTATTATACTTCCCTGCTCCGTGTAATGTATTATTATACTTCCCTGCTCCGTGTAATGGTGTGTTATACCTCCCTGCCTTTCTGTGCACTTAGAAAATGCACAGCAATGCGCAGTGTGCTTGCATTACCATTTGTTTACATCTGCACATTTCCAAACAACTGGCAACCTGCACAGAATACGTGTGCTTTGCTGTGCATTTCGAAAATGCATGTCATTCTTGGGTTACCGTTTGTTCATATCTGCGCATTTCCGAACGCAGGGCAATCTGCAAGAAAAAGCACACATGTGATAGTGATAGTCTGTGATAGTGGCACTGGAAGTCATGTGACTTTCATGTAGTGCTGTGTGTATCAGGGCTTTCTATTCAACCCTCCCAGCATCAGTACAGCTAGCTATCAGAACAGGCTGTGAATGATGGCGCTTCCTATTTGATTTTGAATAATGCTGTGATCTGTGAAGCCGGACTTGGGAGGTTTGGACTCTTCCTGTAGATATACCTGGATGGGACTGAATGTGAATTAGGATGTGTTTCATCCCACCCACCATCAGAGCTATGAAGGAAGTTACATCATTTACAGACTACAAAGGGGTGTGTTCTTGGCTAGAGATTGAGCAGGAAGTGGCTATGGAAGGCATTCTGTCTACATCCAAACTATATAGACTGTCACATGGTACAAAGTCACAACCATAGACATGTTCAAGGGGTGTGCCTGGGCACACCCTAATCACCCCATGAGGTGCAGATTCTTCCCACTAATAGTTCACCAAAGCACACCAATGGGGCCCCTAAAAAAATTATTATTTTATTTGTGTACTATTTTTTACAATTTTATTTTTATATTATTTTTTTAAACTGTTGACATTGTCCACTGCCCTACTGACACCCACTTTTCTACTGACACCATCCATGTTTTAATACATTTTAAAATGTTTTTTACATTTATTTACAAGAGTGTGTATGTTTAATATATATATTATATATACTGTACACACAGGTGCACACGCATGCACATTTGTTTGAGCTTTGGGGTGCACATCGTAATGCAATAGGCTGCGCACACCTATGGCCACAACTAAAGCTCAGAATATCAGGAAATCTTAATTAACCGCTTCCCGACCACCCACCACACATTTACTGCAGCAGGGTGGCTCTCCTGCGCGAACCGGCGTAGGTCTACGTCGGTCGCGCACGGAAAGCTAGGGGGAGAGCGCGCGCCGCCGGCGGCACGCTCCCGCCCCCACTCGGCAGTGGGGAAGCCAATGCACAGGTGAGGTGGCTCTGATTGCCGCCTGACACCCACGATCGCTCCCTGCTAAGAGAGAAGGACGGTCAGCTGTTGTAAACACAGCCGACCGTCCTTCTCCCTGCAATGACCATAGAGCCCATGTGATCCTTCTATATAGGATCACATGTCTCTATAGTCATTTCACTAGCCACGCCCCCCCCACAGTTAGAATCACTCCCCTAGGCTTACATTTAACCCCATTGATCACCTACAGGGTTAACACCTTCCCTGCCAGTGTCATCATTACAGTAACAGTTCATATTTTTAGCACTGATTACTGTAATAATGTCACTGGTCCCCCCAAAAGTGTCAAAAATGTCAGTTAGGGGTAAAAATCGCAGATCGCGGCCTTTACTAGTTAAAAAAAAAACCTATAAAAATTACATAAATCTTTCCCGTAGTTAGTAGACGCGATAACTTTTGCGCAAATCAATCAAAATACACTTATTGCGATTTTTTTTACCAACAATATGTAGCAGAAAACAAATTGGCCTGAGATGTTAAAAAATTCTAATTTTTAATTTTTTTTTTTTTTGGGGATGTCATATAGCAGAATGTTGTTTTGCGCAAAAAAATAAAAAATGTACAGGTGATCAAATACCACCAAAAGAAAGCTCTATTTGTGGTGAAAAAGGACATCAATTTTATTTGGGTACAGTGTCGCACGACCGCGCAATTGTCCGTTAAAGTAACGCAGTGCCCCATCGCAAAATAGGGCCTGGTCATTAAGGGGGCAAATCCTTCCGGTCTTAAAGTGGTTAAATTACCTTAATTACGAGGAACGATTACAAGCGCTTAATTTATTCTCCTTGGAGAGGAGACACCTGAGAGGGGACATGATAGTGATTTACAAATACCTCAACGGTGATCCCAGCATTGGAAAAAAACGATTTAAACTCAAGGAGTGCAAAATGACACGTGACCACACAATGAGATTAGAGGAGAGGCGGTTTAACCTTAAGCTGCGTAAGGGGTCTTCACTGTACGAGCGGTGAGAATGTGGAACACAATTGGTGGTAGTTGAGGGGAGTATGGCTACTTTTAAAAGACTCTTGGACGGGCATCTCACAGATCACTACATTCAGGGTTATGGGAAATGATCAGGCCACTGACACACACACCCCTGCACAGGTTGAACTGTATGGACTGTTGTCTTTATTCAACCTCAACAACTATGTAACTATGCAGACAACAAAGCAATATGGTACAGATGTATGATTTATGCTGGGATTGATCATTCCATTCAGGTCTAGTGAAAAGAAAGTTGGAGATTAGCTTTAAACATCCCCCCTTCAGCCTCCAGTGCCTGAAAATCTCAGCTTGATAGAACTGCACAATCCAGTGAAGTCTGACAGTGCATAATCTATCACTCTAGGTGTTATTTCCTTTGAGCAGGGAATGTTAAAACATAAGGACTGAGTTCAGGTCAACTCTAACCTAAACTTTATTTTTGTTTGGCATAGAGTGGAAAGGGTTTTAATTGTTGTCTAAGTTCGTATTATAGGACACAGAAACACAGGCAGCCATAAAAACATGGTGTCCCCATAAGGCAGATTAACCATCACTTCCTGTTCTGGTTTCAGGCAAAGCAGAAAAAGAAGAGAAATATATGGTGAAACAGACAGCATTCAAAATCTAAGAACCAGTGGCGGCCGGTGGCAGAGGAGACTGTCAGTAGCGGGCGGCTTCTTCACTTGCCTGCTCCTGGCTGAGACATCTCGTGGCTGCTCCTCCTCGCTGAGTCTGACGGCGCGCGGGAACCGGGAAGGTGAGTGCGTCAGAGTGACTGACGCACGCACCGCCCCCAGGACAACGTCAGACGGGAGTCCTGAATGATTGGTCCAGGCTGGAGTCTGGACCAATCACAGAACTAGGAGTGTAGAAGTGGGTAGTGTCGGGGCACATTGCTCTGCGCCCCGATGAAACCCAGAACGGCCGCCAATCGGCACCTTGCCTGGCAGCACGTGCGATGCCAAACCCCACCCCCCCCCCCCCATAGACTTCAATAGGTCCGGCGCCCCTAGTGGGCTTTAAAAGGTAATTTTTTTTTCCTTGAAGATGCTGATAGATGCTGATTGGGGGGGGGGGGGGGGGCTATAGACCGGCCGCCACTGCTAAGAACAGAATATACAAAAAAAAAGGCATACACAGTTGCCATCACATACAAATATTTAAAATCTACATTTAAATGATAAGCAAAAAACTAAAATTGCCTAAAAAAGCCTATATCAAAACCAAAAACATCATCACCCCATATACCAAAATATAAACACATTTACACAGGCCTGTCCGGTAGGCTATATTTAGTGACTATCTGTTCTGTACATTGATAAGTCTTGCATATTGAAAAAGAGTCCATGGATTCACTATATGTATACCTTCCACACAGAAAGTTGGAGCGCAAAATAGAAAAAAAACGTATTGTTGCCATCAACATCTAGCAGATAGCTCAAGGCCAATAAGTAATTATCTCAAGCAAAACAAGTTATCGAGACTTAAAAATGCATCTATGGTAAATATTCATATGTCAATAGGGATTCTTCCTCTCTGCTGAAACAACCCTGTGGATATTGATCATCAAGGAGACACTCTGAATACTCCAACGGTTGGAAATAATTAGAATTCCTCCAATGCAGTCATTACCCTCTTATGGGAGTCACATAGAAATGTATATATGTCAAAGCTTCTTTGTATAGACCAGCATTTCCCAACCTTTTATTAATCACAGCACCCTTTAAAAGTATGCAAAGTGTTAAGGAACCCCATTTGTAATCAGTAATCAATTAGTCCCCAAAATGTATATGTTATTTATCAATGGGAAACCTGAGCCTGGGATGTTGTACACAACCACCTTGATTAAATCACCTTTACATCAGAGCCCCCCCCAATCACATCAGAGGTCCTCCATCACATCAGAGCACCTCAGTCACATAACAGTTCCCCCTTGAAATCAAAGGTTCCTTCTTCACATCAGGACCCCCTTCCCCTTCACATTAGAGGCTTCCCCCTTAACACCAGAGCCCCCCTGTTTCACATCAGAGTTCCCCATCACATCACACATCAGAGTTTCCTCTTCACATGAGAGTCCCAGGGTCGTACTGGCCTTCCGGGATACCGGGAAATTTCTGGGTAGGCCGGCAAGTCCCGCTGCTCTGGGACTGCTTGAAGGGCAGTGGCACCGGTAAAAAATAGCTGCGGCCGGCCCGACATGTCAACTGCGCATGTGCAGGGAAAGCCCATACACGCTCGGCCATTCTCGGCAAATGAGCAAGCGCAGTAAAGTGATGGTGCCGGGCAGCGACATTTTTAAATGTTAGGCGCCTCACTGGTCAGTAAGTAAGACCCCTCTGCAGCCCCTGCATCTCCTGTACCATGCCCGCAGCCCCTGCATCTCCTGTACCATGTCCGAAGTCCCTGCATCTCCTGTACCATGCCCGAAGCCCCTGCATCTGCTGCACAATGCTGGCAGCCCCTGCATCTACTGTACCATGTCTGCAACCTCTGCATCTCCTGTACCATGCCCACAGCCCCTGCATCTACTGTACCATGCCCGCAGCCCCTGCATCTCCTGTACCATGTCCGCAGCCCCTGCATCTTGTGAACTATGTCCGCAGCCTCTGCATCTCCTGCACCATGTCAGCAGCCTCTTCATCTCCCGTTCCATGTTTGCAGCCTCTGCATCCCCTGCATCATGTCCGCAGCCTCTGCATCTCCTTCACCCTGTCTGCAGCCTCTGCCTCTCCTGTACCATGCCCGCAGCCTCTGCATCTCCTGTACCATGTCCACAGCCTCTGCCTCTCCTGTACAATGCCTGCAGCCTCTGCATCTCTTGTACCATGCCCGCAGCACTGCATCTCATGTACTATGCTCACAGCCTCTGCATCTCCTCTACCATGCCCACAGCTTCTGCATCTCCTGTACCATGCCCGCGGCCTCTACATTTCCTGTACCATGCCCACAGCCTCTGACATCTCCTGTACCACTTCTGCAGCCCCTGCATCTCCTGTACCATGTCCACAGCCTCTGCATCTCCTGTACCATGCCCACAGTCTCCGCATCTCCTGTACCATGCCCACAGCCTTTGCATCTCCTGTACCATGCCCGCACAGTCTCTGACATCTCCTGTACCATGTCCGCACAGCCTCTGACATCTCCTGTACCATGTCCGCACAGCCTCTGACATCTCCTGTACCATGTCCGCACAGTCTCTGACATCTCCTGTACCATGTCCGCAGCCTCTGACATGTCCTCCTGTAATATGTCCACACATACAAAAAGTGTTAGAAAATGGGGCTAATGAACAAACTATTTTTCTACAATGCCATCACTAGTCTGTGTAAGTAGACATATGTGCACAAAGCTTATGACCACCTCCTGTAAAATGTCTGCACTTTTACCACTTTTAACGGGAACATGCTCTTATATATATAAAATCCTATGTGCTTTCATATCTGTCTTATCTATATATAATACACTCTTCAAATGTGCTTTAAATTGCATGGTTTTCCCTTTTATGAACAAGAAAATAATGACGTTATGCTGTTGGGCTGGTATAATAATGCTATGGGGCTGGTATGAAATCATTTCCAGAGCTGAATTTTATTCCCAGTCTGGCCCTGGGGAGTCTTCCCATCACATCACACATCTGAGGTCCCCCCCTTCACGTCAGAAGATCTCATCACATCAGAGGTCCCTCTTCATGTGAGAGTCCCTTATTATGTCAAAGTCTCCCTGTACATCAGAGGCCCTAGCACAGATTTAGTGTCCCGCCTTTGAAGAGTCTATACATGAGAACCCCCATTACATCAGAGTACCTCCAAGACAGGGTCTCCCCATCACAGTCTTCCTATCACATCAGAGTTTCCGATCATCACAGAGTACTCTTATGTATCTCTGATCCAGGGCAATCTGTGTATTGTGCTTGTGGCACCCTGAAAGACCCCAATGGCTGTGGCACCCTGGTTGATAAACAATGGTATAGACAATTATGTATGGCTGAATTGTCATGAGACAATAAACATAAATGTTGCTTTAATAATATGTATAAATATTGCTATAGGTAGGAAAGTACTGCCCACAATGGATATTTGATAAGTCAGTGTTTTTCAACCTTTTTTCAGTGGAGGCACCCTTTAAAATTATGGACAGTCTCGGGGCACCCAATTCTAAAATGTAAAAATCTATTCTAATAGTTTTACATAATGCGCAACATTCACACGTAGGACACCCAACTTTAGAGGTGATCTTTTATCCAAAGCAAATACACTTTTGCACATTGGTACTGACTAGTATTCCAATGTTTCTCTTCTCGCTCAATTTTTCTTCATCACTCAGCTAATGTCACCCCAGTGCTGAGGAAGAAAGGCAGAGGAGGCTCAAACAAGGATGCTGTGGAGGCAAAAGACACCCCCCTTATTAACTGATGACGTAATTCGTTGTTAAGATGGCGGTGTCTAGAAAGTCGTAATGGTGCATAATGAAAACCTGTGGTTTTGTGTAACTAAAAGGTATGCCTCATTCACCTGCTGGCTTGTATACAATTTTGATAAATTTTTAGCCATTTTGCCAAGGCACCCCTGAAGAAGCCTCAAGGCACCCCTGAAGAAGCCTCAATGCACCCTGGTTGAAAAAGGCTGTGATAAGTAATATACCATAGTTCTGAAAAATGTGACCTTCCACAAAGTCAACTGTAGAAGTATGAAAGCACTGCGTGATCTGTATGGAACAGACAGGTAGTCTCACCATATGATAATATCTATTTACAATGAATATGTGACCAGTATTATGGTTCTTAGAAAAATACAAGAGAGAAATTGGAAATATTTACTGTAGGTTCATAAATCATACTACAATAGATTATTATTATTGCTCAATATAATAAAAGTAGAGACAGAAGTACCCACACTTTACAAAGGAGAATAGGTTAAACCATCATATAATTCATGATAACATTTACTGTATAGTGTGATCTCTTCACGCACAGTAACAGTACCCCATCCACCAGTGAGAATATATAGCCATATATCTCTTCCAAATCCTATTCTTATTCTCTGCACATGTAATTGTTCATACAACATGTTTCCTAGAACAACGTCTACTTTTTCATGTAATCCTGTGCAGCTTATTAGTGGTGTCTTACAGAGAAAATACATGAAACCAATTAATAACGTATAAACAGTCTCCAGTATTTCACATGGCTCACAAAACATCTCGATATCCATGATACACACTTCCCATCTAATACAGGTATATATTTTGAACCTTTGATCCATTCATAAAATCATAAGCAGACTTTTTCAAGCTTTTTATTACTCACATAAAAACAATTATGTAATGACACAATGCATTGACTGGCAATGACGTCATCACGCAGCACACCAGGAAGTGCCAATCTACAAGTGATTTTAAAGGAGCTATTACTTTTGTTTTTATGTACATGTATCACAATGGAGGAATTGTGGGAAGTGAAGAAAGAGATTATTTTATGGACTAATTCACTATTTGGACTTCACTTATTTGGGCATCTTTGACTTTTCCTGACTTCACAGTCATACCTTTTTGTCTATACCTGCAAGCTCTGGATACTCCTGACATATCAGGGCTGCTGTTAGAAATCACGGGGCCCCCGTACAGCCTTCCTGGCAGGGCCCCCCAAATTTATCAAGACAATATTTTCACTAAAAATATACTAAAATCAAAATTATTAGCGGACACAAACATAAAAGAGAACCTGTGTGAATTAGCCCTTTTTTATTGTTTTTTACATTTAAAAAAAAATAAATATATATAACTTTTTTTTTTTAAATATTAAAATGTTTTACAATTATTTTATTTTACAATTGTTTAAAAAGGGGGGCACACATGAAGGGGGTCAGAAGCAGGCAGAACAGGGAGGGGGATTAGTGTCGGAGAAGCAATTACAGGAATGATGCCCTGTGTCTGTGTCTCTCCCTACAGCAGCTGAAAGCTGGCAGTAGGGGGAGAAACTGGCTTTCAGCTGCTGCAGAGAGCCACACAGGGCTTCCTTCTGCAATTGCTCCTCCTCCCGACCGCACCGATTCCCCGTGCTGTTGGGGCCCCCCTGTGTGCCCGGGCCCCCTACAGGAAGACTGATGGTCCCCCCCTATCAGCGGCCATTTCCATGTGACACCCAACAAAAGGGTAATGATTGCATTGGAGTAATTCTAAATAGCTCCAATCTGTGCAGTATTCAGAATGTCTTCTTGATGGTTAATATCCACAATGATATTTTCATATTTTTTTTAGTAAAATATTGTCAGCTGAGATGAAGAATCCCTGTTGCCATATAAATATTTACTATAGATGCATTTTCAAGTCACGATTACTCGCTTTCCTTGAGATAATTACTCATTGGCCCTGAGCTATCCGCCGGATGTTGAAGCTAACTTCAAGTCTACTATTTTGAGCTCCAACTATTTATGTGGAAGTTATACACATATCAGGGTGGTGATCCGTGGACTACTATAGTTTTCAATTTGTAAGACTTAATGATGTATCAAAAAGGCTGGTCATTATATATACTATACTGGACAGGTCTGTGCAGATGTTTTTATATTTTGATATATGTATGTGATAATGAAGTTTTGGGTTTGAAATGTGCTCTTTGGACAATATTCATTTTTGCAAATTAATTTTTGCAATTTTTTTTTTTTTTTTCCATAATGTTTTATTTAGATTATAAGAATACAATACAGGTACATCGTAAACTTACAAACATCTAGTCCAGTTCACATTTTTTGGAGAGTAAAAAACATAGTAGAATTAAAATATGTAAGTGTGAAACATAGAAGGAAGACAACGTAGGAGCAAAAGGAAAAACTCCGTAATGAACAAGAATATTTAGTGTAACATTTTAACGTAGCATGGTACATGCGTAGTGCAAGTACATAGATTGAAGAGGTAAAATGCCAAAAACGTATCCAACAGCTGCTTCTCAAAAATCAAGGGGATGGACGTGAGTATAAGTTTGATTCTGAGAGTGTGCAAGTGGGACAGCAACAAAAAGAGGGTAGGTGCGCATATAGACAAGAGCACGTCTGATCTTGTCCCTTAACCACTTGCCGACCAGTCAGGTTGACTGTACTGCAGCAAATTGGCTCGTTCCCGTCCAGCGAGGTAGACCTACGTCGCTGGACTCCTCCCCTTGTGGGCGGCGCGCACGCGCCGCCGGAGGCTCGCTCCCGCTGTATTCAACCAAAGCGGGAGTCGGGCCAGGGGAGGAGTGGCGGTGATCACCGCCGCTCTTCCCCGATCATCGGGGAACCGAGTCTGGAGATCCGCCCGCTTGTGTAAACAAAGCGGGCGGATCTCCTAAGTGACAGACAGGGTCAGATTGCAGGATTCAGCATAGCTGAACATGCGATCTGTCCCTGTGTCACTCAGTCACCTCCCCCCACACACGTTAGTAAGCACCAGGCATACATTAACCCCTCCCTCTCCAATAAAATGAACCCCTTCCCTGCCAGTGTCATTATCACAGTAACAGTGCATATGTATAGCACTGATTACTGTAGTAATGTCACTGGTACCCCCAAAAGTGTCAAAAATGTCAGTCAAGGGTCCTATCTGTCCCCCGCAATGTCGCAGTCCCGCAAAAAAAAAATCGCAGATCGCCGCCATTACTCGTTAAAAAAACAAACACCAAAAATGACAGAAATATTTCCCTAAGTTAGTAAATGCAATAACTTTTGCGCAAACCAATCAAAATACGCTTATTGTGATTTTTTTTTACCAAACATAGGTAGCAGAAAACAAATTGGCCAAAAATGTAAAAAAATTTTGATTTTTACATTTTTTTGGGGGGGAATTACATATAAAAAATGTGAAAAATATTGTTATTTTTTCAAAATTTACGCAATTTTTTGTTTATAGCGCAAAAAGTAAAAATCGCACAGGTGATAAAATACCACCAAAAGAAAGCTCTGTTTGTGGGAAAAAAAGGACGTAAATTTAGTTTGGGTACGGCATCGCATGATCGCGCAATTGTCAGTTAAAGTTGCACAGTGCCGAATCGCAAAAAGTGGCCTGGACGTAAGACAGCAAAATCCTCCGGTGGTAAAGTGGTTAAATGATAGTATTGAAGAGTGTGTATTGATTGTAACGATGTGTTATTGAGTCAATGTAGGTGGGTGTACATAGAGGGGAGAGATAGAGGGAATAATAAATAGGAGAGAGGAAAAGAAGGAGAGAGAGAAGAAAAAAAAATAATTGCAAATGAATAAAAAGTAGTTTTGAAATGCTTACATGTGATGGCGATTGTGTATGCCTTTCTTTTTTAGTATATTCTATTCTTAAAGTTTAACTGTAGGCAAAACTTTTTTTTTTTTTTGGATAAAGCAAGGGAGGGTTATAACCCCTATCTTATGTATTTTGGCCATTTCACTTTTCTTCCTGTCCTATAGCCAAACAGGAAGGGAGGGTAAATCCCTGCATATTAAGGGATTTTTTGGGGGGACCCCCAGGTCATCAGAACTAGAGTCCCCATTGGAAGATTTTCCCTCTATCACTTTTCTCGGGATAACCCTAAATTCTGGATTTTTCTTTTACTTTTACTTTCAATGATAATGGTAAACAGGACAAATAGAGAGGGTGAATCTCTGTAAAGGAAATGGAGATTCCCCTATTGTGGAACTTTATAGGCACTTCAATCATATAACAAATTAATTCATAAAAACAGGTTTTATTTATAACTCATCAGTAAAAAAAACAGAAAACACATGTTATGAGTAGCAGGAAGTTGCGAGTTTACTGAAGTGTAAAATTATGCTACAGACTGGTGTACTCCATCCGACGCGTTTCAGAGGCTGCGCAACTCCTTTATCAGGGGTATAGGAGGTGCTTTTCCACTGCATGGAACCGAACGGTTCGGCTCGCATTTGTGCTTTGCCACTGCATGGTACCGCATGGTACGGTGTAGGAACGGTTCGGTACGCTACGGTGCGGCGGCGCTTTTCCACTGCATGGAACCGAACGGTACGGCTCACAAGTGGAGTCGAGCCGGTACTTGCAGTGGAAAAGTGCCAATAGTCACCGAAATGGTGTAAAGATGAATATTCCATGTTTTATTTTAAAAAACAAAGTCTCAAAACGTCTTGCCTTTCCACCTAACCTTAGAGGTAACGTATATTGTCCTGAATGAAAAAAGAATAATGGGCAGGAGCATCAATGAGAGTGCTACACTCAACTTGGGAAAACCAGGAGACACTGAGGCCTAGCAGACAAGGTCCTGCATTTATGGACCCATTGTAGAATGAGACGGCCTCACAGTGAGTAATGGTACAAGTGTAAGCTGACTCTCAACAGCATAGTGTAAGTGATGTGTCCTCCGCCCTCACAGGCGTCGGGTGGAGGACACCAGTCTGTAGCATCATTTTACACTTCAGTATTTTCAGTTACTCATACCATGTTTATTATGCGTTTTCTATTTTTTTTACTGAATATTTATAAATAAAACCTGCTTTTATGAATTCATTTGTTATATTAATTAAGTGCCTATAAAGTCCCACTATAGGGGAATTTACATTTCTATATTCAAATTTAGGGATGTGGCACACTGTGGAGGTTATTCACCGATACCCCTAGAATCTCTGTAACTGGGGCACAGACAGTAATAAAAACCAACAGGGGTTCTAATCCCTCTCCACTCTATCAAAAAAAAAAAAAGTTTTACATTTAGTTAAACTTTAGGTTTATATTGAAGGCATCAGCCTGATGGGTTCTTCCTGGATGAGATCAATATTTCTTCTTAGCATTCAAAATCTGACAGAAGCTCTAACCTTTACCCACTCTAAAACCACAAAAAGATGGCTGCAGCTTTAGTTACATAGTTACATAGTAGGTGAGGTTGAATAAAGACAATAGTCCATCTAGTTCAACCTGTGTAGGTGTGTGTGGCTGTAATCCTCTCACATACCCCTGAATGTTCTGATCCTTGAGATGTACGTCTAAGAGTCTTTGGAAATCCACCATACTTCCCGCAGAAACCACCTCTTGTGGTAGAGAATTCCACAATCTTGTAGCCCTAACAGTAAAGAACCCCCCACGTTGCCTGAGGTTAAAACGCTTCTCCTCTAATCGCATTGTATGCCATCTAGTCCTCATGCAATCCTTCCGACTGAATAGCTTTTTTTCTATGCTGAGATCACCATTGAGATATTTATAAATTGATATTATGTCGCCTCTCAGGCGTCTCTTCTCCAGGGAGAATAAATCAAGTGGTTGCAGACGCTCTTCATCATTAAGGTCCTCAAATCCCCTAATTAGTTTAGTTGCCCTTCTCTGGACTTTCTCCAGCTCCAACACATCCCTCCTGAGGACCGGCGACCAGAACTGGACAGAAAACTGCAGATGTGGTCGGACCAGAGTTTTATAAAGTGGAAGGATTATAGTTTTATCTCTGGAATACATTCCTTTCTTTATGCATGCTAATATTCTGCTGGCTTTGGCAGCTGCCGCTTGACATTGCATGCTATTGCTTAGTCTATCCTCTACCAGGACTCCCAGATCTTTCTCCATTTTTGATTCCCCCAAAGGTTCCCCCCCTAAAGTGTATTGTGCTTTTATGTTTTTAGTCCCTAAGTGCAAGACCTTACACTTCTCCACATTAAACCACATTTGCTTTAATAATTATTTAATGTATACATTGCTGCAGGTGTTCTTTTTTTTTTTATTATAGTTTTAAAACTGGGTGAGGAAAAGTCAAACTCTGCTACTAATGTGAAGTTGTGGAAGACAGTTTTATGTCACAGGTCATACTCCATGGCATCGTCCCCTCGGCGCAGACCGCACACTGCAGGTGCATGTTATTTTCAAGCTGGAACACCTTATCTTAAATGTAAGTGTTTTTTATTCAAATAAAAATTATTTTTGGGGATAATGCACTATCCAGCATTTTCTATCCATTCACATGTCCTCCTGGGTATCATGGAAACGTATTGGAGATCCATGTAGATATGACATTGGCTTTGTTCAGTGTGCTGTGTCAAACTCTCAAACTTCAAGGAGAGGTGGATCGTGTTAAATGAGATGGGAATTCCTCAGGTCAGAAAGAGTTTTGATAGAAGCAGGATTCCTTTTTGCCTACAAGTGGAGTATACCTCCTTTTTTCCATACTGGTAAGCTGCTACCTAAATGTTTGTGTGTAAACACCTGAGCATTGCATGCAGCACCGACGAAAGTCTAAGAAGCATAATTTACCCATTTTGAACCACTGAGAAAATCCATTAGTAAAGAGTACTAAAGACTGTTATTACATATTCTAAGATTTTCATACGTGTGCATTTAAGATGGACTATTTTCTATATTAACCACTTGCCGACCGCTCACTGAGCTGGTGCTGCGGCAAAGTGGCTCGTTATCGTCCAGCGCCGCCGGAGGCTCGCTCCCGCTGTATTCAGACACAGCGGGAGTCGGGCCAGGGGAGGAGAGGCGGTGATCACCGCCGCTCTTCCCCGATCGTCGTGGATCGAGTGAGGAAATCCGCCCACTTGTGTATACAAAGTGGGCGGATCTCCTATGTGACAGACTGGGACAGATTACAGGATTCAGCATAGCTGAACCTGCGATCTGTGTCTGTGTCAAACAATCCCCTCCCCCCAACACGTCAGTAAGCATGAGGCATACAATTAACCCCTTGATCACCAATACAGTTAACCCCTGGTTACGACTAAGGGGACGTTTATCCGTGAAATGCGTCAACTACTATGCTTTTCCCCCGTCTCTGACTGTATTATGGACTGTATCTTGGATTGACTTTATTTCTTGGATTCAAATAAACGGATTTTATACTTTGTACCTTCAAGTGGGAGTGCGGCTGCCTTTCTCTCTACACAACATAACCCCTTCCCTGTCAGTGTCATTATTACAGTAACAGTGCATATTTATAGCACTGATTACTGTAGTAATGTCACTGGTACCCCCAAAAGTGTCAAAAATGTCAGTTAGGGGTCCGATCTGTCCGTCGCAATGTCGCAGTCCCGCAAAAAAAATCGCAGATCGCCGACATTACTAGTAAATAAAATAAACAATAAAAATGACAAATCTTTCCCGTAGTTAGTAAATGCGATAACTTTTGTGCAAACCAATCAAAATACGCTTATTGTGATTTTTGTTTTTACCAAAAATTTGTAGCAGAAAACAAATTTGCCTAAAATGTTAAAAAATGTAGATTTTTTAATTTTTTTTGGGAATGTTATATCTCAGAATGTAAAAAATATTGTTTTTTTTTTCAAAATTGTCGCTCTTTTTTCAAAAATTAAAAATCGCACAGGTGATCAAATACCACCAAAAGAAAGTTCTATTTGTGGGGAAAAAAAGGACATAAATTTAATTTGGGTAGAGTGTCGCACGATCGCGCAATTGTCCGTTAAAATAACGCAGTGCCGAATCGCAAAATATAGCCTGGTCAGGAATGGGGTAAAATCTTCCGGTCTTAAAGCGGTTAAAAATACACTCATTGAGGATTTCTTTTGTCAAAGACATCTAGCTAAATACATTTTGGCATAAATATATGACAAAAATTGAATATATTGGATATTTTTTAACTGTCAAAATAGAAAATGTCAATTTTTTCACAAAATTTTCGCTCTTTTTTTATTAATTTCGCAAAAAATGAAAAGCACAGAGGTGATCAAATACCACTAAAAGGAAGCTCTGTTTGTGGGAAAAAAAGGACGTAAATTTCGTTTGGGTACAGGGTTGCATGACCGCGCAATTGTCAGTTAAAGTCGCGCAGTGCCAGGTTGCAAAAAGTGGCCTGGATGTAAAGCAGGAAAATCCTCCGGTGGTAAAGTGGTTAACTGGTTCTTGGATGTAGTATATACACTGGTGGCACTGAACAAAAGTTTTTTGCACTGTTGCACTTTGTGTTTTGGAGACATATATATTTTCTATTTAGCATTTGTTTCAACATTGTATGCACTTCTGCACTTTGTCATCTGTTTTAACCATGCATATGGTTAGTTAAATCGACTATAAATTGATCTTTGATGTGTTACACACACCGATGTCATAGATCCTATAATTTTTTTGCACTTTAGCACCCTTGCTCTTGTCTTTACCCACTCTAAAACCACAAAAAGATGGCTGCAGTTTTGCTTTAATAATTATTAACTATATACATTGCTGCTTGTGTTCTTTATTTATTTTAATTATAGTTTCCTAAAGTTTCACTTTAAGCTAGGCTATCATGCTTGTAAATGTGACCGGTTCACTTTTAAGCACACATTCTCTTTAAATTTCCATATATTTTTTTTCTCCTTCTTGTAATTGTCATCGAGGTTGTGTTCGGAGCCAAGATATAAATAGAGAATTCTAAGCATAAAACACTGAAAGGGCCTGACTTCTAAACGGGGAACAGAATTAAATATCGGAGTCTTTTTAAGTACTACCCTTCGCAATCCGACCAATTGTGCACTAAGCATAGAACCGGAGGAAGAATGAAAGATGATATAATTCTGCTATTATGCTACAATTATTTGTCTGAGGAACAACAGGCATGAAGATTATTTAGGGAGGAATATAGAATTATCCATGACATTGAAGAAAAACGGCATGATTATTTTCTGCCATATTTGTCGCTATTGAAAAAGAACAAGAGGATCTAAGTAGGATAATTGATTGCCATTTAGTAAGGCAAAAAAACATGGTATTTTCAGAAGCTACTGCTGCTACACATACACACGCACATATGTATATGAATATGTTTGTGTTTGTGTGTGTGTGTGTGTGTGTATATATATATATATATATATATATATATATATATATATATATTACTGTGCAAAAGTTTTAGACAGGTGTGCAGAAATGCTGTAAAGTAAGAATGCTTTAAAAATATATATTTTATTTGTTTATTTGCATAATTTTACAAAATGCAGGGTTGTCTTTAACGTGGGGCAAAAGGGGAAGCTGCCCAGGGCCCTGTTATTGTTGAGTGGCCCAAAGCAGCTGCCCCTTAAGCCCCTTGTCATGGGGAATCCTGGACCAGTGGTAACGCCGCCGCGAAAGCAGGGAGAAGCGAGAGCCGGGAAGAAAAAGAGCTCCTTGACCACCAGAGAGGTGAGGACCAGTAGATGCAGCAACCCCGATGAGGCGACGCCAAACTGAGGCTGGATTCCTCTAACTTCCTCTCCACTCCTAGCTCCGACAGCGACCCGAAGGACAGGCAGATCGAGGGCCAACCAAAGACCAGTAGGAGGTGCATGCAGCCAAGGACTGGTACCCTCCCTCCTCTCCATACCTAGCTCTGACAGGAGCCCGGAAGACAGGCAGTTCAGGGGAGCCCTGAGGACCGGCAGGAGGCGCATGCAGCCAGGGACTGCTACCTGGGCAGTCAGTGGTCTATAATATAGAGAAGAGCACCCCCATCCTCAGAAGGAGAAGGGTCCTGCCTGCTGCTGGCCAGCGTGAATGTCCTATGGAAGGAGGTACCGTGCATCATACATACCTTCCCACAGACTGGAACAGTAGGGTGCACAGAAGAGACTTCAGACAGGGCTAGGGGCTCCTCTCTCTCATCCTCCTCTCTCTTTCTTATCCCCAATCCCCTCTGTCTCATCCCCAATCCCCCTCTCCCTCTCATCCCCAATCCCCTCTCCCCCCCCCTTTTCTCTCTCATCCCCAATCCCCACTCTCTCTATCTCATCCCCCGTCTCTCCCTCATCCCCCCTCTCTCTCATCCCCCCTCTCATCCCCCCTCTCTCTCATTCCTCCTCTCTCTCTCACCTCCAATCATCCCCTCTCTCTCTCTGATCCCCAATCCTCTCTCTCATCCCCAATCCCCCCTCTCTCTCTCTCTCTCTCTCTCTCTCACCCTTCTCTCACCCCCCCTCTCTCTCTCTCATCCCCAATCCCCCTTATTTCTCCCCCCCTCTCTCTCATCCCCAATCCCCCTCTCTCCTCTCTCTCACCCCTCTTTCTCATCCCCAATCCCCCCTCTCTCTCTAATCCATCTCTCTCATCCCCCTTCTCTCTCATCCCCAAAAATCCCCTTTCTCTCTGATCCCCAATCCCCCCCTCTCTCTCATCCAAATCCCTCCTCTCATCCTCTCTCTCTCTCATTCCCCCTCTCTCTCTCTCACCTCCAATCATGCCCTCTCTCTCTCATCCCAATTCCCCTCTCTCATTCCAAATCCCCTATCTTTCTCATCCCCCAATCTCCTTTCTCTCTCATCCCCCAACCCCCTCTCTCTTTCTCATCCCCAATCCCCTCTCTCTCACCCCCAATCCCATCTCTCTTATCCCCACCCCCCCTCTCTCATCCTTCTCTCATCCCCCTCTCTCTCTCTCACCTATCTCTCTCACCCCCCCCTCTTATCCTTCTCTCTCACACCATTCTCTCTCACAGCCCCCGTCTCTCTCATCCCCCCTCGCTCACCTCTTCTTTCTCTCATACTCCTCTCTCTCACCCCCTCTATCTCTAACCCTCTCTCTCTTTCACCCACTCCTCTTTCTTTCACCCACCAACTCTCTCTCTCTCTCACCCCCTCGCTCTCACCTCCTCTCTTTCACCCCTCTCTCTCTCTTTTGACCATCCCCACACCCCCCCCTGCCCCCATCGCATGCAGGCAGGGGGAACTGAGTGGACACTGACTGACAGGTGACAGCAAGTGAGTGTCACTGATCCCATCTCAACCTAGCACAGCCACTGATCACATCCACCCCAAGCACTGCCACTGATCGCATCCCTGAAAGGAAAACACAGGCGCCACTCTAAGTGCAGAATCTTGAGATTTATTTAAAAGAACCAAAGGAAAGGTACTCACAAAGGTAATAATGTAAAAAGCATCAAGGACAATCACTCTGGTATTTGGATCAGGATGGCTTGAGCGGTTGCGGTATACAGGCAGTAAACGGTGGTCGCGGGGACACTCTGATGCCGACCCGTAGTCACTTCCGGGATATGTGATTACGTCATGGCGCCGGCGACGCGTTCTCGGAGCATGCGCTCCTTCCTCAGGCCGATACTGCGCCATTTTGGATGTGGGACTGAAGTACAGTGGATGCCTGAACCTGCTCGGTCATAGAGTCCACCCTATCTGCCGAATATAGCGGTAGATCTGTCTGGACACTATTTCAATACCTAAATACAATACAAATCGTGTAGATAAGGAGGCTTAAAACAAATTAAAAACAATGTAAAATATTAGCAGTGGTTGAAAGATAACACGTGGACAATGATAACATCAGAAAATAAATAAATAATAAACAGAAAATAATAAACAATAAAAAGGAGAATACCATGGATAAGGGAAGGGAAGAAATGAGAGGAAAAAAGAAAAAGGGAGAGAAAGGGAAGAGGGCTAGAGGAGAGAGGGATGATGGGAGATAGGGAGAATGGAAAAGAGGAGGCGGGGGAAGGAAGAAAAAAGTGGGGGAAAAAGGGAGAAGGAGAAAAGGGGGAACCCAGAAAATGGGACAAGGGAAACAGAAAGAAGGATGAAAGAATGAAAAGGACCAGAGGGTCAGAACAATTGTGGGAGGGCTCGTGGGACTTTGTAGGTACCAGGTAGACCAATGAGGTAAGAATTATGTTAAAAACATGAAATATTTATTAATGGTACATATTAAAAACAAAATAGACAGTACAAATGGTGATATTCATATTAGTCTAACATATACAAAACTGGATATGTGAGGCCATATAGGACACAAGGCATAAAGGTATACAGATATTTCGGTCCAATGGGAAACATCAAACCAATCCCGACATGTTTCGCGGGCGTTGAAACACCGCTTCTTCAGGAGAATAGAAACACATTGAATATAAAATGCCTTGATTAGCCTGTACAATATAGCAATAACAAAAAATTAGTACACATACATACATGTATATAAAAGACTTGGCCCTTGATGGACTTTGTCCTCAAGCTTCTCAGGTTTATTCTTACAAGGAATTATTTCACTTTTTTTGGAGCAAACATACCTGCAGATCCAGGGGGTCGCGATGGGCACTTGCTGCGCACCGTCATATGCCAATCTATATCTAGGCACCTGGGAGAGGCTGATTTTCTCGGACGAGGAAATGGAACATTGGATGTCTCAGATTTTAATTTGGTACAGGTTCATTGATGATCTTTTAATCATATGGACAGGTACACAAAATGAACTTTCATTATTTCTTACGGCTATCAACAATAATAATTTAAACCTAAAATTCACACATACCTTTGACAAACATCATATTTCATTTCTGGATCTGAGCATCAGCCTCTCCCCGGACGGACACATTGACACCGACCTTTAACGTAAACCCACTGCGGTTAACACCATACTAAGCGCAGCAAGTGCCCATCCCGCCCCCCTGGTTGCAAGTATCCCATATGCCCAATATCTCAGGCTCCGCAGAAATTGCTCTGCTGAAGCCAACTTTCGTGCCCAGGCTGATCAGTTACGTGAGCGACTCCTTGCCAGAGGATATTCCAAAACGCTGCTGAGGAAAGCTTATAACAGGGCCAGAGCTCACTCTAGAGCTGATTTGCTATATAAAACGACCTCTACAAAGAAAAACACAAATGTCAGGTTCATTACCACCTATTCTGCACATGATGATATTCTACGGAATATCTTGAATCGTCACTGGCCTATTCTTACCCAAGACTATACCCTGAGCAAATATCTAAATGCCAGACCTAGTCTGGTATTCAGACGAGCCACCTCCCTTTGTGACTGTCTTACCAAAAGCCACTATACCAACGCAATCACTAACCACGATCCTAAAAAAGGCACATATCGATGTGGGTCCTGTGATAAATGCCCTTGGGTTAAAACTGGAATGGGCATCCGCCTACCCAATGGAAAATGGTTTCATTCCAGACATTACGCCGATTGCAACACACAGGGATTGATTTATCTCATGACCTGTCGCTGCAGGGCATTTTATGTCGGTAAGACTATCAGAAAACTCAGTAAGCGCATAGGTGATCACATTTACCATTCAGAGGGGGGTACCATACAGACTAGTGTTACACATCACATAGGATTTCGTCATAAATATGATAATTCTGTGGTCTCTTTTTTTGTTCTGGAGGTTATCCCCCAGGACCCCCCGAGGGGGTAACTGGGATAAACAAATTTTACAAAAGGAATCCTATTGGATCGGATCCCTCGAGGCCACTACGCCTCCTGGGATCAATGAAGTCCTAACATATAAACCATTCCTAGGCTAGATCCTTTTTCCACCCCTTCTTTTCAAAAAAATTATTTCTTCAATTCCATTGAATCTGATCTAGGCTCTCTGTCCAGTTTCTTCATCCTTTCCGCGCACCGCATTGTCCACCCCAGCTACCTACACCCCATGACACCGAGGTTCTGGCTCTGGAGACAGGTAAGTTATCAGTCATTCCAACTATTGGGAATACTGTTTTTGAATTTTATTTTTAAATAAATTGATGCCAATTAATGTCTCTCCAAGATTTAGTATTATTACCTGCTGAAGCATTAATAATTATAGTATCTTGCAAATTTGTACCTCTATTTGGTTCCTCTCAGGGGGTCCAATAGTGGATTCCCCCAAAGTGAACCTCTATGCAGAAATAGCGGAGGATCACATGTTTCCCCCACGTTTCTTTGATATCAAGTCACGTGTAATCATTGACACACACAATACTATAAGGTGTTTTTTCTAGTGATTCAAAATTTTGTTTAATGTCCAATTGTCTTTATGCAACTATACTGCATGTCTCTGTGGATGCCCAGAAAGGTTTTGCATCCGTTCTACATCCCCCGTTGCATTGACCCCTCCGTCCGGATTGTGGCGTGCTCCCCTAACTTCTCAGCGGATGTGTGGTCCTCTCGCACATCGCTGATCGGACACTTCCTGTCCGGACTGCCCTTGTTGCGGCCGTTCTGGGCTGCCTATTGTGGCCCGCACCAAGAATGACACTGCGCGCACCTCCATAGGCGCGCGCAGTTGAGGACCTGACCCGCCCACTTTGCGTATGACGTCATGCGCAATCTGGCGTCGGGTTGAGGGCCATATGAGGCGGGGCCATACCTACTTCCTACTCAGGAGACGGCGTCTACTAGCATGGCGGCTTCACGTGGGTAAGAGCTCTGGTTGTACCTCTCAACATTATATGCTGTATTCCCGGATGGACATTCTTAATAACCTCTTTTCCGGTCATACTCTACAGATGCGTTTAAAGGTGGGGGCACATCTCCATTCAATCGGCATACTCACAGATTTTACCATCCTGTTTGTTCCTGCTTAAGTGACTATCTCCATGCAGATTTAAAATGCCCTAATTTCAATGACTCGGCATTTAGCAGGTAAATTCGCCCCCTACCCAGACATCTTTACTAAGGATATTTTATCATATACATCATAGAATGTTTATGCATTCCATCCTCATTTAAATAGAATACCATTCCACGCTGAGGTCCAGCTACAGCCGCACTGCAGCAGCCACCCTGTTTCCAATTCTTATATCTGTTATGTGAGTTTCTCTACAGAGACACCCAACAAGGTATACAACATGGTTATCTAAATATTTGTAGAACCTCCCTCTCCCTATGGTGTTGGTGGTTATCAGTTTCATTTCATTCTCATCACTGTCACTTCCTGCCTTATGTGTCCCTCCATATTCGCTGGGGAGACGTCTCGTTGGGGAGCACTTTCACCTAGTCCTGGCGGTGGTGGGCCTATCTGCGGTGGATGGTTTGGATGCAAATGGGCGTTCCACACTTGCATGCACTATAAGTCTTTTTTATATACATGTATGTATGTGTACAAATTTTTTGTTATTGCTATATTGTACAGGCTAATCAAGGCATTTTATATTCAATGTGTTTCTATTCCCCTGAAGAAGCGGTGTTTCAACGCCCGCGAAACATGTCAGGATTGGTTTGATGTTTCCCATTGGACCGAAATATCTGTATACCTTTATGCCTTGTGTCCTATATGGCCTCACATATCCAGTTTTGTATATGTTAGACTAATATGAATATCACCATTTGTACTGTCTATTTTGTTTTTAATATGTACCATTAATAAATATTTCATGTTTTTAACGTAATTCTTACCTCATTGGTCTACCTGGTACCTACAAAGTCCCACCAGCCCTCCCACAATTGTTCTGACCCTCTGGTCCTTTTCATTCTTTCATCCTTCTTTCTGTTTCCCTTGTCCCATTTTCTGGGTTCCCCCTTTTCTCCTTCTCCCTTTTTCCCCCACTTTTTTCTTCCTTCCCCTGCCTCCTCTTTTCCATTCTCCCTATCTCCCATCATCCCTCTCTCCTCTAGCCCTCTTCCCTTTCTCTCCCTTTTTCTTTTTTCCTCTCATTTCTTCCCTTCCCTTTTCTCATTTTTCCTCTCCTTCTTCCTTACCCGGGCACCTGCCTTTGCACCTTAGGCTTTAGCTGTGGGTAAATTTTGGGATATTTTCCCAGTATTCAGAGTATACATTCTAGGGATGTGGTACCTCTTTACCCATTTTGATACAAACATACATTTTATTTTTATATATATATATATATATTGTAAGGGATTAGCTCGGTGGTAGGCGTGGATGACCCCTTTGGGGGTGCGTTTTCACAGAGAGATAGCCGATTAGAGGTTGAAAACAAGACTGATTTATTCATGCAATTTACTTAACACAATTGCAAGCATCAAAACAGCCAAAATAAAATAAAAGACAAAATAAATCCTTGCCTCTGTGGGCGGCTACCTTCTCACGCTGGAACCTACCTAAGAAGTCTTTCCAACCTACTGTTGGGCCGACACTGCTGATCCTACAGCCGACACTCAAATGTCCATTTGTTTGCTTTTCACACAGCACAAACATTGTCCATTGAACATGTCCCTTTGTTTTCTTTCACACAGCACATGTTCATTTATAACAGGATCCTTTACTCTTCAGATTCTTCATATTGAACACAGTTCATTTAACAGGTCCCTTTACTCTTCACACTCTTCACATGGAACACTTTGTCTTCTCACCTTTGAGACGTCTTCACTCGTGGTTACCCTCCTTAGCTTCACATCGCTTTAGGGGGTCTTCTCCCATGCTCACCAGCTTGTCGGGAGGCACACATCCGACTGTCCCCCTCTCCCAGCCCACACGGCGACAGGCGGCAACAGTCCTTCTCCCATGCCCACACGGCGTTGGGAGGCACACGTATGTCTGTCCTCCTCTTCCCAGCTCACACAGCGACAGGAGGCAGCACTCAATAGATTTTCTCTGAACAAATTATAGAGGCCTTGATCTCCTCATTCTGAACAGCTGAATGGTTTTCAACTTCCTGCTGGCTCTCTCTGCAGCCAACACCCTATAGTATCAGTGAACTTTCAAAGCAGGTGGGAATGTGTCTCCTCTCAGTGACTACATTCCCAGATTTACCTGACTTCCTGTCACATACCCCCCCCTCTTGTTTCAACCCTAGGGTTGGGACACATATTTCCAGGCACGCATGTGTCAGGCACTGCTGACTCACTGATAAGCCTCCTATTATCCTCAAGCTTCCGGATGAAACTGTTTTGTCATCTTCATTGACAGATTTCTCATAAATGCCACACAGTTTGTCTCTAATCTCATATACACATTCTTCAACTGCATTTTTGGCATCATTTTGCTCCTTCTCGTTTCTGTCATCTTCATTGACAGCTTTCTCATAAATGTCAGACAGCTTGTCCCTCATAACCGTCTGTCCAATCCACCATGGAGGACCGTGATCCATAGGCAACTCAATTGGGCTAGTCTTAATGTCTTCAACATTCTTAAGACGCCTCTCTCTGCAATCCATAAATGTTTTCCACAAAACTTTGAGAACCTTTGCTTCACTAAGCTTTGTTCCAAGTAGGGACTCTTGACATCCCTCTGTGACTTGAGTTGCCTCTCCATACAGCTGTACACAATCATTGACTTTTTGTTGTAAAAGGGAATGATCTTCCTTCTTGAGCTTTGCTTGCTCTAAGATGCTGTGCAGAGGATTTTCCAATTGAGACAACAGGCTGTCACACATTTCTTCAAAGTGACCCCTGTTCCTTTTCCCAGAGATATCAATATCATTCAAACATTTCATATTCATAGGCAGATCTGAAGCATTTGCACTCATCAACTTCTTAAACTTTTCGCCCTCCTGAGCGAGTCGCAGTAAAGGCCTACTATTTGATTTGATATTCAGTTTATATTTCTTGCCAAACTCTTCACAGAAGTAGCCAACCAGAACATCATCAACTTTCCTTCCACCAACATATGGGTCAAAGGCAACAACACAGTTGAACCCAGCGATCTGGGTGGTATCCATTATAGACCTCCTCTCTGCATCAGTGAAGAAGCATGGAACTGCAACACATTCTTTTACAGGTTTCTTCAATGCACTTTCTGCTGAACTATTTGACCGCTCAAGGTCACCTAGTTCCTTTTCTCTATCTGAATTCCACATGGAATGTATCTCAAGATCACGATCAAACTTCTGCCACCCGTCTTTCACCAGTTCCATTTTGGAAACACTCCCTGAAAGGCACTTATTCATTTGCTTCACGTTTTCACCAACAGCCTTAGTTTTCTCCACTAGGTGGCGTTTGCTTTTTTCTCCCAGATTTATATCACTTGCTTTAGTTTTCTCCGCTTTAGTTTTCTCCACTAGGTTTTCAGCCTGAACTGAGAAATCATCACATTTCTTACACAACTCTTTTGTTTGCTGAAGCTCTAATGATACATTTTCCAATGCTTGAAGTTTTTGAAGGAACGGTTTATTCCAAAGGGGTGATTCAAGCCACGTGTCATCACATTTCTGAGGCTCACTCAGGACAGACCCCAAAACACTGATCCTTTTAAAAACTGCATCAGGCACACTATCCCCTCTTTGGGACAGATCCTCTGTTGCCTGGAATTCCTCTTCCAGTTCCTGCAACGGAATCTTCATCTCTTCTACTTGCTGTTCTAAGGCTCGCTTAGACTTTTCTAGCTCCTGAACTCTTTTCACAACATCATCCTTGGAGCGGACCAAATCTTCCATTTCTGTACACAGCTGTTGGTTAACTCTTTCTAGTTCAGCCTTACACTCTAGAGCTTCCTCCAAAGAGCGAGCCAAGAACAGGGCTTTGCTCTCGTTATCACGCACCTCCGTTTCTGCACGTGCGCGTTCTTCTGCATATTTTGCAGACACAGTCTTCTCTTCACCAAGCATCTGATCAAACTTCTTTTTCACATCTTCAACACACTGTAATGAACCAACGCTTTCTTCCATGCGTTTTTTCATATCCGCTATCTGAGCTTGCAATGTTGCGACTTGCTCTGATAGGTTTTTCTTTGCGTCCGCCTCCTCTTTTAATTGTTCCAGGAAGCCATTTTTCTCATCTTCCATTTGTTTGAGCTTTGTGCTAAAACTCAGCCTTTGACACCTCTCTTCCTGTAAGAGTTCCTGCGTGTCTTGCAGCTGCGATTCCAAGATAGAAAAATCTTCCGCAATTTCTCTAGATTTGCTGTCTGCTTGAGAAAGCTGATTTGTAACATTGTCCAACTCAACCTGCAGTCGGTTTGCCTTCTCTGACAGCTTAGCACACAGTCGGTCACCTTCTGACACTTTGACTTGCGATTCCAGAAGCTGTGCCTCTACTTTTTCCCTCTTATGTTCACAATCTCCTTTTCCCTGCATAAGAGCCTTCACCTCATTGGCTAGTTTCTGGGAATGAGACTGTAATTCTGCCACACAGGCTTCTTTCTCCTTTAACTGCTGCTGGAAACGTTGGGCTTCACCTTTCCAACTTTCACAGTCTGCACGTAATTCATCTACCACATTGCTCAAAGTGGTGAGCTCATACACAGTACTCAGTAATTTAGCCTCTCTTTCACTTTTCTCGTTGTCGCTGAGAGACAATGTCGTTTTCAGAGCGACATTCTGTTCCTGCGACTCCTGCAGGTCTATTTTTGTAGCTTCCAAACACTGAAGACTTTTTTTCAGCTGATTACGCAACTCCAACATTTCACACATGCTTTGCTTCTGCAAAGTCTGAATTTCAATTTCCTTTTCCATGAGGATGGTATCTTTCTCCTTTATAGTGTCTTGACATTTTTGCAACTCGACCAAAAGAAGAGCAGTGGATTCTTCCCACTGTAACACATGAGACTTGAGTAGTTCATTCATTTCCTGCAAGTTTCTATGCTCCATTTTAAGCAATTCCAAGGCTTGTTCCTTTTCTTCCATTTTCCGTTGCAAGGCATCCAACTCAGCCCTGCACACATACTCGGTTTCCTCCAAACCGATGGCCTCCATTGGCTGCTGGCGTCTCTGTTTCCAGCCTGCCATGCTCTCTTGATGAGCCTTTTGTTGAGCTGCAAAGCTCCGCTGTTTCAGCATCTCCCCCATTTTGGGTTTACTTTTCATCTGAGAACCCTGCGTCTCCAAAGCAGTTTCATTTGCCCCAGTGTTGCTAGGGACAACAACTTTTCTCTTTAGCCGATTCCGTTCAGGCATGGATGGGGCTGGTTCAGACGGTAACATCCCCTCCATCCATAGAATCCGGTCTCTCATTTCATCTATCTTTGCATTTTTCAGGCGTTTGGATCGCCCCATCTTCAATAACTCCACAAACAAATTTTTCACAGTCCAGCAAAAAAATTTTCAGACCACTGTCTCTTTAACACATGTAGTTTTTCTCTCTCTTGCAAGATCTCTTTTCCTGCACACACAGTTTGTGCAGTCACTTGCACCAGACACAACAAAGTTCATCAAAAAATTTTGAGACCCCTGTCTCTTTAAAACACTTTTTTTTTTTTTTCTGTCAGGATCTTCTCTCCTGCACACATAGATTGTGCAATCTCATGCACCAGACAAAGTTCATCAAACATTTGCACTTCCTTGCAGGGATCTTCGCTTCTGCCCACTGCATACCTCCACCATATGTAAGGGATTAGCTCGGTGGTAGGCGTGGATGACCCCTTTGGGGGTGCGTTTTCACAGAGAGATAGCCGATTAGAGGTTGAAAACAAGACTGATTTATTCATGCAATTTACTTAACACAATTGCAAGCATCAAAACAGCCAAAATAAAATAAAAGACAAAATAAATCCTTGCCTCTGTGGGCGGCTACCTTCTCACGCTGGAACCTACCTAAGAAGTCTTTCCAACCTACTGTTGGGCCGACACTGCTGATCCTACAGCCGACACTCAAATGTCCATTTGTTTGCTTTTCACACAGCACAAACATTGTCCATTGAACATGTCCCTTTGTTTTCTTTCACACAGCACATGTTCATTTATAACAGGATCCTTTACTCTTCAGATTCTTCATATTGAACACAGTTCATTTAACAGGTCCCTTTACTCTTCACACTCTTCACATGGAACACTTTGTCTTCTCACCTTTGAGACGTCTTCACTCGTGGTTACCCTCCTTAGCTTCACATCGCTTTAGGGGGTCTTCTCCCATGCTCACCAGCTTGTCGGGAGGCACACATCCGACTGTCCCCCTCTCCCAGCCCACACGGCGACAGGCGGCAACAGTCCTTCTCCCATGCCCACACGGCGTTGGGAGGCACACGTATGTCTGTCCTCCTCTTCCCAGCTCACACAGCGACAGGAGGCAGCACTCAATAGATTTTCTCTGAACAAATTATAGAGGCCTTGATCTCCTCATTCTGAACAGCTGAATGGTTTTCAACTTCCTGCTGGCTCTCTCTGCAGCCAACACCCTATAGTATCAGTGAACTTTCAAAGCAGGTGGGAATGTGTCTCCTCTCAGTGACTACATTCCCAGATTTACCTGACTTCCTGTCACAATATACAGTGGGTACGGAAAGTATTCAGACCCCCTTAAATTTTTCACTCTTTGTTATATTGCAGCCATTTGCTAAAATCATTTAAGTTCATTCTTCTTCCTCATGAATGTACACATAGCACCCCATACTGACAGAAAAACACAGAATTGTTGACATTGTTGCAGATTTATTAAAAAAGAAAAACTGAAATATCACATGGTCCTAAGTATTCAGACCCTTTGCTGTGACACTCATATATTTAACTCAGGTGCTTTCCATTTCTTCTGATCATCCTTGAGATGGTTCTACACCTTCATTTGAGTCCAGCTGTGTTTGATTATACTGATTGGACTTGATTAGGAAAGCCACACACCTGTCTATATAAGACCTTCCAGATCACAATGCATGTCAGAGCAAATGAGAATCATGAGGTCAAAGGAACTGCCTGAAGAGCTCAGAGACAGAATTGTGGCAAGGCACAGATCTGGCCAAGGTTACAAAAAGATTTCTGCTGCACTTAAGGTTCCTAAGAGCACAGTGGCCTCCATAATCCTCAAATGGAAGATGTTTGGGATGACCAGAACCCTTCCTAGAGCTGGCCGTCCGGCCAAACTGAGCTATCGGGGGAGAAGAGCCTTGGTGAGAGAGGTAAAGAAGAACCCAAAGATCACTGTGGCTGAGCTCCAGAGATGCAGTCAGGAGATGGGAGAAAGTTGTAGAAAGTCAACCATCACTGCAGCCCTCCACCAGTTGGGGCTTTATGGCAGAGTGGCCCGACGGAAGCCTCTCCTCAGTGTAAGACACATGAAAGCCTGCATGGAGTTTGCTAAAAAACACCTGAAGGACTCCAAGATGGTGAGAAATAAGATTCTCTGGTCTGATGAGACCAAAATAGAACTTTTTGACCTTAATTCTAAGCGGTATGTGTGGAGAAAACCAGGCACTGCTCATCACCGGTCCAATACAGTCCCAACAGTGAAGCATGGTGGTGGCAGCATCATGCTGTGGGGGTGTTTTTCAGCTGCAGGGACAGGACGACTATTTGCTATCGAGGGAAAGATGAATGCGGCCAAGTACAGGGATATCCTGGACCAAAATCTTCTCCAGAGTGCTCTGGACCTCAGACTGGGCCGAAGGTTTACCTTCCAACAAGACAATGACCCTAAGCACACAGCTAAAATAACGAAGGAGTGGCTTCACAACAACTCCGTTACTGTTCTTGAATGGCCCAGCCAGAGCCCTGACTTAAACCCAATTGAGCATCTCTGGAGAGACCTAAAAATGGCTGTCCACCAACGTTTACCATCCAACCTGACAGAACTGGAGAGGATCTGCAAGGAGGAATGGCAGAGGATCCCCAAATCCAGGTGTGAATGACTTTTTGCATCTTTCCCAAAAAGACTCCTGGCTGTATTAGATCAAAAGGGGGCTTCTACTAAATACTGAGCAAAGGGTCTGAATACTTAGGACCATGTGATATTTCAGTTTTTCTTTTTTAATAAATCTGCAACAATGTCAACAATTCTGTGTTTTTCTGTCAGTATGGGGTGCTATGTGTACATTCATGTGGAAGAAGAATGAACTTAAATGATTTTAGCAAATGGCTGCAATATAACAAAGAGTGAAAAATTTAAGGGGGTCTGAATACTTTCCGTACCCACTGTATATATATAGAAGAATATATGGGATATGGGTGTGGAACAAATATACATATAAATATATGATACGAATATGAAGTAGCTATGCATGCACATGACATCATATCGATCCTCATGTACATATGAACAACAGCCAAGAATTAAATTTATGGAGGATAAGTGGATAGAACACGTCCATATTAAATAAAATTAATTTGGACGCATATATAGTGAATGTATTAAAACTATTAAGAATATTAGAAATATGCTAAGAATATTTGTTGTGGAAGCAACTAGGTTCTGTCTCACCCACAACTATTTTCAATTTGATTTTTATCTGCAGGTCAATGGCACAGCTATGGGGGCAAATTTTGCCCAAAGCTATGCCAATCTGACTATGGGCATGTGGGAGGACAATTACGTCTGGAACCATAATCCGTATACCTCCCATATTATTTTTTATGGGAGGTATATAGCCGACATAATTGTCATCTGGGATGGCACTGAAACTCTACTTTCAGAATTTGTCAGCCATTGTAACTCCAACATCTACAGTTTATCATTCAGTTCAGTTCATCATTCTGCTGAGTTGGCCTTTTTGGATCTCCTTCTTTACCATCATGAAGGAAAAGAGAGGCTAAGAATTACACCAAACCTACAGCGGGCAATTCATTTTTTCACTTCAAAAGCTGCCACCACCCTAGGTGGATCAATAATATCCCTAAGAGCCAATTCTGCAGACTTCGAAGAAACTGTACTAACGATGGAGACTATGCAGAACAAAGTGTCATATTATAGAAAAATTTTACAGACAAGGCCTTTCCAGAACCCCTTTTAAACCTTGCCCAGAACACGTATTCGATCGGCTATGTACGGAATGAGAAGAAGACCCTAGACATAGAGCTTGCATTTCAAGATTTGAACAACAGCCAAAAATTAAATGTATGGAGGATAAGTGGATAGAACACGTCCATATGAAATAAGATTTATTTGGATGCATATAGTGAATGTATTAAAACTATTAAGAATATTAGAAATATGCTAAGAATATTTTAAATATTTAACCACTTGCCCACCGCTCACATGGAGCGTACTGCGGCAAAGTGGCACGATCCCGTCCAGCGACGTAGACCTACGTCGCTGGACTCCTCCCCCTGTAGGCGGCGCTCGCGCGCCGCCGGAGGCGCGCTCCCGCTGTTTTCATTCACAGCGGGAGTCGGGCCAGGGGAGGAGCAGCGGCGATCGCCGCTGCTCTGCCCCGATCGTTGGGAAATCGAGTGAGGAGATCCGCCCGCCTGTGTAAACAGAGCGGGCGGATCTCCATAGTGACAGGGAGTGACAGATCAGACTGTTCAGCATAGCTGGACATCCGATCTGTCCCTGTCTCACAAAGTCACCTCCCCCCCCACACGTCAGTAAGCACCAGGCATACATTAACCCCTCCCTCTCCAATAAAATTAACCCCTTCACTGCCAGTGTCATTTTTACAGTAACAGTGCATATGTATAGCACTGATTACTGTAGTAATGTCACTGGTACCCCCAAAAGTGTCAAAAATGTCAGTCAAGGGTCCCATCTGTCGCAGTCCCGCAAAAAAAATCATACATTTTTTTGGGGGGGGGAATTTCATATAGAAAAATGTTAAAAATATTGTTATTTTTTCAAAATAAACGCTCTTTTTTTGTTTATAGCGCAAAAAGTAAAAATCGCACAGGTGATCAAATACCACCAAAAGAAAGCTCTGTTTGTAGGAAAAAAAGGACGTAAATTTCGTTTGGTTACGGCTTTGCACGACCGCGCAATTGTCAGTTAAAGTCGCACAGCGCCGAATCGCAAAAAGTGGCCTGGACGGAAGACAGCAAAATCCTCCGGTGGTAAAGTGGTTAAGAAATATTTTAAAAAATATTTAGAACATATTTTAAAAATATACTATTTCATAATACGATGAATGGATGTCATATAAAGGAGAGTAAAAAAGATAAATATGGTAAAAAATATATATAAGATGAAAAATGGGGGACCTTGTTTCGGGAGGATTAAATAAGGGAATTGGTTTCAATTTCCTCGTTTAAAGCGGAGTTCCACCCAAAAGTGGAACTTCCGCTTTAGGGAGTCCTGACCCCCCGACATGCCACATTTGGCATGTCATTTTTTGGGGGGGGGAGCGGGTACCTAGTTTTGACAGGTACCCGCTCCCACTTCCGCTCGGAGCGCCGCGGCGCCCTGAGCGGAAGTTCTCCTCTCCCCCTCCCTCCCTGCAATCTTCTGGGACACGTCAGAGGTCCCAGAAGATTGCCGGCCAATCACGGCGCGCAGCGCGACTCGCGCATGCGCAGTGGGTACCCGGCTGTGAAGCCGCAAACTGTAACAGCCGGGTGCCCACAGCAGTGATGCCGGCGCCGAGGGAGAGGATCGAGGCTTCCGGCGGCCGCATCGCTGGACCGTTGGACAGGTGAGTAAATGGCTGGAACTCCGCTTTAAGCCGCCCGGCACTAGCGTATCTAGAATATAAATCCAATACGCCTTCCTTTGGCACAACCGTTTGAAACGTGGCGTAAAGGTAGCTGGTATGGACTCGATGATCCACACCCTGAGACCAAGGGATGATTTATCATGTTGCAGTAAAAAGTGGCGTGGAACGCTATGCTCATCTTCCCCTGCTTCTACAAATCTGCAATGTTCCTCAAATCTTTTCCTCAGGGGACGGATGGTCCTTCCTACGTAAAACTGGCCACAAGGGCATGTCAAACAATAGATGACGTAGTCTGTGGAAGAATTATAAATGCGCTCCTTCCTCAGGCCGATATTGCGCCATTTTGGGTGTGGGACTTAAGTACAGTGGATGCATCGCATACTAGCTCATTATGAAGTACTTACCTCAAAACGAAGCCCCCGCAGTGCCGCCCACTCAGCGACAGAACAGTCAACATGTTTGGCCGTCCTGCTTCCTGGATCGCGTCCTCCGGCCATCTGATTGGCCAGAGGCACGATTACATCACTCCCGCGCATGCGTGCAGGAGCCGCCGTTCACGGCGCAGGGCTCTGAAGTAACGGCACAGGTGGCCATTCCTTCAGAGCGCATGCGCCAATGACATCATCGGCTGCATGCACTGTAAATATCGCCTAAACTGTGCAAGTTTAGGAGATATTTGTAGCACCTATAGGTAAGCCTTAAAGAGGTTGTAAACCCCAATTTTTTTTTTTTTTCAACCTGAAAGAGAAACCCATAATGAGCTAGTATGCATCGCATGCTAGCTCATTATGAAATACTTACCTTAGAACGAGCCCCCGCCGTGCCGCCCGCTTACCTCTATGACGGGCAACATTATCTGTCGCCCGTCTTCCGGGATCGCGACATCCGGCCATGTGATTGGCCGGAGCCGCGGTGACGTCACTCCCGCGCACGCGCGCGGGAGCCAACGGTCACGGCACGGGGCTCTGAAGGAACAGCACCAGCAGCCGTTCCTTCAGAGCGCATGCGCCAGTGATGTCACTGGCTGCATGCAAGGTAAATATCTCCTAAACGGTGCATGTTTAGGAGATATTTACAGTACCTATAGGTAAGCCTTATCATAGGCTTACCTATAGGTACAACTTGCAGAGGAGGGTTTACTTCATCTTTAATATAGGCTGGAGAGAGCTGTTTACAGGACTTTTGAGCTAACCAGAGTGTCAAAGGTCAAGTTCAAGCACAAGTTCAGAAAGTCAGTATTTTTCAAGCGCCAGCAAGCGTTGGTCGGCATCCAGCCGGCGTCAAGACAGCGCTAACAGGTATCTTTCTGTAAAGTGTCCCAATTTTACCTAGTTGAGCCAGAGGAGTATTCCACTCATTCCCTTCTCCCATCCCCATTATCAAATAAACAAAACAAACCAAAGATGCCGCATTGGTCATTGTCTCCAATCTCACACTTTTCAGCTTAAATGGGCTGAAGGTGTCACCGGTAACAATGGCAGACCCACATCAAGCCAAATGCCTGGAAAACCTGCTACACTTTAATACATTTTTTTTTAAAAACACAGTAGTTATTCCAACTTTTTTGTAAAATGTGAAAGATGATGTTATGCTGAGTAAATAGATAACTGACAAGTTATGCTTTAAAATTGCACATGCTCGCTGAATGGCGACAAACTTCGGTACTTAAAAATCTCCATAGGCGATGCTTTAAACGCCTTTACAGGTTACCTGTTTACTGTAGAGTTACAGAGGAGGTCTAGTGCTAGAATTATTGCTCTTGCTCTAGCATTCACGAAGATATCTCACATGTGTGGTTCGAATACCGTTTACATATGCATGCGTGACCTACAGTATGTAAGCATTTGCTTCTTTTTATTATTATTATTATTTATTTTACATTTATTTTATTTTTTTACACTGTCCCTTTAATTTTTTTTATCTATCTTTAAAAGCAAAAGATCAAAAAAACATTTTTTTAAATCTTTTGCTTTAAAAAAAAAAATTATATATATATATATATATATATATTTTCCCCAATTTTTTTCAGCTTTCCAAGGCCATAAAGTCGATCAAAGAGTGTTAACTTTGATCTCCTATAGGAGAAGTCGGCTGATCGCTTCTCGGGCAAACCGGCGGAAGCGGTAAGCCCGAGAAACCGGACCTGGCCACTGACCCCCCCATCACTCCAGATTCCAGTCCATACCAAACCATACCACCCCCAGGCACCAGTTCACTTACTGACAGGCGGTGACGGCTTCCCCCTCAGTCTCCTCCATGTCCCCTCTCGGCGGCCGTCTCCTCCCTCCTCCTCCGCCAATAGGATGCTCTCTCCTTTGGCCAATTGGGAAACAGGTCTCAGGACCCGCTTCCTGATTGGCCGGGAGGAGAATCAGGGTGGCAATAGCAAATATTCATTCACTATTGTCACAAAACTGGGTGGGCTTGGGGTGCACCCTTTTTTTGAAGCCTAATAGAGCCTCTGGCTCTAATCACATGCTTAAAAAAAAAAACCTCATTTGAATCCATGCATCCGGCGCCCTGCATGTAGATTAGGGGGCCGGATGCATGGATGGGGGGCGGCGCCCCTGTGCCCCGAATGGATGGGCCGCACTGCGATCAGCAAGTGGTTAAGGATGATCTTCTTTGGTTTAAATAGACTAGAGTTCTTCTTTAAGCCTTCTGTTGAACTGTTGTGTTAACAGACCATATAACAGAATAATGCCATGTTCCTATCTGAATATCCCTGTTGAATATTCTCAGTGGAGACGTGAGCTGGAATATTTTATTAGGAAGAATAAAAATGAGCATTATACATAAAGCGCTCAGAATAAAATAAATCATTACTTGTAACAGCACTGAGCTCTTTCTAAGTCTAGACTCGGGGACGGCGGTATTTTCCAAAGGAAAGCGGCACTGTGAAGTCTTCAGGTAAAGAGAATATTTAATGAGGGATGTTCAAACCATAAACTCAGGACCAAAGGCAAAACTTGGTATTTCAAGCAAATGTGAAAATAGACCGTTTCCTAAGCTGGTAATTAATTGCAACATTTCTAAGTTAAAGAGGAGCCGTCGTATATATTCAAGGAGCAGTCTCTTTAAGTTCTCTTTGTAAAGTTAATCTTAACCTCATGCCACTCAAGCTGGGAGAATGGTATAAAAATGACTTCTAAGTGAACTTGTCACAGACAACTGAATTTAACACGTTTGTGTCAGGGGCGTAACTACAGGGGTTGCAGGGGTTGCAATTGCAATCGGGCCCCATGCTCCAGGGGGCCTGTGCAGCTCCCCTGTATACCTGGAAAGGAGGAGCGGTGGGGGCAGCATGTAGAGAAATCAATGTCCACCTTTTCCCTCTTGTAGCTGCAGGAGGAAAATTGAGGAGATTGGTTCCCCTGTATGCTGCCCCCGCCACTCCTCCTGTCCAGTTTGCTTGTGTTCTGCTGTCTCTGGGCCCCTGTGTGCTCCCCCTGGTACCCCCACAGTGCTGCCGGCTTCCCCGCTCTCTTGCAGGGGATGTGTCACAATAGAGAACCAGGAAGGGGTCAGTAAATATGTAATTTACCAGCTCCTTCCTTTTCTGAATGGACAGAGTCATAGTCAGTGACATTGTAAAAAAAAAAAAAATAAAATGATAAAAAATAATACAATGAAAATACCAAAAAATAAAAACTACTGACTCCAGTGGGTGAACTTCAAGGATCGCAAAGGTCACACTTGCGACCGGGCCCTGGCATTCCACCACCGAGGGGAGGCCCCAAGATGGGAGGAAGGGGGCCCACTGCAACACTTGTGAAAGGGTCCCGCTGTGGGACTGTAATAAAGGGCCCTGCAACGAGAGTAAATGGCCCCAGGATCAGTGGGAAGAGTCCCAGGCTTGAAGGGAAGGGCCCCTGCCATGGTCTCTTGCACCGGGGCCCTGAAGGTTCTAGTTACGCCCATGGTTTGTGTCATCTCTGACTCTGGATGATGCCTGAACAAAGATGGTGCGGTTCTTCCAGATAGAAAAGCAGATGAAGTCAGGAGGAGTACCTCTATGAGAGGTATTGTCCTCGTCTTCTGACTTCCTGTGAACCCAGGGCATCAAGGGCACACTCTGTGTCCTGGACTTACAGTAGAATACTGCAAAGAGCTGCTGCATTAACTACTTCAGCTCCTGCAGGTTTTACCCCCTTCCTGACCAGGCCATTTTTTGCAATACAGCACTGCGTTGCTTTAACTTACAATTGCGTGGTTGTGTAACACTGTACCCAAATAAAATGAATGTCTTTTTTTCCCCACAAATCAAGCTTTCTTTTGGTGGTATTTAATCACTTCTGCGGTTTTTCCTTTCTGCGCTATAAACAAAAAAACACCTCCTGCTTACATGCCTGCTTACCAGATTATCTGGACCTCATACAAAGAGAGGTCAATAGTGATTGTGCCTTAAACCCAGCCTGGGCCTTGTTTCTCCAAAGAGGATACTAGCAAATAAATGAGTCTCCCCTGGAACCCATACGGCAAATGGTCCGACTTCAGAATATCTCATGGAATGCCAATCCCTAAAAAGTAATATAGAACTCGCCATAGTGTAAAACCATTACAAATTTTAATCGCTAATTAAAAGATTACACTTTCAGTGGTGCGGCATATAACCGCATAAAAACAGCCGGCTGGCTAGTTCACGGGATCACGGTAGCGCGGTGACGTCAGCTCGTCGCCAGACCCGGTGCGTTTTGTCAGAATCTGATGTCGTCCTGGTCCCAGGAAACGTGTCTAGCGACATGCTGACGTCACTGTGCTACCATGGTCCCAGAAGGACGGGCGAGTGTGTACTAGTCGGCTGGCTATGCTGTTTTTATGCAGTTATATGCCGCACCACTGTAAATGCAATTTATTTATTAGCGAATAAAGTTTGTAATGGTTTTACACTATGGCGAGATCTCTATTACTTTTTTGGAGATTGTCACACCATGAGATATTCTGAAGTCGGACCATTTGCCGAGACACATTCATTTACCAGTATCCTCTTTGGAGAAACAAGGCGCAGGCTGGGTTCAAGCCACAAGCGCTATTGATCTCTCTTGGTATGACGGCCACATAATCTGGTATGCAGGCCTTTTTGCTTTAGTGGAGGACACCACATTCTGGGTGGTGGAAGGTGTTGATACCACTTAGAAGATCTATCTGCAATACCTTGTTCGGACACTGTTTGTTGAATATTTGTGCACTGGTGTGGAAAGACTGTTTCTTTTTCTTTTATCAATATTGTTTATTGTCTTTATTGCACAATTCCTTTTTGTATACTGTATATGATTTAAGTTTTATATGAACAGCGCAGTTTTTTTCTTCCTCTTTTTTTTTTTTTACCTATAATACCCTGTCAAGCCATGGACTCCACTAGACCTCTGAAGGTATCCTGTGGTATCTGGCACCAAGCTGTCAGTATCAGATCCTTTAAGTCCTGTAATGGCACTTTTCCACTGCAAGTACCGGTTCAGCTCTACTCGGCCCTGCTTGGCCGGTTTGGTTTTCCACTGCATGGTACCACATGGTACGATGTTGGAACGGTTCGGTACGGTTTGGTATGGTTTGCTTTTCCACTAAAAGTAGTACTAAAGTAAGTGGGTGGGATAACAACGATTCTCTGACCAATCAGTGGCTAGTAGTGACAAACAGTCAGCTGCATGCAAAGGATTGTGGGATATGGTACCGGTACCTCTTGGAACCAAAATCAAGGTGGTACTGTTTTAGAGAGCCGTACCGTTCGGTTCCATGTAGTGGAAAAGCACCGCCATACCATACTGTACCGTACCGAACCGTTCCTACAACATACCATGTGGTACCAGCAGTGGAAAAGCACAAAAGCGAGCCGAACCGTTCGGTTCCATGCAGTGGAAAAGCACAGATGTACCGTACCGAACCGTACCGAACCGTTCCTACAACGTACCATGTGGTACCAGCAGTGGAAAAGCACAAAAGCGAGCCGAACCGTTCGGTTCCATGCAGTGGAAAAGCACCTTAAGTTGCGAGGTGGAGCCTCCATGGACTGGACTTGTTTTTCCAGCACATCTCACAGATGTTTGATCGGATTGAAATCTGGAGAATTTGGAGGCCAACATCTCAAACTCATTGTGTTCCTCAAACAGACCGGGCCACATTCTTCCATTGTTCCATGGACCAACTCTAATGCTCGCATGCCCATTGTAGGTGCTTTTGGCTGTAGACATGGGTCAGCATGGGCACCCTGACCGGTTTGCGGCTACACAGCCCCATACTCCCCAAACTGCAATGCACTGTGTGTTCTGACACCTTTCTATCATAACCAGCATTAACTTGTTTCAGCAATTTGAGCTCCAGTACTACCTACTGGATTGAACTACACAGGTTAGCCTTCGCACCCTACGTGCATTAATGAGCCTTGGCCGCCCATGACCCCATTGCCAGTTTGCTGGTTCTCCTTCCTTGGACCAATTTTGGTAGATCCTGACCACTGGAGACCGGGAACATCCCACAAGACCTGCAGTTTTGGAGTTGCTCCTACCCAGTTGTCTAGCCATTACAATTTGGCCATTGTCAAAGTTGCTCAAATCCTTAAGCCCCGTACACACGAGTCGAAATTCGGCCGGGAATTTTCGTCCGACGACTGATCTGCCGATTTTCGGCATGTTAGTATGATGCTTCCGACAACCGACTCCGACTTTTCGGCCAAAAAATTCTGGTGTGCAGTCTATAAAATTTTTGTCCTCCGTCAAAACACGTCTGATTTTCGTGCAGTCAGTACAGATTTAGACAGGGAAAAATCTTATGAGCAAGACTGGGCATGCTCAGAGAAGAAAGAACACAAAGAAAGCAAACCAACACATGACATCACTTCTGAAGTAGAATTCTGTCGTGCGGGAAAATTTGTGTGCAGTCTAGGAACATTCCAACCAACAGACAGCACTCTGGACAAAAGACGGACGACCGGTCGGCGGAAATTCGTTGCCTGTGTACGGGGCTTTAGGATTTTAAATTTTTCAGCTTTCAACACATCAACTTCAGGGACAACATGCTCACTTGCTGAGTAATATAGTCCACTCACTTTTAGGTGCCATTGTCATTAAATAATGAATGTTATTCACCTTACCTGTGAGTGGTCATAATGGTATGGCTGACTGGTATGTGCCGCTGTTGCAGATCTTCTCTCGAAACAGGAAGTTATGGGAAATCTCTCTAATAGAGCAGTGTTCATTTTGGCAGCAAATTTCAATTTAGTTTTAGTCTTAGTCTTAGGACTAAAATGGCATTTTAGTTTTAGTCCTATTTTAGTCTTCTGCAAGTGTTTTAGTCGTATTTAGTCGACTAAAACTCCAGTATATTTTAGTCGACTAAAACGCCCTACATTTTAGTCGACTAAAACTCATTTTAGTCATCTATAATCGAATGGGTGTAGTTCAATTGTAATTTGTAATGCATTATTTAAGCATTTCTCTACAATTTCCAAACTCATTATATACTACTGCTGGTCCTGGAGTGAAAAATCTAATATGTTATTATTTATGCTTTGAGCATGCACCAGTGTTAATTTTTGGCAGCAAATTTCGATTTAGTTTTAGTTATAGTCTTTTGACTAAAATGCCATTTTAGTTTTAGTCGTATTTTAGTCTTAAGACTAAAATGCCATTTTAGTTTTAGTGGTATTTTAGTCATCTGAATTGTGTTAGTCGACGAAAACGTTTTAGTCGGTTTTAGTCGACGAAATTAACACTGTAAAAGAGACCTGAATTGCAGTAAAAAACTGACAGGGGTTCTTACCTCACTCTTTCCAAAACTAGAAAAAAAACTTTTGGCTCGACATATACTTTAAGTTGTCCACATTTTTTTCAGAAGTTGAAAATATATGGTTTAATAATTGAACTCTTATCTGAAACAAGTACAATATATGATAACACCATTCTATTCCATGGTAATGGATCATTGTATTTTACTATTCAGTCCACAGAACAAAGGATAAAATATGGTGACATTTCCTTTGGACAGTTTCACCACGGCGTGACGCTTAGGAAATTTTAAAAGATGTTTGCCGCAGGGAAGGAGGCTAAAGGCGAGCGTTCCTGCTTCACAACCGTTTGCATGCTTCAATGGGTTTACACCGGATTTGGTCTTTGGCGTTGATTGCATTGCTCTTGCAGGAACACGAAGGTCATTTAAAAGGCAAGACAAGGAATAGGCTATGCAACAATATGCCCAAAAGCAACACGTTAATGTCAGGACTCAATTATTGGAAAAAAAAAAAACTTTTATGTTGATCATATTCAAAACTTGACAAGGGTGATGCCATTTTAATGAAACTTCTTGTAAAGTCGATTTTCACAGCTTTGTAACTGCAACAGAATTGATTGTTTGAATTTGCTGAATGATATTTGGAAAAATAGAAGGCACTTGTATAAAAATAACTGCGTTAAACATGTATGACAAAAGGAGTGCTTGAAAAAGAATGATTGGTTCCTAGTAAAAAAAAAAAAAAAAAAAAAATATATATATATATATATAGCACCCTCCTAGGTAAATCTAGTTCTTGGCTCCTTCTCTAATCTTTGGTCGGCTCATGGTTTCACAGGCTGGAAGTTTGATTGCTTCCCCCTGCCTCTAGGAGAAGTTTCGAGAGCTTAGGATGGGATAATCTAATAGCTGGCCTAAGTGCCAGTTCACACTAATACGACTTGTCAGGCGACTTGGTCAGCCTGACAAGTCGTGCACCGTCGCGGTCCATTGAGTAGTACAGGAGCCGTTCTAATAGGAGCGACACAAGTCGCTCCGATTTAGAAAAAGCGTCCTGTACTACTGTGGGGCAACCTGGAGGCGACTTGCATTGACATTCATTTTATGAAGTCTGTGGAAGTCGCGACTTCACAGGTTGCCCCCTAAGTCGGAGCGACGTAGTGTGAACTGACACTTAAAGTGACTGTAAAATCTTGTGTTTTTTTTGGTAAATATAACAAACATGTTATACTTACCTGCTCTGTGCAGTTGGTTTTGCACAGAGCAGCCCAGATCCTCCTTTTCTCGAGTCCCTCTTCAGTGCTCCTGGCCCCTCCCTCCCGTTGAGTGCCCCCACAGTGAGCAGCTTGCTATGGGGGAACCCAAGCCGAGCCACAGCTCCCTGTGTCCATTCAGACACGGATCTGCGGCCGCCCCTCTCTCTCCTCATTGGCTCACTGAATTTGATTGACAGCAGCAGGAGCCAATGGCGCCTGGCTGCTGTGTCAGTCAATGAGGAGGGAGAGTCTTGAGCAGCCGAGACACTCCTGCAACATCGCTGGATCAAGATAGGCTCAGGTAAGAGTATTGGGGGGGGGAGCTGAGGGGGGCTGCTGCACACAGAAGGCTTTTTATCTTAATGTATTGAATGCATTAGGATAAAAAAAAACCTTCTGACTTTACAACCACTTGAATATTTACCATGCCCTGTCCAATTCCAGGGAAGGTGTTCCAGAAGGTGGTCTGGGAGTTGGTAAATAGCCTGGAACCCTGAGGAAACTGTTGCTTTCCCCGTCAGGGAAGGTTTCAAGGGACTGCTTGAACCTGAAGCACCTTTTGGACTTGCTGTTTTGCTGGGTCCCATCTCTGGGAGGGCTGGGCTAATCTAAAACTGGATGAAGGAATTCTCTACCAGCAGAATGGTTCTGGAAGGAGGGTGTCACTCAATGGACAGTGTCCAAAGGAAGCAGGAAGGAGACTGCTGTCCTGGGGACTTGTGATAATGAGATCCTGATTAACCCCTTTGACTGCCGAAAACTGCACTGGTTACATTTAGCTTGGACGATCACTGACTTGCTAAAGAAGCTGAGGGTAAAGGTGATGGACTGGCCAAGCATGTCTCCAGACCTAAACTATATTGAACATCTGTGGGGCATCTTCAAACAGAGGGTGGAGAAGCGTAAAAGTTTCTAACATCCACCAGCTCCGTGAAGTCATCATGGAGGAGTGGAAGAGGACTCCAGTGGCAAACTGTGAAGCTCTGGTGAACTCCATGCCCAAGAGGGTTAAGGCAGTGCTGGAAAATAATGGTGGCCACACAAAATATTTACACTTTGAGCCCAATTTGGACATTGTACTCTCTTTTGCTGCCAGTGGTTTAGACATTAATGGCTGTGTGTTGAGTTATTTTGAGGGGACAGCAAATTTACACTGTTATACAAGCTGTACACTCACTACTTTACATTGTAGCAAGGTGTCATTTCTTCAGTGTTGTCACATGAAAGATATAATAAACTATTTACAAAATGTGAGGGGTGTACTCACTTTTGTGAGATACTGTATACTGTGAGAGATGCTAGTGGGTATAGCACTACATTGTTTATGACATTTAGACGGTTCTATATTCACAAGGAGAAGAGTATCCTCTGCTTATTGTTACTGAGCGTTTTTGAGTATCTCATGCCCCAATCCCTCTCCTGTTACAAATTCTGCAAGCAATAAATTACAAAAAGACAAACCCCTAGTAGACTGTTTATTGGAGTCGGAGTGAGTGGACTTGTGCTTAGGTGAACAGGCAGCTTTTACACCACAGGTGTCAACACAAGGCCCGTGGGCCGAATGTGGCCCCCCCCCAGGCCATTTCATGTAGCCCTTGCACCTCTCCTGCAGCAGCCCCCTTGTCTCTGCCCCCACCTTGTCTCAGTAGTCAGCAGCAGAGAGGACAGAACTCCTTTGCCACTCCTCTGTGCAGCTGCAGAAAGGCTCGTCTTTGCCCACACCTTCACCCCCCCTTTCTCAGCAGTCCACAGCAGAGAGGAGGGCAGAACTCCTCCTACAGATCCTGCACCTCTTCCTCCCCTGGTCCCAGCATTCAGCAGACTCTGGAAGCTGACTCCAGCCCTCATCTGGTTCTCCTCCAGACCCTGCACTTCTTCCCATATCCACCCGCATCTTCTTCCTGGCAGCAGCACAAGGTAAGGGGGTGCATTGTGATGTAAGGAAGCGTCAGTGACTCTTGACTTCTGATGGTGGGGGGGCTTTTTACATCTTATGTAAGGGTGTAAGCGGACATCTAATCTTACAGATATAACCGGCCCTTTGAGGGCAACCATAATGGTGATGCGGCCCACGATAAAATTTAGTTTTACACCCCTGTTTTACACTATTAGGGAAGAAGTAGGTAACTTCAGTGGCTCCTACGGTGGTAGTGCTACATACACTATATTACCAAAAGTATTGGGACCCCTGCCTTTACACGCACATGAACTTTAATGGCATTCCAGTCTTAGTCCGTAGGGTTTAATATTGAGCTGTCCCACCCTTTGCAGCTATAACAGCTTCAACTCTTCTGGGAAGGCTGTCCACAAGGTTTAGGAGTGTGTCTATGGGAATGTTTGACTATTCTTCCAGAAGCGCATTCCGGAAGATTGTGGATGTCCGGCGGACTTTGATGACCTCTGTGGTTTTTATTTTTTGCACTATAAACAAAAAAATACAGACAATTCTGAAAAAAAAAATAAAAAATAATATTTTTTTACTTTCTGCTATAAAACATTCCAAAAAAAATATTAAAAATCAATTTTTTTATTTATCAATTAGGCCAATATGTATTCTGCCACATATTTTTGGTAAAAAAAAATCCCAATAAGTGTATATTGGAATGGTTTGTGCAAAATTTATCACGTCTACAAACTAGGGGAAAGAGTTATGTCATTTTTATTTATTTACTTTTTTACTAGTAATGGCAGCGATCGGTGATTTTTAGCGGGTCTGCGACATTGTAGCGGACAGATCAGACACCTAACTGACACTTCTGACACTTTTGAGGGGACCAGTGACACTAATACAGTAATCAGTGCTAAAAAATATGCACTGTTACTTTACTAATGACATTGGCAGGGAAGGGGTTAACACCAGAGGCGATCAAAGGGTTAGGTGTGTCCCTAGGGGGTGCTTTCTAACTGTGTGGGGGATGTACTCACTGGATGAACACAGAGACCTGTGTTCCTAAATAGGAGGAGGGATTGTGGATGGCCGGCGAACATTGTGTCCGCCGGACCTGCTGATTGGCTCCCCCTCTGGCCAATCGGTGCGTGTGTGCACCTTTGGTGGCGCACACGCGCCCCCACTATCTACATACAGGTACGTCGTTTCACATAATAGAGCTGGCCTGCCGCATTAAAACTACAGCGGCTGGGTGGTAATTGGTTAAAAAGAGAAGGTAATGATACAAATCAAATTGCCAGCTTTAAAAAAAAAATGCAAACCTTTTCAAGGGTCTTCAAAATGTAAAATGCATAGAAGACCCATAGAGGCGTACGTGTGGTGTTTTTTTTATTTTAAGCAGCTGTTAAAACATTTTTCTGGAAATTTTTCAAATGTTTTCTTTGTAAATGTCAGTGATTTCTGTACCCCTTTACAGGCAAGATTAGGGAACCCCCCCCCACAGGCATTTTATTTAGAGAAATTGGATATTTATATGGTTTAATTTAAGCATATAAAAAAAATCACTGCTACTGGCCGAATGTGTTTTTTTTTTTTTAAAGGTTTGGTACATGTTCCCCAGGGCAGTGCCCACCAACATGCTACTTTTTGACACCCCTTGCTAATTAGAAAAGAAAATGGTCATTTTTATTCTGACAGATTTGACTCCCATTGATCTTCAGTGGTGTTGGGGTTCGGCCTCTGAACTACTTTGAAGTTTTCCCAACCCTGTTGTAGCCGAACCCAGTGCAGTTCGGCTGATCACTTCCTGGCACCACTTGCTGAGCAGCAATGGAGGTGTAGAGCTCTGATGAAGAGTGGTATTGCCCCCGAAACATGTTGGATGTTTTCATCTGACTTTTTTTTTTATCAACAATTTTAATGATCTTGGGTTCTTTCATTCGTTTTGGTCTGACGCTCCTTTCCTTGGTTTGAACAACGAAAACCTGACAGAGAGTCGAACCCCTTTCTACTCTATCCAAAACTTAATAATGTATTTATTTTATTTTATTTTAATTAAAAAAACAAAAAGTTTTACCTACAGATCCATTTAATTTGGCAGTTCAAACCCAGCTTAAAAGCATATAATATGCCATGGCAATAAAATGAAATGAAACATTGCCAGCTTTTAAAAAATTTATATTTCTGCCCTTACATAAATCATTGTACAGGACTAATGATAAGGATCATCTCCCATTACATGCCAAGCAGAGAGTGAAATGTGGGAAAAGAAAAGTGTTTCAAAGACAGGAAATAAGTGCAGTAATTATATTTAATTGCCATCACCTCCATGAAGTGATAGGAGCAGGAACAAATGGCTGAGAATAAAACAGTCGAAAAAAGGTGAAAAAAAAAAAGTAATGAAAGTGTTATAGGTGTCAAAGTGTGAAGATCACAGGTCAGAAAAGTACAGCTGTAATACTGTAAGTCACAAAACTCTGACTCTCTATAAAAGCAAAATGGCTGTTCTCTTACTTCAGGCAAATAGGCTACAAGAATAGTAGAAGAGTGTATGTAGTAGGGAGTGGTGTTCTGTTTCAAATACTGATGTATGCAATGACACGCCTCCTAAGATCCCACTCTGTACAGACTGTATGGCCACTTGCTGACTTGGCAGAATCCACAGACAGCTTAAAGCGTTTGTTACCCCCAACACATTGAACAATATAATAGTGCACACATACACAAAAAAATAGTTGCTTCCAAATCTTGCAAGGCTACTTAAAAACACCTACTCTTATCAACCACTTGCCGACCGACTATATACGGCAGCGGTCAGCCCCTCCCAGGCACAATGACATACCGGTACGTCACTAGCCTGGGAGCCAATAGAGGGCGAGCGCGCGCCGCCGGAGGCGTGCTCCCGCCCCCGCTCGTTCCCTAAGCAGCCCGCGCGTGTGACCGGCGGACCCGGTGTGATTAAGCTTCTCAATCGTGCAGATAAAAATTAGACGGAGAGATAGTGATGGTGGCACCCTCCAAACACCACCAAAAATAGGAGAAATACGAACTCACCAAATGTAGTTTATCATTTGTTGCCATATGCCAACAAAATGGGAAGTAAAATTTCGTCCAACGAACGATCTGCCGATTTTCGGATCGTTAGTATGGTGCTTTCGACAGCCGATTACGAATTTTCGTACGACAAAAACTGGATGTTCAGGCTGTAAAATTTATATTGTATGTGAACACAACGTCCAATTTTCATTTAATTAGTACAGTTTTCGTCTGAAAAAAATCATAAGAGTAAGACTAGGCATGCTCAGAAACTAAAGAATACAAACAAAACAATTCAACACATGACATCACATCAACTGAAGTTGAATTCTGTTGTATGAGAATTTTTTGTATGAAAGTAACCTCTTCACTTTCCATATGGACTAGCATGCAACAAAAAACTAAAGAAAATTTGTCCGATAGTCTGATCGTGTGTACGAGGCTTAAGACTGGGATGCCATTAAAGTTAATGTGTGTAAAGGCAGGAGTCCCAATACTTTTGACAATATACTGTATGTGCTCCTACTATGGAGCCCTCTGGAAATTTAGAGTTATGACTGCAGTATATATAGAGGTCTCTTGGTGTGGGCACTGTGGCTTAGGCATATACTTGCATAGGTATGCAAACAAAACCCTCTGTTTTTAAAGTAAACTGTTAACGCAGACAGGGCCAATTCAGTGGCTTTGCAGGCTGATTGGTAAGTGTGCTGGGAAATCTTTTGTTTGTTTTGTATATAGGCTGTATCATATATGTCATTTGGGATTTTTCCAATAGATAAACTTAAAGTAAACTAGTCAAGCAGTTTAAAAATATGAAACTGAAAGTCCATCTTAAGGGTCTGAATAGCCACTTCTGTGTCCATCTCTCTCTGATCCAGTCTTCATTTGTTTTTTAAACCTCAAACCCATTAAATTATCTCTTCCCACCAACTTATGTGGCCAATATGGGTACTAATATTGGGTAGGGGGTGGTAGCTTAGCTCCAGGGGTTAGGCTTAGCCCTGAAGTCAGATAAGGGAAAGTAGAACTATGGGCAAAACCTTTTTTTTTCCCATTTTGGATAGAGTAAGGGAGGGTTATAACCCCTGTAAGGTTTATTTTTGCTCTCTGTGTCCCATTGGGGAGATTTCCCTCCAACTTACAAGCTGACCTCAATGCACTGATTCATTGGGCAACTATGTGGCAAATGAGGTTTAATGTTGATCAATGTAAAGTTATGCACTTGGGGGCTAACATTATATGCATGCATCATACAAACTAGGTAGAGTAGAACTGGGGGAATCCATAGTGGAGAAGGATCTGGGTGTTTTAGTAGATCATAAGCTTAATAATAGCATGCAATGCCAAGCTGCAGTTTCCAAAGTAAACAAAGTCCTTTCCTGTATTAACAGAGGCGTGGACTGAAGGGAGAGAGATATCATTTTGCCCCTGTACAAATCATTAGTAAGACCTCATCTGGAATATGCAGTTCAGTTTTGGCCACCAGTTCTTAAAAAGGATATCGAGGAACTGGAGAAAGTGCAGCGAAGGGCAACCAAACTGATAAGAGGCATGGAGGAGCTCAGCTATGAGGAAGGATTAGAGGAACTGAATTTATTCTCTCTTGAGAAGAGGAGATTAAGGGGGGGATATGATCAACATGTATAAATACATAAGGGGTCCATATAGTGAACTAGGTGTTAAGTTGTTCACTTTAAGGTCAACAGACTCAACACAGAGGAATCTTTACATCTAGAGGAAACCAGATTTTGTCTCCAAATACGGAAAGGTTTCTTCACCATAAGAGCTGTGAAAATGTGGAATAGACTCCCTCCAGAGGTGGTTCTGGTCAGCTCACTAGATTGCTTTAAAAAAGGTCTGAATTCTTTCATGGGTGTACTTAATATAAGTGGGTACTAATATTTATAGGTAAAGGTGATCAAGGGATTATCTGATTGCCTCTCGGGGGATCAGGAAGGAGTTTTTTTCCCCTGCTGGAGCAAATTGGATCATGCTTTGCTGTTTTTTTTTTTTTGCCTTAATCTGGATCAACTGCGGGTATAGGATTGTGTATATGGGATCGTATGGTTGGGTTTTTTATTACTGTTTTTTTTTTTTATTGGTTGAGCCAGATAGACTTGTGTCTTTTTTCAACCTGACTAACTATGTAATTATGTAACTTCCTGTCCAATAGCCAAAACAGGAAGTGCCTGAAGTCACAAATGCGCTTTTGGAAAAATGATCAAACATTCCCATAGACACACTCCTAAACCTTGTGGACAGCCTTCCCAGAAGAGTTGAAGCTGTTATAGCTGCAAAGGGTGGGCCAACTCAATATTGAACCCTACGGACTAAGACTGGGATGTCATTAAAGTTCATGTGTGCGTAAAGGCAGGCGTCCCAATACTTTTGGTAATATAGTGTAGTTGTTGAAGCAGATTTTGCCTTCAAACCGAACAACTGACCTGTTGAAATCTGATTGTGTGCTATTAGGTAACACAGACAGTGCTCAATACAGACTGTTTGATAAACGAGGCCCGATGCCGTACAGCAGCATTTAATGGGATGATCTTTTTAAGATAAGAAAGTGTTTTTCATTGATGCACCTGAAGCCATTCTGCTACAACCACAAGGCAATTAATTTAGGCTGCCAGGCAGAGGCAAGACATAATGCTTTTTCAAATATCAAGTCCAATTTCATTAAGACTTGAATGATTTTCCTGCTCTCTTTTCATGTAGATACCTCTGCAGTCAATTAGCATTGTCACTTTTAATCTCCACAACTCAGAAGCTGGTTATTTTCTATTATAGTCTTATTAGGCTAGATCTTTATGGCGAGAGAACGAAGGTAGGAAATGGTTATTATCAAACTGACATTTGTGAGAAGGTTAGAAGTGACTGGCTTCTTCGCTATTAGCAGAAAAATGCAGTTACGGTACTTTTACACACATGCAGTAAATGTTTAAGGGTAATTTTTGGAAATCTAATAGCGGGAACATTTATATTGCCCGCGTTTACAAGAAGGCTTGAGTGACTTGGTCTGGCCACACCCACAGTTCTTTTAGACTACTCCATTTAGTTAGTATGTGGCTGTGGGTGTGACCAAACATTAGGCCACACCCACATGGTTAAAGGACCTGGTGTAAGAGTTAGATTGGGTTCTGTACCAACCCTTGGCACTAATAATCACAGGGCACAGACTGTCTATGACAGGTGCTTCGGGTTTAATATACCATAAATCTTAACAAACAACACGGACTTGCTTTCCCAATACTGCTGTGATTGCATTGATTGTGCTAGTTGAAAACTATTACATATACCCAGGGATATGACTAGCCTCATGTGATACTGTCAGGGCCCAGATTCGAACCCAGGTCCTCAGTTGCTTCTGACAGTGCTTCTTCTTGCTGAGCTATCCAGCAGCTGATATCTATGCATACTAGATCTATGTGGTGACCTAGACCTTGTCCAGTTTCCTGCCTAGTTCCTTGCCCAGCCTCCTGTGAACTCTGAACCTTTGGCCACTCCTTTGTACTTCCTATTTAAGCCTGATCTGGAAACTTCCTGATGCCAGATTATTGTGCTTTGACAAGATCTAGCTTTGTGTGCTTCATCCTCCTGAATCTTCCACTTGTGTACCGACCTCCAGCTACGTTCCAGGACTACGCCTCTGCCTGCTGCCATTTGCCCTTCACTGCTTGTGTACCGACCTTCGGCTAAAGACTACGACTACTCTTCTGCTTGCTCCCTCACTCCGGCTGATCTCTTGTGTACCAGACCCTGCTTGTTGACCAGGGTTGTGCTGCTGCTTCCTGCGACTGGACTCTGAGCCTGACCCAGTAATCGTGACAGAATAATCTGGCCACAATGGAGTCCGCAGTAGCAGCTACCCTTGCCAATATCACTCAGCAAATTTCTGAATTACAAGAGTTTGGTGTCACTTATCAGGCAAAATTTAAAGAACTGCAAAATGTGGTGAAAGATCAACAAGAGGCAATTCAGGACTTAGAGAAACAGGTGTTGGATCTTAGTTCCCTAAATGGCGCAAGTCCTGAGCCCAGTGTTCGAATGCCTCTTCCACAAAAATTCAATGGAGACCGAAGGCTTTACAGAGGATTCCTTAATCAGTGTCGCATTTATTTTCAAATGCAGCCTGCTGCATTTTTTCCTGAAAAAAAGAAGGTACTATTTATTATCAATCTCCTGACAGAGGAAGCTTTATCTTGGGCCTCTCCCTATGTGGAAAAGGATGACATAATTTTAAATAACCTCCACACCTTTACTAAAGCTATGGACCAAGTTTTTGACGATCCAAATCGATGTGCTACTGCTGAGGCCAAACTGCATAATTTGCGTCAAGGACGACGCTCCGTGGCTGAATACACTACTGAATTCAGGCGCTGGATCGCAGATACAACCTGGAATCCAGCAGCACAAAGAAGCCAATTTCGTCAGGGGCTTTCTGAGCAAATAAAGGATGAACTGGCTAGAGGTGATACCCCTGATGATCTGGAGAACTTTATCCAATTGTGCACTTGTATTGACCAGAGACTCTCTGAAAGGAGAAAAGAAAGACTGGGAATACTGGGAAATACTGAGGGTATGCGTTTTTCTTTTAGTCAACCTCCTCGGAAGAGTTCTCAGGTTTTTCATGATTCCAGTAACCCTGAACCTATGCAGATTGATTCCGTTAGAAGGGGTATCACTATTCAGGAAAAGGAAAGACGTCGGAGTGAAAATTTATGCCTTTATTGTGGGGACTCTGGACATTATGCTATTAACTGTCCAAATAAGCTAAGGAGAACAGTTGCTGCAACTGATGTGAAAGACATTGAACAAATTAGTTCCATCGCTCAGTCAGTTTCTCCAATACTTGAAGAAAGCAATCCTATACAAGCTCCGCCCACTCACTTTATAATTCCCATTCGACTCTCTGATGGGGCTAATGACATCTCCTGCTCTGCCATGTTGGACTCTGGAGCGGGGGGAAATTTTATGGATATTGGATTTGCTCAAGACCATCATATTGAATTAAGGAATAAATCCTTACCTGTAGATATGGAGACTGTTGATGGTTCCCCTCTATCCTCCGGGCCAGTTACCCATGAGACTGCTCCTCTTAGTCTGTTTTTTGAGCCTGATCACCAGGAGACCATATGTTTTCAGTTGATTTCATCACCAAAGTTTCCTATCATTTTAGGTATCCCCTGGTTCTCGATTCATAACCCCTCTGTCAATTGGGAAACACGTGTTTTAACTTTTGCCTCAGAGTACTGTAAAGGACATTGTCAACCTGATTCCTCCCATATCGAGAATCTCCGGGTAGAGGAACACATGGTTCCTGGATATGAAGGCCTGCCACCTCAATACAGGGAATTTCATGATGTGTGTGATAAGAAGAATGCTGATCAGCTACCCCCACATCGCCCTTATGACTGTCCTATTGAACTTTTACCTGGGGCAGAGATTCCTTTTGGCCGCCTCTATTCTATGTCTGAACCTGAATTAAAGGTGTTAAGGGAGTGGTTGGATGAAAACCTGGCAAAGGGGTTCATAAGACACTCAACCTCTCCTGCTGGGGCAGGTCTCTTCTTTGTTGAAAAGAAGGATAAGACATTGAGACCATGTGTTGATTATAGGGAATTAAATAAAATCACAATCAAAAATCGCTATCCCCTCCCACTTATCCCCGAGCTTTTGGAAAGACTTTGTTCTGCAAAGATCTTTACTAAATTGGATTTACGGGGTGCATATAACCTCATTCGCATTCGTAAGGGTGATGAATGGAAGACTGCGTTCAGAACCAGATATGGACATTTTGAGTCTTTGGTCATGCCTTTCGGTCTTTGCAATGCTCCAGCAACCTTTCAACACTTTATAAATGATGTGCTGCGAGATCTATTGGATCAATTTGTGATTGCTTATTTAGATGATATTCTTATCTTTTCAGATTCTCTACAGGAACATCGCAAACACGTATCCATTATTTTCGACCGCCTGAGGAAGAATCAGCTGTACATCAAATTGGAGAAATGCGAATTTGAACAGACCAAGATTCAGTTCCTGGGGTACATAATCTCCCCTGAAGGGTTGAGCATGGACCCTGATAAGATTAAAGCAGTGGTGGAGTGGCCTGCCCCTAGGAATGTTAAAGAAATTCAACGATTTCTGGGATTTGCCAACTTTTACAGAAAGTTTATAAGGGACTTTTCCAAGGTGGTTGCACCAATTACCCAGTTAACCAAGAAGGGATGTCCCTTCACATGGGGACCAGAGGCACAAGCTGCTTTCTGTAAACTAAAGACACTCTTTACCTCTGCACCAATTCTAGTACATCCTGACCCTGAACTGCCCTTTGTTGTAGAAGTTGATGCCTCAGATTCTGCTGTTGGAGCTATCCTTTCTCAGCGTACAGGTGAAAAGATGCAGCTTCATCCCTGTGCTTACTTTTCCCGGTTGATGTCCTCTGCTGAAAGGAACTATGACATTGGTAATAAAGAACTGCTGGCGATAAAGGAAGCTTTCTCTGAATGGAGGCATCTGTTGGAAGGGGCTGAGCATTTAGTGACTGTTCTTACCGATCATCGGAACTTAGAGTTCATCCGTTCTGTAAAGAGACTGTCCTCCCGACAAGCACGCTGGTCTTTATTCTTCTCCAGGTTTAATTTCATTGTTTCTTATAGACCTGGCTCAAGAAATGGCAAGGCTGATGCCCTGTCACGGAGTTTGTCTGAATCCCCTCAAGAAAGCAACTCTGACTGCACCATTCTTTCTCAAAAGAACTTTTTAGGAGCCACTAATCCCAAAGAATTTTTGACCTTGCTTAAAGATGGCTACTCTTCTGATCCCCTCCTTAAACATCCACCCAAGGACCTGAGTCTCACCTTCAGGAATGGCTTTTGGATTCAGAACCATTGCCTCTATGTCCCTCAAAGTGCGCGGCTAGAAGTCCTCAGACTGGTTCATGACTCTAAGCTTGCAGGACATTTTGGGGCCTTTAAAACTGCTGAACTGTTGTCTCGTTCATTCTGGTGGCCTAGTTACAAGAAAGATGTTAAGAACTATGTTGCTTCTTGTCCAACTTGTGCACGTCATAAGACACCCCGATCTTCCCCTGTCGGACTGCTTCAACCTCTTCCAATTCCATCACGGCTTTGGGGATCAATCTCTATGGATTTTGTGGTTGAACTCCCTCCTTCGAAGGAAATGACCACCATCTTGGTAGTGGTCGACCGCTTCACCAAGATGGCTCACTTCATCCCAACTAAGGGGGTACCCAATGCGGAACTAACTGCTGAATTAATGATCCGGGAAGTATTTAAACTACATGGAATCCCGGATGATGTGGTCTCAGATAGGGGGGTTCAATTTACTTCCAAATTCTGGAGAAGTTTCTGCATGTCCCTGGGTGTCACAGTCAATCTTTCCTCTGCATTTCATCCTCAATCCAATGGCCAAACAGAAAGAACAAATCAGACTTTGGAACAATATCTTCGCTGTTTTGTTAGCTATTTGCAGGATGATTGGGTAGATTATCTGCCAACAGCAGAATTTTCCTACAATAATTCTAAGCACAGCTCCACATCTCTTAGTCCTTTTTATGTGAATACAGGGTACCATCCAGTTTGCATTCCTGACCTCCCTATTGCTACACCAATTCCTGCTGTTAATGAGAGGTTATCTCTTTTACAGGAAACTCGAAGAAAATTGCTTGAAACATTGAAGGTGGCACAGGAGGCTTACAAGAAAGCATCTGATAGACGTCGAAGAGAAATACCGTCCTTCCGTGTTGGAGACAAGGTCTGGTTATCCACAAAGAATCTCAGGACTCAGGTACCATCTGTTAAGTTGGGGCCAAAGTATATAGGACCTTTTCAAATCTTGGCACAAGTTAATGCAGTTACTTTCCGCTTGAAACTTCCTGACAGTATGAGAGTCCATCCTGTTTTTCATGTTTCTTTACTTAAACCTTTCCATGAAAATTCCTTCCCTGGGAGAGTCCTTCCTCCTCCCCTGCCTGTGGTTGTTGAGGGTGAAGAGGAATTTATTGTAGAAGGAATAATTGACTCCAGGATCCACAGGAACAAGTTGCAGTACCTGGTGAAATGGGAAGGATACGGACCTGAAGAGAATTCTTGGGAACCTGCTGAGCATGTCCATGCTCCTAGACTGGTTCGGGAGTTCCATCAAAGGTTTCCACTTAAGCCTGGTCCTGAGATGCCCTGTGGTCATCCTAGAAGGAGGGGCATACTGTCAGGGCCCAGATTCGAACCCAGGTCCTCAGTTGCTTCTGACAGTGCTTCTTCTTGCTGAGCTATCCAGCAGCTGATATCTATGCATACTAGATCTATGTGGTGACCTAGACCTTGTCCAGTTTCCTGCCTAGTTCCTTGCCCAGCCTCCTGTGAACTCTGAACCTTTGGCCACTCCTTTGTACTTCCTATTTAAGCCTGATCTGGAAACTTCCTGATGCCAGATTATTGTGCTTTGCCAAGATCTAGCTTTGTGTGCTTCATCCTCCTGAATCTTCCACTTGTGTACCGACCTCCAGCTACGTTCCAGGACTACGCCTCTGCCTGCTGCCATTTGCCCTTCACTGCTTGTGTACCGACCTTCGGCTAAAGACTACGACTACTCTTCTGCTTGCTCCCTCACTCCGGCTGATCTCTTGTGTACCAGACCCTGCTTGTTGACCACGGTTGTGCTGCTGCTTCCTGCGACTGGACTCTGAGCCTGACCCAGTAATCGTGACAGATACACAGAGATGGTCAGGACCTGGATCACCTGCTGGTGGCACTGTGCTTCCCAGAGTGGAAGGTTGTAGCTCTGGTGTTCACCTGTGGGTGTCTCCCACAGTAATAATCAGTTTCCACTTGATGCTGGCTGCTGGGAGGGTATTTAGGTCCTCCCCTAATAGCTATTAGCAGAAAAATGCAGTTACAGTACTTTTACATGCATGCAGTAAATCTTTAACAGTAATTTTTGGAATAGCGAGAACATTTATATTGCCCGGGTTTACAAGAAGGCTTGAGTGGCTCAGTCTGGCCACACCCACAATTCTTTTAGACTACTCCTATCAGTTAGTATGTGGCTGTGGGTGTGAGCAAACATTAGGCCACACCCACATTGCTAAAGGACCTGATGTAAGAGTAAAGCCTCGTACACACGTACCGATCGTCGGATCGGCCGTCTTTTGTCCAGGGCTGTCGTGTCTGTTGAAAACTGCAAAAGACTGCACACGAATTTTGTCGGCCAACAACAGCCGACTGCAGAAGTGATGTCATGTGATGGTTAACTTTCCTTGTCTTTTTTCTTTTCTGAGCATGCCCACTCTTGCTAATCGGCTGTCTGTCGGCCGAAATCTGTACTGACTGGCGAACAGTCGGCCGTTCTGGTGTTGGCCAAAAAAAATTTTAATGCCTGCATGACAGATTCTGTTCAGCCAAAAATGCACTGTCGGCTGTCGGAAGCATCATACTAACAAGCCTACAATCGGCCGATCGGTCGTCGGCCGAATATTTACGGCCGACAATCGGTACGTGTGTATGAGGCTTTAGATTGGGTTCTGTCCCAACCCTTGATGCTAATAATCAGGGCACAGACTGTCTTTGACAGGTGCTTCGGGTTTAATATATCAATAATCATGACAAACAACACGGATTTGCCTTCGAAATACTGCTGTGATTGCATTGATTGTGATAGTTGAAAACCCTTACATATACCCAGGGATATGACTAGCCTCATGTGATACATAGAGATGGTCAGGACCTGGATCACCTGCTGGTGGCACTGTGCTTCCCAGAGTGGAAGGTTGTAGTTCCGGTGTTCACCTGTGGGTGCCTCCCACAGTAATAATCAGTTTCCACTGATGCTGGCTGCTGGGAGGGTATTTAGGTCCTCCCCTAATAGTGCCTCTCGCGCCAAAACTGTGATAGTTAGTGAGGAGTGAAACAAACAATTTACACCCTTAGAAAGCCTGAAGGCGGTGATTGGCGGTGATGTTTGGCAATATAGCATTTAAGTGACAACGTTGTGTAAAAAAAAATAAAATAATGCATTTTAAAACATTTGTCATTTTCCCAAAACTTGTGGCACAATATAAAATATTCCATGGACTCAACCTACCTCTCAGCAAATATCTTGGGGTGTCTACTTTCTGAAAAGGGGTCATTTGGGGGGGGGGGGGTTTGTGCTATCTTGGCATTTCATGGCCTCCGAAACTGTGATAGGTAGTGAGGAGTGAAATTTAACAATTTACGCCCTTAGAAAGCCTGAAGGCAGTGATTGGTTTTTAGGGTCCTGTGTGCGACTAGACTGCCAAAAAATTTCACACTCGGGGTATCCCCATACACAGGAGAAGCAGCAGGATGTATTTTGGGGTGTAATTCCACATATACCCATAGCATGTGTGAGCAATTTATCATTTAAATGACAATTTGTGTAAAAAAAAAAAATATATATATATATTTTTTTGTCATTTTTCAAACACCTGTGACAAAAAAATTAAGTATTCAATGGGCTCAAGATGCCTCCCAGGAAATTCCTTGGAGTGTCCACTTTCCAAAGAGGGGTAATTGGGGGGGGGGGGGTTGTACTGCCATTTTAGCACTTCAAGAAATGAGATAGGCAGTCAGAAAGTAAAAGCTGTGCAAATTCCAGTATATACACCATAGTCAGGGCCGGTGCTTCCACTAGGCAAACTAGGCAGCCGCCTAGGGCGCATTGCCACCTAGGGGCGCAGCCACGAGTCAGCTCTCACTCTCCATCATGAATGATCCTTGTGAGCTGAGGAAAGGCGCGGCAGTGGGGGAGGAAGAAGGGACAGAGGAAGATGCCAGGTGTCTGGGGCAGTGGCAGAACTACCAGGCCCTGGCTTTCCACCATTGTTGGGGGAGCCCCAAGGGTCAGGAAAGGAGCCCACCGGAGTGGTAGCTGCATAATGATCCTCTTCGTCTGGAGCTGAGTGGCCTAATCCCTGGGTGGGAAGTGACTCTCTAATCTGAGCTGGTAGGCAGCCGTTTATTTCCCTGGGTCGGTATTAAGCAGGGAGTGGAGGAGAGCTGAACCTGAGCCGGAGCTCGGCATTGGAGGGCGGCACCTTTACTGGAGCAGAAGCGACGAGGCAATTGAATGGTCTGAGGATGTTGGTGATGAAGGAGGTGCGGAGCTCTCTGACTGCTGCTTCTCCCTCCACCAGGAGCCGGTTGGAGCTGTGGTCAGCACTGTGGTCCAGGAGAGGAGCGTCCTGGGAGAAGGAATAAGCAATATCATGGTGAAGGAGGGCAGAGTGCGGGCCACTCTCTTCATACTGCCCAGTAAGTGTCCCCAGAACAGGGAATCAGGGTCCCTGGGTGTGACATCCTTGGTGTGAAAGAGAATTGCGGTCACCAGGTATGCCATGGGGAATCTGAGTAACCAGGTGTGACATGGGGTAGAGGGGTCACAAGTGTAACAGGGGTTTGGGGTAACCAGGTGTGCCATGAGGAATTGGAAACCCTGGGTGTGCCATGGGGGATTGAGGTCCCAAGGTGTGACATGGAAGAACATCAGGGTCCCCAGGTGTGACATGGAGGAACATCAGGGTCCCCAGGTGTGACATGGAAAAACATCAGGGTCTCCGGGTATGACATGGAGGAACATCAGGGACCCCTGATGTGACATAGAGGAACATTGGGATCACTGGGTATGACAGCATTACATGGAGGAACCATCAGATCAGGGTCACTGGATATGACATAGAGCAGTTTTTAACCCCTTCCCTTTTTATCTATTTTTTTTGGGGGGGCGCAAGTAGCTGACCTTGCCTAGGGCGTAAAACAGTCTAGCACCGGCCCTGACCATAGTTTGTAGACGTTATAACTTTTGCGCAAACCTAAAAATGTATGCTTATTGAGATGTTTTTTTTTTATCAAAGACATGTAGCTAAATACATTTTGGCCTAAATGTATGACACAAATTGAGTTTATTGGATATTTTTATAAGAAAAAGTTGAAAATTGATTTTTTTCTCTAAATTTTTGGTGTTTTTCATTTATATCGCAAAAAATAAAAACCGCAGAGGTGATCAAATACCACCAAAAGAAAGCTCTATTTGGGGGAAAAAAAGGACATCAATTTAGTTTGGGTACAGCGTTGCATGACTGTGCAATTACCAGTTAAAATCATGCAGTGCCAAAATGCAAAAAATGGCCTGGTCATTAAAAGGGTAAAACCTTCCGGTCCTTAAGTGGTTAATTTTGGATTTGATTTGTATGTTGCTTATCTTTGTTATTGGATAATTTCTAATAAAATATCTCTGTTTGTAAAAAACACTAGAGGTGGACAGAAGGAAAAACTAAATCACATAACTATACCGTTATAGTGGCCTAAAACCAATACTAGATGTTGGAATACAACATAACAATAATAAGCTGATGAACTTCAATACAAAAAAACAAAAAAAAATGGGTGAACATAAAACAAAAGTGCATGCACCCCCATTTGCCACAGGGAAAGCCGATCTGCAGGTCCGGCTGCCGCGATTGCCGCCTGGCACCCGCGATCTCTCCCCGTGGAGACAGAACAATGGCAGACCTCCTGTACTGTCAGTTTTGAACACAAGGATCCTGTGTTCCTCCTATTTAGGAACACAGGTCCCTGTGTCCATTCCATAAGTCCATCCCCCACACAGTTAGAAAGCACCCCCTAGGGACACATTTAACCCTTTGATTGACCCTGGTGTTAACCCCTTCTCTGCCTGTGTCATTAGTACATTAACAGTGCATATTTTTAGCACTAATTACTGTAGTAATGTCACTGGTCCCCCCAAAAGTGTCCAAAATGTCAGTTAGGGGTCCAATCTGTCCGCCGCAATATCGCAGTCCCGCTAAAAATCGCTGATCGCCGCCATTACTAGTAAAAAAATAAATAAATAAAAATTACATAAATCTTTCCCCTAGTTTGTAGACGTGATAACTTTTGCGCAAACCAATCAAATTGTTTTTTACCAAAAATATGTGGCAGAGAATAAAAATTGGCCTAAATGATGAAAAAATTTGATTTTTTAATTTTTTTGATTGGGAATGTCATATAGCAGAAAGTAAAAAATATTGTTTTTTGTTTTCAGAATTGTCGCTGTTTTTTTGTTTATAGCGCAAAAAATAAAAATCACACAGGTGATCAAATACCACCAAAAGAAAGCTCTATTCTTGGGAAAAAAGGGGCATCAATTTTATTTGGGTACAGCAACGCACAACCGCGCAATTGTCAGTTAAAATAACGCAGTGCTGGCCTGGTCATTAAGGGGGTAAAACCTTCCGGTCCAGAAGTAGTTAATGGCATCCCAGTCTTAGTCTGAAGGATTTATTATTGAGTTGGCCCACCCTTTGCAGCTATAACAGCTTCAACTCTTCTGTGAAGGCTGTCCACAAGGTTTAGGAGTGTGTCTATCTGTTCTATTGGCTTGAGGTCAGGACTCTGTGCAGACCAGTCAAGTTCCTCCACCCCAAACTCGCTCATCAATGTCTTTATGGACCTCGTTTTGTGCACTGGCCCAAATCATTTGGCAGAGGGGGGATTATGGTGTGGGGTTGTTTTTCAGGAGTTAGGCTTGGCCCCTTAGTTTCAGTGGAGGGAACTCTTAAGGCCTCAGAATACCAAGATATTTTGGACAATTTCATGGTCCCAACTTTGTGGGAACAGTTTGGGGGTGGCCCCTTCCTGTTCCAAAATGACTGCACACAGTGCACAAAGCAAGGTCCATAAATACATGAATGAGCGAGTTTGGGGTGGAGGAACTTGAACGGCCTGCACTGAAGTCAACTGACTTCAACCCGATAGAGCCCTTTTGGGATGAATTAGAGCGCAGACTGTGAACCAGGCCTTCTCGTCCACATCAGTGCCTTGACCTGACCAGGGCTTTTTTTGCGATTCGGCACTGCGTGACTTTAACGGACAATTGCGCGGTCGTGCGACGCTGTACCTAAACGAATTTGATGTCCTTTTTTCCCCACAAACAGAGCTTTCTTTTGGTGGTGTTTGATCACCTGTGCGATTATTACTTTTTGCGCTATAAACAAAAAAAGAGCATCAATTTTTCTAAAATAACAATGTTTTTCCCTTTTTTTTTTATATGAAATTTCCCAAAAAAAAAATGTAAAAATCTAAATTTTTGAACATTTTTGGCCAATTTGTTTTATGCTACATATGTTTGGTAAAAAAAAAATCGCAAAAAGCATTTTTTAATTGGTTTGCGCAAAAGTTATCGCGTTTACTAACAAAGGGAAAGATTTTTGTCATTTTTGTTGTTTTTTTTTTAACGCGTAATGGCGGCGATCTGCGATTTTTTTTGCGGGACTGCGACATTGCAGCGGACAGATCGGACCCTTGACTGACATGTTTAACACTTTTGGGGTTACCAGTGACATTACTACAGTAATCAGTGCTATACATATGCACTGTTACTGCAAAATGACACTGGCAGGGAAGGGGTTAACTTTATTGGGGAAGGAGGGGTTAAGTGTGTCCCTAGGGGCGTGCTTCTAACTGTGATTGGACATGGCTACTGGTGTAGGAACAGTGATCAACGGTCCTACATAGTAGAACCGTATGATCACCATTCCTACACAGGGGAGAATGACAGGCGGCTTGTTTACATTAGCCGCCTGCCTTTCTCCCTTCACGGCGGACGATCGCGAGTGACCGGCGGACATCGGGTCCGCCGGTCACATGCACAGACTTCCCAGGGAACGAGCCGGGCGGGCCCGCTATTGGCTCACAAGGAAGTGACAGGCTAGTGACGTACCCATACGTCACTTTGCCTGGCCGGGGCTGACCGCCGCAGTATATGTACTTGCGGCGGTCGGCAACCGGTTAAAGTTCATGTGCGTGTGAAGGCAGGGGTCCCAATACTTTTGGTAATATAGTGTATATATTTATTTATTTTTATTTTCTAAGTCCATGCACATTCGAGTTGCCTGCGCGGTTCTTGGCTGCATTCTTTTGTTAATAGAGTGTACATAAAAGTAGTAACGATGTCTTATTCTTCATAGTGACCAATTAGGATCCAACTGTCATTCTAGAGAAGTCCAATGAATGTGATTTGTGGCTGCGGGGAAATACAGACATTTTACTTTTCAGACATTTTTAGGATTGAGGATTAAGGAGATGAGACTTTGTTCCTGCATGCTGGGGGGGGGATTGGCGGTGCTGATACAGAAAGTCGTATCAGGAGGAAGAATTCTCTGTTCTTTTCCATCCCACTAAGGATTTGCGTGTGCGCCCCTCTCCCGCCGTCGCCGTGTAATACCGACTCTTCCCATCATGTCCCTGGACACGTTTTTCCCTTCGCTTTTCCTGAAATGTTAAAATTAAACCAGCTGCAGCTGCTCTGTCAGAGACTCGCTGCGCGCTGCAGCTATTCAAGCAATTAAAAAAAAAATTGCACAGAAGGTAATTAAAAGCCTTACTGGTTCTTGCTATTAAACTGACATTTTAGATGTCTCTGGATGCTTTATTGTGCCAATATCCTATTCCCCTCGTCTCTGGGAGCAGCACAACTGACAATCCGTCATTCCCCAAAATTATCTCCAGGTAATGTTTTCTACCAAAGAATAAGAGGTATTTAGTCAGCAACACTCCGCAGGAAATCTGCAGAAAGAAGAAGAGTTTTACAAAAGTAGAACATCACATATAAACCCGTCTATGGAGGGATTGGCCTTCTTTCCTATCCAAGTCATTCTATCCAGGGCTGGGACAAGGGGTGGGCAGGAGGGACGGCTGTCCTGGGCACTGTGGTATCATTGGAGGTTCAGGAGCACCACAAGGAGATTGGGGGGAGGGGATTTGTGTTGTTAGGGGGAATTTGGGGGGGGGGGGGCAGCAGGAGGTAAGAATTTTGCTAGGAGGGGAAATTGGGGAGGTGTGCTTTAAGGGGTGAGTTGGGGGGGATTTTTGCTGAGGGGGGAGATAAGGGAAGAGGATTTGTGCTAGGATGGGGGATTTGGGAGTTTGTGCTAGAAAAGGTAATATGGTGTGTTGGGGGTGGAGGGGGGGGGGATTGTTTATGCTAGACATTGTTCTGGGTAAGAGGATTTGTGCTAGTAGAAATGACTGGAGGGCATTTGTGCTAGGAGGTGAAATGGGGGGGGGGGGGGATTTGTGCTAGCATGGAGGATTGGGGGAGGGGAATTTGTCCTGGGAGGGGGGATTTGGAGTGGGGGAGGGGAAAGATCTGTGTTAGGAGGGGAAATTTAAGGATTTGTGCTAGGGGGGAATGTTTTTTATTTGGGGGAGGGAGTGGAAATTGTGCTGGGAGCATATGTGGAATAAGAGAATTTGAGCTAAGCATGCAGATTAGCGCTCAATTTATTTATATTTTTTTTTGGGGGGGGGGCTTTTTGCTGATACATAAGACTTATACAGCTTGGGGGGGGATTGTGCTGGGAGCATATGTGGAATGAGAGGATTTGAGCTAAGCATGCAGATTAGTAGTTCTTTTTTTTTTTGGGATGGAGGGGATTTTTGCTGATACATAATGCTCATACATCTTGGGGGGGGGGGGGGGGCTAATATGGAGTGTTTGCCCTGAGCTCTAGGTGACCTTGTCCTGGCATTGATTCTATCTGTCTTTCTTCCAGGACTGTTCCTCATCTGGATACAAATAAAAGGCACAAATAAAAGTCAAATTAAAGCCTAAGTTTAGTTAAAATAAAAACATAAAAAAAAAAAAAACAACTAAATTAGCACAAGGGACACTACTTTCATTCAATGACAATTGTCTCTTGTGCTGGTCCCCACTGTCCTAGTTAAAATCCAAAGTCCTCTGCCCCCCCCCCCCCCCCACACACCCTCATAGCAGTAAATTTTGGTGCTTCCAGGGTAATACAGTCTTAGGGCTCTTTCACACGGTCCGCCTCCGTAGGCGGATCCGTGCTGCTCAGCGGGGATCGGATGAGGGACCATTCTGCTCTCTATGGGGGATCGGATGAGAGCAGACCGTCTGTCCGCTCTCATCCGATCCGATCCCTGAACGGATGGAATAATAGGGTTTCCATCCGTCCAGATGTCTCCGCTGACACCCGCTGCCCCATAGAGCTGCATGGAGGATCCGATCAGATCCGCCTAAAAAACTGACAGGCGGATCTGATCGAACCGCCCATGTGAAAGAGCCCTAAGTTACTTGTGGAGAGTACTGACTATGCCCACCCTTCCTGCCCCCCTCCTCCATTCACAGAAGCTGTAATAAAGTTTACATTAATGAAAAGGGTTATATGAATGGAGGAGGTGGACCTTTCATTCAGAAGGTGGTCCTGATACAGAAAAGTGATTGTGACTTCTCACCCTAGGACTGGAAGTGTTTTACTGGGCTGAATTTAAACCAGGTGTTGATAAGATAAAATAAAAAATGGAAGAGGAAAACGAATGCAGATGTCACATAGAACTGGTAAGCTGCAGTATATTACACTATTGTTTTTTGGTTTAGATGATGCATTTTAGGACAAATTTACAAAAAGCAAATACACTGTGCACTATGCAAATGTAGGTGCTCCAGAGCCTGACTAGGGTAGCTCAGAGGTATCCATCCATATGACTACCGCATAACATAAGCTCCACCCCCTATTTTACCCCATTAGGACACAAGGTGGAGTTAAATGGCGTTCAGGCCTTTTATTAACCACTTAAGCCCCGGAAGATTTTACCCCCTTCCTGACCAGGGGGTATTTTGCAATTCGGCACTGCGTGACTTTAACGGACAATTGCGCGGTCGTGCGACGCTGTACCTAAACGAATTTGACATCCTTTTTTTCCCACAAACAGAGCTTTCTTTTGGTGGTATTTGATCACCTGTGCGATTTTTTGATCACGCGCTATAAACAAAAAAAGAGCGTCAATTTTGCAAAAATAACAATATTTTTCACATTTTTTTATATGAAATTCCCCCAAAAAAAAAAGTAAAAATAAAAATTTTTTAAAATTTTCGGCCAATTTGTTTTATGCTACATATGTTTGGTAAAAAAAATCGCAAAAAGCGTATTTTGATTGGTTTGCGCAAAAGTTATCGCGTTTACTAACAAAGGGAAAGATTTTTGTCATTTTTGTTTTTTTTTTAACGCGTAATGGCGGCGATCTGCGATTTTTTTGCGGTACTGCGACATTGGGGCGGACAGATCGGACCCTTGACTGACATTTGTGACACTTTTGGGGTTACCAGTGACATTTCTACAGTAATCAGTGCTATACATATGCACTGTTACTGTAAAAATACACTGGTTGTGAAGGGGTTAACTTTATTTGGAAGGGAGGGGCTGTGTGTATCCCTAGGGGCGTGCTTTCTACTGTGATTGGCTGTGGGTTGAGCTGTAAGGACACTGATCAACGGATCTACATACTAGATCCGTTTTATCAGTGTCTTTACAGTGAGGAGAATGACAGGCAGCTTGTTTACACAAGCTGCCTGACATTCTCCCTCTCCCCCGCCGATCGCCGAGTGACCGGCGGACATCGGGTCCGCTGGTCACACGCGCGGGGGGGCCGTGACCACGCGGGAGCGGGAGCGCGCCTCCGGGGGCGCGCGCTCGCTCCCTAGACCCTCACAAGCTAGTGACGTAGCCCTACGTCACTTTGCCTGTGAGGGGCTGACTGCCGACGTAGATCGGCGTTAGGCAGTCGGCAAGTGGTTAAGCAACATAAATAACAATAAAAAACAGTAACATAAACCAAAGCTAGATGTCCCCAGCTGCAGAATGCCGACTCTGGGACATTACCACTTGTCCAAAAGACCTTACAGGTCTAAAGCCTCATACACACGCAACGAATTTCCGCCAACCGGTCGTCCGTCTTTTGTCCAGAGTGGTGTCTGTTGGTTGGAATGTGCTCTAGACTGCACACGAATTTGCCCGTACGACAAAATTCTACTTCAGAAGTGATGTCATGTGTTGGATTGCTTTCTATTTGTTCTTTCGTCTCTGAACATGCCTAGTCTTGCTCATAAGATTTTTCCCTGTCGCTATCTGTACTAATGAGATGAAAAATCGGACGTGTGTTGACGGTCGACAAAAATTATATAGCCTGCACACCAGAATTTTTTCGGCCGAAAAGTCGGAGTCGGTTGACGGAAGCATCATACTGGCAAGCCGAAAATCGGCAGATCGGTCGTCGGACAAAATTTCCCAGCCGAATTTCTTATCGTGTGTACGGGGCTTAACACTACCTGGTCCCTCTCATTGGACCCCACCCAACCAGAGGACACCATACCAACGATGGTTCCCCACTTGTATCACACCAACAGGATTTTAACCCCATCCAAGGGTTCCCAATAGCCATCTCCTTACCTACCCCTCCAACCGCTTACCTAACCTCGGGGAGGGAGAGCGGGACGTTCATCCGATGGCTTCCCACTCCAAGTGTTACTGTACCACCCCTTCCTACAGTCTTTTCTTCTATGCTCCTCTATATCACCCGTTTATTCAACCAATCATGTAAGTAAGACTCCCACCTCTGTCTTTTGTACATTAAAGTGGAGTTCCACCCTAATTTTATACTTACCTCCATCTTCTCGCTCCGGGTCACCTGAAAAACAAATGGATAATCGCAATTTTTTTTTTTTTTTTTTACTTTCCTTGTAGAGAAAATATACTCACCTTAATTCCTTCTTCCTCCCCTCGGCGGCCACGGCGATTCGTCACTTCCTGGCTTTTGCAATGATTCCTGGGAGCTGAACGTCATCGCTCCCAGGAATCATTGCGCCTGCACCGGCCCCGACGTCAGTTCCGGTGCGCGCGCGCGCGTCATTCCCTTCTAAACAGCTTCTGGGCATGCCCAGAAGCTGTGGAGGGATGACGCGCGCGCACCGGAAGTGACGGCGGGGCCGGTGAAGGCGCATTCTGGGACTGAAGAAGAAGGAAGAGGACGCCGAAGAGGATCGCGCTGGCTTCAAGCTGCCCACACCTGAGATGGCAGCGCTGAAGAATACTTTTTCAAGGTAAGTATTTCTCCTAGAAGGTAAGTGCAACCCGGGACAGATCAGAGGCTAGCCATTGTGGAATGTACTAGCCCTGACTGTCCCGGGGGTATTTTTTTTTAAAAAAAGTATCCCCTGGGTGGAACTCCGCTTTAATTCTCTGCTGTCTGGTTGTCCTTCCACAATGTCATGCCAGCCCTACGCTTCCTCCTAGCTCCGGGCCTTCCTGAGTAAATGAGGAGAGGTCTCACTTTGCAAAAAATACCCAATCAAATGCAAGGAAAATTTTAAAAAAGCATTGTTGCTTGCACATGATTGGATGGTGGAAGTCAGCAGAGCTTCCCCTCATTTACTAGGTCTATTTGCCTTATGGGCCATACACACTAAGATTTTCTGAAGACTTTTTCCTTTAGACTTACCAAAACCATATAATATGAGATCAAACCTAAACACTTTCAATTTGTATGCAATCTGGCAGGCCCTTGCACTACATAGAAAAGGTAAATCTGAAGGAAATCTAACCACAAAAGTTGGATAGTGTGTATCCAGCTATAGTAAATCACCCCCAATGTGTGGTGAGAGGCATTATACTGCATCGTAAAACACCTGCCACTGCAGAGACATGCAGAAATCAACTGCTTTCTGTGCGTCCCATTCACACTGCAAAGCAGCCTGGAGCTATGCTGCAGATTGCTGAGATAAAATTACATGCAACATACAGAACTGCATGGTACAGCTGTACAGTGCCCTGAGTGAAGTGTACTTTTGTACATTTCGAAAAAAGTTTGTACCAAAACAAAAAAAAAAAAAGGGAGCTCAGGAGCCCACTGCTACTCCGGGACTTCAGCCCACATGAGCAGGACTGCGGGACATACTTGAAATATCGGGACAGTCCTGCGGAATCCGGGACAGTTGGGAGGTATTGCTCAGCTGTGTGATGTGCTGAATCATGCACCACACTGCCCCCTACTGCAGCCGGGAACAAACAGCAGCCGGAGAGGTAACACGTTTCGGCGGCTGTAGCGTGTATTCACCCTTAAAATGAACTTGGTAAATATGGTATAAATAAGACATTTATAGCTCCACCTTCTGAATCAAAATAGCACATATGAAATATTTATATGCAATATTAACAATTGAGTTAATATTTAATTAAAATAAATTCAATTTAATGTAATCAATTGAGGACTAAAACTACATTTTATTCCTCAGATTATTTTTTATATTTTATATGTATATATACACACATATATTTACTGTATTTTTCTAATTTAATAAAGTAATATACTTATTACTTATTTTAATAAATTCAATTGAATTGACTAAAAGGAAAACTTTGAAAACACATCAGATCTCAATGGGAAAAAAATATCATGCTGGATATCTATACTGGTATGGACTGGGTAATGTGTTAGGGAACAAAAGGATGCCACATCATTTGATGGAAATGAAAATGATCAACCTACAGGGAGCTGAATTCAAAGACAGCCCAAAAATCAAAGTGAAAAAATGATGCAGCAGGCTAGTCCATTTTGCTAAAATTTCATTGCAGCAACTCAAAATGGTACTCAGTAGTTTGTATGGCCCCTACGTGTTTGTATCCGTGCCTGACAATGCCAGGGCATGCTCCTAATGAGATGCTGGATTGTGTCCTGGGGTATTTCCTCCCAGATCTGGACCAGGGCATCACTGAGCTCATGGACAGACTGAGCTTCAACCTGATGGCATTGGATGGACCGAAACATAATGTCCCAGAGGTGTTCTATATGATTTAGGTTAGGTGAGCGTGGGGGCCATTCAGTGGTATCAATTCCTTCATCCTCCAGGAACTGGCTGCATCCTCTCGCCACATGAGGCCGGGCATTGTTGTGCACCAGGGGGAACCCAGGACCACTGCACCAGTGTAGGGTCTGACATTGGGTCCAAGGATTTCATCCTCATACCTAATGGCAGTCAGGGTGCCATTGTCTAACCTGTAGAGACCTGTGTAACCCTTCATGGATATGCCCCCCCCCCCCCCCCCAGATCATCACACCCACCACAAAACCGGTCATGATGAACAATGTTACAGGCAGCATAATGTTCGCCATGGCTTCTTCAGACCCTTTCACATCTGTCAAATGTTCTCAGGGTGAACCTGCTCTCATCTGTGAAAAGCACAGGGCGCCGGTGTTGGACCTGCCAAATCTGTTCAATGACAAATGCCAGTCGAGCTCCACAGTGCCGGGCAGTGAGCACAGGGCCCACTAAAGGATGCTGGGCCCTCAGGCCACCCTCATGAAGTCTGTTTCTTAATATTTGGTCAGAGACATTCACACCAGTGGCCTGCTGGAGGTCATTTTGTTGGGCTCTGGCAGTGTTCATCCTGCTCCTCCTTGCACAAAGGAGCAGATACCGGTCCTACTGATGGGTTAAGGACCTTCTATGGCCCTGTCCTGCTCTCCTAGTGTAACTGTCTGTCTCCTTGAATCTCCTCCATGCTCTTAAGACTGTGCTGGGAAACATAGCAAACCTTCTGGCAATGGCACGCATTGGTGTGCCACCCTGGAGGAGTTGGACTGCCTGTGCAACCTCTATAGGGTCCGGGTATCGCCCCATGCTTTCGGTAGTGACACTGACCCTAGCCAAATGCAAAACTAGTGAGAAACAGTCAGAAAAGATGAGTAGAAAAAAAAATGTCAGTGGCCTCCACCTCTAAAACCATTCCTGTTTTTGAGGTCATCTCATTGTTGCCCATCTAGTGAGCCTGTTGTTAATTTCATTATCACCAAAGCAGCTGAAACTGATTAACAACCCCCTTTGCTACTTAACCACTTAAGCCCCGGAAGATTTTACCCCCTTCCTGACCAGGCCCTATTTTGCGATTCGGCACTGCGTGACTTTAACGGACAATTGCGCGGTTGTGCGACGCGGTACCTAAACGAATTTTACGTCCTTTTTTTCCCACAAACAGAGCTTTCTTTTGGTGGTATTTGATCACCTTTTTTGCAAAAATAATATTTTTCACATTTTTTTATATGAAATTCCCCCCAAAAAAATGTAAAAATCTAAATTTTTGAACATTTTTGGCCAATTTGTTTTCTGCTACCTATGTTTGGTAAAAAAAATCACAATAAGCGTATTTTGATTGATTTGCGCAAAAGTTATTGCGTTTACTAACTAAGGGAAAGATTTTTGTCATTTTTGTTGTTTTTTTTTTGTAATGGCGGTGATCTGCGATTTTTTTTTGCGGGACTGCAACATTGCGGCAGACAGGTCCGACCCTTGACTGACATTTTTGACACTTTTGGGGGTAACAGTGACATTACTACAGTAATTAGTGCTATACATTTGCACTGTTATGCCCCATACACACATGCAGATTATCTGCAGACTTTTGTCTGCACACTTACCTTTTCTATGTAGTGCAAGGGCCTGCCGGATTGCATACAAATTGAAAGTGTTTAGGTTTGACCTCATATTATATGGTTTTGGTAAGTCTGCAGACAAAAGTCTGCAGATAATCTGCACGTGTGTATGGGGCATTACTGTAAAAATGACACTGGCAGGGAAGGGGTTAACTTTATTAGTGATGCAGTGGCTAAGTGTGTCCCTAGGAGCATGCTTCTTACTGTGATTGAATGTGGCTTTACATGTAACAGCAGAGATCTACGATCCTACATAGCAGGATGGTATGATCTCTGCTGTTACACAGGGGAGGGGAGAATGACAGACGGCTTTGTTTACATTAGCCGCCTGCCTTTCTCCCTCTGTAAGGATGGTTGCGAGTGACTGGCGGACATCTGGTCCGCCGGTCACTCGCGCGGAGGTGTCCGTGAACGAGCGGGGGCGGGAGCGCACCTCCGGCAGCGCACGCTCGCACCCTATTGGCTCACAGGCGAGTGACGAACCCATACGTCACTTTGCCTGCACGGGGCTGACCGTTGCAGTATATGTACTTGCGGCGGTCGGCAAGCAGTTAACTGACCAGATCAATATCCCAGGAGTTTAATTGACCTGATGCTATACATAAATAGCAAACTGATCGGTTCTGTGTGGCGCTAATGAAAGCTAAGGTTTGATAATTTTTTTTTGCGTTCTTATTCAGTTTGGCCTATTGGAACCTAGTGAATGCTTTCAATACTCCCTTGGGGAGATTCTATAAATACAGTCTTCACCAATAAAAACCAGCAACAACAGCGGGCTAAATGTATTTATTGGGGGTGCATTAACATATTTAGCGGCCCATCCATCTCATAACTGATACAGTCTCCAGTGAAATATTATCTTCTTTCTCTATAGGCCTGATTTATCACATGCGGAGTCATTTTCGACACCCTAATGAATCAGCCCTATGAAATAACATACCCTGTTGAGATATCTCACCTAAGATCATATCACATGTTTGATTAATACTTTATTTGTGTTTCCAGAGGAAAAGGGTTTTGGCTGAGGAAGATGGAAGCAGAGATTTCCTCCCGCACCTCACACCGCCAGCTTGCCAGACGGAATAGATGAGTCTGCCCTGGTCTCTGTGGGATATCTCAAAGAATACATTTTGATATCCTTTACCATATATATACACAAGATTCCCATCTTAAAGGAGGAATAATGTATTCTATGGGCTCCTGATAAATATGCTCTGTCTGTGCTTTCATTTTGAACCTTTTGAATAAGTAAAGCTATATTGAGATGTCTTTGTTAATATTTATTTACAACCCCGATTTCTCCCCCCCCCCCCCCCGTACAAATTTTTCTGCTCTGATGTTTTTCATTTATATCATACATTTATATTGCAGTGACAAATTCCCAGAGAGAAGCATTGAACCATTCAGCTCAGTGCCGGTGTGTCTTATTTATAAGGTCAATCCACCCAAAGTTTTCAGTTTTTGAAAGGCGCTGCAGAGTTAAAGCGGAAATAAACCCAGAACCAAAAATGTGATATATTGAAGCTTGTAAGTGGAATTCTTAATTTTATAAATAAAGTACGATTTTGCACTATGGAGGATTGTTATCTTTTTCATGGCAAGTCACATCTATAGCTATTGGAGTTGGATGTAGGGTTTCGGTACATCTATAGTCATTGGAGTTGGATGTAGGGTTTTGGTACATCTATAGCCATTGGATTTGGATGTAGGGTTTCGGTACATCTATAGCCATTGGAGTTGGATGTAGGGTTTTGGTACATCTATAGCCATTGGATTTGGATGTAGGGTTTTGGTATCGGCTGGGATCTCAAGCTTACCTCCCAATCCAGAGGCCCTGTTGGTGTTTTATGGTAAGCGCAGAAGACCTCTATGGTCATAGCTTTTCGGTAAGGAGCCATCTATTTTTGGTGACGGAATCACAAGTGGTGGTGGTGTTGGCTTTTTTCTGAAGAATCGCACGATCGTATAATGGTTTTGTTCACTAAATTTCTGCACATTTATATTGACTTTTTTAATGATTATTATATTTATTCATGTTTAATAATGAATAATATTTTTGTCATAGTAAGTGTAGCACCCTACAAGGTAGGTGCTAGGCAAAAGTATAGTGGGCCTTGGCTGCCTAACAGCAGGGCCATGATTTTCAGCTGGGCTGTCATGTCTCCCAGGTGTTGCTTTTGAGACTGGAGAGTCTCCCCACTGGCTCCATGAGATTGTTCTCATTGGGCAGTGGAGGAAACCCAATCAGTGGCACATTCAGGCTTGTATCTACCCCAGAAAGGCAGATTCTGCCGCACAGGATTCTGGGAGTGGGTATAAGTTTGAGGGGAGTGCATGACTCAGCGTCTTTGGTGGGAAGCAGAGTCCCAGGAGGGAGAGTACGGCTGTCTCTCCTCCTGTCAGAAGGATTGGGTGTCTCGGACGACTTGCCTGAGAGTACAGAGAGAGCTGAGCTGCAGAGAGGATCCGGTGAGCTGAGGACCAGCAGAGTTGAGGGGGCCCAGTTTCAGAAAAGCATTCCAAATTCATGAGTACTGTAACTGCCCCTGGGGGTCTGCCTAGCTGAGAGGCGACCACTCCGGTGAAGGTCCAAGGGATCCAGGAGCTAGCTAGCGGTAAAGGGGGTGCCAGTGTGACCCTGAAGTGTCAGAGGGGGTGCCTAGTGAGAGGACCCTGAAGTGTCAGAGGGGGTGCCTAGTGAAAGGACCCTGAGGGGGTACCTAGTAGAGGACCCTGAAAGTGTAAAGGGGGCGCCAGCGGTTGGGCCCTGAGGAGTTAAGTGTACAGTGTGCAGTGTACAGTGTTGAGAGTTGCAGCAGCACAAGCAGTTACAAGGAGCTACCTCAGTCAGTGAAGGGCTGGAGGGAGCTGTTCACAGGACTTTTGAGCTAAACACAGTGTCAAGAGTCAAGTCTTACTACATTTAGGGATCTTTTGAGTTCACCAGAGGGTTAAAAGCCAAGTTCTAGCACAGTCCAGCAAGACAGCATTTTTCAAGTGCCTGTAACCGTTGATCCTCATTCAGCTGGCGTCAAGACAGCGCTGACAGGCATTTTTCTGCAAAGTGTCCCAGTTTTACCTAGTTGAGCCAGAGAAGTATCCCACCCATTCATTTCTCCCATCCCCATTATCAAATAAACAAAACAAACCAAAGATGCTGGAATGGTCATTGTCTCAACACTTTGGTGTTCAGCTTAAATGGGCTGAAGATGTCACTGGTAAGTTAACAATGGCAGACCCATATAAGGCACAATGCCTGGAAAACCTGCTACATAAGTAGCGCAACTAGTTAGGCTTTTTTCTCTCTGTCGTCACCTGGTGATCTGGCCAATAACACACCTCCTGTATTAGAATGCCTCCACTCTGGAAGAAGGACTTGCTTTAGGCCCCTTTTATACGGGCTTTCCGATCAGGTCCGCCTACCGTTTTTCAGGCAAACCTGATCGGATGCTCCATGCATCCCTATAAAGCAGCGGATGTCAGTGGTGACATGTCCGCTGACACCCACTGCTATCCCATCTGATCCTGTCTGTGAAATCCAAACGGATGGAAACGCTGTTTTCCATTCGTCTAGGGGATCAGATCGGATAGGATCGGATGAAAACTGGTAGGCGGTCCTTTATCATCTGATCTCCCATAGAGGAGAGCAGGGATCTGACAGCTCCATCTCTGTAAAGTAAGCAGAGACGGACCTGTCATCCGCCTGCTCAGCGGGGATTAGCAGATCGATCCCCACTGAGCAAAACTGAGTCCGTTGGGCTGAAAGCCCATGTGAAAGGGGGCCTTAAAGTATTACTAAACTCACAATAGTAAAATCATTCAGTGTATGCAGTAAAGCATGCTTGTTATACTCTTTAACCTAAGGGGTTATTCCTCTGCATTGTGTAAAAATGCTGTTTGATCCTGTCCTCTCTGATCCTCCCCTTCTTCCACTGTCTCCAACTCATCTCTGGATAGTACAGAGTCTAGGGGACAAGCTGCACATGCTCAGTTTGGTGTATTGCTAGAGGTTTTTTTTTTTTTTTTCTTGGGAGGTTGCATGGGATCAGCACAGGGCCAATCAGTAGTGTTCAGACAGAGGGTCAGGGGTCCTGCAGCCTCATAGGAAAATGAGAGCAGAAAACTCCTCCTACAAGCTTTAGCCAGACACTGATAGAAGTCACAAGCCTGCTATATACTTCTGATAAGAAAAAGTATTTAGCAGTTTATATTTACTAAAATAATTGCATTTCCATGTTCTGTGTACTGTGGGAGACCAGATATAGGCTCCTGGGTTTTTCTTTTTTTGCTTTGGGCCTCTCTTGACTAAGGCATACCAGAGGTAATGGTGGATGTGCTTCCATAGACCTATACAGCCCAGTGAACACCATTTTCCACTTATCACTAAAATGATACGACTGACACACTTTTGGAGTGAAATGGGCCGTAGCGGCCATTTATTAAAATAAACAACATATCAACATTCTTTAGAACAGAAATATAGAACAATAACAATAATGACACCCAGGTAGCCAATCCTTGGAGGCACTACGGAAACCAACACAAACTTTGTATCTGGGGAAACCACTTGAAGGTCCTCAGCCGCAGAACACCGGTTTGAGGACAATACCAAATTTACCGCTGACGCTTCCATCTCCACAAATCCCAATAAACCACGGTTAACTGGGATTAACCATAGGATGCCATACCATAGACAGGTTCTTACTCTGATCTTATGCAGCAAAAGTTGGACATCCTAAAGAACCCCAACCGCTACAACTCACAGGTGCAACCCCCTTACACCTGTGAGCCCCTCCACAGCCTAAAAGCTTACTGAATCCATCCTGTAAAACCCAGGATTCACATGTCATTGCCGATGGCATTCAGATGGAGGCCATTACTGTGCAAATACCTCCAGGTATCCACCTCAAGCTCCCCGTGCCTGAGCACGAAACCTCCGTTTTGTAACACAAACCTACCCACCTCCTTGTTAACTTTGATGCGCGTTTTGTTGAGTTTTTCAACAGAACGGGCAAAATGCCATGAAAGGCATCTTAGGGGAAGATGTACGATGTCTGAGCAAATCGTATTGAATATCTCGAACAAGATGGTGCATGAGCCACCCTACTCCGAAGCATACCCGGGATGCCTATCCTCCTGACCTTAGCCAATTCCCTAGACATGCCCAAGCGGCGCCCATTAGGCCAGACATCTGCTCACTTGGCTCCCCAAAATACAAAGGAATGGCCCTGGATCTAAACAAGGCAGGCATCATTAGCTGAAAAAGAAAATGCAGAGGACAAAGAGAACTACAAAAATAAAGTATGATGCAAAACAGAGGCACATGACACAAAACAGAGAAAAAAAAACCCTAACTCAACATCGCTCTGGAATGAAATGGGGCGAACATAAATCTGAAACCTATCCGACTCCCAACGACATATCCAAACCCCACCTGGAAGCCTCTGTGGCCGCCTTGTTGCGCAAGGAGTGAGAAGAATAATCAGGGGAATCATAACACGCAGCCAAAAGGCAGCGGCAAAAAACTGAAACAAAGATAAAGCGATCCATCCTGATACATCAAAAAGGAACCCTCCAGTGCCGGACGAAGCCTCAGATAAGCCTCCTTATTATACATACATACATACCATTTCCGGGCTGATCCATTTTAGAATGTCTGATGAACAGCGACTCAGTATCACCAGAACAGCAAACATCGCCTACCTGCATGTCCCCATGCGCTGCCCTGGATAAGCTGATCAATTCACCCACCCTAAGAGCCCCATAAAAAGCCAAAGAGAATGCAGCCTTAAACCAAACAATGCAGTGGTGCACACGAAACTTCCCTGCACAAACAGATCCTGCAACATTGGAAAGGTAACTGGTCTTCTCCCGTCTGGCTATCTGTAACCCTTCCTACATCCCTTTAACGCTTGTTTCACAAAGAAATCTTTAGTGAAATTATGAAGGCCCAGCAATTTAAAGCCAAAGCCAACCTGGACAGCTTCCAGTTAATTGCAGAAATGGAACCCCCCTGAGCATAATTCAAGCATATAAAATAAATCAAAATGCGTCCCTCCTCCATATGAGCCAGGTAGACAGAGACCCGCTCTAAAAGGTCCTGTTATACCTTTGAATAAGCAGACCAAGTGGACTCACTTAACGAATTCCTGATGAATCCGGTGGTGACTCCAAGGAAATTTGCCACAGCCTTTGAGGACAAGGAACTCCGTGTTGCTTCGTTCCCAGTGCCAACTACCGGAATCTGTCCCACTGATACTGAGACAAAGCATCAGCCAATGTGTTAGGTCGTCCCAGGTGGGTGGACCGCATACAAGAAAACATTCAATTGCAAACAACGTAAAATAAGCTGGCATTGAAGCAGGGATCTGATAAACTACCTAAACGACAACTAAATATCACAGTGAAGCCAGACCTTATTACAAAAGGACGTGCCCCAGATTTCCACAGCGACAAGCACCGGGGAATATTCCTGGAGGACCAACTTCTAGAGGAACCCAGCTTCCCACCAAGTATCAGTCTACCGCTCCGCTCTCCACCTGCCTCCAATGAATGCCCCATAGCCGTGGAGCCTGCTGCATCCGTGTAAAAATCCAAATTACTCAGCGACCTGTCCATCCAAAGAGAATGGCATCAGAGTCTAGAAAAACATGCCAAACCCAAAGTTACTCCCTGTCATCCTGATTTAGCTGAACAAAGTGCCTGGGGGAACTCCCTCCAGCCGCGGCGTCCGAAAGACATCTGCAGAAAAACCTTGCCTATCAGCAGGCGAAATTCAACTTATCCAGTAAGGGCTGAAGCTGACACAAATTAATTTCACACCAACCCAACACAAAGCATATGTCGTCTGAAGGGTGACCAGCTTGTCATCAGGCAAACGACATTCCATCGCCCGTGAATCGATGACAATACCCAAAAAGCTCAGCACCGAGGTCGGGCCAAGCGTCTTATCAGGGGCCAGCGGGATCCCAAATCACTCCGCAATGTGCCGAACAGGACACCGCACAAATTTGAGGACAGTGGACCCATGCACAAAAAGTCAACCCAATAGTAAATAACTGAATTAACCCCAGACACATTCCAAACAATCCATTCAACAAAGGAGCTGAAGATATCAAACAGCGTGCAAGCAATGGAGCAGCCCATCGGCAGGCAACGGTCCACATAGAACCCGTCTATCTATATACAACCCTGGAACTGAAAAATGTGAGGATAAACTGGCAGCAAACTAAAGGCTGATTCGATGTCCACCTTGGCCATAAGGGAAACCGCCCATAATGCCTAGCCCACCTCTTGGGAGGGAAAGATGGTGTATCAAGCAGAACTGATTGGGTTCTTTCTTGGAAACGACCCCCATTGGGGAGACCACTAGATTTACTAGAAAAGAGGCCGCAAACGGGCCGCTCATGTGCCCCAAAGCAACCTCGAGACCACTGAAGGGCATAAAATCACCAAACGCAGGTTGTCTGCCATGGGTGGGATTTGGGAAAGGTAACACAAAATGTGAAAACACTCAGAAAACCCAGACTCCAACAACCAACTTAGGAAAGGGAGCATCCTTTCCACCATCACCGAAGTCCTTTTTCCTGAAGCATATCTGGAATGTCCCCTGCCCTGCTGGCATGGGATCGCCCCAATCAAAGCAGTCATGTTTGAAGTGGCAACCGCTTCCAAACTTGCACGCTCCCTCATTAAACGACCAACAGTACTCCTTTCATTTCAACTGCCTGTCGTCCCGGGGCAGTAACGCTTTATTTTCGTATGCGCTGATAATACACACGTTTTGAGCTTCATGAAACTTGCCATCTACTGTTCTGGCATTGGTAATTTTTATAATTGTAACGAGTAACTATGCAGCACAAAAAAAAAATATCGGAGTAGAAGTATTGAAATCATCGAAAAAATGTAGTGAAGTAAAAGTGGAAGTAGGAGAAAAAAATTCTACTCTAGGAAAGTATAGATACCACCTTTCGGTACTTAAGTACAGTAGTGAAGTAGTTCTACTTAGTTACTGTACACCTCTGATCAGGACCCCTGTTGGACTCCTTCGCTGGAGCCGCGGCATCCCCCCGCAGCCACTCCAGGACTAAGGCCGGCACCCGCTGATGATGTCCCCCCTCGCTGGGCTGCCTCTTTGCCGGGAAGGGCCGCCCGCGACAGCATCCACCACTGCACTGGCAGGATAGGGGACACAGCAGACCGAAGGTCCCGCCCAGTGGAGCTTCGCTGATGAGGAGATATCTCCCAGACTGCATGCCGGTTGAGGCGGTGCTGCACTCGGGGGGATGAATGGGGGCTAAAGTGCTCTGGAGGCAGTGACCTCCGAGCACGTGGATTGTGTCTTGTGATTATTGTTTGAGGTTCCAATACCTTTTATAATAGCAGCAGCTGCTTTCTATGCACATTTTTTTAATAATCATACAAATATGGTTTAGTACACATTTTATACAGAAAGATAATGGCTTCATTGCACAGCGCTTCACTTTTTCCACATTTGTTTATGTAACTGCCTTATTCCAAAATTAAATGAATTAAATTCATTATTTTCTTTCAAATTCTACAAACAATACTCAATAATAACAACGTCAAAGAAGTTTGTTTGGAATCTTTGCCAATTTATTAAGAATAAAACAAGGAAAAAATTCCCATGTACATAAGTACTCACAGCTTTTGCTCAATACATTGTTGAAGCACCTTTGCCACCAATTACAGCCTCAAGTCATTTGAGTATGATGCTACAAGCTTGGCACACCTATTTTTGGGCAGTTTCTCTCATTCTTCTTTGGAGGACCTCTCAGGTTGGATGGGGAGCGTCGGTGCACAGCCATTTTCAGATCTCTCCAGAAATGTTCAGTCGGGTTCAAGTCTGGACTCTGGCTGGACATTCACAGAGTTGTCCTGTAGCCACTCCTTTGTTATCTTGGTTGTGTGCTTAGGGTCATTGTCCTGTTGGAAGATGAACCCTCACCCCAGTCTGAGGTCCAGAGGGTTCTGGAGTAGGTTTTCATCAACGATGTCTCTGTACATTGCTGCATTCATCTTTCCCTCGATCCTGACTAGTCTCTCAGTTCCTGATGCTGAAAAACATCCCCACAGCATGATGTTTCCACCACTATGCTTCACTGTAGAGATGGTATTGGCCAGGGGATGAGCCAGTGCCTGTTTTCCTTCAGACATTACGCTTGCCATTCAGGCGGCCAAAGAGTTCAATCTTTGTTTCATCAGACCAGAGAATTTTGTTTTTCGTGGTCTCAGAGTCCTTCGGGTACCTTTTGACAAACTCCAGGTGGGCTGTCATGTGCCTTTTACTGAGGAGTGGCTTCTGTCTGGCCACTCAACCAAATAGGCCTGATTGGTGTAGTAGTGCAGTGGGTTGTTCTTCTGGAAGGTTCTCCACTCTCCACAGAGAAATGCTGGAGCTTTGTCAGAGTGATCATTGGGTTCTTGGTCACCTCCCTGACTAAGGCCCTTCTCCCCCGATTGCTCAGCTTGGCAGGGCAGCCTGCTCTAGGAGTTCTGGTGGTTCCAAACTTCTTCCATTTATGGGTGATGGAGGCCACTGTGCTCATTGGGACCTTCAATGCTGCAGAAATGTTTCTGTACCCTTCCACAGGTCTGTGCCTCCATACAATCCTGTCTCGGAGATCTACAGACAATTCCTTGGACTTAATGGCTTGGTTTGTGCTCTGTCATGCACTGTTAACTGTGGGACCTTAAATAGACAGGTGTGTGACTTTCCAAATGACGTCCAATCAACTGAATTTACCACAGGTGGACTCCAGTCAAGTTGTAGAAACATTGCAAGGATGATTAGTGGAAACAGGATGCACCTGAGCTCAAATTTGAGCTGACCGTTCTCTCTGAAATGATTACAGAGCGCTTGTGATCCTTCTATATAGGATCACAGGTCTCTGTGTTCATTTCACAAGTCCCTCCCCCATACAGTTAGAAAACACTCCCCTAGGCTCACACTTAACCCTTTGATCACCCCTGGGTTAACCCCTTCCCTGCCAGTGTCATTATTACAGTAACAGTGCATATTTTTAGCACTGATTACTGTAGTAATGTCACTGGTTCCCCCCAAAAGTGTCAAAAATGTCAGTTAGGGGTCCGATCTGTCCGCCACAATGTCGCAGTCCCACTAAAAATCACAGATTGCCACCATTACTAGTAAAAAAAAAATAAAAAATAACATAAATCTTTTCCCTAGTTTGTAGAAGCGATAACTTTTGTGCAAACCAATCAAAATGCGCTTATTGGGATTTTTTTTACCAAAATTATGTAGCAGAATACAAATTGGCCTAAGAGGATGAAAAAAAATAGATTTTTTTATTTTTTGGGGGGGAATGTTATATAGCAGAAAGTGAAAAATATTTTTTTTTTTTTTTTTAGAATTGTCACAATTGTTTTGTTTATAGCGCAAAAACGCACCGGTGATCAAATACCACCAAAAGAAAGCTCTATTTTTGGGAAAAAAGGATATCAATTTTATTTGGTTACAGCGTCGGACAACCGCGTAATTGCCTGTTAAAGTAACGCAGTGCCGAATTGCAAAAAAATGGCCTGGTCATTAAGGTTGAAAATCCTTCCAGTCCAGAAGTGGTTAACAAAATCATAATTAGAAAGGAGCAACACAGAAGTTCTAGGTACAAGGGCAATACTAAAGGCCCGTACACACGATACAAAAATCGGAAGGGAAATTTCGTCCGACGAACAATCTGCCGATTTTCGGATTGTTAGTATAGTGCTTTCGACAGCCGATTATGGATTTTCGGATGACAAAAACTGGATGTGCAGGCTATAAAATTTTTATCGTACGTCAACACAATGTCCTATTTTTGTTTAATTAGTACAGTTTTCATCTGAAAAAAAGTTTAATTCTGTGGTACGGGAAAATTCGTATGAAAATAACCTCTTCACTTTCAACATCAGACTAGCATGCAACAAAAAATGGACGACAGATTGTTTGATAATCTGATCGTGTGTACGGGGCTTAAGAAATGATACAGATATATCTGTCGGAGTAAGCCTGCTTTGTTACAGAATTGTAATAATCATATTTGCAATCATTGTTTAACACAGATTTGTCTGGTAACTTATTTCCCACTTAAGCCCTAAAAACAATTCCAAGGTACGACTTTATTTCTATATAAAATGATATTATTAGGATTCCATTTTTAAATTTTTATCTTTCTTTGATAATCCCTTTTCTATATACGAGGACACAACTACCATGGGGCTCAAACCGTAGAAATACAGAAATACAGAAAGGAGCGCCAGACCACAACCAAATCATTTTAACCATCTGACCTCTGGAAGATTTACCCCCCTTCAGGACCAGGCCATTTTTTGCAATACAGCACTGCATTACTTTAGGCCCTTTCACACTTGCGACTTGTCCTGTGACTTTGGACTGCAAAGTCACATAACAAGTCATACTCCATGATTTCCAATGAGTACCATTCATATCTGTGCGACTTCAAGTTGCAGCAGCTTCAAAGTAGTCCATGCACTACTTTGGTCTGACTTTGATGCATTTTTGAGGTCTAAAGACCTCAAGATTACACAGACATTGCTTCAAGGCCAGTCAAAATCATCTCCCGTTCAGATGGCGTGACGTCAACACTGTGCATGCGTAGATCATCTGAGGCATTATCCGACCATCTGCAAAGCATGGAGGGTGAATCTAATTATCAGATTCTGCCTCCCTCTCTCAGCGCATGCGCGAAACTTGAGCAACGTCATGGGCGGAATACTATTGTTGAAGGGTGGATTTGGGTGTGTTGCAGGGTGGATTTTGCAGTGCGGATTTGGGTGTGTTGCAGGATCCGCCCTGCAAAACACCCAAATCTGCCATTCAACACACCAAAACCCGCCCTGCAACACACTCAAATCTACCCTTCAACACACCAAAACCCACCCTGCAACACACCCATAACCCACCCTTCAACGCACCAAAACCCGCCCTGCAACACACCCATATCTGCCCTTCAACACACCAAAACACGCCCTGCAACACACCCATATCTGCCCCTTCAACACACCAAAACCCGCCCTGCAACACACCCAAATCCGCTCTTCAACATACCAAAACCCGCCCTGCAACACACCCAAATCTGCCCTGCAACACACCCATATCTGCCCTTCAAGGCACCAAAACCCGCCCTGCAACACACCCATATCTGCCCTTCAACACACCAAAACACGCCCTGCAACACACCCATATCTGCCCCTTCAACACACCAAAACCCGCCCTGCAACACACCCAAATCCGCCCTTCAACATACCAAAATCCGCCCTTCAACTCACCAAAACCCACCCTGCAACACACCCAAATCTGCCCTTCAACACACATAAACTCGCCCTGCAACACACCCAAATCTGCCTGTCGTGATCGGTCAATTATTGCACATGAGCAGAGAGCTAGCCAGAATCTGACCATTACCCTTACCTTTGGCACTTTGCCGATCAGCGCATAATGCCTCTGCGCAGTGTTGACGTCATGCCAGGAGATCAGCTGTAGTGACACTACCTACTACGCATTCGCAGATCCTCAGAGGCATTATCCAATGATCTGCACTATTCAGTAGAACACCGGCTATCTGTAAGCATTTTTCCTGACAGACTCCATGGCAGCATACGTTCGGGTAGGTCCCGCTTCCTCTCCTACCCTATAGGACCCCACTCCCATAAATCTTTGCTCCTTTTCAGCATCCATGTTCCTTTTTTGTCCTCCTCAGGTTGCACATACCTGTGTGTTTCCTATCCTTTGTTTGGACGTTATGAATTGTGGATTTGGTTCAACATGGTCCTGCCTCCGATAAGCCCTTGCTATTAGCCGGGTATGGAGGGGGCAACTGAAGATTCATCTGGTGACCGAAAGCCCATGCTGCTGCGGGTGGTCCTGTGTTGCTCGAAGCCCGGTGTACTGCGCCTGACCGTGTCTGAACTGAAACCGCAAGTACATTTTTGCTAAGATTATTTCCAAATGTATTATTTTCCCTTGTGCTAGGGTTTAGTTGTACCTTGTGCTTTGGGTGCTGCTGTGGGGGTCGGGTGTCTTTCCTGTCTGGTCTTTGGCGCTTCCTGTGTCATGATCTCCGGTATTTCGGTCATCTGCGCATGCGCGGCCGGGTCCGAAAGCGAGGCTTGGTTAGCGCATGCGCAGTACCGCGGTCGGCGCCCATTTTGCGCATGCGCACTTGCCGCGTTTGCCGATGACGTCATTTTGGTGCCAGATTTAAACAGGAAAATTGCCTTTGCAATCTGAGAATGTCATTTCTGTCAGCAACAGGCTTTCCCAGGTTCCGGATTCTTATACTATCAGGTTAGTGATTTAAATGGTCTTTTTCTCCCCCCCCCCCCTCTTGGCAGCTTAAAGCACAGATACCTATCTTTTTCTCCTTCTGTTTTCAGCCAATCGCTTCAGCCAGTATGGAGTCATCGCCACCCCTAAGTGATCAGCCCGCTCATGGCAGGTATTTTAGTGGGGGAATTATGGTGGGAAGTATCACGGATCTTGTGTTTCCCATGCTATCTTCTTATCATTATGTTTTTTAGTTCTTCTAGATGCGGTCCGCAGCATATTGCCCGCAAAGAAGATCACCAATCAAAGTCGCAGCACCGGCATTCCTCGTCCAGATCAAGGCGCAAATCCCCTTCCAGCTCCAGGCACCGTGGTGAAGAGAAGTCCTCCCCTTCAAAAGGCCACGGTCGCTCGGGTTAATCCCGTAAAAATAAATGCTGGGGGTGTGGTCAGCGGGTCTCAGGCGGAAAGTCTCTCTGCGACCATTGCTATGCTCAAGCCGCAGGGGAAAGACAGAACTCAGATCAGCACCTGGAGGCAGTTGTGAAACGGGTTCTGAAGGACTCTTTGAAAGATTTGGGAGTCTCTCACCAAAAAGCAACTTATGTTCAGCCTCCTTCTCCAGATTTGGAGTCGCAAGGCCAGGATTATCTGGATTCTTCTCAACCCAGTCGTCCTTCCCTCCTCTTATCAGAGAGTGATTCTGAATCGGATGACCCCTGTGTAGGCTTTAATTTTGGGCTGGTTCCCCCTTTAGTGAAGGCTGTAAGGGAGGCCCTTGAGTGGGAGGAGTCAACAGTTCCTCCACCTAAACAGAAAAAGTTCTTTAAACAATTAAATAAAGAATGTCTCAACTTTCCATTCCTTGGAGAGCTAGGAGAAATTATCACTGAAGGGTGGAGTAAGGTGGAGAGGAAAAATTCTATGTTTTCCAAGGTGGCAAAATTGTATCCTTTCAAACAGGAAGAGGTTAAACATCTTGAATCCCCTCCACTTGTTGATGCAGCAGTGATGAGACTCGTAAAGCACGTGACTCTCCCTCTGGAGGATACAGCCTCCTTTAAGGATCCATTGGAAAGGAGAATTGACTCTGACTTAAAGCGAGTTTATCTCACAGCAGGGATGGCCTGCAAGCCAGCCTTGGCTCTGGCTGCAACATCTAAAGCAATGGAGATCTGGTCTGAGGATGTTGAGGAGACTCTTAAAAATGTTTCTGAAGATGTCGCCAAGAGTTCTCCCATTCAAGAATTAAAGATGGCATCCGCCTTCCTGGGGGAGGCCTCTATTGACATGATCCGTCTTTTGGCCCGTGTGATGCTATCTTCTGTCACCGCCAAACGGGCGCTTTGGCTTCGGCCTTGGGTAGCTGACGCCGCTTCAAAACAAATATGGTGTCGGATACCATTTGAGGGATCTTCCCTTTTTGGCAATAAGTTGGAGAGTGCCATCTCTAAGGCCACTGGCGGTAGGTCGGGATTCCTCCCTCAGGACAGGCGCCAAAGTAATTTCAAGAGGGCTCCTCCTAGGAAACAAAGCGCTGGTCGTTACAGAGATGCATGCAGCTATAAGCCAGGCAAAAGCTATAATAGAGGCTGGAAGTCTAGACAGTCCTCCTTTCAGAAGCCATCTAAGAGTGATTAGTTTGGTGACCGGGAGGCCACTAAGTCGTTTTGAAGGTGGGCCCGCTCAGACATGCCAGGTAGGGGCCCGTCTGTTCCACTTTCGGCATGTCTGGGCGGCCTCAATTCAAGACACCCGGGTGGTCGACACAGTTTCGGTCGGTCACTCTTGGACCTTCAATCGCACCCCGAGGCTCAGATTTGTCCCAACTTCCATCCCTGCCTGCAGAAGAAAAGAGACGGATTCTGTTCTCCTACATAGAGTCCCTGCTACTTCAAGGTGCAGCGATTCCCGTTCCAGACATCGAAAGAGGTCAAGGAATCTACTCCCCTCTTTTTATGGTACGGAAGAAGAACGGCTCTTGGAGACCCGTTATAGACCTAACACATTTAAATCAGTATATTCTCAGAGAAAGGTTCAAGATGGAGTCTCTCCAGACAATCCAACTCTCAGTACAGCCGAAAGACTGGCTGATATCTATAGACCTGAAAGACGCGTACTTTCATGTTCCCATCGCAGAAAATCTTCAGCGATTTCTTCGCTTCGCCATAGGAGAAAGTCACTTCCAGTTTGTTTGTCTTCCTTTTGGACTCTCCACGTCGCCTCGCACAACAATTCTTGCTGGCAGTAGTGGCATTGATCAGAGTGGAAGGCATCAGATTACATCATTACCTGGACGATCTGCTCCTCTTATCTCAAGACAAGTCACAGCTCCTCAGACACAGAGACCATGTCATCGAGGTCCTTCAAGAGTTCAGATGGATTCTGAACCTCGAAAAAAGCCATCTGGTTCCCACCCAATCTCTCATCTTTCTGGGAGCATTGTTCAACACAGAGAAGAATAACATTTCTCTTCCAGTGGAGAAGATTCCAGTCATCAGGGAGAGGATCTCTCTGGCTCTCTCCTCCTCTCATCTCACGGCTCGTCAATGTCTGAAAGTGATTGGGACAGTAGCGACAATCCCCATGGTAAAGTGGGCCCTCTGGAAACTGAGACCATTCCAGAGAGGCTTTCTCCAGCAATGGCAGTCAGACGATCTGGCCCAGCGGATTGTATTGACGGCAGTCATGAAGAGGTGTCTTCCATGGTGGTTGGTAAGAGAAAACCTTCTCAACTGTCACTCCATAGCCCCCATCTCCTGGATCACGGTGACATCGGATGCCAGCTCCACGGATTGGGGAGCTCCCTGTCTGTCCGAGACAGCACAAGACAAGTGGGGCTTCTCTACCATCGGGATTGTCTCCAACATCCTGGAACTCAGGGCAGCCTTCAAGGCGCTCCAGGCCTTTCAACACCTGATTCAGGGAACGTCTGTAATCCTCAGATTAGACAACATGGAAGTTTTCAGGTGGGTTCAGTCCCTAGACTTTCTTCCGGAGGTCGACCTATTTGCAGCTCCAGGCAACAAGAAGCTTGCAAAATATTACACAAGGTTCCGAGACCCCCGAGCCATTGGAGTCGACGCTCTCACGGACCATTGGAAATTTCTCAGAGCCTACCACTTCCCTCCAACTCCGATAATTCTCCAGTTCCTGCGGAGACTCAGGACGGAGGCGGTAGAGGTCTTAGCAGTGATACCATACTGGCCCAACAGGCCATGGTTTCCCCTGTTGACACTGCTCAGTTACCAGACTCCTGTATCTCTACCTCTCAGGCCGGATCTTCTGTCACAAGGCCCTACCTTTCATCCATGCCCAGCTCGACTGCACCTCAAGGTCTGGTTCTTGAGAGGGGGAGACTGGAGGCATAAGGATGTCCGGCGGAAGCTATCCCTACCCTTTTGAGTGCTAGACGAAGCAGCACCAATAGGGTTTACGAAAGAATCTGGGCAAAATTCTCCAGTTTTTTGTCTCCTAGAAGTGATCCTGATGTGATTCCTACCATACAAGATGTCCTGGGGTTTCTACAATCATGTCCTTATCTGTCAGTTCATTACGGGTTCAGGTTTCAGCCATCTCAGCCTTCCCAGGAGTTTCCTGGGCAAGACACACACTGATTCGCCAATTTTTCAGAGGTGCTATGAGGCTAAAACCCCAGAGGAAGCCGAGATTCCCAAAATGGGATCTTTCTTTAGTTTTGGATTTTTTCTCTTTACTAGAATCATCTCTAGGTAGACCTCTGTCAATTAGAGAGCTTACACTTAAAACTGTGTTCTTGGTGGCAATCACTTCAGCAAAACGTTTCTCCGAGATCCAAAGTCTGGGGGGTAAAAGAGCCATTCCTAACGTTTTTTCCTGACCGAGTGGTTCTTATACCTATGTTGGGATCGACTCCTAAGGTGTCTTCAGTATTCCACGAAAATCAGGAGATTGTTCTTCCCATCTTTAGAACAGATGAAGATTCTCAACATCATCCGCTTGATGTGGGCAATTCTCTACAACAATACCTGACAGCCACAGCTGGTTTCCGTCAAACAGACTTTCTTTTTGTCCTTCTTCATGGAAAGAAGAAAGGAATGCGGGCCTCTTCCAGGGCTATTGCTGCATGGATCGTTCAGGCCATTCAGTGGGCATACAAATCCAGGGGCTTGGATCCTCCAGAAGTAGTGACTGCACACTCAACTCTAAGTGTTTCTACATCTTGGGCAGCTTTCAGGCATGTCGCCCCCGAAGTAGTCTGCAGGGCGGCGTCCTGGTCTTCCATCAATACGTTTATGTCTCACTATTGTATTGAACCAGCTGCCTTATCTTCTGTAAAATTTGGTATTCAAGTACTATCGGTTGATGGTACCAATTCAAATTTTTTTTGTTCAGCATCTTCCCACCCGGGAGTGTATTTGCGAGTTATTTCCCGAACGTATGCTGCCATGGAGTCTGTCAGGAAAACGGAAAATTGATATCAAATACTTACCGTAATTTTCCTTTCCTGATGGACTCCATGGCAGCAGGAGTTCCCTCCCAGTTCCTGAGTAGGCTAGTTACAGAACATGGATGCTGAAAAGGAGCAAAGATTTATGGGAGTGGGGTCCTATAGGGTAGGAGTGGAGGCGGGGCCTACCCGAACGTATGCTGCCATGGAGTCCATCAGGGAAGGAAAATTACGGTAAGTATTTGATATCAATTTTCCGTTTTACCATGGACTGGTATATTTTATTGTTTTTAAAAACTAATTCTGGCAGCTCAAGCGAACCACACAGAGTGGTGTGTACATGCATGACCTCAGAATGATGTTGTGTCGTGCTTGTGTGACTGTCATTGAGAATGTAAACCAACTCTGTGTATGAGGGGCCCCAGAATCTGAAGTTTCTCTGGCCCCCCAAGGTTTAACCTGTTATAGACCGCCTCACGCAGACCTACTGCGGCAGGGCGGCCCTCCTGCACAAAATCACGAATGTCACCGCTGGTGACCCGCTCCTGCTGTGATTAGACACAGCAGGAGCCAATCAACGGGTTCAGGGGACGCGATGTCTGCCGGGACACACCGATCATTCTCAGGAGAAGCAGAACGCCGGTGTGCCTAAGTAAACAAATCAGCAATTCTGTGAGAGGAGAAGATGGAGATCTTGTGTTTCTGCTAAGCAGGAACACGGATCTCTGTCTTCCCATAGTCAAAGCCCCTCCCCCACACTTATAAAGCACTCCCTAGGAGCACACTTAACCCTTTGATTGCCCCTGATGTTAACCCCTTCCCTGTCAGTTTTATTAGTACAGTGACAGTGCATTTTTTTTAGCACTGATCACTGTATTGGTGTCACTGGCTCCAAAAAAGTGTCAGTTAGTGTCAGATTTGACCGCCGCAACGTTGCAGCCCTGTCTCAGGCAATGAGGAGGGGAGTCCTGGACAGCTGAACAACTCCTGCAACATCGCTGGATAAAGATGGGCTCAGATAAGTATTATGGGGGGCTGAGGAGGGCTGAGGGGGCTGCTGCACACAGAAGGTTTTTTTCATCCTAATACAAAGAATGCATTAAGATTAAAAAAAAACCTTCTGCCTTTAGAACACCTTAAGGCCCTGTTCACACCTGAGCATTTTTCAGCTGGTAAAATCCCATTCATTTTAATAACCCCTGTTTACATATAAGCATTTTGTTGCCTGAAGCTCTAAAAAGTACATGAGCTTCTTTTTTGGCAGATTATAAGCGTTTTTGTTAGATGTCAATGCCTGCCTCCAAACACCTGCTAAAGCGCCTGAAAAAAAGCCTGAAAAGCGCTTGAAAAATGCCCAAAAAAAGCCTGGAAAACGCCAAAAAAAACATCTGAAAACGATACACTCAGGTGCGAATGGAGCCTAAAGCCCCGTACACACGCAACGATTATCAGCTGACCGATCGTCCGTCTTTTGTCCAGAGGTGTTTTGTTGGTTGGAATGTGCCTAGATTGCACACAAATTTTCTCGCCCAACAAAAATCTGCTTCAGAAGTGATGTCATGTGTTGGTTTGCTTTCTTTGTTTTCTTTCTTCTCTGAGCATGCCCAGATTTTCTCATAAGGCTGGCCATACACTATACAATTTTCTTGTTCAACTTTCCTTTAGATTTACCAAAACCATGTAATATAGGGTCAAACCTAAACACTTTCAATTTGTATGCAGTCAGGCAGGCCCTTGCACTACATAGTTTAAGGTAAATCTAAAGGAAATTGAATAAGAAAAATGTATAGTGTATGGCCAGCCTAAGATTTTTCCCTGTTGAAATCTATACTGACTGCACGAAAATCGGCCGTGTTTTGACGGCGGACAAAAATTTTATAGCTTGCACACCAGATTTTTTTCGGCCGAAAAGTCGGAGTCGGTTGTCGGAAGCATCATACTAACAAGCCGAAAATTGGCAGATCGGACGTTGGACGAAAATTCCCTGCCAATTTTAGACGTGTGTGTACGGGGCTTTAAGCAGTGATGTTAATTGTATTACCTGACCAGATAACCACTAGAGGGAGCAATTACAAACCTGCTTATGAGATATAATTATTAAAATATGGTACAGCAAGAAAATAAAATTGTCTTGTCAAACATTACATCATAAAAACACTACAATAAAAACTCAAAATGTGTACTGACTATAAATCCTCTGTCTAAGGCTGACATCACTTGCTTTGTCTTGTCCCTTTATTCCTTACAACCACCCCCAGCCTAGGTATCCCCATATCAGGATATATTAGATGTTTTAGCTGGCATGGCAGGACAGCTGTTTGTGATAATCCCCTATTTTCACAGCTGAAACGTTTAAAAGCTACACTTTTCAGATTAATTAAGCAGATGATTAATTACGGGCAGCTGATCAATTATTACACCTTGGGATTCTTGGGAGTAATTCCGCCGGAGCCTTTGATCTCTCAGGTGTTGTAGCCAATGTATAATCAAGCAGTTTGGGATTATCTCTAGGAACCCACACTTCATATGCTATTCTTCACTTGTTTTGCACTACTTAATCCATTCTTTGTCACCGTATTTAATTTGATTCATTCTTCATGAGAGAACAGAAGTCCGTTTACCGCTGTGAGATTGATAATACGAAGTGTTATCAATCCCCGAGCTCTGATACAGGACACAGGCTTCAACTGAAAGATTCCATTTATGCTATCAATCTCTGAGGTTCCAGCAGCTAGCGAGTTTAAATCAGTCGGATCCTTGTTTTTTCCTTTTTTTTTTTTCTTGGCTGCTATATGCTACAGTCTATCTAAGGCTACATACACATTTAAAAGGAAAAAATCCTCTTTAGTTAAGAAAAAATCTAGAAAAGATTTATTTGTTACAGGAGCCATTTTGTAATCTAATGTTAGCAAATGCAGCTCCCTGTTTTATTCTGTAGCCAGCTACGGTTCACTAAAGCCAAGAAAATTTTAATTTTGATTTTGGAGGAACCATAGGAGCAATTATTTCTTTACAGAATGCCCAGAAAATCCCATTCTCTCCCTATGTGATTAGTTCAATGCTTTTCCAGCAAACCCATTGTAACCCCTTTTCCTAAACTGGGGCTACTATGTCAATTTAGTTTTTGGCTGGGCTCTAGTTAGCTCAGACTGACTGTATAGTTGTTCACCTGGTTTTTCCCTAAGCGTAAAGCGGAGTTCCGGCCTCGGGGGTGAAATTTATATAAAAATACCCCCGGGACAGTCGGGGCTAGTACATTCCACAATGGATAGCCTCTGAACTGTCCCGGGTCGCACTTACCTTTTAGAAGAAATACTTACCTTGAAAATTTCTTCTCCAGCGCTGCCATCTCGGATGTGGGTAGCTGAAGCCATCGCTTCCTCTTCTGCATCCTCTTCCGTGTCCTCCTCTCCCAGAATGCGGCATGCCCAGAAGCTGTTTAGCAGGGAATGAATGACGCGCCTGCACTGGAACTGACGAGCCGGGCCGGTGCAGGCGCATTGATTCCTGGGAGCAATGACGTTCAGCTCCCAGGAATCAATGCAAGGAGGAAGTGATGGCGCGGGCCGCGGCCCCAGAAGGAGGAAGTGGAAGAAAGGTGAGTATATTTTTCTTCAATAACAACGTAAGTAAACAAAAAAAAATCGTAATTATCCATTTGTTTTCCAGGTGACACTCAGCAAGCGGATGGCCCAAATTCAATTTTGACGATTTTGAGGCCGGAACTCCGCTTTAAGTTGGATTGTAATTTTTCACTGTCGCCAGTAAATGTCATTGCTATCACTGATCATATTATGAGATTTCCAAACAAAAAAGGTTATGAATATTGATACTTCCTTCAGCCAATCCAGTAGGAGGTTTATGCCTCTAGTGCATGCTGGGGGATGATATAAATATTTGGGAAAGTCCATGTGCTCTCTCTCTTTCCCTGGGCTGGGGCTTGGAGAGGGGCTACTGGATGGAGCTCTGCTGTTAGGCCCAATAGCCTTTTTTTTGGGGACTAACGTGTGCTGAAGTGGTCCAGAAGATGTCCTGCCTGATCTGGAAGAACCTGTGCCAAGTAGGAGACGCAGGTGAAGCCCCTTTCTGGAGAGAGCCATGAAGAAGGCTGGTCTCTCAGAAGGGCCTGGTGACTCACTTGGAGACACACTGAAATTTGGGAACACGTTTACAGTGTTGCCGGGTCCGCTAAATGTGGTAGTAAACCACCAATATTTTTTTTTTGTAAAACCCTGCAAGGTAAAGGCATAATGTGCTACTATGCATCGCATAGTAACAAATTGTGAAGTTTTTACCATAGAAAAAAGCCCTCCAGCGCTACACTGTCACCACTGATGACGTCAGATTCGCGCATGTGCACAAGATTTACAGGCCACGGCACGGAGCTCTGAAGGGACAGTACAGGTATGCCGTCCCCTCAGAGCGCATGATATATCTTCCAAGTTGTGCAGGTGTAGGAGATATTCACTGTACCTACAGGTAAGCCTTATTATAGGCTTCTTACCTAGGGTAGGGCCATCTTCCCGAATGGGCACCAGCGACCCAGTCCCAGCCAAGCTTTAATCCCGATTCCCGTGTGCATCCCACCACTGAACTTAGGAGGTGGCAAGCACCTGTTGGACCTGCGCTGCTGTCAGGCCACCCGTGCTGGAAGGAAAGAAAATTTCATAATTTATGGCCTGCCTAAAACCTTTATGGTCTTTCCACAAAGCCAAGCTTAAAGTGTAAGTTCACCTTTACAGAAAATCTGTAAGGTGAACTTACACTGGACCCCCTCCCCACCCCCCCAGTTCTGTTCTACCAGAGTCCCCCGATCCCCCCGCTGTCAGACACTGGGTTGCTCCTTCACCGATCTGGGAATTTGAAATCCCCACGGCCTAAATTGATTGTAAAGTCTCTTTTTTTTGGTTTCAAAATACCAAACATGTTATACTTACCTGCTCTGTGCCAATGGATTGGCACAGAGCAGCCCAGATCCTCCTCTTCTCAGATCCCCCACCGGCTCTCTTGGCCCCTCCCTCCTGTTGTGTGCCCCCACAGCAAGCAGTTTGCTATGGGGGCACCCAAGCCGAGCTGCAGCTCCATGTGTCCATTCAGACATGGAGCCCCGCCCCCTCTCTCTCCTGATTGGCTAACTGATTTTGATTGACAGCAGCAGGAGCCAATGGCACCACTGCTGTGTCTCAACCTATCAGGAGGGAGTGTCCCAGACAGCCGAGGCACTCGTAGACATCGCTGGATAAACATGGGGCTCAGGTAAGTATTAGAGGGGCCGAGGGGGACTGCTACACATAGAAGGTTTTTTTTTTTCTTACTGCATTAAGATAAAAACATTTATGACTTCACAACCACTTTAATCTTCTATCTGTACCTCTCAGAGGGTACAGATAGGAGTCATTCTAATCGGTCAGCCCTGTCACATGGACGGCACTGACCAATCCGAATGCGCCTAGCCTGTCCTGTCAGTGCTGCGAGGAGAGGAGAGAAAACCAGGAGGGTTTCAAATGCTTGGACTGGTAAAGCGACGTCCCGGTGCCTGACAGAGGGGGATCGTAGGACTCCGGTACAGCGGGACCAGGGGGGTGGGGAGGGGGTCCAGTATATGTTCACCTTACAGATTTTCTTACCCTTTAAGCTGGTCATACACTAGTAGAATTTCATTTGAAAATTTTCATTTTAAAAAGTACCTTTGATTTTCAAATCATTAGTGGGGTCAAATCAAAGCTCGTTCGCAACTAGAGATGAGCTCGGGCGTGTTCCAGTTCGGACGCGCCCGATCCCACCAGGAAACCGACACTGCACTCCACTTATCACAGGCAGTGAGACATTTCCTGATCTGTGCAGCTGCGGATCGGGAAATGTCTCACTGCCTGCGATTAGCAGAGTGCAGTGTCGTCTTCCTGGCGGGATCGGGCCGTACGAACTCGAACACGCCCAAGCTCATCCCTGTTCTCAACCATAGTGATGAGAAAATTGAAGGAACAGCATTGAAAATTGTTCTCGACTGCACTCATTTCTAACACTGAGTCGAATGTTAACCACTTGCCGACCGCCGCACGACTATTTACTGCGGCGGTCAGCCCCTCACAGGCAAAGCGAGGTAGGACTACGTTGCTAGCCTGTGAAGCTCTAGGGAGCGAGCGCACGCCGCCGGAGGCAGGCTCCTGCTCCCACTCGCTCACGGACGCCCCCGCGCGTGTGCCCGGCGGACCCGATGTCCGCCAGACACTCGCGATTGTCCGTTACAGCGGTAGAAAGGCAGGCGGCTAATGTAAACACAGCCGCCTGTCATTCTCCCCTGTGTAAGAATGGAGATCAAACGGTTCTGCTATGTAGAACCGTTGATCTCTGTTCTTACACCTCAAGCCACATCCAATCACAGTTAGAAGCACGCACCTAGGGACACACTTAACCCCTCCCTCTCAAAAAGTTAACCCCTTCACTGCCAGTGTCATTTTTACAGTAACAGTGCATATGTATAGCACTGATTACTGTAGTAATGTCACTGGGAACCCCAAAAGTGTCAAAAATGTCAGTCAAGGGTCCGATCTGTCCGCCGCAATGTCGCAGTCCCGCAAAAAAAAAATCGCAGATCGCCACCATGACTCGTTAAAAAAAAAAAACACACAAAAATGACAAAAATCTTTCCCTTAGTTAGTAAACGCAATAACTTTTGCGCAAACCAATCAAAATACGTTTTTGCGATTTTTTTTTTTTTACCAAACATATGCAGCATAAAACAAATTGGCCGAAAATGTTAAAAAATTTAGATTTTTAAATTTTTTGGGGGGGAATTTCATATAAAAAAATGTGGAAAATATTGTTATTTTTGCAAAATTGATGCAATTTTTTGTTTATAGCGCATTATCAAAAAATCGCACAGGTGATCAAATACCACCAAAAGAAAGCTCTGTTTGTGGGAAAAAAAGGACGCCAAATTCATTTAGGTACAGCGTCGCACGACCGCGCAATTGTCCGTTAAAGTCACGCGGTAAAAAATCGCAAAAAAACCCCTGGTCAGGAAGGGGGTAATATCTTCCGGGGCTTAAGTGGTTAAGCTGGCCATACACTAGTAGAATTTCATTTGAAAATTTTCATTTTAAGAAAGTACCTTTGATATTCGAATCAATAGGGGGGTCAAATCAAAGCTTGTTTTCAACCATAGAAATGAGAAAACAGCACTGAAGATTATTCTCGACTGAACTCATTTCTAACAGTGAATGTGGTTTTCATTTGGGAAAATCCATTCATTCCAAAGTCAAATGTTAAAAAGCAAATGAAATTTTGAAGTTCTTTCAAACCACATTCGTCAATTCATTAAATACGCTCAGAATTTTAGTGGGAATGTTCATGCGGACAATATTTAAAATACTAATACTAATACTATTACTAATACTAATACTATCTACTAATGTATGGGCCAGCAAGTTTCACCCATCCAGGGTATTTGTCACAAACTTCTTCCCATATCTGACAACATTTGTTTAGTTTTCGGTGCCCATATACAGTATAATGGAAGTAAAGAATTCATTGATTTTCCTGAAATGACATGAGTTCAGGATCTCCGAAGCCTATTTAAATATACATGTTACATGTCTCCCTGTAAACGCCTACGCTGTAAACGCAGCAGCACAGAAGTGTTCATAATTACACAGCTTTCCGTTAAATACCGAGCTTTATGACAGATCACACAAGCCTCTTTGAAAGGTTTTATCCTGTGCCATGCTGATGTTAAGTGTAAGTATATTTATGTCTGATGCTGTCATTTCATAATTAAGTTAAATTCAGATGAGAATTTTTTTTTTTTATCTGGGTTCATCTTCACACTGCGCGCAAATTACTTCTAGGCGGAAGGAAGCTTGCTAAAACTTAACAATTCGAAACACCAGGGATAATAAATTCCAGCTGTAAAATCCTTTTCTAGAAGTCTTTAAAGAGAAAGCTATATCAGTGCTAAATCAGAATGAGAATAAACTGCGGAAGGGAGAAGAAGAGCAAGAATCCCTATTGCTAGATGTGTCCTTGGGAACATTTATGAAAATAAGTCGAAATACAAAGTGTCCGTGAATGACGAGGGTTGAAAAAAAAAAAAAGCTATGTTTTTGATTTTGACATATGCTCACATTGATTTTACATACAACCCACTGTGAATTTTTTAGTCATTTTATTTTTATTTGGGGGGGGGGGGGGTAATTTGCTATACAAATTCAATTTTCAATTGACCTGCAGTATCTTGACTTCTCCATTATATGGCTTTTTTGGTTTATTTTTTGTTGATGTACACATTTTGGCTTTAACCACTTGCCGACCGACCAGCCACCGTAGTTTTACGGCGGCAGGTCGGCTCTGTCCCGCGAAACAACATACCTGTACGTTGCTACGCAGGACCCCTGGTGGGGACGTGCGTGCGCCGCTTGAGGCACGCACATGCACCGGTTGGCCACAGGGGGAGCCAATCAGCGGATCCAGCGGTCCGATGGGCACCCGCGATCACTCCCTGTGGAGACAGAACGGCAATCTGTCATTGTAAACACGGTAGACTGCTGTTCTGTCAGTAATGAACACAGGGATCCTGTGTTCCTCTTATTTAGGAACACAGATCTCTATGTTCATGCAGCAAGCCCCCCCCCCCCCACAATTAGAAAGCACCCCCTAGGGACACATTTAACCCTTTGATCGCCCCTGGTGCTAACCCCCTTCCCTGCCAGTGTCATTATTACAGTAACAGTGCATATTTTTAGCACTGATTACTGTAGTAATGTCACTGGTCCCTCCAAAAGTGTCAAAAATGTCAGTTAGGTGTCCAAACTGTCTGCTGTAATGTGGCAGTCCCGATAATAATCGCTAATCAACGCAATTACTTGAAAAAAATTCCCTTAATACAGAAGAGGCACCCTCCTCCCACTGACATCATGGAAAAAGATGGTGGCACGGGGCTCTGGTGGTGGAAACAGAGAAGCAGATTGCAGCAGAGCAATGCTGGATCCGCTGCACGTGTGAGTTGAGGAGTTGAGGAGGGATGGCCTGCTTGTGAATTTTGTGAAACTGCCTGAACCAAGAAGGAGCAGCCTCCTCCCAATACAACCATGGAAGTATGTGAATTGTTAGACAGGGTCAATTTTGATTTTCTTGCAGGCTAGCTGGTAAGTGTGCTGTGAAATTTTTGTTTGATTGTGAAGAAGATGGAGGCATTGGATCCTTGCTGGGTGAGTGAGTATGTGAATTGAGGAGAGGTGGCCTGGTGGTGGGTTTTCAGGGAGGGGGTGATTTGGGATGGGGGCAGCTCCCTCGAATCCACCATGGAAGAAGATGGTGGTACGGGATCCCTGCCGGGTGGGTGAGTTAGGATTTGAGGAGGTGTGCCCTGCTGGTGTGTTTTTGGGAAAGGGGGGGGGGGAATATTTGTTGTGGAAGAAGCTCTCTTGATACCTGAAGAAGCAGCCCCCTTCCAATAACACCATGGCAGAAGATGGAGGTAGCCAGGTGAGTGAGTATGTGATTTAAGGAGGAGTGGCCTGGTGGTGCATTTTTGGGGAAAGGTGGGGGACGATTTGGGGTGGAGGGAGCTCCCTTGAATCCAGAAGAGGCAGCTCCCTCCTGATAACACCATGGTAAAGGATAGAGGTACGGGATCTCTGCCGGGTGAGTGAGTATGTGATTTGAGGAGGGGTGGCCTGGTGGTGCATTTTTTGGAGAAGGGGGGGGCAATTTTGGGTGGAGGGAGCTCCCTTGAATCCAGAATAGGCAGCCTCCTCCCAATAACACCATGGAAGAAGATGGAGGTATGGGATCCCTACTGGGTGGGTGAATATGTGATTTGAGGAGAGGTGGCTTGGTGTTGCGTTTTGAGGAGGGGGGGGGCAATTCGGGGTGGAGGGAGCTCCCTTGAATCCAGAAGAGACAGCCCCCTCCCAATAACACCATGGAAGAAGATGGAGGTATGGGATCCCTGCCGGGTGGGTGAGTATGTGATCTGAGGACAACACAGGAATAGGTAAGGGGGTCATAAAAAATAAATATGGAGGGTGGGTGTGAAGTTCCTCTCTCAGTGCAACAATTACACACACATCTAAAAAATAAGACCGTTAACATGGCAATGGTTTCCCTTTAAACAACTTCTGTACAATGCAATGTTATTGATCCATGATTCCAGGGAAAAACCTCTATGGGTTATCAATAAAAAAAAAAAAAACATTTCGGTGATTAATGGATGACACTGACCCCGAGGACGTCACCTCTGCCGCTGCTGTTTTATGACACGCCAAGCTGTGTTTGATTTAACACTCATCCGCCTTTAAAGTGGATCCAAGCTCTCTACTACCGGCCAATTACCTTTTATTTCCTCTGATTACCTTTTTTTTGAATTGATGATGTCAGATGCCTCTGCAGTTTACAGGGCAGCCCCTAATAACTAGGGATGCTCTCCCCGGCATCTATTAAAAATGAAGCTGACAGGGGACATAAAGAAGGCCATTATCAGACCCTCTTTAGCACGGTGATAATTTGAAGCCGGCCTGACCTGCTGTGTCACCTTTTTTAATACTTAAACATATTTTTGCTGCTTGCCATTACTCATTTTCAATTAAATTCTCCATAAAAATGTTCCTATTCACCTGGAATCTGCAGCGATCAATGAGAGATGTGATATAGAGACGTTGGGGAACTGTGGTCGTAATTCCTTGCTAACTGCAGCTGTGGGAGCTTTAAAAGATAAGGCCTGACAATACAGAATAACAGTTAGAGAAGTGGGCTGCGTTCAGCTGCCTGGACTCCCAATATGCCGCTATTTTTAATTGGTCATGACAGGAGTCTGGCTGTCTTTAATATACAAGGCCTTACACAAAAGAAATGTATTTTTGCACCACATCCAATACTTGAATGATCAGTCTTCAGGACAAATGGAAAGGGTTAGTCTACCCAATGCTCATGGCTAAATACAGGTGGGTTAAACTGCCTGTTATCTTACCAGAGCTTCTCTTATAATCCCATGTACAGCAGCACTCAGACTGAAAGAGGAAAGGGCTGGTATAGAAGCCAATAAGGTATACTGCATGCATGTGTGCTGACAGGGAACATTTTGACATGAATAGGGTGCAGAGAGAACAGAACTCACCAATGTTCTGCTGCTTCTTCATTGTCCACTCACAAACTGGGGGCAGGGAGGTGACTGGATTGTTTTGCTTAAACGAGAACTATGGGAATCAGAGTTATTGCACATTTATACTTACCTAGGTGGATGCAGCATCTGTCCCCCGCAGCCTCTGCACTGAGAACAGAGCGATCGAACACCGCCGATTGCTCAGTTCTCACGGCTCCCCGAGTTGAGAGTTGCTGACTGTCGGTCACCGCTCTCTGCTCTGCCCCCTTCTCGCTCACTGGAGCACTGGGCTGTGGAGGGGCCGGCTCAAGCTCTCAGTGGCTTGCCAGGGTGCGGGTCCAGGCATGGGGGCAGATCCTGGCTCACGATCTTGCCCGAGCCTGGACCGGCTCTGTGACGTCAGCACACAGTGGACTTCAGCCCGCTGTGTGCTGAAAACAGGTCACAGGAGTGCAAAATGAACTGCACTCCTGTTATTCATGGGAGAAGTACAGCCAAAAGAGCTCAGGTCACCCACCTGGCTGTTCTTTCTGTCAGGGCTGTATAAATCTCAGGACTATCTGGACAGAATTAAAAATTCTATGGCAGGTAAAAAAGCTCCCATATATGTATTTTAACTGCATATTTAGCTAATATCCTATTGCATTGAAATCCTAACTATGGGGTTGTACCACCACCCGAAATTCAAATGTAAATGAACCTTTACTGTTCTGAGCCACGTATATGGCTGCTTTCACACTGATGTGCGGCTGTTTACTAGCACCGCGGATACAGCACAGTGCATCTGCAACTTTTCTGGGTTAGCTGGGCTCTGCCTTGCTGAAAGCACAGCAAAACTCCTGCTTTCAGAAAGTGCACCAAACCTGAAGGATATACTGTAATAGAAGTCTTTGGCTAAGTGCAACAAACCCACAGGAAAGTTGCAGGAACACCGCACTGCACCCGTGGTGTGGGTAAACCACAGAGCATCAGTGTGAAAGCAGCCCTATACTATTATACCCAGTATTGCTTTACACTGACCTGAAGATCTCTTTCCTGCTGCTGGCACCACTCTGGAGACCACTTGCCGGGATAAGAGGTGGAGTGCAGTTGGTATCACTCTGCATGGGACAGGAGCCAGCACTACAGAGGAGGCATAGGCTTTTGTGGGCACAGGCGTGTTCAGGATCGTAGTCCCAAGACATCTGCCCGATCCTGCCAGGAAGCCAACACTGCACTACAGTATCTCAAGACCCTGGATTAGGAGGAGCTGCAACCATCGCCAAGTGGCTGAACTGTTTATACCTGCTTCCCATTAAGACTTCTTACAACCTACCACAGATATTTTTATTCATTTTACATGGTTTTTATTTATTAATTTTTTTTAATATATGTGTTCATAATGTATGAATTGTATTTTCCCCTTACTCTGTGTAGCACCCTCCTAGGTAGGTGCTAGCGAGAGAGTATAGTTTTTGGCTCTGTCTGCCTATCAGAGGAGCAGCAGGGAAATCTATATTGCTTTCTGTCTACCAGAGAGCAGGATCTGTGAGTTAGGTCTGCTCTTTGTGCTCAGTGTGTGATTCATTGCGTCTAGACTCTAGATAGTGTTTCACTAGGGAGGCATGTTGGACAGTGGGAGGAAACCTGACCAATGAGTACACGGGCTTGGATACAGTCCCACTGATTGGTAGAGACTGGCTGTCTCAGTGCATTATGGGATACTGTATAAAAGCCAGGAGCACATGTGCTGTGGGGTCTTTGGCTGGTGAGCAGAGTCCCGAAAGGAGGATGGCGGCTGCCTCCTCCTCTGTAGCAGTGGTATGTGGTCACAGGCAGTCGGCCTGGGGACCAGAGGAAAGGAACTGGACCCTAGAGGTCCAGAAGAACTGACTGGAGGGGTAGAGACACTGGAGACCCTCGAAAAACAGTATCGTGAGTACAGGGGATCGTGTCTAGAGGCCTGACCTGAGGGGGGCCACCCTGATGTAGGATAGTCAGAGGACGGTGTCAATGTGTCAAGTAAAAGAGAGTACTAGGCGGGTATCCTGAAGATAATTTACCCAATTAAGTTGTCTGTACAGAGACTTAATCTGAATTCATCTAGTGGCAAGGTGAATCTGCAGCCGGGCTGCATCTTCAGACAGAAGTCCTCATCTATTGTGAATCGTTCCATTTGGAGTATCCTACTCTTCCCTTCTTTCATCCCTATTTCAAATAAAACACCAAAAACAACTACATACCCCTGGACTGATCATTGACTGAGCCAAGAAGTAAAGTGTTAATTTGTGAATGCCAGTATTGCTAACGGTAACCCAGGGGAACCCGAGAGTGTATTATCCAGCAGTCCTCAAGGGGCAGTGCTATATTTGGGGGCTTGTCCGGGATGCACTCCTGGGTTACCTTAATGGTTGCTAGTGGCAACGCCCGAGAAATTCTGTCTGTTTTCCCAAGTAATGTACTGGAGTGTCAGTGAAGAGGATAATGTCTGCCTTACAGTGATCAGTGAAAGTGTGCTGATAAGTCAAGTTAGTAACGGTGGTTGCCATGTGCAACGAATGAACATTTACACAAGAAACAGTATCTGTTCTCAAGTAAAATGCAGGAGAGTTGATGAAGAGGAGATGCACTGTATTGTACAAAAGGACTGTGTCTGCTTTACAGTAATCAGTACAAGTGTGGATGAAGAGATATGTGACCCGGGAAACAGGGATCGGTGTGTCGGGGGTCGTGTCTGTGCATGTACTGTGAAGAAAAGTGTTGACCGGGCAATTCATGACAGCGGGACAATTTTCCTAAACAGTATGGGAAGTCATGTCTTTACATGTGCTGTGGAGAAAAATGTTGGCCGTGCAATTTATGACAATGGGACAATTTTCCTAAACAGTGTGGGAGGTCAGATGGCTTGGCGAGATGGAAGTGCAACTGAGGCACAAGTACAGACAGAGATGGCAGATGTGTGTGGATTAAGGAACACACAGATCTTCATGCTGGCTGAGCGGAGTTGGAGCAGCAGTGAAGAGGTTACTGCACCGCGCGGGAAAGCATGCGCTGAAGAGATATGCCTAACAGGAGGAGCCACCCCCAGAGAGTCAGCTAGTCTGGAGTTGTGGGCGGGGTTGGCGCCCACAGACTGCCAATCCGAACGGAGGAAGAGAGCTGAGACATCACTTTCGCCTTCGGGTGTAGCTGAGAGGGAGACACGTGTGTGGAGGAACAAGATGGCGGATGTTGGAGTGAGCCGGAGAGAAGGGGCTATCCCACGTGTTGGCGGAGTACCTAAGGAAGTTGGTAGAATCACCGGAGTCGGTCCTGTGGGACACCGGAGTGCGGTTGGTGCCCAAGGGAGGACTGGCGCTGTGCAGCGGAAAGGAGCATCGCGGGCTGGTATGTCACCAATGCTTGAAGGTGTCCATGTGGCTGCAGGCCTGGAGTCCATGCAGACACTTCAGTGATTTGTTGGGGCAGGTGATGCCAAGTGAAAGTCAGCCAAGGAAATTGTTTGTGATCCGGAAGACAGGTTTCACTCTAGAAATACGGACGCCCATGAGGATTCCTGTTGACAGAACATGAGGGGTGCTGCGAGCGCTCCCGGAGTCGGGGCTGGTAGTGAAAACTTACACTGACATTTGCTAGACCAGGGAGACTCACACCTTGGAGGTGAAGTGCACCCAGGTGATTCAGGCTGAGATGTGGCCAGGAAAAGGGACAGTTACACCTGCACGAGCAGAACTGACTATATTAAGGCAGAGGGGAATCAAATGGCTCCCGGGAAGAAGGCTCCCAGTGTGACGAGTGAAGGGGAGGCCGGAGCCATTGATACAGGGTCCCCCAGCTTTCAGCATTTGTTTGGATCCTTGGAGGAAGGGACAGATGTCTGGAAGTCTGAGGAAGAGACAGAGTGGGACTGGGGAGCAGATGAAAGGAGCAGCTCTACAAGTCCTAGTTTGCCTGATGAGGAGACAAGAGATTTCGTGGTACGCATGCAGTGACCAGGAATTTGGGGTTCTGTGAGGCCTATCCTACATGGGCTTCAGATCTGTCCCCATCTCGTACCTACACCCAGGGCTGGCCTTAGGTGTTCAGGCGCCCTGTGCGAGCTAATCCTGTGGCGCGCCCCCCAACCCCCCCCCCCCCCCCCGCGCGCGCGTGCATTTTCTTGCACATTTTTTGCACTTTATTTGACTTTTCTTTTTTATGATCACTAATAACTTAGCCCCCCTTACATCAGAGACCCCACACACAGAGCCCCCTTTACATCAGAGACCCCCCACACAAAGTCCCCCTTAATTTAGAGCCCCCTACATCAGAGAGCCCCCACACAGAGCCCCCCCTCACATCAGAGACGCACCTCACATCAGAGACCCCCACACAGAGCCCCCCTCACATCAGAGACCCCCCCACACAAAGCCCCCCTCACATCAGAGACCCCCCACACAGAGCCCCCTTACATCAGAGACCCCCACAAAAAGCCCCCCTTACATCAGAGACCCCCCCACACACATCAGAGACCCCCCACACAAAGCCCCCTAACATCAAAGACCCCCCACACAGAGCCCCCCTCACATCAGAGACCCCCCACACAAAGCCCCCCTAACATCAGAGACCCCCTACACACACACAAAGCCCCCCTCACATCAGAGACCCCCCACAGAAATCCCCCCTCACATCAGAGACCCCCACACAAAGCCCCCCTTACATCAGAGACCCCCACATCAGAGAACCCCCACATCAGCGACCCCCCCACACCAAGCCCCCTTGACATCAAAGACCCCCCACACAAAGCCCCCACACACAGAGCCGCCTTACATCAGAGACCCCCCACACAAAACCCCCCTTACATCAGAGACCCCCTCACACATCAAAGACCCCCCCCACACAAAGCCCCCCTAACATCAGAGACCCCCCCACACAGAGCCCCCCTCACATCAGAGACCCCACACAAAGAGCCCCCTTACATCAGAGACCCCCCACACAAAGCCCCCCTTACATCAGAGACCCCCCCACATCAGAGAGCCCCCTTACATCAGAGCTCCCCCCACACAGAGCCCCCCACAGAGCCCCCCACATCAGAGAGCCCCCCTTACATCAGAGACCAGACTCCCCACAAAAAGCCCCCTTACATCAGAGCCCCCCCACACACAGAGCCCCCCACATCAGAGAGCCCCCTTACATCACAGACCCCTACACAAAGCCCCCTTACATCAGAGCCCCCCCCCCCCCACACACACAGAGCCCCCCACATCAGAGAGCCCCCCTTACATAACAGACCCCCCACACAAAGCCCCCTTACATCAGAGCCCCCCACATCAGAGAGCCCCCCTTACATCACAGACCCCCCACACATAGCCCCCTTACATCAGACCCCCCCCACAGAGCCCCCCACATCAGAGAGCCCCCCTTACATCACAGACCCGCCACACAAAGTCCCCTTACATCAGAGCCCCCCCCCCCCCACACAGAGCCCCCCACATCAGAGAGCCCCCTTACATCACAGACCCCCCACACAAAGCCCCCTTACATCAGAGCCCCCCACATCAGAGAGCCCCCCTTACATCACAAACCCCCACACGAAGCCCCCTTATATCAGAGCCCCCCCCCACACAGAGCCCCCCACATCAGAGAGCCCCCCTTACATCACAGACCCCACACACAAAGCCCCCTTACATCAGAGCCCCCCCCACATCAGAGAGCCCCCCTTACATCACAGACCCCCCCACAAAAAGCCCCCTTACATCAGAGCCCCCCCCACACAGAGCCCCCCTTACAAAGACCCCCTCACACAGAGCCCCCCACATCAGAGACAGCCCCCCACATCAGAGAGCCCCCCTCACACAGAGACCCCCACATCAGAGACCCCCCTTACATTTTTTGAAGGAGACCTCACTTACCTCACGCTGTCTGCACTCTGCAGCTTTTTTTTTCTTTAAACTTCCTGCTCACACATCCCCGGGGAGTGTGGGCGGGGCGGGAGTTGGAGGAGAAGGGCGGGGCGAGGAGGAGCTGACGATCCCAGCAGGGAGGAGGGATCTGTCACCGTGGATCGGAGACTGAGCTGTGTGTAATACACAGCTCGCCTCAGACTGTGTGCAGCAGTAGGTGAGGTGACCAAGGCACAGCGGGAAGTAAGCGGCGGCCGCGGCCTGTGTGAACCCTGTCCAGGCCGCGGTTGCCGCTTACCTCCCGCTGTGCAGCCTGAATCGCTTGATCTTCTGCGAGCTGTGATGGCCGCACGGCGCCCTTGTTGCCCATGGCGCCCTGTGCCGCCGCATAGCTTGCACACCCCAAAAGGCCGGACCTGCCTACACCGCTCGGGATCAAAACGAGGCCTATGAAAGACTCATCAGGAGACAAGAGACCCTGTATTCCCCACCTGGGAGAGGAAACAGACAAACCCTCCCCAGGTTCTCAAGATGCCAGCATCTGATTCAGAGGAAGGTGGCCCTGAAGTATGGGTATGACTACCCCTATGCTCCCCGGGAGATTATATTGGAGGACGAGGCCAGAAGAGAGGAGTGGTGCAGTGATGCGATTTGGGAGTTCCTCTACATTCCCAAGCCATACCGAAACAAAGAGAGGCCTGAACTATGGGATACCTTCTGCTCTGTGAAGACCAACCGGAACTTAGGACGGGCCAACTACATAGACCGTGTAGAGGTTCGCCACCCAAACAGGACAGGCCAGGATTGGTCTCTGTCCGTGTTCAAGACTCTGAAGGGAAGTCAGTCCGGATCCCTCATCCTGCAATCGGCCCTTTACCCTGATCTGGGATCAGCTGAATCCGGAGGACTCAGTGATAACACAGCATGCCGCCCACGCGTGGCAGGGGGCGTGAAGGCAGCGCGATCACGGGAGGACGTCCATGGACGCCCCCTTCCTGGCAAGTTAAGCCTGCGCTGTAGCTGTCTTTCAATTATAGCACAGGCAGGAAATGGTTAAGCAGTCACAGCAACAGTTTTTTTTTTTTTTAAGTGATACTAAACAGAGAAGTGTTAATTGCCATAATTAATATAAATTATGTATACCATGTGTAGCACCCTCCCAGTTAGGTGCTAGAAGAGAGAGTATAGTTTTGAGTCTTTCTGCTTACCAGAGGGATTGCAGGTAAATCTATATTGTTCTCTGCCTACCAGAGAGAGATCTGTTAAGTAAAGTCTGCTCATTGTGCTCAGGTGCAGCTCAGATTGTCTGAAGTGTTTCACACTGGTCCAATAGGGAGGCATATTCAACAGTGAGAGGAAACCTGACAAATAAGTGCACAGGCATATACTATAGCCCTGATGATTGGCAGAGGAAAGTGCCTCAATGCATGCTGAGATACTGTAAAAATGCCAAGGAAACATGTGCTTGGGGTCTTTCAGCTGGAGAGCAGGGTCTCGGAGGGAGGGGGCAGCTGCCCCTTATTTGTAGAAGCTGCCATGCGGCCTCAGGTGGTCGAAACGAAGGGCCTGAGAATCAGAGAGGAAAACTGAACCTGGAGGTCCTGCAGAGCTCACTGGAAGGGAGACACTGAAGAGGATCTGATTCTTCTGTACAGTGAGTACAGATCTGTGTCGTGGGGTCTGTCCTGAGAGGGCCACCCCTTCTGCCAGAATAGTGAGTGGATGGGTGTCAGTCAAAGGGATGCTAGAGGGTATCCTGAAGATAATGTAGTTGCAACAGGGCTATTGCTATGGAGAGCAAAAGGACTTAAATCCTAAAATGCTTCCTCAAATAACCCGGTGAAGACAAGTAAGAGTTGTCCTTATCCATTATGAACAGTTGAAGTTGGAGTATCCCATACCTCCCAACTTTTTTGAGATAGCAAAGAGGGACACCTATAAGCAAAAGTATGTAGGCATAGGACACACCCCCTGTCATGCCCCCTTAAGGGAGAATTATATAAAGTTAGTTAAACCCGCAAGTGTTTCTTTTTTTTTTTTTTTACCACCACTAATCATTTATATTGGCTTCTAAAATGTACAGATGCAATAATAACACTTTTTGCAGCAATAGCCCCTAGTATTGGTGCCAGTTTACGTAGTAATAGCCCCCAGTATAGGTGCCAGTTCACGCAGTAATAGCTCCTAGTATTGGTGCCAGTTTATGCAGTAATAGCCCCTATTATTGGTGCCAGTTTACACAGTAATAACCCCTAGTAATGGTGCCAGTTTACGCAGTAATAGCCCCTATTATTGGTGCCAGTTTACACAGTAATAACCCCAAGTATTGGTGCCAGTTTACACAGTAATAGCTCCTAGTATTGGTGGCAGTTTACGCAGACAGTAATAGCCCCTAGTATTGGTGGCAGTTTACGCAGTAATAGCCCCTATTATTGGTGCCAGTTTACACAGTAATAACCCCTAGTATTAGTGCAAGTTTTACGTGGTAATAAAAGCCTAGTATTGCTTCAAGTTTACACAGTAATTAAGCCTAGCATTGGTGCCAGTTTACACAGTAATAGCCCCTAGTATTGGTGCCAGTTTACGCAGTAATAGCTCCTAGTAATGGTGCCAGTTTACACAGGAATAACCCCTAGTATTGGTGCAAGTTTAGGCTGTAATAGCCCCTAGTATTGGTGCCAGTTTACACAGGAATAACCCCTAGTATTGGTGCAAGTTTAGGATGTAATAGCCCCTAGTATTGGTGCCAGTTTACGCAGTAATAGCCCCTATTATTAGTGCAAGTTTAGGCTGTAATAGCCCCTAGTATTGGTGCCAGTTTATGCAGTAATAACCACTAGTATTGGTGCCAGTTTACACAGTAATAGCCCCTAGTATTGGTGCCAGTTTATGCAGTAATAACCACTAGTATTGGTGCCAGTTTACACAGTAATAGCCCCTAGTATTGGTGCCAGTTTATGCAGTAATAACCTCTACTAATGGTGCCAGTTAACGCAGTAATAACCCCTAGTATTGATGCCAATAAAGCCTAGTATTGGTATTGGGCCACCCATTCTCCTCTACGGGGAGGCGGATGTCAGCAGACATGTGTCCACAGACAATTGTCTGCCATCCAATCCAACAAGATCTGCTGAAAATAGACAGATGGCGATACATTTGCCACCCATCCACTGGGTCGGATCCGATGGGATCGGATGAAAACGTTTTCATCCGATCTCCCCGTAGAGGAAATCGGGACTCTGACAGGTCCCTCTCTGCACGGTGAGCGGAGATGGACCTGTCATTCGCCTGCTCAGCGGGATCAAGAGAGATCCCCACTGTGCTAGCGGAGTCCGCCGAGATGGACTTTTTATGGTTACACAGTCACAACCTATCACATTGCTATAATCTTTTTATATGGACTTTAAACTAAAGGACTTATGAATAAATGGTTGTGGAACGAATCATCTGAGTTTCCATTATTTCTTATGGGGAAATCCGCTTTGATATAAGAGTGCTTTGGATTACAAGCATGTTTCCAGAACGTGTAAATTGAATTATAAATTGAAATATAAGTGCTGGTTCACACTTCAGCGATGTCGGACATCGCATGTGATTTGCAGGGCACTGCTCTGCAAATCACATGGGATGTCTTTGTGTTGTGAATTCAGCCATACAGATTGCATGGCTGAATTTGCATCGCATTCGGATCAAAGTCGCACAGGACCCTTTTTTGGTCCGCATCAGAATCGGATCTCATGGGTGTTCACACCTATGTGATCCAATTTATGTCCGAACTAACAGTTCGCACTGCGATATGCGAACTGATCTGGGGGGTGTCGTTAAATTTGTATTGACACCTCCAGCGGTTTGTATATGGAAGTGTGAACTGCCTGTGAGTCGAGTGCAATGCGGGAACCTGCAGTGGATTCGCAGGCTTCCCGCATCGCATGTGTGTGAACCGGCACTTAGTGCATCTCTATTGATTATAAAACGTACATACTGTAAGCCTCGGTTCACACTAGGGCGATCTGTGAGGCGACCTGGTCGCCTGACAGGTCGCCGTAGGTCGCCTGCCATAGAGAAGCTATGGACTCGTTCTAATAGGAGCGACACAAGTCGCTCCGACCTAGAAAAAGGGTCCGGAGCTTCTTTGGGGCGACCAGGAGGCGACCGCCATAGACTTCAATGTTATGAAGTCCGTGGCGGCCGCTCCGAGGTTGCGGCGCGCTGCTCGCACCGCGATCTCGGAGGTCGCCCCGGGAAGTAGCGTCGCGGTAGTGTGAACCGGCGCTAAGTCTCAAATGCAGACTAAATTAATAAAAAACACATAATAATGAAAAAACAAATAATAAAAATAAAAAAACATGTGAAGTGATCAGAATGTAAGAATGTGAAAAAATATAATAAAATCCAAAAAAAGTCTCAATATATATAGCAATCATAAGTCCATTGGCTGGTCTCCAACAAAGTAGAATAGTTCCTCCCGTGTGACACAGAGGGTGCCAGTCCACTCACAAACATATCAGGAAACGACAGCCATAAAAGAACAAACGTAACACACATCTTGTGTTATAAAGGTATCTTCATTGTGCTTTCCCTTCACCATTCAGATACACTCACCAGAAGCTGGAATCAGACAAGTCCTGTAATGATGTTGATCATAGTGTTGTAGACATGGCCTGTGCTCCCGGACCTACGATCATCGATCGTATGTGGCGTACTCAGGGCTGGCCCAAGACATTGTTATGGTAGGCTCTGAGGAAGAGTCTTAGCCTCGAAACGTGTAAGCCCTTTCCAGCCATCAAAGACGGTTCACCTTCCATTTTTGATGCTGACGGCAACTTATCATTGAGATATGCTTTTACCAAGAACTCGTTTGTGAGTATTTTATCATTTCATTTAATAAAGGCTTTTCTGGAGGATAATGCGCTAGGCCGGTGCACCCTTGTGTTTGTTTTTTGTTTCCAAGACATTGTGCTGCCTGGGTCCAAGAATAAAATGCTGCCCCCGCCCCCCCCAAAAAAAAAATCATGCCCACCAAAAGGCCCCCACACTAATTATTTTATATCATGATATATAAAAGCAAAATTAATTTTATGAGGAAGTCAGATTTACATGCAACAGCACCTTGTCTATATGCAACATTTTTTTAGGGGCTTCTTTGTGGGGGGAGGTTAAGGAGCTGCTTTGTGGGGGGAGGTTAAGGAGCTGCTTTGTGGGGGGAGGTTAAGGGGCTGTTTTGTGGGGGGAGGTTAAGGAGCTGGTTTGTGGGGGGAGGTTAAGGGGCTGTTTTGTGGGGGGAGGTTAAGGAGCTGCCTTGTGGGGGGAGGTTAAGGGGCTCCTTTGTGGGGGGAGGTTATGGCGATGCTTTGGGGGGGAGGTTAAGGGGCTCCTTTGTGGGGGGAGGTTAAGGGGCTGTTTTGTGGGGGAGGTTAAGGAGCTGCTTTGTGGGGGGAGGTTAAGGGGCGGTTTTGTGGGGGAAGTTAAGGAGCTGCTTTGTGGGGGGGGAGGTTAAGGGGATGCTTTGTGGGGGGAGGTTAAGGGGGATGCTTTGTGGGGGGAGGTTAAGGGGATGCTTTGTGGGGGGAGGTTAAGGGGCAGCTTTGTGGGGGGAGGTTAAGGGGCAGCTTTGAGGGGGGAGGTTAAGGGGCTGTTTTGTGGGGGGAGGTTAAGGGGATGCTTTGTGGGGGGAGGTTAAGGGGATGCTTTGTGGGGGGAGGTTAAGGAGCTCCTTTGTGGGGGGAGGTTAAGGGGATGCTTTGTGGGGGGATGTTAAGGGGATGCTTTTTTGGGGGGGAGGTTAAGGGGCTGTTTTGTGGGGGAAGTTAAGGAGCTGCTTTGTGGGGGGAGGTTAAGGGGATGCTTTGTGGGGGGAGGTTAAGGGGATGCTTTGTGGGGGGAGGTTAAGGGGCAGCTTTGTGGGGGGAGGTTAAGGGGCAGCTTTGAGGGGGGAGGTTAAGGGGCTGTTTTGTGGGGGGAGGTTAAGGGGATGCTTTGTGGGGGGAGGTTAAGGGGATGCTTTGTGGGGGGATGTTAAGGGGATGCTTTTTTGGGGGGGAGGTTAAGGAGTTGCTTTGTGGGGGGAGGTTAAGGGGCTGTTTTGTGCGGGAGGTTAAGGAGCTGCTTTGTGGGGGAGGTTAAGGGGCTGCTTTGTGGGGGAGGTTAAGGGGATGCTTTGTGGGGGGAGCTTAAGGAGCTGCTTTGTGGGGGGAGGTTAAGGGGATGCTTTGTGGGGGGGAGGTTAAGGAGCTGCTTTGTGGGGGAGGTTAAGGGGCTGCTTTGTGGGGGGAGGTTAAGGGGCTGTTTTGTGGGGGGAGGTTAAGGGGATGCTTTGTGGGGGGAGGTTAAGGGGCAGCTTTGTGGGGGGAGGTTAAGGGGCAGCTTTGAGGGGGGAGGTTAAGGGGCTGTTTTGTGGGGGGAGGTTAAGGGGATGCTTTGTGGGGGGAGGTTAAGGGGATGCTTTGTGGGGGGAGGTTAAGGAGCTCCTTTGTGGGGGGAGGTTAAGGGGATGCTTTGTGGGGGGATGTTAAGGGGATGCTTTTTTGGGGGGGAGGTTAAGGGGCTGTTTTGTGGGGGAAGTTAAGGAGCTGCTTTGTGGGGGGAGGTTAAGGAGCTGCTTTGTGGGGGGACGTTAAGGGGCTGTTTTGTGGGGGGAGGTTAAGGAGCTGCTTTGTGGGGGGAGGTTAAGGGGCTGTTTTGTGGGGGGAGGTTAAGGAGCTGCTTTGTGGGGGGAGGTTAAGGGGCTGTTTTGTGGGGCGACGTTAAGGGGCTGTTTTGTGGGGGGAGGTTAAGGAGCTGCTTTGTGGGGGGAGGTTAAGGGGCTGTTTTGTGGGGGGAGGTTAAGGAGCTGCTTTGTGGGGGGAGGTTAAGGGGCTGTTTTGTGGGGGGAGGTTAAGGAGCTGCTTTGTGGGGGGACATTAAGGGACTGTTTTGTGGGGGGAGGTTAAGGAGCTGGTTTGTGGGGGGAGGTTAAGGAGCTGGTTTGTGGGGGGAGGTTAAGGAGCTGCCTTGTGGGGGGAGGTTAAGGAGCTGCTTTGTGGGGGGAGGTTAAGGGGATGCTTTGTGGGAGGAGGTTAAGGGGCAGCTTTGTGGGGGGAGGTTAAGGGGCTCCTTTGTGGGGGGAGGTTATGGCAATGCTTTGGGGGGGAGGTTAAGGGGCTGCTTTGTGGGGGGAGGTTAAGGGGCTGTTTTGTGGGGGAGGTTAAGGAGCTGCTTTGTGGGGGGAGGTTAAGGGGATGCTTTGTGGGGCGAGGTTAAGGGGCGGTTTTGTGGGGGAAGTTAAGGAGTTGCTTTGTGGGGGGAGGTTAAGGGGATGCTTTGTGGGGGGTGGTTAAGGGGCAGCTTTGTGGGGGGAGGTTAAGGGGCAGCTTTGAGGGGGGAGGTTAAGGGGCTGTTTTGTGGGGGGAGGTTAAGGGGATGCTTTGTGGGGGGAGGTTAAGGGGATGCTTTGTGGGGGGAGGTTAAGGAGCTCCTTTGTGGGGGGAGGTTAAGGGGCTGTTTTGTGGGGGGAGGTTAAGGAGCTGCTTTGAGGGGTATAGGGACAAAAAAACAAACAAACAAAAAAAATGCAGTAATAACTAAAATAAATATAAAATGTAGAAAATATTATATATACTGTTATCTTCTTTCATACCTCGCCACCGGACCGGTCCACCAAACACCCGCTGTCTGTCCTCCTGTCACTTCTTTGTCTGCCGCGGCCACCGCCCTAGAAGAACCAGCCTGCCCTGCGTGAGATGGATTGCTCCGATGTCTGACGTCATTGCGCCTCCTCATACTCATCAGTTTGCACTATAGGCGGCGTTATGAGATGGGGAAATGCCGCACTTAATGCGCCGCAAACTGGTGACACACAAAACTGCTGAAAAACAAATCTGAGACGTCAATTTACTGCCCCTGTCAAAGTTCCACCTGAGTCCAACGGACCCAGCGAGACCCACGGTAGGTCCGACTCTGGGCGTACTGCACAAAAAAGCTTGCCCTCCTGTTGGCAGCCAAACTGATGGATTTATGAATATATGGTTGTGGAAGAAATCATCTGAGTTTCCATTATTTATTATGGGGAAATCAGCTTTGATAGAAGAGTGCTTTGGATTACAATCATGGAACGAATTATGCTCGCAATCCAAGGTTTTACTGTATTAAATTCCTGCTTTTGGCTTTAGACATGCTTTTAAATAATAGCAACATAAGCTGCTATCTTTTCATTTTCTTCTTGGAGAAAAAAAGTCCTGCTCATTTGGATTCACTGTATGTCTTTTTTTTTTTTTTTTTTGTATCTTTTTTTTTTCCACGCACAAACACGGATAAATCTCACATGCTGCTTTTTGTGTAGTTTTCAAATGCAGGATGTTTCCGCCAGATAAAACATTTCATCATGATAAAAGTGCTTTCGCAAAGACAGTGTCCCAGGTGGTACTGCCAACTGCTATAATCCCTTGATTAAGAATATATATTTGGCCCGGGATGCTGTTAGTCCTGAATGTGGAGACAGTTGTAAACGTTATTCTTTTAACATCACCCCCTAAAAAAAAAAAAAAGACATCTTTAACGGTACGCGCTAGCCACAGATAATACGATTTTACTTATTCACCGAGCCTTTCAAGGAGACATCCAATTTAGATAGCGCACCGCAAGGCACCGCGTCCCCCAAAGAATTGCTTCGGGAATATTTGTAATAGATCCGTTTGTCGTTTTCTCACAGCGGCGCACAAATCTACGGAGGTAAAGCTATTTTGTGTGTTCAGCATGGATTCTCGACACAATATAATATACTTTTTCATTTCCTTCTGTTAAAAAAAAATAACATGTAATGTCTGTATTTTTTTTTATCATTATGAGTATTCATTCATTCTACTCATTACACAGAACTTACTGAAGTCACAAAGTTTTCTGATGGCGTTTCCGACTATTTTTGTGTGCTCCTTTTTTCAGCAAAGTCAACCTGTGGCTGTAGCATAGCTCCATACTGTCAATTCTTTTGAAGATCTTGTTTTGGAATCAAGTCTACAGCCCCGTACACACATACCGATTGACGACCGATCGGCCGATTGTAGGCTTGTTAGTATGATGCTTCCGACAGCCGACAGCGCACTTTTGGCCGAACAGAATCTGTCGTGCAGGCATTACAATTTTTGTTGGCCAACACCAGAACGGCCGATTGTTCGCCAGTCAGTACAGAATTCGGCTGACAAACAGCCGGTTAGCATGACTGGGCATGCTCAGAAAAGAAAAAAGACACGGAAAGTTAACCATCACATGACATCACTTCTGCAGTCAGCTGTTGTTGGCCGACAAAATTCATGTGCAGTCTTTTGCAGTTTTCAGCCGACAGGACAGCACCGGACAAAAGACGGCCGATCGTTCGGCCGACATTCGGTACGTGTGTACGGGGCTTACCTGTCCTTTTGGGGGCAAATGGAAAAGGGTCAGTCTATCCAATGCTCATGGTTAAGAAGCAAGAAGTGGATGTACCGGGGTGATGCCTGCAGCTAGAGGCCGACAGTTGGCTTTCAGGCGGTAATGCGGCTCGGGAGCCGTTTGATCGTTACCCCAGCGAGCGGGAGGGGACGCCCTCCCGCCGCCTTCCACGGCTCTGCCTGGGTCTCCTGTCCCACCAGGAGATCCGAGCAACCAGCCGGCGCGTCCGCCGGCTGGTTGGAGTCCCAATCAAGGACGGATGCGGCTTCGATCGGGTCTTCGATGACGTCACGTCTGGGTTACTCAACTGCTAAAGGCGCCAAATTTAAAAAGTGACAGTATTCAAAAATGCAGTTTTCGGCATTTTGAATACATTGAAATGTAGTGGAGGGATCTAGGGACTTGTAGACCCCCGATCCCTCCATAAAGAGTACCTGTCACTGCATATTGCTGTCACAAGGGATTTTTACATTGCTTGTGACAGCAATAAAAGTGATCAGATTTTTTATTTTTTTTTAAAAAAACCTGTGCTAAAATAAAAAAAATAAATAGGAAAAAAAAACATTTTTTAGCCGCCCCCGTCGCCGTGAGCTCGCGCATGAAAGAAAACGTATACGGAAGTCGCACTCGCAAATGAAATCGCTGTTCAAACCACACATGTAAGGTATCGCCCCATTTGCCAGAGCAATAATAAAAAAAGAGCTACACTCTAACTCTAAACTGGTAACCGTTAAAAAAATTTTTAAGCGTCGCCTATTGAGATTTCTATTGACCGTAGTTTGTCGCCATTCCACGGGTGTGCGCAATTTTAAACCGTAACATATTGGGTATCTATTTACTCGGCGTGACATCATCTTTCACAATATACAAATAAAATGGGCTAACTTTACTTTTTAGTTTTTTTTAAATGCAGTGAAATGTGATTATTCGTAATTTTTCCAAAAAAATGGCGTTTTAAAGACCGCTGCGCAAATACCGCGTGACAAAAAATATTGCAATGACCGACATTTTATTCTCCAGAGTCTTTGCTACAAAAAATATATACAATGTTTGGGGGTTCTAAGTAGTTTTCGAGGAAAAAATACTGATTTTAACTTGTAAACAAAATGTGTCAGAAATAGGCCTGGGGTTTAAGTGGTTAAAGGAATAAAAGGCAAATGTAAACAAATTCTTTTTTTTTTTTTTTGCTTTATTTATTTAAAAAAGGAAAGTGTTTTTTAAATACCACCAAAAGAAATCTTTGTCTAATGCCTCGTACACACGGTCAGATAATCGTACGAAAAAACTCGCTTTCGACCTGGTTGCACGATAATCTGATCGTTAGTACACAGCTTTCGACAGCCGATCACAACAGTTCGTCCAACAAAATCCGAAGGGACAAGCAGGAAAACTTCTGTCGTACGATAGCCCCGCGAACGTCAATCGTGTAATTAGTACACTATGCGTCCGCTAAAAATCCTTCGACAAACACCGCGCATGATCGGAAATGGCGAAATAACCCGGAAGGGGAATCTGGAGAATGTAAACAATGGTTTTACGACCCGACAATAATATTGCAGCCTATTCCCAATGTTTTTCCGAACATTCGGTCAGTAAAATAGTAAAATCCAGCTATAATGATCAAGCCAGGTTATTATATGTGACATCACTTTCCAAGACGTGGCTACGCATTCTGGTTGCTTTCACACAATCGTACGACAGAAATCATATGGTTAGTACACATGGTTGCATTCGACATTTTGTAGCATGCTACTTTACTCGGACGATATGTCGTACGATTATCTGAACGTGTGTACGAGGCATAAGGCTACATTCACACCTGAGCGTAGCGTTTTTGCGCGTTTTTTACCGCGATTTACAGGCGTTTTTTGTGCAGGCGTTTTTAGATTGAATAGAAACCAATGGAAAACGCCTGTAATCTGCCCAAAAAGAAGCTCATGTACTTTTTTGAGCGTTGGGTGTTTTGCTCACAGCGTCAAAACGCTCAGATGTGAACAGGGGCCATTGAAATGAATAGGATTTGTCTTGTTGGGCGTTTTGAGAGCTGATCCTAGAGCAGAAAAACTCCCCAAAAACGCCCCAAAACGCCTACATGTGAACGGAGCCTAAAAAAAGATTACAAAAATAATTTGTGTATCGTTACATGGTCGAGTAATGGACATTATAACGATCACTGCACTGAAGCTGAAAAATGGCCAGGAACGATGGGGAATATAAAGTCTAGTACTCCTGCGAATAAAGTGGTAGTGAAGTCTTAAAAAAGCAAGCTGTAATGATGTCACTCTCGCACATGCGCACTGGAGTCATAGTCGCAGCACAGCGCTCTGGATGGACACTACATTCAGTGTGCCCTCACTTCAGGGTGCAGTGCGCATCCCCCGGTGACATCAACGGCTGAAGAAATTGTGAATATCTCCTAAACAGTGCACGGTAAGAGATATTCATTGTACCTACAGGCAGGGCCCCGTACAGACTACCTGGCAGGGCCCCCCCAAGAAAATATTAAAGATATATTTAGCTAAAATTACAACAAAATCACTATTAGCAGACACAAATATAACATAACTCGCATAATTCCTGCTAAATCTAAAAATAAAAATATGTTAAAGTGGAGTTCCACCCTATTTTTATACTTACCTCCATCTTCTCGCTCCGGGTCACCTGAAAAAGAAATGGATAATCGCATATTTTTTTTTTTTTTACTTTCCTCGTAGCGAAGAAAAAATACTTACCTTACTTCCTTCTTCCTCCTTCCTCGGCCGCGGCTCGTCGTCACTTCCTGGCTCTGCAATGATTCCTGGGAGCTGAACGTCATAGCTCCCAGGAATCATTGCGCCTGCACCGGCCCCCGACGTCAGTTCCGGGTCGCGCGCGTCATCCCCTTCTAAACAGCTTCTGGGCATGCCCAGAAGCTGTAGAGGGATGACGCGCGCGACCCAGAAGTGACGTCGGGGCCGGCGCAGAGCATCGTGGGACCAAAGAAGGTGGAAGAAGACGCCGAAGGGGATCTCGCTGGCTTCAAGCTGCCCACATCTGAGATGGCAGCGCTGGACAAGACGTTTGCAAGGTAAGTATTTGTCCTAACAGGTAAGTGCAACCCGGGACAGATCAGAGGCTAGCCATTGTGGAATGTACTAGCCCTGACTGTCCCGGGGGTATTAAAAAAAAAAAAAAAAATCCAGGGTGGAACTCCGCTTTAAATAAAAAAGAAGATGAGATGAGAAAAATATCCAGGCTGGGCAGTTGGAGCTCAGTGATCAGAGAGACAGAGAGAGAGAAACAAAGTTACAATTTACAAATAAACTCCTGAGCAGAGATAAGTGCTGGGAGGGGGGGGCCACACAGGGAGGGGGATTAGTGAGGGACGACTGTCTCTTTCTCAACAGATAAAAGCTGATAGCAGGGAGAGGGACAGATCAGATTCAGGTGCTGGAGGAAGATTTCTGTAATTGTTGTCCATCACTAATCCCCCTCTCTGTGTGGGCCCCCCTGTGTGCTCGGGCCCCCTACAAGAGGGCTGGTGGTCCCCCCCTATCAGCGGCTCTGCCTACAGGTAAGCTTTATTATAATAAATATAAAGGAAAGTTGCGCTAAATAAATAAATCATAAAAATGTGAAATTTAATAAACATAATTCATCAATGTGAAACACCAGTGAAATGAAGAGTGTCTTCAAAAGTATTCGTCCCACACATAAGTGATTATCATCACCCAAAATGAAGATCCTCCACCAAGTTAAGATGACCTCTTAGGCCCCTTTCACACTGTAGAGTCCATCGGCAGACTCAGTTTTTCTCAGCGGGGGATCGATCCGCCGATCCCCACTGAGGAGGCGAATGACAGCTGTGTCTCTGCGCTATGGGACGTAGATGAAAAAGGCGCTGGTGATCTTTTATATTTACTGGAATAAAACTTGTTCAGGGTAGCAAGTGTATTAAATATGTATTAAAAGTGCTTGTTAGTGAATTATTATAATTAAAGGTAATAGATATATTTTAAAGTGCACAACTCAAATTTAAAAAATATTTCTGTTGCTTATTGATAAATAAATATATGTATAAATAATTATATATAAATAAATAGATGAATAAATATATTGTACATGCAACAAGTAAATCACTTATATAAATATATAATATTCCGTGCAACAAGCAAATAAAAGTGCTTAATAGTGCGTGCATAAAAAACTCATCAAATATAAGCAACTAAATTCATGCTCTCCAGTGAAAAAATATTAATTGTATAACAAGTGTCTCTGTAATTCGTGCAAAAAATATGCTCCTTAAAGTGCTTCAGGTGGTGGGGTGTGACACACGTGGCCTCTTACCAGCTTCCAATGAGTCACAATGACTCCCAACGCCTGTGATCCCTTTAATTGGGTGGATCAGACCTCTCCTCGATATCTTTTGGGATGGATATCTGCTCCTACATTAGGCATGTATGGACCATATAGTCCGCATAAAGATAAAAAGAAAGCCTCCAATAGTGAAATATTGTATGCTTTATTTGAAAATTAATAAAAGGTATACAGTTGGTCCCTTACTCTTAGTTGTGCCCTCCTGGCACTGGGCAATTCGGCAGTACACAAAAAACTTTCAGTAGTGGGGAATCGTATCCGAGGATCTGCAGCTTCCTCTTAGTTTTTCCTCTCACTGTGCTGTGTGCGGCGGTCGGCGAGCGTCCCTGCCTCTGCTACGAATGCCTGTATGTTTTGCTTCCGGGTTTGTCAGTAACCACAATGCATTTCGCATCTGTGCGTCATCAGGCGGCTACTGTTCCCCGGGATCTCTTTCCTTAAGTGTCACGGACCTTCTTTTGATTGGCTATAACTCAGTATATTATCGACATCTTGTTTACAATTCATTTTCAACTAACACTTATTGCCAATTATTCCTTTATTTTAATACTGGCAGTCTATATGGGGATTTTTTAAATTTTATTTCAATGTACTCGGATTTATGCTGCATATCCGTCGTATACGTTCCCCTCACTCACATATATCATACAATTTTCATACACAGTTCATAAAAAGCTATTAAATTTCTCACAATCCATTAACATACAGTATAAAACTTTATTAGTTATCAAAATTTATTAAAAAATTATTAAAATTATCTTTTTGTTTTTAGCTTTATTTAAAACCATAGTATGGACTAGTTTCTTATATTTATAGCGCCATCTAGTGGAAATTTTTTAGGAATCAAGATTAATTAGGTTCTAATATGGGAATCTTTTCCAATATTTATAATAGGACGGCTCTAAAAATATTTTTAAAATTGTTTTAAAATATATAAATAAATATAAACATGTTGTACAAAGTATTAGATAGTATTACTGATTAAAAATTAAAATTTATTTAAAATAGCTAAAATGTCAAGGGATATATATATAAAAAGAGATGGATTTATTTCTGAATATCTAAAAAATTCTATTATTAAAAATTATTAAGAAAGCAATTTAGATCTATATCCGCATTTAGCCCCAAGGGTTTTAATGTTTTTAAACAATGTATCCAGACGGTTTCATTCTGTGATATTTTCTTCCGCATGTCTGCGCCTCTCCAATGATTAAATATTTTATCAATCCCACAAAACCAAAGGAGGGAAGGATCCTGGTTGTGGTATAGTCTGAAATGATTGGATAGGCTGTGCTTTTTGAAACCTTTTTTAATATTATCGACATGTTCTCCTATCCTTGTTGCTAAAGTGCGAGTAGTGCGTCCAATGTATTTAAGTCCACAGGGGCAAATGCACATATATGTAACGAATTTGGTGTCGCAGGTAATAAATTGTTTTATCTCAAACTCTCGGTTGTCTGAAGAGAAAAACTTATGTTCTATTCTCTTCTTAAATTTGCTTATCCTGCAGGCTTTACATCTTCTGCATCTATAGAAACCATTTTTTGCAAAGAACATTTGTTGTCTTTTTGGTGGATCCGGAACATTTTTTGCTAGCATATTACGTAATCCCGGAGCCCTTTTGTAGATAAATTTAGGGTGTTTAGGGAGTAATGTTTTCAATGTGTCATCCCTTAATAATATGTGCCAATTTCTCCTTATACACTTCTCAACTTCTTTGTATTGTGTATTAAACCCCGTAATGAAAGCCAGTTCGAAGTTCGATTTTCCTTTTTTCTTCTTTTTCTTCTTCAGAAGATCTTCTCTCTTTACTTCGGATATTTTCTTCTGGGTTTGTTTCAATTCTTTCTCTTTATAGCCTTTTTCTTTAAATCTTTCTATTAGTTTGTCTGTCTGTATATTGTAATCTTTCAGATCTGTACAGTAAAGAGATGTTCCGGATCCACCAAAAAGACAACAAATGTTCTTTGCAAAAAATGGTTTCTATAGATGCAGAAGATGTAAAGCCTGCAGGATAAGCAAATTTAAGAAGAGAATAGAACATAAGTTTTTCTCTTCAGACAACCGAGAGTTTGAGATAAAACAATTTATTACCTGCGACACCAAATTCGTTACATATATGTGCATTTGCCCCTGTGGACTTAAATACATTGGACGCACTACTCGCACTTTAGCAACAAGGATAGGAGAACATGTCGATAATATTAAAAAAGGTTTCAAAAAGCACAGCCTATCCAATCATTTCAGACTATACCACAACCAGGATCCTTCCCTCCTTTGGTTTTGTGGGATTGATAAAATATTTAATCATTGGAGAGGCGCAGACATGCGGAAGAAAATATCACAGAATGAAACCGTCTGGATACATCGTTTAAAAACATTAAAACCCTTGGGGCTAAATGCGGATATAGATCTAAATTGCTTTCTTAATAATTTTTAATAATAGAATTTTTTAGATATTCAGAAATAAATCCATCTCTTTTTATATATATATCCCTTGACATTTTAGCTATTTTAAATAAATTTTAATTTTTAATCAGTAATACTATCTAATACTTTGTACAACATGTTTATATTTATTTATATATTTTAAAACAATTTTAAAAATATTTTTAGAGCCGTCCTATTATAAATATTGGAAAAGATTCCCATATTAGAACCTAATTAATCTTGATTCCTAAAAAATTTCCACTAGATGGCGCTATAAATATAAGAAACTAGTCCATACTATGGTTTTAAATAAAGCTAAAAACAAAAAGATAATTTTAATAATTTTTTAATAAATTTTGATAACTAATAAAGTTTTATACTGTATGTTAATGGATTGTGAGAAATTTAATAGCTTTTTATGAACTGTTATGAAAATTGTATGATATATGTGAGTGAGGGGAACGTATACGACGGATATGCAGCATAAATCCGAGTACATTGAAATAAAATTTAAAAAATCCCCATATAGACTGCCAGTATTAAAATAAAGGAATAATTGGCAATAAGTGTTAGTTGAAAATGAATTGTAAACAAGATGTCGATAATATACTGAGTTATAGCCAATCAAAAGAAGGTCCGTGACACTTAAGGAAAGAGATCCCGGGGAACAGTAGCCGCCTGATGACGCACAGATGCGAAATGCATTGTGGTTACTGACAAACCCGGAAGCAAAACATACAGGCATTCGGAGCAGAGGCAGGGACGCTCGCCGACCGCCGCACACAGCACAGTGAGAGGAAAAACTAAGAGGAAGCTGCAGATCCTCGGATACGATTCCCCACTACTGAAAGTTTTTTGTGTACTGCCGAATTGCCCAGTGCCAGGAGGGCACAACTAAGAGTAAGGGACCAACTGTATACCTTTTATTAATTTTCAAATAAAGCATACAATATTTCACTATTGGAGGCTTTCTTTTTATCTTTATGCGGACTATATGGTCCATACATGCCTAATGTAGGAGCAGATATCCATCCCAAAAGATATCGAGGAGAGGTCTGATCCACCCAATTAAAGGGATCACAGGCGTTGGGAGTCATTGTGACTCATTGGAAGCTGGTAAGAGGCCACGTGTGTCACACCCCACCACCTGAAGCACTTTAAGGAGCATATTTTTTGCACGAATTACAGAGACACTTGTTATACAATTAATATTTTTTCACTGGAGAGCATGAATTTAGTTGCTTATATTTGATGAGTTTTTTATGCACGCACTATTAAGCACTTTTATTTGCTTGTTGCACGGAATATTATATATTTATATAAGTGATTTACTTGTTGCATGTACAATATATTTATTCATCTATTTATTTATATATAATTATTTATACATATATTTATTTATCAATAAGCAACAGAAATATTTTTTAAATTTGAGTTGTGCACTTTAAAATATATCTATTACCTTTAATTATAATAATTCACTAACAAGCACTTTTAATACATATTTAATACACTTGCTACCCTGAACAAGTTTTATTCCAGTAAATATAAAAGATCACCAGCGCCTTTTTCATCTACGTCCCATATTTCATATTGTTTTTACAATTAAAAGGGCAGCAGGTTCAGACATATCTTTAAAAAGGGCCAGGCGCCTTCCTATAATTTGCTATTGCCTGTGTCTCTGCGCTGTGTGCGGGGACAGAGCTGTCAGGTCCCCGCGGTTCTCTATGGGGGAATCGGATGAGAACGGACCGTCTGTCCGTTCTCATCCGATTCCATCCGATTCACTGGACGGATGGAAAATAGGGTTTCCATCCGTCCAGATTTGATGGATCAGATCGGATGTCAGTGGACATGTCTCCGCTGACACCCGATGCCCCATAGAGATGCAATGGGCATCCGTTCAGATCCACCAAAAAAACGGACAGTGCTTTAAGTGGCCCAAAAGAGATGCCGGTACTCTTATAGCCTATACATTTTTTCGCCCCCCCACCCCACATCAGGGTCCCCACAGAGCACCCCCCCCTCCCTGGCCTGAGCTGGGACTCCGGAGCAGGGGGACTCGCTGGTGGTGACTGGTGTGGCTCTGGAGTGGGAAAAATTATTTTGGGGGGGGGGGGGGCAATTGAGGGCGCAGATGTCCAAAATGAGCGTACTGGTATGCTAAGGCACACGGAGAGGTGGCGGTATGCTCAAGAGCCATATTTGGAAGTGGTGGTACTGAGTACCAGTGCATACCGGCATTACTATAACAAGGAGACCTGTAAAGGTCAACAACACCTGTGGTATAACCCCACCAGGCCCTCTAATATAACGAGGAAACACGGATAAGAAATCCTGAAGATGATATCCACCCTTCCACCTCCGCACTTATAGAGATGTCATTTCCCCATAAAAAAAAAAACCCGTTAATAATCGCCATCATGTAAAACATTTTTCAGGTATGAATGCCAATTACTGTGGCTGCTGAAATGCTTTAGAGATTGGTGGAATCAAGAAACACACTTGACTTTCAGGCTGGCATTGCTTTGTCAATCCTTGCCCTCCTGTTGGCAGCCATCTAGATAGCCAGCCGGAAAGTCAAGCGTCTTTCTTGATTCCACCAATCTCTAAAGCATTTCAGCAGCCGCAGTAATTGGCATTCATACCTGAAAAATGTTTTACACTATGGCGATTATTATCGGGTTTTTTTTATGGGGAAATGACATCTCTATAAGTGCGGAGGTGGAAGGGTGGAAATCATCTTCAGGATTTCTTATCCGTGTTTCCTCGTTATATTAGAGGCCCTGGTGGGGTTATACCACAAGTTTTGTTGACCTTTACAGGTCTCCTTGTTATAGTAAGAGGCCATCTTCACTTGGTGGAGGATCTTCACTTTGGGTGATGATAATCACATATCTGTGGGATGAATACTTTTGAAGGCACTCTTCACTACACTGGTGTTTCACATTGATGATGATTTACAGACATTTCTTCACTATATATTTATTGAATTTCACATTTTTATGATTTATTGATTTAGCGCAACTTTCTTTTATTTTTTATTGTTTACTTGTTCTGTCACACATGTTTTTGCTTTTCTTTTTTTTTTTACTGCAAGCGCAGTTATTTTTTCCATTAAAGCTTTATTATAAGCTTACCTGTAGGTTAGAGTGACCAGACGTCCCCGTAATCAGAGCACACTGTCCCCGGACCAAGTCTGTCCCCGGTTTTGTCCCCGGATTCAGGGCCAGATTAATGTAGAGAGGGCATCCCATGCTGGTTGAGAAACAGCCTGGTGGCTCGGATGCAGACGCCCCCTGCTGGATGATCTCACTGCCGCTCCTGCTGCTGTTCAGTGGAGGAGAAAATTGACTGTGTGAAGGGCTGAGACCGGGAGGTGCGCAGAAAAAGGGGGGTACTGATTGTACACAGGTGAGGGCAGTGGGGGAGCGGGGGTTAGAGCTGATGCAGTTGCATGGAGAGATGAGGAGTTTAGCTGTTGTGGGGGAAGGGCTAAGAGGTGGCTGCAGAGATAATCTGTGAGAGAAGGGTGCAGAGGTGAGCTATGGATGTGGGGGCAGAAATGTCCCCTGTGCATAGCAAACCTCTGAACCCTGTACTCTATGCCTAACACCCTCCCATGTATTTTGTAGTCCTATGCTCAGCGCTCTATGTATTATGCAGTCCTGAACCTAGCGCTCTGTGTCTTATGTAGTCCTGTGCTCAGTGCTGTGTATTATGCAGTCCTGAACCTAGTGCTCTGTGCATTATGTAGTTCTGTGCCCAGCGCTCTGTGTATTATGCAGTCCTGTGCCCAGCGCTCTGTGCATTATGCAGTCCTGTGCCCAGCGCTCTGTGTATTATGCAGTCCTGTGCCCAGCGCTCTGTGTATTATGCAGTGCTGAACCTAGCGCTCTGTGCATTATGCAGTCCTGTGCTCAGCGCTGTGTAGTATGTAGTCCTGTGCCCAGCGCTCTGTGTATTATGCAGTCCTGAACCTAGCACTCTGTGTATTATGTAGTCCTGAATGTAGCGCTCTGTGTATTATGTAGTCCTGTACCCAGAGCTCTGTGTAATTTCCAGTCCTGAACCCAGCACATTGTATATTATGCAGTCCTCTACTCAGCGCTCTGTGTATTATGCAGCCCTGTGCCCAGCGCTCTGTGTATTATGCAGTCCTGTACCCAGCACTCTGTGTATTATGCAGCCTTGTGCCCAGCACTCTGTGTATTAAGCAGCCCTGTGCCCAGCACTCTGTGTATTAAGCAGTCCTGTGCCCAGCGCTCTGTGTATTATGCAGCCCTGTGCCCAGTGCTCTGTGTATTATGCAGCCCTGTACCTAGTGCTCTATGTTGTATGCAGCCCTATGCCCAGCGCTCTCTGTATTATGCAGTCCTGTATCCAGCGCTCTATGTAATATGCAGTCCTGTACCCAGCACTCTGTGTATTATGCAGCCCTGTGCCCATCACTCTGTGTATTATGCAGTCCTGTACCCAGTGCTCTGTGTATTATGCAGCCCTGTGCCCAGCGCTCTGTGTATTATGCAGCCCTGTACCCAGCGCTCTATGTTGTATGCAGCCCTATGCCCAGCGCTCTGTGTATTATGCAGCCCGGTACCCAGCGCTCTGTGTAATATGCAGTCCTGTACCCAGTGCTCTGTGTATTATGCAGCCCTGTACCCAGCGCTCTGTGTAATATGCAGTCCTGTACCCAGCGCTCTGTGTATTATGCAGCCCTGTGCCATTTGCCAATATAAATCTGGTCACCTTACTGTAGGTACAAGTGACCAAGTGGTGTCTACTACCGCTTTAAAGACATAGGATGGGTATGACAGCCAGGGGACAGCAACAAAATTCAAGCAGAAGCATCTTTCTGATTTTAGCACAGTTGCATTGTTTTGCTGGATAACATCAGAATCCGTATCCCTTCCACACTGTGATCAGCCATGACTTCTGGTTAGTGTCCTTCAATACATGTGCTTTATCGCTCTGTGTTGCAGCCTCTATAAAAGGCGATATTTTGTTTCTTTACGCCTAACCATTACTTATGTCTCTGTAAAGATGTTGTTTTATGGTGCATGATATCGCTGCTATATAATTTTTCATTGAACGGATTTTGGGAGAAGAGGAAAGCTTGCAGTGACTTTATGTAACTTTCCGGGCTTGAAGAATGCATGGCATGATTCCTCCCAGACAATTCTTTTTTTCATTAACCGATGATGCCACTTTTTCCCCTCTTTTTACAAAATAAAACTCCAGAGAAGAGAATGAAACAGTCGTAAACAATTGTACTGCTAACTAAAGCTAGTTTCCTAGTTTTTGTTTTTTAACCACTTAAGATTTGGCTGCTCAATGACCAGGCGCTATTTTGCGATTCTGCACTGCGTGACCATAACAGACAATTGTGCGGTCGTCCGACGCTGTACCCAAATTAAATTGACGTCCTTTTTTTCCCACAAACAGAGCTTTCTTTTGGTGGTATTTGATCACCTGTGCGATTTTTATTTTTTGCGCTATAAACAAAAAAAGAGCGACAATTTTGAAAAAATTACAATATTTTTCACACTTTTTTATATGAAATTCTCAAAAAAAATGTAAAAATCAAAATTTCTTAGCATTTTAGGCCAATTTGTTTTCTACTACATATTTTTGGTATAAAAAAAAAAATCGCAATAAGCGTGTTTTAATTGGTTTGCGCAAAAGTTATTGCGTTTACTAACTACGGGAAAGATTTATGTCATTTTTATTGTTTTTTTTTTTTTTAACCACTTAAGCCCCAGCCCTATTTCAGACACTTTTTGTTCACGCGTTAAAACCAGTATTTTTTCCTAGAAAACTACTTAGAACCCCCAAACATTATATATATTTTTTTAGCAAAGACTCTGGAGAATAAAATGTCGGTCATTGCAAAATTTTTTGTCAGGCGGTATTTGCGCAGCGGTCTTTAAAACGCCATTTTTTTGAAAAAAATTTGAAAAATCACATTTCACTGCATTTAAAAAATACTAAACAGTAAAGTTAGCCCATTTTTTTTGTATATTGTGAAAGATGATGTCACGCCGAGTAAATAGATACCCAACATGTTACGGTTTAAAATTGCGCCCCCCCGTGGGATGGCGACAAACTACGGTCAATAGAGATCTCAATCTGCGACGATTTACATTTATTTAACGGTTACCAGTTTAGAGTTAGAGTGTAGCTCTTTTTTTTAATTATTGCCCACGTTCTGGCGATCGCGGGGATACCTCACATGTGGGGTTTGAACAGCGATTTCATTCGTGGCTCGACTTGCGTATACGTTTTTTTTCGTGCGCGAGCTAACGGTGACGGGGGTGGCTAAATTTTTTTTTCCCATTTATTTTATTTATTTTTTTAACTTTATTAAAGTTTTAAAAAAAAAAATAAAAATCTGATCACTTTTATTGCTGTCACAATGTAAACATCCCTTGTGACACCAATATGTAGTGACAGGTACACTTTATGGAGGGATCGAGGGTCTAAAAGACTCTAGACCCCTCCACTACACTTCCCTGCATGCAAAACGCCGAAAACTGCATTTTTGCATACAGCCGTTTTTTAAAACTGCCGCCTTTTGCAGCACAGTAACCCGGAAGTGACGTCATGGACGCCGCCTCCGGGTTACGTCATCGGAGACCCGATCTATGCCGTTTCCGGCATTCATCGGGACTCCATCCAGCCGGCGGACGTGCCGGATGGGTGCTCGGGGCTCCCGGTGGGACGGGAGCCCCGAGCAAAGCCACGGAAGGCGGCGGGAGGGGGGGGGGACGTCCCCTCCCGCCCCCCGGGTAACGATCGAGCGGCTCCCGAGCCGCATCGATCGTTACCGACGGAAAGCCGACCGTCGGCTCTAAACCACGGTACCAGGATGGTGCCTCTAGCTAGAGGCATCATCCCGGTATAAGCCCGCAAAGTCTGCTGACGTTAATTAACGTCAGTTTGCGGTAAGTAGTTAACTAGTAATGGCGGCGATCTGCGATTTTTTTTTTGCGGGACTGCGACATTGCGGCGGACAGATCGGACCCTTGACTGACATTTTTGACACTTTTGGGAGTACCAGTGACATTACTACAGTAATCAGTGCTCTAAATATGCACTGTTACTGTAAAAATGACACTGGCAGGGAAGGGGTTAACTTTATTGGTGATCAGTGGGTTAAATGTATCCCTAGAGGCGTGATTCTAACTGTGGGGGGCGTGGCTTGTGATGTAACCACAGAGACATAGCAGGATCGCATAGCCTCTGTACTTACATCAGGGAGAATGACAGGCGGCTGTGTTTACATCAGCCGTCTGTCCTTCTCCCTCTCCTGTGAAAGATCGCGAGTGGCCGGCGGACATCGGAGCCGTCGGTCACACGCGCAGGGATGTCAGTGAACAAGTGGGGGCAGGAGCGCGCCTCCGGCGGCGCACGCTCGCCCCCTACAGGCTCCAGGGCGAGCGACATAGGTCTACGTCGCTTTGCCCAGGAGCGGCTGACTGCCGCAGTAAATAGTCGTGCGGCGGTCGGCAAGTGGTAATGAGCCCCTTGGAAGAATACATTTTTGCACACGTTCCTCTATTGTACTGAACTGCCTTAGGCCCTATCAACGCCAGTTCCCTTATATAGAGGGTTTTTTTGTAGAGATCGACCGATTATCGGCAAAGCTGATATATATGCACTTTCCCCGATATATCGGAATCGGCCACCAAGGTGACCGATATTGCTGATATTTCGGAAAGTTCATGACCTGGAGTGATGGCTGCAGCTAGAGGCATCACCCCGGTACCGGCATCCATAGCCGACGGTCGGCTGTCTTATAATGACAACCGATGCGGCTGAGAAGCCGCTCTTCTGTCATTACAAGGAGCGGGAGGGGACGCCCCCCCTCCCGCCACCACATTCCGAGGCTCGCCCTGGTCTCCTGTCCCACCGGGAGACCCGGGCAACCAGCCTGCACGGCCGCCGAAGGCCCGATCAAAGCCGCATTCGGCTCTGATCGGGTCTCCATGTAAAAAACCCGGAAGTGATGTCATGATGACATCACTTCCGGGTACTCGGCGCTAGATTTAAAAAAATGACAGCATTCAAAACAGCCAAACTTGGCGTTTTGAATGCTTTTAGGTGCAGAGGAGGGGTTTGGGGTCTTTTAGACCCCCAGATCCCTCTACCAGAGTACCTGTCAAATGAAAAAAAATATTTTTTTTTTGTACGAAAATATCGGCCAATACTGATATGCATTGGTCAAAATATCGGTATCGGCAACGAAAAACCAATATCGGTTGATCACTAGTTTTTTGTACATAGTTTAGGAGAGTTTTGCGGGTTTTTTTTTTGCTCCAACCAGAAATGCAAAGCAGAAAGGTTTTATTTCCTGCCTCTAAGACCCCGTTCACATCTGAGCGTATAGATTTTTTCAGGCTTTTTTTTATTTTTTTTGCAGCTGTTTATAAAGCATATTAGAAGTGTCATACAAGCATTTTACAGCTTCAGACGTTTTTGTTTGTTGTTTGTTTAGCCAAAATCCCATTTATAAGCTTCTTTTTGGCAGATTACAAGTGTTTTTGGCCCCATAGACTTCAATAGAAATTCCTGACTTGAGCAGAAAAACGCTTGTAAAACGCTCAAATAGCAGCTCTCCACCCCTAATTTCCTCTCCCTCTCCTTCCCCTAGTGCTTTCTGTTGGCTAAACAAAAATGTCTGAAGCTGTAAAACGCTTGTGGTACACTTCTGAGGCTGCATTCACACTTGAGAGTAGCGTCTTTGAGTTTTTTTTGCACGTTTTTATGCACAATTTTGGTGCTTTTTTATGCGCGACTAGCGCATTTTCATACAGCGTTTTTGAGCTTTGGCTTTTTTTTTTATTAGCAAATAGAGAAAACTATCATCTGTTGCATCATTTGTTGCTAGGCATTTCAACTTTTTTAGCCTTTCCATCAGCTTTAGTTTTTTTTATTATTATTATTATTATTAATTTATTGTTATTTTTTTTTCATTAGGGTAAGGGGTTTGAATTAAGGTTAGGTTAGGGTTAGGATTAGGAGTTGAGATTAGGTTTAGGATTATATATTATTATTTATTTATTTATTTATTTTTGTTAATACTACTACTACTACAACTACTACTACTACTAATAATAATAATAATAAATTAATAAATAAATGTAAAAAAAAACACAAAAAAATAAAAATAATCATAAATAATTAATAATAAATACATTAAATAAATGAGTCCTCAGTAATAATAAATAAATAAATATTTAACCCTTAACTTAAACCTCCAAGCATTAAAAAAATAAAATATTAATAATAAAAAGCTAAACACCCTAACCCTAACACAAAATAAATAAATAAATACATTATTATTCTAGTAATAGTAATGTATTTATTTTTTGGGGGTTAGGTGTTTATGTTTTACTATTTTTTTATTATTAATAATAATAATAATATATTCATCATTTTTTTAAGGTTAGGGGTTAATTATTATTTATGTATTATTACATACTATTCATTTGTTTTATTTATTTATTTATTATTTATGATGATTTTTGTGATTTCTGTATTTATGTTACATTTATTTATTCATATATTAATATCTATTCATATATTACTATTTTATTTTTAAAATGTTTTTATTTGAGCAGAAAATTGGGCGAATACCCGTGACAAAACGCGCAAATGATGCATTTTCCTTTTATTTCTATTTCTGTTCCTGTGTGCCCCTTCCTCCAATCAGCTCTCCTCACTGAGTTCTGCAGAGTGTAAGTTCAGCTTTCTGCCCCCTGCTTTCTGACAGCTCAGACAAGCTTTATATATTCTGGACTTTGAAGGAAAGAGAAGACTGCAGGTAAACAGGTACAACCTATGTAGGAGGATTTGTTTCATCTCTGTGTATCACCTGAGGCCAGTCACTTCACTGGGTATATGAGAGGGTTTACAAACACTTTAAATCCCAATTTAACTGAAAGATCAGTTTGTGTACCCCAACTTTGTCTAGAACTAAAAATGTTATCAAATGCTAATCCATTATTGACAGATACGATAGAATAGATAGAGTAGATAGATAGATGAGTAGATAGATAGATAGATAGATAGATAGATAGATAGATAGATAGATAGATAGATAGATAGATAGATAGATAGATAGATAGATAGATAGATAGATAGATAGATAGATAGATAGATAGATAGATAGATAGATAGATAGATAGATAGATAGATAGATAGATAGATAGATAGATAGATAGATAGATAGATTTCGATTTTTTGTGTCTATTTCTATTTCATCATTTCTCAGTATGCAGAAGGGTAGAAAAAAAAAAGCTGCAAATTTATTTCCTGGGCTACTGTAATTATTTCACCTGAATAAAGCCCCTTTTATTCAGCAGAGAGAACAATTCCATTATATGCAGAGTAATGCATTCTGGGCCCCTCGGCAGTGCAGGGATTAAATATTGCGTTTAAAGGGACGTGTTTTATTGAATAATTAATGCACATGAATAGCACTTTTTTTTTTTTTTTTACCTCGTCTGACATGAAAACCCATTATATGCAAAATAATTAACAACTTTAATAAAATGCGTTCTAGCTAGGCTAATAACTGGAGAGGAAAGGCGAGAAACATGCGCACATGCAAATAATAAATTAAAATAAAAGTAACAGACTTGCAGCTTTGATCAAACACTCATTTAGGAAGGATGGTCTAAACATTATTTCCTCTAAAATGTGCCTTAAAGCAAGTTATTTGCACCTTTAATATTCTCATATTGAGCAGCAGGAACAGGGAGGGGACAGACCAATTACAATGGCAATGGAGCGCAATCATACTGGAGTAGATGTGCATTCACACAATAGGTTTTTCTTTAAAGTGGTTGTAAATCCACCCCTCTACTTTTTACCCATAGGTAAGTCTTTAACAAGGCTTATCTATAGGTACTGTAAATATCTCCTAAACTTGCACCATTTAGAGATATTTACATTTCATGCAGCTGATAACATCAACCGCCCGCGCCGTTTCTTCAGAGCCCGGTGCGCTGACCGGCGGCTCCCGCGCGCATGCGCAAGAGTGACGTCATCGCGGCTTCAGGCAATCAGATGGCCGGAGGACGCGAACCTGGAAATAAGACGGCTGAACATGTCAGCCGTGTCACCGGGGAGCGAGTGGCGCTGTGGAGGCTTCATTCTTAAGCCTTGTACACACGCAACGATAGTTGGCCGTGAATTTTCGGCCAACGTCCGATCGGCCGATTTTCGGCTTGTTAGTATGATGCTTCCGACAACCGACTCAGACTTTTCGGCCGAACAAAATCTGGTGTGCAGGCTATAAAATTTTTGTTGGCCGTCAACAGAACAGCCGATTGTTCGTCAGTCAGTACAGATTTCGGCAGACAAAAATCAGATGAGCAAGACTGGGCATGCTCAGAGAAGAAAAAACACACGGAAAGTAAACCAGAACATGACATCACTTCTGAAGTTGGTTTTTGTTGGCCGAGAAAATTCGTGTGCAGTCTAGAGCACATTTCAACCAACACAACAACACTGGACAAAAGACGGCTGATCGGTCGGCCGATAATCGTTGCGTGTGTACGAGGCATAAGATAAGTATTTCATAATGATCTAGTATGTGATGCATACTAGCTCATTATGCCTTTGTATTTCAGTTTTTTTTTTTTTTTTCCTGAGGTTTACAACCTCTTTAATTGCCATAATTCATTCACATAAATCATGTGATGTCCCGCGGCTCCTGGCCAGTAGCATAGCCGGAGTCTGCAGACAAGGAAGGAAGATGGCTGAAGAAGGATGCGGCCGGCAGCGGGGACAACGAGGGCTTCGTATGGAGGTAAGTGTCACATAATGTGCTAGTATGCGATGCATACTAGCACATTATGCATTTACTTTACAGGGAAGAAAAAAAAGTGGAAGAGCTTACTTCCTCTTTAACTGCTTGCCGACCATATAACATTGATATACGATGGCAAGGCGGCTCAGCTGCGCCAGATCACGTACCTAGTATGTGATCTGACACTTCTGGGTAGGGGGCACGTGCATGCAGATGTAAGCCAACATTTTTGTATTTAAAATCCTTTTTTTTTATTGGTCTTATGTAATAATCTTATTTTCTGAGATACTGAATTTTGGGTTTTCACTCGCTGTAAGCCATAACAATCAAAATTAAAGAAAGAAATGCTTGAAATTTATCACTCTGCGTGTAATGCATCTAAATAAAATATAAGAGTTTCATTTTTTAAATTGAATTACTGAAATACATTAACTTTTTGATAATATCCTAATTTTATGAGATGCACATGTATAACAGTAGATAAATTAAAGTGATATTAAAAAGTGTTAAAGAGGAAGTAAAGCTTCCTCTGTAACTTGTACCTATAGGTACTGTAAATATCACCTAAACTTGCACCGTTTAGGAGGTATTTGCTGTAAATGCAGCCAGTGACATCACTGGTGCATGTGTTCTAAAGGGAACGGCCGCCCGTGCAGTTCCTTCAGAGATTTGTGCCGTGAACTGCGGCTCCTGTGCTCATGCGCGGGATTGACGTCATCATGGCTTCGGCCAATAAAATGACCAGAGGATGCGAACCCGGAAGTAAGACGGCTGAACATGTCGGCCATGTGACCGGGGAGCTGGTGGCGCTGCGGGGGCTTCGTTCTAAGGTAAGTATTTCATAATGAGTTAGTATGCGGTACATATGCTTTTGTCTTTAAGGTTTTTTTTTTTTTCTTCTGAGGTTTACAATCTCTTTAATTGCCATAATTCATTCACATAAATCATATAAATAATTCCACTGCCTTTTGTTTTTTTTAATCCTCTAAGTAACATATTCCTGCAGCACTGTTGTGTGGTCACATGATCTTTCTCTGTTCTTTGGCATCTGCAGAGAAAGATCTTTGGGAGGGGCTTCTAATACTACAGTCTGTGTCTGCATAGCCGTGATTGGTGCTGTGCAAGTCACATGGCTAAAAAAAATGGTTTCAGAAGAGAAATTCAGATTAAATTATAATTAACCAAAAACAGTTTTATAGCCCCCTATAACTCTATATTCTGATCAAATGTGTATTTTTTTGTGCATTAACCACTTCCCACCTGGCCACTGTACATAAATGGCCAGGTGGGACAAGCGACATTCTGACCCGTAGAATGTGTGCCACGTGTGTAAAGGCAGGATCCCGTGATGGCTGTGCCACTCGGACGCAACACATCACAGATTGGGATATGGGCTCTCTCATTGGCCCTCCAAATAATGTGATCGCTGTGTCCAATCACAGCCATCACACAATGTAAACAGAGGCACATGCCTCTGTGTCAGCTCTCCTCCTGGGTTCAGCGCGGGCTCAGTTAAGGTGTGTGTGTGGGGAGGGGGGGGGGGTGATGCTGCAGCCTGTCAGTGATCTCTGTGTAGCTGATGATTTTGCTTTTCAGAAACACAGATCACACAGACTGCAGCCATCCTACACCAGTGCACCAAACATCATCTGTCCCTGTCCACAGAGCACATCAACATCTGTACTAGTGTCCCATCAACATCTGTCACAGTGTACAGTGCAAAAAAACATCTGTCACAGTGTACAGTGCAAAAAAACATCTGTCACAGTGTACAGTGCAAAAAAAAACATCTGTCACAGTGTACAATGCACAAAAACATCTGTCCCTATCAAGTTCTAATCCCTCAAAAAAAAAAAAAAAACAAGCACTGGACTGTTCTCTGACTCTGTGTGCCTATGAAAATTCGGTGTGCCTGGCTGAGCAGGGTGGGAAATACCATTTCAATTGTGCCTCCTTAGGGGGTCTAAGTCAATCAGCATAATATATGCTGAATATATGCAAATAAAGAGCTTAGAAGGGAACTGAAATTGAGCATGCTCAGTGGATGACAAAAGCTGGTCTACACAATCTCAGGCTGCAGTGGGGACACAGAGAAGATGGGAGGGACAGCGGAAGGCAGGAACATCCAGGTTCACTTGACTCTACACAAACTAAATGTTTTAATTGCTTTATGAGCATGCACACTTGCTCATGTATTGGGTTTTTCATAGTCTGGATTTAATGACACTTTAAGGGCAGGTTTACCTGGAGGGAGCCCACTTCACATTAAAGGTGCAGGGACACATTGGAAATGTTTTTTTCTTCTTTTGCCATTGTGCTTTTGCTGGGTGTCCTCAGTATAAAGAGAAGCCATGCAAAGGCACTGAGGCTTCCACATATATTTGCAAATGTTGCAATTAAACTCTGTTTTTAGCGTGAATTGTTAAATAGGGGCCATTTTTTTTTGTTTGTTTGTTTTTTTGGGGGAGGGGGCGGGGGTTTGCAGACTAGCTGGTAAGTGTGCTGGGAATTTTTTTTTTGTTTGTGATGTGCACTGCCCTTCCAAGTGCCCCTTACTGCAAAGGCTAGCTATATATTGGGGTGGTTGGATCTTTTTGTAAAGCTTTTTCGGTAGTTTTGGCGTGCCGTGGGGCAGGGCCGGGACAAGGGTTGGGCAGGAGGGGCGGCTGCTCTAGGCACTCTGATTTCATTTGAGGTAGGGGTGCTGCAAGGAGATTGAGGGGGAGGAGGATTAGTGTTGGGAGGGGCAATATAGGGGGCAGCAGTGGGTAAGAGTTATTAGGATTTGTGATTTAGGGAGGATTTGTTTTGGGAGGGAGGAAGAGAACTTGTGCTAGGAGGAGGGATTTATGCTAGAAGAAGTGATATGGTGAAGGGGGGAGGAGAATTGTGGTAGGAGGGGACATTTTTGTTTAAGGGGGATTTGTGGTAGGAGGGAAAATGTAGGGGGTGGATTTGTACTAGGAGGTGCGATTTTGAGTAGTGGGGGATGAAGATGTTACTCAGAGGGGTACTTTGAGGAGTAGAGGATTTGTGCTAGGGGGGTGACTTTTTTTAGGGATTGGCATTTGTGTTGGGGGGTTTTGGGGGATGGGGGGCAAAGATTTGTGCTGGGAGGGGAAATTTCAGCAGTGGGGTCGATTTGTACTAGGAGAATTATGCTTAGGGGGAAAGCATGCATATTAGTGCTCAAATTTGTTTTTTTGTTGGGGGGGGGGGGTGATTTTTGTTGACACATAATGCTCATGCATCTTGAAGGGGGGCGCAGTCTGGCATGTTGGCCCTGGGCTCTAGACGGCACTGGCGTGGGGACACATTTAAATAACCTTTTTGTTCTTTGAAAAAGTAAAATTAACATCCGCTTATTCCAACCTTTCAACTCAAGTGGTTTGAGTAGGAAGGAAGGCAAAACAAACCTCCACCAAAAATGCCAGGCTCTTACTGACACTTCCTCCATCTCTGTGTACTGAGGTAGAACTTTCAGTTAGAGAGCTGGAGGAAGCGTCAAAGGACTGTGTGTGCAGTGATCACCACACTTGTTTCATTAACCACTTGCCGACCGCCGTACGACTATTTACGTAGGCGGTCAGCCCCTCACAGGCAAAGCGACGTAGGGCTACGTCACTAGCCTGTGAGGGTCTAGGGTCTAGGAAGCGAGCACGCTCCCGCGTGGTCACGGACCCCCCCCGCGCGTGTGCCCGGCGGACCCGCGATCGTTCGTTAGAGCAGGAGAAAGGCAGGCGGCTGATGTAAACAAAGCCGCCTGTCATTCTCCCCTGTGTATGAATAGTGATCATACGGTTCTACTATGTAGGACCGTTGATCACTGTTCCTACACCTCAAGCCACAGCCAATCACAGTTAGAATCACGCCCCTAGGGACACACATAACCCCTCCCTCTCAAAAAAAGTTAACCCCTTCACTGCCAGTGCCTTTTTACAGTAACAGTGCATATGTATAGCACTGATTACTGTAGTAATGTCACTGGTAACCCCAAAAGTGTCAAAAATGTCAGTCAAGGGTCCGATCTGTCCGCCGCAATCTTGCAGTCCCGCAGTCCCGCAAAAAAAAAATCGCAGATCGCCGCCATTACGCGTTAAACAAAAAAACAACAAAAATTACAAAAATCTTTCCCTTTGTTAGTAAACGCAATAACTTTTGCGCAAACCAATCAAAATACGCTTTTTGTGATTTTTTTTTTTACCAAACATATGGTAAAAAAAAATTGGCCCAAAATGTTAAAAAATTTTGATTTTTACTTTTTTTGGGGGGGGAATTTCATATAAGAAAATGTGAAAAATATTGTTATTTTTGCAAAATTGACGCTCTTTTTTTGTTTTTAGGTACAGCGTTGCACGACCGCGCAATTGTCCGTTAAAGTCACGCAGTGCCGAATGGCAAAATAGGCCCTGGTCAGGAAGGGGGTAAAATCTTCCGGGGCTTAAGTGGTTAAGAACTACACATCTGTCTGCTGTGGTGGCAGAAGCGACTTGTAGTTTATACACTCAAAGATCTCAAATCTGACAGCTGCTGCAGGGAAGAAAACCCTGACACGCTGTCAGAGGTGGGACCATATTGGGGGAGGGACTTGGAACCACGTTACATGTTACACTGTTACACCATAAATAGGGGTGTATCGTGTAACATGCTCTTAAAGGTTAGACTTTACCTGAAGGTTCATAGTATAGCTTCTCTTTAACTGAGGTTCTCCTTTAAAATGAAAAGTTTACTCTGAAGTGCAGTAGCACACCTTCTTCCTTTGTAGGCAGGTTCATGGCCACTGGTTCCAGCTCGGCCATTCCAGATCTCCTCCCCTTCAGCACTTACTGGGCATTTACATCAAGCAGCAGTAGATGAAGGTGCAATTGTGAGGACACATTGAGGTCCTTCTGTATAAATACCACATTCCAATGAGAGACAGTGCACACCTCGCTCTATGAATCCTCTCGTCATTTCTCAGCAAGCGAACCGACAAGCTATCTCCATCTTTATGAACACCCCGCCTGACAACAAGACAAATTCCCCAGGAATTTTCTTCACTGCTCCAAAAAAGAGCCACATCTAAATGATGGATAAGAAAAAGCCAAAGCACTTCTATAACCAACAAGAAAGATAGTCTATCAGTCATGGGCAACATTACAGCCTGGAATGGGGAGGGCATGAAGAACACTTAAGTGTATCAGGTGTAAATATCTGCAGCCGAAGTGATCTGGCATCTGGGGTGTCGGCTTCTAAAAGCTCTGCGCCTTTCGTATGATATTTATTACGGCCAAAATCGCATATTATTTTAAAATGGTAGCAAAACAGGAAAGGGATTTGTAATACACCAGGTGGAGGTACACTTTTTAAAAAGAACTACAGACCAAACAATTCCGTAACAATGGCTGCACTATGTGCCAAGGGTAAGTCCACCTTTAAAGTGATTCTAAAGGCTTTCTTTAAAAAAATACAAAAATAACAAACATGTTATACTTAGCGCTCTGTGCAGTGGTTTTGCACAGAGCAGCCCCGATCCTCCTCTTCTTGGGTCCCTCGCAAGCGCTCTTGGCCCCTCCCTCCTGCCGAGTGCCCCCAGAGCAAGCAGCTTGCAATCGGGGGAATCCAAGCAGGCTTTTCAGGTCTGTTATGAATTTTAACAGGTCCCCTAAATTCTATACCAGACCCCTCCAGGCTTGTATGGACTTTAAGGAAGAATCCCATGAAAGAAAAGAAGAGCTTGAGGTCCCTCCATACTAGACCATAGTCCATACTAGACCCTTATCAGTGCATGCAATCTAAAAGGCCAGGAAAGAAGAGGGACAAGTGTGCACCTTCACTACTCTTGAACCATAACAGGCCCCATGCCCTCAACATAGGGGTATCTTGGCAGGGGTGGACCCCCCTCCCCTTGCAAAGCACCTTGTTTATAAGAACAAGGTCCTCTTCCCCATAACCCTGGCCAGAGGGTTGTGGGAATCTGTGGGAAGGGGGCTTTTTTCGGTATCTGGAAGCAACCTTCAACAATAAGTGGGCCCCCAGATACTGCCTATCTCCCCCACAAATGTGATTGAGTAAGAGGTACATAGTAGACCTACTCATTCACACAAAAAATGTAACGTGAAAATGAGGACAAGCAGAGTTTTTCACAATTCGAGACCACCGTCAATCATGACATACAGTGAACATCCGGTCTGGTCCCATTGTTTTAACCTATGCCAAATGACAGGTCTAGTGGATGATAAGTCATATAAACCAAGGGGTGGGTTTGCCAGGTCCCATCATTGACCATATATTTACATGACCATATTTGGTCAAAGATGTCCTGAGTGTCCATGTGAGGTCACTGACCATGTACTCTGTGTTAAGGGCTCCTGGCCTGGTATGGTCCAGGAGTGGGGAACAGGAGGGGTTGCAGTATTTTCCTGACTAAGAAAGGAAAGAAAAGCTATTTTTAAAAAACCTTCGGAAAAAATAATTATGTATTTACCAAAGCTATATATTACCTTTAAAGTGTCTGTCACTTTTCCCTGAAGTTCAGTCCCCTACCCATTTAGGGCTCTTTCACACGGGCGGTCCGATCAGATCCGCCTGTCAGTTTTTTAGGCGGATCTGATCGGATCCTCCATGCAGCTCTATGGGGCAGCGGGTGTCAGCGGAGACACCTCCGCTGACACCCGCTGCCATCCGCATCCGATCCTGTGCTTGAAATCTGGACGGATGGAAACTCTATTTTTCCATCCGTTCAGTAATCGGATCGGATCGGATCTGATGAGAGCGGACAAGCGGTCCGCTCTCATCCGATCCCCCATAGAGGGCAGCGGGGGCTGAGACACCTCCCTCTCCGCTCTGCGAGCGGAGACGGAGCTGTCATCCGCCCGACTCAGTGGGGATCGCGGATCGATCCCCGCTGAGCAGCACGGATCCGCCTACGGAGGCGGACCGTGCGAAAGAGGCCTTATACTTATCTTCACTCTCCCAGACCTTCCTTCCTCCACAGCAGCCACCACTAAAATATATTATTCCAGATTTAAATTCTGTGCTGGATGGTGTTTGCACTTACATCATATTGATAATGTCATCACCCCCTTTTAGTGACAGCCTGGCGAGCAAAAAAAAAAAATTAAATATGGTGCTGCTGCTGGACAGACACACTCCTTTGACTCCATAACCTTCCATTGTCACTTGTTGGCTGCTGACATTTTGCAACAGGTTGCTATTCACACCAGTGATTTATCCCTCACTGTAACCACACAGCCCTGATGAAGGAGATCTACTAATGCCCTGAAACATGTTGGCTGAGATTTAAAAAATCTGAACATGAGTGAAACTTTATTTACTACAGGAAGTTCCACTGATTGTTTTCCTCACCCCGTCTGTGCATCGTTTGTAGACTCTATAACGTTTGTTCAAACCAATCAATACACACTTATTGGGATTTTTTTTACCAAAAATATGTATCGGAATACATTTTGGCCTAAAGTGATGGAAAAAAATAAATGTTTTACATTTATTTTATTAGCTGTGTTTTATAGCAGAAAGTAAAAAAAATATTGTTTTTTTTTTTAAATTGTCGCTCTTTTTTAGCGCAAAAAAAAATAACAACCGCAGAGGTGATCAAATACCACCAAAAGAAAGCTCTATTTGTGGGGAAAAAAGGAAATTTTTTTTTTTTTGGGTACATCCTCAAACGACCGCGCAATTGTCAGTTAAAGTAAAGCATTGCCATATCGTAAAAAATGGCCTGGTCATTAAGGGGGTAAAACCTTCCAGTCCGGAAGTGGTTAATCAAGATTTTCAACAGCATAGAGCATGGAGACATGGATGGATGGGCGAGTTTGCTTTGAATAATAAAAATGTATTAAAAAGCTATTTCAGTTTGTGGTGCTCAGATGAAGTTAAAGTGTTACTAAACCCAGGAGCCTACAGTCACTATATCTGCTCTCCCACAGTACACAGAACATGGAAATGCAATTATTATAGTAAATATAAACTGCTAAATACCTTTTCTCATCAGCAGTATATAGCAGTCTTGTGACTTCTATCAGTGTCTGGTTAAAGCTTGTAGGAGTAGTTTTCATTCTCCTCTGACAGTCCTATGAGGCTGCAGGACCTTTGACCCTCTGTCTGGACAGTGCTGATTGGCCCTGTGCTGATCACATGCATTCTCCCAAGAAAAAAAAAAAAACTCTATAGCAATACACACAAAACTGAGCATGTGCAGCCTGTCCCCTAGCCCCTGTTCCATCAGGAGATTGACTGGAGACATTAAATGAAGGGGAATATCAGAGAAGACAGGATTAAACAGCCTATTTAAACAACGCAGAGGATTAACCTATTAGGTTCCACATTGGGTAAAACAAGCATTCTTTACTGCATATACAGACTGATTTTACTGTTGTGGGTTTAGTAACACTTTAAGTGCAGCTTTAAAACGGAACTAAACCCTCCTATTGTTTTCAGCCAAGGAAGCTGCCAACTTGGCCTCTGTTTGATCTTCAGCTGCCATGATGCAGTTATGACACTGGCCAATTGATGGTTTGAGCAGTGGCGGCCGGCCCATAGGGGGCGCAGGGGCGCCGCCCCCCCCCCCCCCCAAAAAAGGAAAAAGAAAAAAAAAAGATTTAAAAAAAAAAAAAAAAAAAAAAAAATTTTTGCCCACAAGGGGCGCCCGTCTCATTGGTGCCTATGGGGGTGGGGTTTTCCACCCGCAGAGGCGCCGATAGACGGCCTTCTGGGGCGTAACTGTAGCGCAGAGCTCTGCGCTCCACCACCCCTCTTTCGGTGTCCGCCGCATTGGTGCCGATGGGGGGTGGGGTTTTCCACCAGCAGAGGCGCCAATTGGCGGCCTTCTGGGGCGTAACTGTAGCGCAGAAAAATGCGCTACACCACCCCCTTTTGTGATGTCTTGGATCATGATTGGTCCAGACTCCAGCCTGGACCAATTATGATTCACGACATCCATGGTGACCTCGTTGGGGGCGGTGCCGGTGCGTGCATCAGTCACTCACCGTCACCGCCCGGTCACTTTCCCGCCGCAGCCCGCGAAGAAGAGGAGTCGCGAGGAGGGGAGAAGCCGCCGCCAGGAGCCAAGCAGAAGAGGACGGACATCAGAGTCGCGAGGAGGGGAGAAGCCGCCGCCGGGAGCCGAGCCGTCGCCAGGTAAGTGCCTATTCCACCACCTGCGCCATGCCTGTGCCATGCCTATTCCACCACCTGCGCCATGCCTGTGCCATGCCTATTCCACCACCTGCGCCATGCCTGTGCCATGCCTATTCCACCACCTGCGCCATGCCTGTGCCATCTGTGCCATGCCTATTCCACCACCTGTGCCATGACCTTACCACCACCTGTGCCATGACCTTACCACCACCTGTGCCATGACCTTACCATCACCTGTGCCATGCCTGTACCATCTGTGCCATGCCTATTCCACCACCTGTGCCATGCCTGTACCATCTGTGCCATGCCTATTCCACCACCTGCGCCATGCCTGTGCCATGCCCATTCCACCACCAGCGCCATGCCTGTGCCATGCCTATTCCACCACCTGCGCCATGCCTGTGCCATGCCTATTCCACCACCTGCGCCATGCCTGTACCATCTGTGCCATGCCTATTCCACCACCTGTGCCATGACCTTACCACCACCTGTGCCATGACCTTACCACCACCTGTGCCATGACCTTACCATCACCTGTGCCATGCCTGTACCATCTGTGCCATGCCTATTCCACCACCTGTGCCATGCCTGTACCATCTGTGCCATGCCTATTCCACCACCTGCGCCATGCCTGTGCCATGCCCATTCCACCACCAGCGCCATGCCTGTGCCATGCCTATTCCACCACCTGCGCCATGCCTGTGCCATGCCTATTCCACCACCTGCGCCATGCCTGTACCATCTGTGCCATGCCTATTCCACCACCTGTGCCATGACCTTACCACCACCTGTGCCATGACCTTACCACCACCTGTGCCATGACCTTACCATCACCTGTGCCATGCCTGTACCATCTGTGCCATGCCTATTCCACCACCTGTGCCATGCCTGTACCATCTGTGCCATGCCTATTCCACCACCTGCGCCATGCCTGTGCCATGCCCATTCCACCACCAGCGCCATGCCTGTGCCATGCCTATTCCACCACCTGCGCCATGCCTGTGCCATGCCTATTCCACCACCTGCGCCATGCCTGTACCATCTGTGCCATGCCTATTCCACCACCTGTGCCATGACCTTACCACCACCTGTGCCATGACCTTACCACCACCTGTGCCATGACCTTACCATCACCTGTGCCATGCCTGTACCATATGTGCCATGCCTATTCCACCACCTGTGCCATGCCTGTACCATCTGTGCCATGCCTATTCCACCACCTGCGCCATGCCTGTGCCATGCCCATTCCACCACCAGCGCCATGCCTGTGCCATGCCTATTCCACCACCTGCGCCATGCCTGTGCCATGCCTATTCCACCACCTGCGCCATGCCTGTACCATCTGTGCCATGCCTATTCCACCACCTGTGCCATGACCTTACCATCACCTGTGCCATGACCTTACCATCACCTGTGCCATGCCTGTACCATCTGTGCCATGCCTATTCCACCACCTGCGCCATGCCTGTGCCATGCCTATTCCACCACCTGCGCCATGCCTGTGCCATGCCTATTCCACCACCTGCGCCATGCCTGTACCATCTGTGCCATGCCTATTCCACCACCTGTGCCATGACCTTACCACCACCTGTGCCATGACCTTACCATCACCTGTGCCATGCCTGTACCATCTGTGCCATGCCTATTTCACCACCTGTGCCATGCCTGTACCATCTGTGCCATGCCTATTCCACCACCTGCGCCATGCCTGTGCCATGCCCATTCCACCACCAGCGCCATGCCTGTGCCATGCCTATTCCACCACCTGCGCCATGCCTGTGCCATGCCTATTCCACCACCTGCGCCATGCCTGTACCATCTGTGCCATGCCTATTCCACCACCTGTGCCATGACCTTACCATCACCTGTGCCATGACCTTACCATCACCTGTGCCATGCCTGTACCATCTGTGCCATGCCTATTCCACCACCTGCGCCATGCCTGTGCCATGCCTATTCCACCACCTGCGCCATGCCTGTGCCATGCCTATTCCACCACCTGCGCCATGCCTGTGCCATGCCTATTCCACCACCTGCGCCATGCCTGTACCATCTGTGCCATGCCTATTCCACCACCTGTGCCATGACCTTACCACCACCTGTGCCATGACCTTACCATCACCTGTGCCATGACCTTACCATCACCTGTGCCATGCCTGTACCATCTGTGCCATGCCTATTCCACCACCTGTGCCATGCCTGTACCATCTGTGCCATGCCTATTCCACCACCTGCGCCATGCCTGTGCCATGCCCATTCCACCACCAGTGCCATGCCTATTCCACCACCTGCGCCATGCCTGTGCCATGCCTATTCCACCACCTGTGCCATGACCTTACCATCACCTGTGCCATGCCTATTCCATCACCTGTGCCATGCCTGTACCATCTGTGCCATGCCTATTCCATCACCTGCGCCATGCCTGTACCATCTGCGCCATGCCTATTCCACCACCTGCGCCATGCCTGTACCATCTGTGCCATGCCTATTCCACCACCTGCGCCATGCCTGTGCCATGCCTATTCCCCCACCTGCGCCATGCCTGTACCATCTGTGCCATGCCTATTCCATCACCTGTGCCAAGCCTGTGCCATGCCTATTCCACCACCTGTGCCATGCCTGTACCATCTGTGCCATGCCTATTCCACCACCTGCGCCATGCCTGTGCCATGCCTATTCCACCACCTGCGCCATGCCTGTACCATCTGTGCCATGCCTATTACATCACCTGTGCCATGCCTGTGCCATGCCTATTCCACCACCTGCGCCATGCCTGTACCATCTGTGCCATGCCTATTCCACCACCTGTGCCATGACCTTACCATCACCTGTGCCATGACCTTACCATCACCTGTGCCATGCCTGTACCATCTGTGCCATGCCTATTCCATCACCTGCGCCATGCCTGTACCATCTGCGGCATGCCTATTCCATCACCTGTGCCATGCCTATTCCATCACCTGTGCCATGCCTATTCAATCACCTGCGCCATGCCTGTACCATCTGTGCCATGCCTATTCCACCACCTGTGCCATGACCTTACCATCACCTGTGCCATGCCTATTCCATCACCTCTGCCATGCCTGTAACATCTGTGCCATGCCTATTCCATCACCTGCGCCATGCCTGTACCATCTGCGGCATGCCTATTCCACCACCTGTGCCATGCCTGTACCATCTGTGCCATGCCTATTCCACCACCTGCGCCATGCCTGTGCCATGCCTATTCCACCACCTGCGCCATGCCTGTACCATCTGTGCCATGGCTATTCCATCACCTGTGCCATGCCTATTCCACCACCTGCGCCATGCCTGTACCATCTGTGCCATGCCTATTCCATCACCTGTGCCATGCCTATTCCACCACCTGCGCCATGCCTGTACCATCTGTGCCATGCCTATTCCACCACCTGTGCCATGACCTTACCATCACCTGTGCCATGCCTGTACCATCTGTGCCATGCCTATTCCACCACCTGCGCCATGCCTATTCCACCACCTGTGCCATGGCCTTACCATCACCTGTGCCATGCCTATTCCATCACCTGCCCCATGCCTGTACCATCTGTGCCATGCCTATTCCACCACCTGTGCCATGACCTTACCATCACCTGTGCCATGCCTGTACCATCTGTGCCATGCCTATTCCACCACCTGCGCCATGCCTATTCCACCACCTGTGCCATGACCTTACCATCACCTGTGCCATGCCTATTCCATCACCTGCGCCATGCATGTACCATCTGTGCCATGCCTATTCCACCACCTGTGCCATGACCTTACCATCACCTGTGCCATGCCTATTCCATCACCTGTGCCATGCCTATTCCACCACCTGTGCCATGACCTTACCATCACCTGTGCCATGCCTATTCCATCACCTGTGCCATGCCTATTCCATCACCTGCGCCATGCCTGTACCATCTGTGCCATGCCAATTCCACCACCTGTGCCATGACCTTACCATCACCTGTGCCATGCCTATTCCATCACCTGTGCCATGCCTGTACCATCTGTTCCATGCCTATTCCATCACCTGCGCCATGCCTGTACCATCTGTGCCATGCCTATTCCACCACCTGTGCCATGACCTTACCATCACCTGTGCCATGCCTATTCCATCACCTGTGCCATGCCTGTACCATCTGTTCCATGCCTATTCCATCACCTGCGCCATGCCTGTACCATCTGTGCCATGCCTATTCCACCACCTGTGCCATGCCTGTACCATCTGTGCCATGCCTATTCCATCACCTGTGCCATGCCTATACCATCTGTGCCATGCCTATTCCATCACCTGTGCCATGCCTATACCATCTGTGCCATGCCTATTCCATCACCTGTGCCATGCCTGTACCATCTGTGCCCTGCCTGTACCATCACCTGTGCCATGCCTGTACCATCACCTGTGCCATGCCTGTACCATCTGTGCCATGCCTATTCCATCACCTGTGCCATGCCTATACCATCTGTGCCATGCCTATTCCATCACCTGTGCCATGCCTGTACCATCACCTGTGCAATGCCTGTACCATCACCTGTGCAATGCCTATTTCATCACCTGTGCCATGCCTGTACCATCACCTGTGCCATGCCTGTACCATCTGTGCCATGCCTATTCCATCACCTGTGCCATGCCTATACCATCTGTGCCATGCCTATTCCATCACCTGTGCCATGCCTGTACCATCACCTGTGCAATGCCTATTCCATCACCTGCGCCATGCCTATACCATCACCTGTGCCATGCCTATACCATCACCTGTGCCATGCCTATACCATCACCTGTGCCATGCCTATTCTACCACCTGTTCCATGCCTATACCATCTGTGCCATGCCTATTCCATCACCTGTGCCATGCCTGTACCATCTGTGCCATGCCTATACCATCACATGTGCCATGCCTGTACCATGACCTCAAAGTCATGCAATTTTTTTACCTCGTTTTTTGCCGCGAAGCAATACCTATTACATTTTTGATTTTGCGCCCCCCCAAAAATTTTGAGCACCAGCCGCCACTGGGTTTGAGAGTTTAAAGTGGTGTTCCACCTCCCCCTCCACCCCCTCCACCCCCTCCAAAAATTAAAAGCCAGCAGCTACACATACTGTAGCTGCTGACTTTTAATATTAGGACACTTACCTGTCCTGGAATCCAGCGATGTCGGCACCCCAGCAGATGTTTCCATTGGCTGTCGAGTGCTGCCGCCGCCATTGCCGGGCAGATCCCTACTGCGCGAACCGCGCTGCGCATTTGGATTGGCTCAGTGGCGGGGGAAGGAGGAGGGGGCCAAACTTCCGAGGGATGGCGCCGCGGCGCCGTCTCCTGGAAGTGGGGACGGGTACCTGTCAAAAACAGGTACCCGTTCCCCCCTCCCCCCTGAAAGGTGCCAAATGTGGCACCGGAGGGGGGAGGAAGCAAAAGAGCGGAAGTTCCACTTTTGGGTGGAACTCCGCTTTAAGCAGAGCAGAAGCAATTTTGACAGTTACATTCCCAGCACGTGAGGGGAATGTAACTGTGTTTGAAACTGTTAAATCGATGAGTTTAGTTTCACTTTAAAGTGGAACTTTACCCATAACAACTTGATAAAAATAAGGTTCTTAAGCAAGGAACATACAGTGCATCCGGAAAGTAATCACAGCACTTCACTTTTTCCACATTTTGTTATGTTATAGCCCTATGCTGGCCATACACTATACAAAAAGTTGTTCAAACTAATTTTTGAAAAACGAACACTCGGCCGTGAGAGCAAACGATTGTGTCATCATGTAATTGTAAATGTAATAATGTTCAATGGACATAAATTAATCAGTTTTTTGTTTGTTTTTTCACATATACTACGGTAAGTGCAAACAGTTTGGACGAGAAACACATTAACCTTTCAATTTATCGTTCATTCTGCAGAAAATTTCCAAACTTGTCCTTCGTTTTTTCGGCTCAAAAATGTCACAACCGATTACTGATTCATGTCCATTACTGGCTGAAAAACGAAAGCACTGTCCAAATGACCAAATTTCGGCCGATTTTTCGTATAGTGTATGGCCAGCATTATTCCAAAATTAATTAAAATCACTATTTTCCTGAAAATCCTACAAGCAATACACCATAATGACAACATGAATAAAGTTTGTTTGAAATCTTTGTAAATTTAATAAAAATAAAAAATGGAAAAAAATCCCATGTACATACTGTACGTATTCACAGCCTTTGCACAATACTTTGTTGAAGCACATTTGGCAGCAATTACAGCCTCAAGTCTTTTTGAGTATGATGCTACAAGCTTGGCACGTCTATTTTTGGACAGTTTCTCCCATTCTTCTTTGCAGGACCTCTCAAACTTCATCAGGTTGGGTGGGAAGCATCGGTGCACAGCCATTTTCAGATCTCTCCAGAGCTGTTTAATCAGGTTCAAGTCTGGGCTCTGGCTGGGTCACTCAAAGACATTCACAGAGTTGTCCCATATCCACTCCTTTGTTATCTTGGCTGCGTGCTTAGGATCGTTGTCCTGTTGGAAGATGAACCTTTGCCCTAGTCTGAGGTCCAGAGCACTCTGGAGCAGGTTTTCATCAAGGAAGTCTCTGTACATTGCTGCATTCATCTTTCCCTCGATCCTGACTAGTCTCCCAGTTCCTGCTACTGAAAAACATCCTGTAAGCATGATGCTGCCACCACCATGCTTCACTGTAGGGTTGGTATTGGCCAGGTGATGAGCGGTGCCTGGTTTCCTCCAGACATGACGCTTGCCATTCAGACCAAAGAGTTCAATCTTCATTTCATTAGACCAGAGAATTTTGTTTCTCATGGTCTGAAAGTTCTTTGGGTACCTTTGGGCAAACTCCAGGTGGGCTGTCATGTGACATTTACTGAGGAGTTTAGAGAGTTTAGAATTTGGCGCCTATCCTCATATTAAGATTAATTAATTCTGGTAATGTCGCCATCAATTTAAGTATATGCTTAAATTAGGTGTATGGGTTATTGTGAGGCGCTATTACCCTTAATAAATCATATTGAAATGCATAAACAATTCTCTATGCTAAAGTGCCTAAGTGCTTATTTTAAAAAAGTGCAAATGTGCTTACAAAGTGCAAAGAATTGTGCAAAAAAAATTCATGTGCAAATCACATATAACTGTGCATTCCAAAATAATAATTCAATAAATTGTATAAATTATAATTGCTGTAATGTATTTTCTAAACAATTTTTAGACTTCACATAAAGACAAAAAATGATTTAGTCTCTTATTAAGAAAGGGGGTTCTCCTGCGTGTCCCCAAAAATGATCGGTGCTCCAAACCAGTAAAGTGCTAATATATATATGCTCCGTGCTCCTCCACCTTGGTAAGTAATGGCCACTTACCAGAACAAATTAGGCCCCAAGGACCTAAACAGCTGTAGTATGGCTTCTCTGCTATGAAGATATTCCACCCTGAATGTGATGAGTGAGCTTGCTTTAACAATCCAAAAGTGGTTGGCCCAATCTTTGGTTATTGCTCAGAATTCCTATAAAATAGATTTAAAGTGATCATTGCGCAAATATATTTTATTAAAACGTTTTTCAATAAAAAGTAAAAAAAAAAAAGTAAAAAACACTCACATTCTCAAGTGCTTCCAGTAGCACTAACTTTAAAATCCGGTATGATTATAGTACGTCACTTCCCATAGCATGCGTTCCACCTTGCCCGGAAAGTTAACATAACTTCCTTAAGACGCCACTTCCGGTGAAATGCGTTGAGGTTAATCATAGCGGCATCACTTCCGGTTTATGTCATTTCCTGGCAGGGTGGAACGCACGCTACGGGAAGCGGCATTTCCGAACTATAATCATACAGGATTTTAAAGTTAGTGCTACTGGAAGCACTTGCACCCGGCTCAATCTCTTGCCCCCTCCAGTGAGCACAGGGGAGGGCAAAGTGAAGAAGCGGTGACTGACATTCACCATCTCTTTGCTCAAAGAGCTCTGAGAACCGAGCGATCAGTGGTGTTTGATCGCTCGGTTCTCAGCCTTAGAGCTGTTAGGGGACAGATGCTGCATCCACCTAAGTATGCTTCCAGAATAAAAAAAAATCCCATATTTCTCTTTTAAGTCTAGGGATAGAAGAATGAACTGTAACACTTATGTTATTCTTCTCTCCAGCAGACTTCCACCATGCTATGCGATCGGTCCCCAAAGTCACTTCCTTTTGCTGGTCGTAGGCATTCTGACTTTGTCATGTACAATGCAGGTCCAGCAGTCTTGCACTGTACATGTAGATGGCGAGGGTCTGCGACCCATTCCAGGGTTTCGGAGAGAGCAGGAGTGCGATGAGGGAGCAAGGAATAAGGTAAGTAGTACAGCTCCTCTACCCCTAAACTTAGCATTTAACCCCTTGCAGTGCAAGGGAACCCCACGCAAAGGTTTTTTTTTTTTTTTCTTCTAATATCCTGGAGTTCAGCTTTAAAGCGTAACTCCACTTTTGTTGAGAAAAAAAATATTCCCCTCTGGGTGATCTCTGTACATTACAAGGATTTTACCAAACTTTTTTGCAGATTCCTACCTTTTATTATTGTGAAGAAATCATTGTTTGTTCCTCTGTGCTGAGTGGGCCAAATGGGAGTGGTTTCATAATGATCTATCAGCTGTGGCAGCTGCAGGGCTCTAATGAGGGAAGCTGCTGGCCCTGCATCCCTTTAGACGTGTTCCTATTGGGAGTATCTCACCAAAAATTACATTTTTGTTGCAGGTGATGCCAGAAATCTGACTTGTATCTTAGGCAGACTTCTGGGAAAATTGGTGAGCCAATCACACAAGTAGGAAATTATGTTTCTGGGGTGTGGTCAGTATACATGCTGTGTACAGAATAGACCCAGGTAGCCATATTGCATTGCATTTTCAAAAAATTATAACAGCTGTAGATTGAAAAGGAAAGATAATTTTTAATAACTTCAATTACAATATGACTTGTGTCGCAATTGTTTGCGCTATATTGTTTTTCTTTATTTGCTATTTTTTTTCCACACGAAAGTGGAGTTACCCTTTAGATCCAAATTCAGTTTAAATGCTGTCTGCAGAAGTTTTCCTGAGCTCACCCTGAACATCAGAGAGAGGCCTGTGTGATCACCCTTATAAGGACAGGCGCATTTTCAAATCACTGACAGCTTGGTACAACTGCGATTGCCAGAAGGCATCCAAATATTGTAGCATCTGTTAAATTTTACACTCCGTAGTCACAAATCTCTCAAAGCCTTGATGCATTTTAAACTTTATTTTCTTTCTAAATGATTGAAAATTGATGGGTAATGCAATTGCACCTTCTACTTTACGATGCTTTCTAATTTAATAAAGCGTTGTAACCTTATCTTTTCATTTTTTTCCTACCGAGTGAGTAAAATCATTCATTTAGTAAAACTCATTAGAATTTCCATAAATCAGCCGTTTAGCAAGACACTGAAATAGCTGGAGTTACAGTTTCTTCATTTTCGGCACATTTAAAGCACTGGAGTTGAAACCATTAGGACAATTACCTATATGTACTCAGCGGACACATTATTAGGAATGCCCATCTGGTACCTATAAGGCCTTATTTACACCAGCCCAGTATGCTGCAGTGCGTTAAACACTCGATGGTTTGTGCGGTAACATGCATTGAGTTATAGCACCCATTTTATTTGATTGGGGTGCTAATGGCACCAAAACAGATTGAAAATCACACAGCACTTCAACGCAAGTACACTGAGAAGATGTGTTGAGGAGCCGATCGGAATGAATAGAACTGCATCTCAACAACGTGTATTGCTGAAAACCCACTTGTTACCATTGCAACCATATAAACAGACCCTAAAGGGTTTGCATGATCAGCAACAGTACATAAATACACGGTGGGGTAGGTCTCTCATGTGACCCTCACTTAGCGAGAAACGAGGAGGGAAACATGGAGGAAGTGACGACCTCTCTGTCACTTTGACCCTCCCCAGATACACATCAGAGATCCCTGCCACTTGCTCTTTATCCTCTGTAGGCCCTGGGTGGTCCTCAGTGATGCATTGCAGAGAACAGCATTTACAGAATGAAATGGGCGCTGTTTACTGCGCCATTTTCCTGGGAGCCCTTTCTGGATGACTGAGGTCATGTTTGTAGTGCAAAGGAGCCACTTGTTTGAGAAGCCCTCTGAAACTGGTTTCTTTTCCCACTTAGTTTACTGCCATTTACCACTCTGGAAAAGCCCTTAAAGTAGAACTATGGGAAAAATCTTTTTCTCATTTTGGATAGAGTAAGGGAGGCATATACAATTTTTTTTTTTTTTGCCATCCCCATTGTGGAGATTTCACTTCACTTCCTGTCCCATAGCTAAACAGGAAATGAGAGTAAACCCCTTCAAATTAAGGGAATTCCTTGGGGACCCCTAGGTCACCAGAACTAGTGTCCCCTTTGGAAGGTTTCCCCTGTATTACATTTCTGATGGAAACCCAAAAAATGGGATTTTCTTTTTACTTTCACTTTCATTGATAATAGTAAACAGGACAAATAAGTAAGTGCCGTTTCACACTGCAGCGGCATGACTTCGTGGGCGACCTGTGAAGTCGCGTGCACCGCGACTTCGGCGCGACTTGCACGGACTTCATAAAATGAATGTCTATGTAAGTCACTCCAGGTCGCCCCGAAGTAATACAGGAACCTTTTTCTAAGTCGGAGCGTATTAGAACCGTTCCTGTACTACACAATGGACCGCGACGGTCCGCGACTTGTCAGGCTGACAAGTTGCCTGACAAGTCGTACTAGTGTGAACCGGCACTAAATCTCCCTAACGGGGACACAGACAGCAAAAAATAAAAAACTGAGGGGGGTTGTAATCCCTCTCCACTCTATCCTAAGTTTTGCCTTTAGTTGTACTTTAATCAATGGAATGAACAATACCAGATTAGGATAATACTGAGTGTATTAGAAAAATATTGTTCAAACAAACAATGTAACACAGAACTCTGACTGCCACATACCTTGTGGCAGAGCCTGATGTGTAGAGGGAGACTTCTCCTACAGCCCTTGCTCAAGGACCTCTTCTGTTGCGACAGTGGCCGCAAGAGCGTGGTGAGGTAAGAGTGCCTGTAAGATCTTCCATTGGTTGCGTGTGGCAGGTGTGTCACCAGATTTGAGCTGGAAAGCTGAAGCGGCGGATGGCAGCAGGAACAGCAGACCCCAGGCTGGGTAGGCAGCAGCTGGTAACAGATGCAGTAAGACTGGCAGAACACAGCAAACGGAGGATCAGCAGAATCAGACACAATGCAGAGCAGGAAAAACAGATAACTGGATGCAGGATCAGACAAGCCAGGTTAGCAATGGACGGTTAGATATAGGCATAGACGTCAGTTAGAGAATAGTCAGGATACAGGCAGAAGTTGGCAACAGATCAGGCAGATGTGCAAGAGGTAAACAAAGTCTTAGAGGCAAGCCGAGATCAGGGCAGGTAGAGTTCAAGAATGGTCAGGAGATCAATCACAGGAGTCAACCACAGGAAACAGGAACACAGGTAACAGCTGCAGATCAGACAGCAACTTCTTAGTGTATCTCCTGCATTTATATAGATCATTTAACGCCAAGGTCATTGGGAAATGCATGCACGCTTGCATATGGGCATATGCATGCACATATGTGCATACCTGTGTACCGCAAGATGGACAACCGCCTGCGCATTTGTGTGTGCCTCGAAAACTATGGCTTGTGTGTCCCTGGCAATAACCAAATGCTATAACACCTGTTTTTTTCAGAGCACTTCCACACCGAAACTGTATACTGGAACAACACCAATGGTAACTGGGCCCAGTTTTTTCCATACACTCCCAGCACCTTAAACAGTAAGAGGGTCAATAAGAGTGCAAAAAAAAAGGGAGCTTGACTAAGGATGGTACAAACCTCTGGAGGCAACACTGCCATTTGACCCTGATGTGACCCTGCTAGGTCAACGTCTTTCTGCAGGACTTTTACTGTAATAAGACAATCTCTGGGGGAAGAAGAAAAAAATAAAGTTTATGAAAATAGTGTGAGACAGAATGGAATGATCTCATCTCTTTGTTGGGGCCCTTAGGGCGGTGCACAAATGGTGATATTTCCTGGTTTACATCTGCTCTCAGTTCAAGAAGACTAACTATTGAAAAAGACGTTTGATGAAAATTCTTTGCAGGAGATAATAAACAGTAGAAAAGAAGTAAAGGGGAAAGTAATAAAAGTTCTGGATCAATGGGGCCATGCTGGGGGGAGGAAGGCGTAGAAGGACCCAGTGGTAGACTAAACAGGCAGTGCAATGCCTGTTTAACAGGAGAATAAAGCTGTGTTGGGGTAAAGTCTCAGTCCCTGCTGTACATGTGTAATGGATTGACAACCCTCTCACCAATCCTTGTGGTTCAATAGCTTGAAGGCTGGCAAACCAGCGCTGTGATGCTGAAGATGCAGAAGAAGGCAAATCTGCATTGAAGCACTGGGGTGCTGCTGTTTAGGCTGCGCTGGTGGAGAGTTCTTTGAGGGCTCAGAACTTCAGCCTGGGCTTCTGCTTCCTTCCTTCTTCCAAGTGCCCCAAAGCTCCCGAGCAGTTCACCCAGCTCTCCTCCACTTCTCCTCCCTACCTGCATAGTTTTCTGGGAACTGTAGTTTCCTCTCTGTTTTAATGTAGTGCCACCAGTACACCGTGAAACTATACCTCCCATAGTCCTTAACCACTTCCATACAGAGCAGTTAGACACCCTTCCTGCCCAGACCAATTTTCAGCTTTCAGCACTCTCACACTTTGAATGACAATTGCTCAGTCATGCTACACTGTAACCAAACAAAATTTTTATCATTTTTTTCACACAAATAGAGCTTTCTTTTGGTGGTATTTGATCACAACTGGGGTTTTTTTTTTCGTGATATATGCAAAAAAAGAGCAAAAATTTTGGAAAAAAAACACTTTTTTTTAGTTTCAATTATAAAATTTTGCAAAAAATTAATTTTTCTTCATACATTTGGGCCAAAATGTATACTGCTACATGTCTCTGGTAAAATTAACCCAAATTAGTGTATATTATTTAGTCTGTGTGAAAGTTATTGAGTCTAGAAGCTATGGTACCAATTACTGAAAATTGATCACACCAGATGTACTGACGGCCTATCTCCTTTCTTGAGGCCCTGAAATGTCAGGACAGTACAAATACCACCCAAATGACCCCTTTTTGTAAAGTAGACAGTCCAAGGTATTTAGTAAGAGTCATGGTGGGTTTTTTGAAGTTGTAATTTTTTCCCACAATTCTTGGGAAAATGAAGAAAAAACATTTTTTTTCTTTTTTTTCCCACAAAGTTGTCAATTTATAAGCTATTTCTAACACATAGCATGTACACAGCAAAAATTACACCCAAAAATACATTCTGCTACTCCTTCCGAGTATGGCGATACCACATGTGTGAGACTTTTACACAGCCTGGCCACAAAAAGAGACTCCACGTCCAAGAAGCACCTTCAGGCGTTCTAGGAGCATAGATACACATAAAACTTTCTTACTACCTATCACACTTTTCAAGGCCCTAGAGCACCAATACAATGGAAAAGTCTACAAAATGACCCCATTTTGGAAAGCAAACACTCCAACGTATTCCAAGGCATTATGGGTCGTTTGAACATATCATTTTTTTCCACAGGTTTTTGGAAAATGTGGGAAAAAAATGAAAACTTTTTTTTTTTACACAAAGTTGTCAATTTATAGGATATTCCTAACACATAGCATGTACACAGCAAAAATGACACCCCAAAATACATTCTGCCACTCCTCCTGAGTATGGCAATACCACATGTGTGAGACTTTTTCACAGCCTAGCCATATAGAGGGGCCCAACATCCAAGGCGCACCATCATGCATCCTAGCCACTTGCCTAGGCCTATTTTTGACATTTGGTGTTTACAAGCTAAAATCAGTTGTTTTGCTAGAAAACTGCTTAGAACCCCCAAACATTATATATTTTTTTTTTAGCAGAGACCCTAGAGAATAAAATGGAGATTTTTGCAATATTTTTTATCACACCATATTTGCGCAGCGGTCTTCCAAACGCAATTTTTTTGGAAAAAATTCACTTTTTTTAATTAAAAAATAAGAAACCAGTAAAGTTAGCCCAATTTTTTTCCATAATGTGAAAGATAATGTTACGCCGAGTAAATAGATACCCAACATGTCATGTTTCAAAATTGCGCACGCTCACGGAATGGCGACAAACTTTGGTACTTAAAAATCCCCATAGGCGACAATTTAAAAATTTCTACAGGTTGCCATCTTTGAGTTACAGAGGAGGTCTAGGGCTCAAATTATTCCCCTTGCTCTAACGATCGCGGCGATACCTCACATGTGTGGTTTGAACACCGTTTACATATGTGGGCGGGGTTTCTGTATGCGTTCGCTTCTGCGCGCGAGCTCACGGGGACAGGGCGCTTTAATTTTTTTTTTTTTTACTATTTATTTTATTTATTATTTTTTATTTTTACACCGTTTAAAAAAAAAAAAATCGATCATTTTTATTTCTATTAAAAGGAATGTAAACATTCCTCGTAATAGAAATAGGCACGACAGGACCTCTTTTTTGTGAGATCTGGGGTCAAAAAGTCCTCAGATCTCACAAGTACACTAAAAGATAGAAAAAAAAAAAATTATTATATAAAATGAAAAAAAAAAAAAAGGACCTTTAAACCGGTTGCTAGGCAACAACATTTTCCGTAGCTCCGGTCCTCCAAGACCATAGAGTCAAGTGAGGGCAAGCTTGCCCTCACTCGACATCCTGTCTGTGAGGATCTGGGACCGGATCGTTTTCCCTGCTGCCGGCGGGTCCGATAAGCGGAGAAAAGGATCGGAACGTGGCGGGAGGGGGGGGGGGGCGCCTCTTCCGCCATCCCGGAAGGGTGATCCCACGGCGAATCCGCCGCTGGGACCACCCTTATCGGAAAGCCAACCATCCACCGTTTAAAAAAATGCCAGGGTTATGGCAGCTATCTGCTGCCATAACACCGGTATTTAGGTTTAAACGGAGGACGTATATAAACCTTTTTGGACTTGGACATGGTGGCTGTATGAAGGGTGATAGGTACTCGAGTACTCCGATAGGCAGGTGACAGGTACTCGGATACTCTGATGGGCAGGTGACAGGCAGGTGATAGGTACTGATGAGTAGTACTGATACTGATAGGTGATACTGTACTGATGGGTACTGATGATCAGCACTGATACGTGATAGGTACTGATGAGTACTGATGAGTAGTGATGGGTACTGATGAGCAGGCGGCAAGTACTCGGGTACTTCAGGCGTCAGGTACTCTGATGAGCAGGTGGAAGGTACTCGGGTACTCTGATGGGTAGGTGACAGGTACTCAGGTACTCTGATGACGGTACTCCGTTGACAGGTACTCAAAGTACCCGAGTACCTGTCATCAGAGTATCCGAGTACCTGTCATCAGAGTACCCGAGTACCTGTCATCAGAGTACCCGAGTACCCGTCATCAGAGTACCCGAGTACCTGTCATCAGAGTACCCGAGTACCCGTCATCAGAGTACCCGAGTACCTGTCATCAGAGTACCCGAGTACCCGTCATCAGAGTACCCGAGTACCCGTCATCAGAGTACCCGAGTACCCGTCATCAGAGTACCCGAGTACCTGTCATCAGAGTACCCGAGTACCCGTCATCAGAGTACCCGAGTACCTGTCATCAGAGTACCCGTCATCAGAGTACCCGAGTACCCGTCATCAGAGTACCCGAGTACCCGTCATCAGAGTACTTGCGTACCCGTCATCAGAGTACCCGAGTACCTGTCATCAGAGTACCCGAATACCTGTCATCTGAGTACCTGATGGGCTGGTGACAGGTACTCGGGTACTTTGATAGGCTAGTGACAGGTGCTCTTTATTGGGGGGGGGGGCAATCAGTGTGTTTGGGGTGCACTATGATTGGTAACTAGCTGTTACCACACTCTCTTCCTCACACAGGATCAGTGTGTGAGGAGGAGAACACGGTGACAGCTAGTTACCATGTTCTCTGTTGACATTTGTGACCGGCTGTGATTGGACACAGCCGGTCACGTGGTAAAGAGCCAATTTCATTGGCTCTTTACCTAGATCGGGGATCGACTCTGTCCGAGGGACGAGCCTCGTCCCCGATCGCTGCTCTGCGCGCCCCTGGGGGCGCGCATTGCAGAGAGAACGAGCGGCTCGTGCTGGAGCCGCTCATGTGATTGGCTGTGATTGACACAGCCGATCACGTGGTAAACAGCCAATTTCTATTGGCTGTTTACCTTGATCAGGGATGGGCTATGTCCGAGGGACGAGCCACACCCCCGATCGCCGCGCTGCGCGCCCCCGGGGGCGCGCAGTAGAGGGGAGATCCGGGCGACGTAATATGACGGCGGCCCGGATCCTCACAACCACTTTGCCGACGTCATTTTACATGACGCGGTATGGAAGTGGTTAATAATATCTCCTCTTATCAGTCTGATGCTTACCAGTCAGGGAGAGGGCATAAAGAGTCAATAGGGACATAGTGAGCTGGCATTCCCGAACTTGTCCCACAATAATAGTTCTGTGAAATCTATCTCTGTTTTGTTTTCCTTTAAGGAGGCCCTTGTGCCAGCACCTGGCTACATGTCTTTGAAGGCCAGGGTTCACAAAAATTGAGTTAAAAGACCGTGGTAAGAAGACTGTCGACCAGGACTGAAAGAATACCAGGAAAAAAAATGCTTTGAATCTAATTTTTTGAATGGCTTAAATATCCTGGCAGTGGGTCTTTAAAGCTTTTTCCTTTTTCAAAAATTGAATTTAAAGTGGTTGTAAACCTCCAAAATAAAAAATTAACAAAGCATGTCTTGATATCGTGTGTATTTTCCTTAACCCACAGCACCTGGTGTGATTTCTGTCTGCTCTCTCATTCCTCTGCTATCTGCATGAGTTATTTCTCACAGTCCATGCTGACACTGCAGAATCCCAGGAGATGGCCCTGCCCCCCTTGGGCACACAGCAGGTGATTGACAGCCTCAGCTGTGCATGTTTCCCTATGAGACTGTGTAAAGAAGGGGACATGTCCATTCCCTCCACTCAGGTCTAAGATTACACCCTCTTTTTTTTTTAATTTAAATTGTTATTGAATTTTCCATTTGAATTTACAAAAACATATAAAAAAAGATGTTTAATAATAAAAAAATTCAGATTTCTTTTGCAAGAAAAACCCTTCCCATCCTCCCTCCCCCTTCATACCTCCTTCCGATATCATCTCCTTTAACCTACTCTGCTTCTTCTAAATGTATTATAATTTTAAATAATGGTTGGATATTTTCACCTAAACTGCTTTCTCAGTAATTCTCCTCCAATTAGGAATGCCACATTCAAACTCTTCTAACATTCCTATATTGATATTACAACAATAGATACTAAATATTAATTTCTACATATTTACTAGTTTTTTAAATTCCACCCATTTTCCCATTTTTTAATCATATGCGTTGGATATTCCTCTTGTCTACTACTGATATACTTCATAATATAAACATGGTTAATTCTGCTGCACCATTCTTTTAGGCTTGGACTATCTACTTCGCACCACCTTCTAGGGATTGTTCCCTTTGATGCAGGTTGGAACCAGGGTTGTTTTATATTGTTTTAGTGGAAGGGTCGTTTTATGGAATAAACAAAACCATGGGTCATTGAGAATGACTGTTCCGGGATCTCGCCAATGATCTGTCACACCTTTATCCAATATTCCCTGATCTTGGGGCAGTCCCACCATATATGGTACATCGACCCAATACCTCCACATTCCCTCCAACATTTATCTGTTTTATCTGGTTGATACTTATGTGCTAGTACAGGTGTAATGTACCATCTTGACAAACATTTATAGTTTAATTTGGTGGTACATACATCTATAGCAGAGAGGGAAATATTTTGTGCCTTTTATGGCGCTTTTCCACTGCATGGAACCGAACGGTTCGGCTCGCTTTTGTGCTTTTCCACTGCTGGTACCGCATGGTATGGTGTTGGAACGGTTCGGTACGGTACGGTACGGCGGCACTTTTCCACTGCATGGAACCGAACGGTACGGCTCTCAAAAACAGTACCTACTCGATTGTGGTTCCAAAAGGTACCATACCCGGTACCATATCCCACAATCCTTTGCATGTAGTCACTACAAGCCACTGATTGGTCAGAGAATCCCACCCACCCCGTTGTTATCCCACCCACTTAACTTTAGTACTACTTTAGTGGAAAAGCAAACCATACCGTACCGTACCGAACCGTTCCAACACCGTACCATGTGGTGCCAGCAGTGGAAAAGCAAACCGGGCCAAGCAGGGCCGAGTAGAGCCGAGCCGGTACTTGCAGTGCCATTAGTGGAATCAACGGGGCATTATATTCCTATTTTAACTGTTTATTAACCCAGTCCCAAATTTTATACACCACTCTTGTCAGTTCATGTGTTCCTTGTAATTCTCTAAATTTTGGTGGAATCCAAATTGTTTTGTGTAGTTGTGTGTTATTTTGTGCGCATTCAATTTCAACCCATCTTTTCCCTGTTGTCCCTTTTGTCCATTCAATCATTCATGAAATAATCACTGCCCTATAATACCTATTATTAAAGGTATTATATAGGTATTAAAGGTATTGTTGGTTCTCTCCTCTATGCTATACAGTTTGTGATATCAGATTCCCCACCCCCTGCTTTTCGAAGCTCATAGGTGCTGTGTAAATTCTGTACTTTGAACTGCTGTAGATAAGAGAGGGCAGCAGATAAACAGGTGCAACGTATGTAAAAGGATTTGTTTCATCCTTGTGTATCACCTGAGACCAGTCACTTTATTGGGTATATTTAAGGGTTTACAATGACTTCAACCGCAATAAAGGGTCATAGCTGTTTATAAAACAAGTAATGGTGTGATCTGTGTGTCTTTATTATTCATGAAACCATTCTTAACCACTTTATTACCGGAGGATTTTGCTGTTTTACGTCCAGGCCACTTTTTGCGATTCGGCACTGTGCGACTTTGACTGACAATTGCGCTATCATGCAACGCCGTACCCAAACTAAATTTACCTCTTTTTCCCACAAACAGAGCTTTCTTTTGGTGGTATTTGATCACCTGTGAGATTTTTACTTTTTGCGCTATAAACAAAAAAAGAGCGTAAATTTTGAAAAAATAACAATATTTTTCACATTTTTTTTATATGAAATTCCCCCCCCCAAAAAATGTAAAAATCTAATTTTTTTTAAATTCTTGGCCAATTTGTTTTCTGCTACCTATGTTTGGTAAAAAAATCACAATAAGCGTATTTTGATTGGTTTGCGCAAAAGTTATTGCGTTTACTAACTAAGGGAAAGATTTCTGTCATTTTTGGTGGTTTTTTTTTAACGAGTAATGGCGGCGATCTGCGATTTTTTTTTGAGGGACTGCGACATTGCGGCGGACAGATCGGACCCTTGACTGACATTTTTGACACTTTTGGGGGTACCAGTGACATTTCTACAGTAATCAGTGATATATATATGTCAAGTTGCACTGACATGCGGTTTTGCACGATTTCAAAACCGCATTCAATGTAAACAAGGGCTAAATTATATTTATACAACAGCCAACATATATATATATATATATATATATATATATATGTATATATATATATATATTTAAAAATATTTTATAGATTTTTATTTAGTGTTGGGTAATATAATAAAAAACATTATAAAATATTCTAATATAATATTATTATTCATAGTAGGTGTTCAAAAGGATCATTAACAAAATATGTCATAAACCACAAACACTAACAGCGCTGAAATGCAAGGGACATTCGTGCACTCGCACAAATCCGTAAAAACAGTCTGTTCAAGGTTCCGTGGAGACCCCTGTATCTCTTATTCAAGGGAAAGGTGTGAGGGACCTGGATAGAAAGCACCACACTTCCACCACCGCCAAGTGCTCCCCCCCTGTAATGGGAACTCACCAGATGACAGGTGTGTATGAGCCCTTCACAATAAACCACCTCTCTTCAGGGTACAGGACTCCAGAATCGGATCTCTTTGCCTTCTTATCACGCTGATACTCCGTCCACCAAAGCATATACAAATGAACAGAGTGGGGGCAAACAATAGTGTAATTCCGCAGATAAGGTTTATTAAAATCACACATAAAGAGCCCCTCTCTCCTAGGATGTCTACTCACAAGAAGCCAGAATGAATGAAGGCATATAGTACGCTTAAATGACCACCAAATCCCAATAGACCACTTGCGTTGCCCAGGAAGGTGTCCGGCGTATATAGTACAGTGTAATGGCGACCACGCACACACGCTCTGACGCGTTTCGTCTTAAAGACTTTATCAAAGGGCTCTTTGATAAAGGGCTATCATCTGGTGAGTTCCCATTACAGGGGGGGAGCACTTGGCGGTGGTCGAAGTGTGGTGCTTTCTATCCAGGTCCCTCACACCTTTCCCTTGAATAAGAGATACAGGAGTCTCCACGGAACCTTGAACAGACTGTTTTTACGGATTTGTGCGAGTGCACGAATGTCCCTTGCATTTCAGCGCTGTTAGTGTTTGTGGTTTATGACATATTTTGTTAATGATCCTTTTGAACACCTACTATGTATTTTATTTATTTATAACAGCTGCTTAGACTTTATGTCATTTTCTTTCACCAAGTTGTCTATCCAGTTGTCTTATATAGCGCAGGGTGAGTGAATATATGTTTATAGGGATCCTTGGTTAGATACATATTTTGCACTCCTATCATCCATAATATTATTATTATTATTTTACAGGATTTATATAGCGCCAACAGTTTACACAGTTTTTTTTTTTTTTTTAAATAAAACAAAAGAATATTATATAACATATTATAATATAATAAAATAATATATTATAATATATATATAAAATCTTATATTGTTATATTATAAAATCAAAAGAGATCAACAAAATTCCATCATGGCCATGTCGAAATCTATAGAGGGCTCACTAAATTGATCAAATTGGGATTCTTCATTTTGTTTTGTTTTTTATTCAGTTAAATTAGTTGCACCAAATGATCAACCATATGACCATATTGATACACATGGCCGCTATTATATATAGTCAAAAAGTAGGCATCCGATAGATCTAAACTATAATTACAAATCTCACCAACAGCTTGTTCTGCTCTGATTAGCTTATTTGTTTATTCTGGATGGGGGAAGAGAGTTTTGGGGCATTGTCAGTTAACTTAGTGGAAATTAGGGCAGAGAATGGCATCAATTGTCTTTGCTCATTAAAGCATGGCTCTGCAGATGTTCTCCCTTCCACATTTTGTGTGTTGTGTACTGTTTGTCGGCGGCCTCCCTTTCCCTCCGCATCCCGCGCGTTGCAAATAGATGGCTTACAAATGACACAGGTAAATATTTGCGCACAGAAAATATCAAACAGACATTTAAATCGCTCAAACGTTTGCCTAAATCAACTTGTTATTTACCGTGGCAATAAAAACTAACACAGATTTCATTAAATGACAGCGCTGGGAGTCGTACGGGACCGCTGCAGAATTATACGCGGCGTGCTAGAAAGAGCGAACAGGAATCCTCTGCTAATTGCCGCGGTGTGTAATTATTCGGAAAGTGGAATGAAATGGTGGTTTAATGGTAACCTGGCAATTTATTAAGACAATACAAAAATAAAAGCTGCTTTAATTAAGGGTCGTAGTTAAAGACGAGATCAATGTCTTGTCTTTTTAATGTCTTTAGGATATGTCTATAAATGCATTATGCTGTGTTATGTAAATGATCTTCCATGCATTCATACTGGCAATGACATACGTGCCTTTATAGTATATTACTGAACGCATGTAATTATTATGAATGGTATAATTTGCATTTACCTGAGTTTAGGTGCAATTCATTTAGCCATGTTTACAGAAAAAATAATTCTGTGCATTCAGCCGCCGTTCACACCAGAGCGACTTGTCATGTGATTTGACAGGTCAGGTTACTAAAGGCAAATAGACTGTGCACTTTGCAGGTGCAGTTGCTCCAAAGCTTAGTAAATGAGGGGATGCTCTGCTGACTTCCATCATCCAATCATGTGCAAGCAAAAATTGCATATGAGTGGGTATTCATTGTAAAGTGAAACCTCATTTACTAAGCTGTGGAGCAACTGTACTTTGCAAAGTGCACAGTCTATTTACCTTTAGTTAATCAAACCCTATGTAGTTGTGATGATACAGTGCCTTGCGAAAGTATTTGCCCCCCTTGAGCTTTGCGACCTTTTGCCACATTTCAGGCTTCAAACATAAAGATATAAAACTGTAATTTTTTGTGAAGAATCAACAAGTGGGACACAATCATGAAGAGGAATGAAATTTATTGGACATTTCAAACTTTGTTAACAAATAAAAGACTGAAAAATTGAGCGTGCAAAATTATTCAGCCCCTTTACTTTCAGTGCAGCAAACTCTCTCCAGAAGTTCAGTGAGGATCTCTGAATGATCCAATGTTGACCTAAATGACGAATGATGATAAATAGAATCCACCTGTGTGTAATCAAGTCTCCGTATAAATGCACCTGCACTGTGATAGTCTCAGAGGTCCGTTTAAAGCGCAGAGAGCATCATGAAGAACAAGGAACACACCAGGCAGGTCTGAGATACTGCTGTGGAGAAGTTTAAAGCCGGATTTGGATACAAAAAGATTTCCCAAGCTATAAACATCCCAAGGAGCACTGTGCAAGCGATAATAATGAAATGGAAGGAGTATCAGACCATTGCAAATCTACAAAGACCTGGCCGTCCCTCTAAACTTTCAGCTCATACAAGGAGAAGACTGATCAGAGATGCAGCCAAGAGGCCCATGATCACTCTGGATGAACTGCAGAGATCTACAGCTGAGGTGGGAGACTCTGTCCATAGGACAACAATCAGTCGTATACTGCACAAATCTGGCCTTTATGGAAGAGTGGCAAGAAGAAAGACATTTCTTAAAGATATCCATAAAAAGTGTTGTTTAAAGTTTGCCACAAGCCACCTGAGAGACACACCAAACATGTGGAAGAAGGTGCTCTGGTCAGATGAAACCAAAATCAAACTTTTTGGCAACAATGCAAAACGTTATGTTTGGCGTAAAAGCAACACAGCTCATCACCCTGAACACACCATCCCCACTGTCAAACATGGTGGTGGCAGCATCATGGTTTGGGCCTGCTTTTCTTCAGCAGGGACAGGGAAGATGGTTAAAATTAATGGGAAGATGGATGGAGCCAAATACAGGACCATTCTGGAAGAAAACCTGATGGAGTCTGCAAAAGACCTGAGACTGGGACGGAGATTTGTCTTCCAACAAGACAATGATCCAAAACATGAAGCAAAATCTACAATGGAATGGTTCACAAATAAACATATCCAGGTGTTAGAATGGCCAAGTCAAAGTCCAGACCTGAATCCAATCAAGAATCTGTGTAAAGAACTGAAAACTGCTGTTCACAAATGCTCTCCATCCAAGCTTACTGAGCTCGAGCTGTTTTGTAAGGAGGAATGGGCAAAAAGTTTCTCGATGTGCAAAACTGATAGAGACATATCCCAAGCGACTTACAGCTGTAATCGCAGCAAAAGGTGGCGCTACAAAGTATTAACTTAAGGGGGCTGAATAATTTTGCACACCCAATTTTTCAGTTTTTTATTTGTTAAAAAAGTTTGAAATATCCAATAAATTTCGTTCCACTTCATGATTGTGTCCCACTTGTTTTTGATTCTTCACAAAAAATTACAGTTTTATATCTTTATGTTTGAAGCCTGAAATGTGGCAAAAGGTTGAAAAGTTCAAGGGGGCCAAATACTTTCGCAAAGCACTGTATGTACAGTTTTACCAACACGTGTCAAAGTTGCAAACTTGGGTTCAAGCGTTGAGATTTGTTTTACCTTCATTACAAGAGGGTTAAAGTATAACTAGGCTGAATTTTTTTTTTTGGATAGAGTGGAGTAGGATTAGAACCCCTGTCATATTTTTATTGCTGTCTATGTCCCTGTTAGGCAGATTCATCCTCTCTATTTGTCCTGTTTACCATCATCAAAAGTAAATGAAAATCACAAATTTTTGGTTGTCCCCAGTACAGTAATAGAGGGGAAATCTTCCAATGGGAACACTAGTTCTGGTGACCCTGGTGACAACTCAGGACTCCTCTCACTTCCTGTTTTGACAGTGGGACTGAAAGTAAAGGAAAGTCTCCCCAATAGGAGGACACAGATAGTAATAAAAAATAAACAGGGGTAATAACCCTCCCTTACTCTATCCAAAATGGAAAAAACTGCCTTTAGTTCCACTTTAAAGCCCATGTAAAGGCACATAAAAAGCAAACTAGGTTTCACTTAATTTCCTCTTATAATCATATCACATATCACTAATAAAAGCTGATATGTTTCTGTTCATCAAAATCCCATTTGGCTTAAACAGTTTAGTTTGTAAGCTTCTATTTTCACAGTACCACACTGCATTTTCTTAGAAGTTTGATAAAATGTCAAAACACTTCAAAACCACAATCCCACATTCTCCGAACTTCAAGGTGCAACACAGGATTTACCCTATAGCAAGCATTAGAAATGTGGTAGCTGAGGTCTAGCTGTGAAAACATTGTGTGGCATCTTTACAGGTGCTGGGAACTGGAAGAGGCTGCAAACTTTGAGACACAAAGCAGGATTTACCCTGCAGCAAACATTATAAATTTGGAAGCTGAGGTCAAGCTATAGAAACTGAAAATCAGTGTGTGGCACCTTTAAATTGCCAAACCCCCGGAATGGACCCAGATGACCCCAGGTGATAATTAAAGATTAGTCTGTAGGTTTAGCAGGTGTTTTATAGACATTGCTAATCCAAAACGGGTTCATTTTAATAAAACATATAAACAATGTATTTGGGTAGCCATGGACTTTATGAGGGACATATAGATAAGAAAAAATTGAAAATTTTCTATCAAATACTTACTGTAATTTTACTTTCCTGATGAACTCCATGGCAGCATTCGTTTGGGTGGCTTCACCCTCGCTCCTACCCCATAGGACCCCACTCCCTTATATTTTCAGGCTGAGCTAGAGGCTGCGTTCCATAACTAGCCTACTCATGACACTGGGAAGGAACTCGTGCTGCCATGGAATCCATCAGGAAAGGAAAATTACGATAAGTATTTGATAGGAAATTTCCCATTTTCCTGACAGACTCCATGGCAGTATACATTTGGGAACTAACTAGCCACACAGCTACCTAGCTAGCCGGAGTGCTGAACAAAAGAAGGTTTTAATTTCAACCGTTAACAGACAGCACTTTCAGAGACACAGAGATAAAAATAAAGATGCGGGCTTGACACAATAGTGAGCTATAAATGTGTGATTGGATGACCAAGAGGCCGCCCTGGATATTACTTCGAAAGCCACATTGTGAGAAGTCGCCCTGGATGTCGACACCGTTCTGGTCAAAAGCACAGTCATCACTTTAGGGAGAGCCAAGCCCTTAGCCCTATATACCTGATGGATGGCTTGCACAATCCAGGTAGCGATGGTTCTGGAGGAAGCCTGTTTCCCTGTTTTTCCCAGAGAAGAGCATAAACAGGTGGTCAGTGAGTTTGAAGGAAGCTGTAGGCCGCAGAGAGGCTTGTAACATTTCCCGCACATCCAATGGATGTGTGCTGTCATTCTCCGTTGCCATATAGGTGGGAAGGACAATTTCCTGATTTTCGTGGAATGCTGACACCACCATTGGATTTGAATCCAGCATTTAAAATAAGACCACTCGATCAGGAAAGAACCTCATTAAGGGTTCCTTGCATCCAAGTGATGCAATGTCACACACCATTTTCGCAGATGTAATGACCACTAGGAACGTTGACTTAGCGGATAAGTCGTTAATAGAAGTCTCTTGGCACTGACTCAAGGCAAGGTCCAAAAGAAAGTCACATAAAAGAGGAAGGTCCCACTTGGGAATCTTTTGTTTTCTCTGAGGCCTAAGCCTGACTACCCCCTTGAAGAATGGGGCCACCAGTGGATGACTTGCCCAAGAAATTTTGGTGAAGGCTGAGAGGGCCGAAGTCTGAACTCTGAGGGAGCTGACACTCATACCCAGTTCCAGGCTGGACTGCAGAAAATCCAGGATGTCATGAATCTCAGGCTTGACGTACGACCTGCCTGAAGCAGATACAAATTCTGTAAACCTTGCCCAGATTCTGGTGTAGACCCTATTAGCGCTGGCTCTTCTAGCCTTAATCGAGGTAGAAACAACTTTGGAGGAACAGCCTAGTGCCACTATCCTTTCCCTCTCAAGAACCAGACCCTCAGGTGGAGGCGTGCTGGAAATGGGTGTAGAGATGTGCCCTGCAGGAGAAGATCTGGTCTGAGAGGAAGGGACCCGGTGGCTGAGCTGCAACAATAGGGGAAACCACGGTCTGTTCGGCCAGAATGCCATTACTGCTACTATTTCTGCCTATTTTCTGAGCAGAGTCTTAGAAGAAATCTGAAAATAAGCATGACTGGAGAAAATGAATATCCACTGGTCTGTCAGTGCATCTATCCCGAGAGCTTGGGGGCATTGACCCCTTGTGTAGAACTTCTCCAGCTTGTAATTGCACAGGGAGGCAAAAAGATCAACCTCCCCAGCGTGAGGATCCACTTGAAGACTCATTGTTGTTCAGTGGAAAGCAGGACAGAAAGTCCACTGGAGAGTTCTGAACCCCTGGTACATAAAACGCAGAGATGTTGGAATGATTCTTCTGGGACCACGACATAATTGGCTCTACTTCTTGTAGAAGGCTTAGGCTGCGAGCCCCCACTTGCCTTTTTATGTAAGAGGCCGCTGTGGTATTGTCCAGCCTCAGAAGTACTGATGTTCCTCTTACCAGGTGGCAGAAGGCAAGCAGTGTGCAGAAGGTCGCACAAAGCCTAAGAACATTCGACATGATTCACCAAGAGGGGAAGCTCCACTGGCTCTAAACGACTTATGAGAGGCAATGTGCACCCGAGCCCTTGCTGCTGGCATTGGCTGTGAACGTAATCTAATTGATGGGGGCAATGAAGTGACAATTGAGCAGGTTCTTTCTCAGTTGCCACCACGGAAGGCCCATCTTCATTGACGGTGAGATGTGCATAATTGGATTTTTGCTTCCCCACCTCCACTGCTGAAGGAACCCTTTCTGAAAGGCATGAGTTCTCCGTAGGGCCCATTTGACCATTGGAGCAGTGGAAACCATGGTGCCGACAATCATCTGGCACTGGGATACCTGTAGATGAGAGGACAACAGGGCCAAAGAGATCCTGCTCCGGATCACTGGAATTTTCTCTACAGGTGGGGCGATAGTGTTTCGGGCCGTGTAGAACTGGGCCCGAGATACACAAGAGACTCAGGTGGCTCTTTTCTTGATTTACCAGCCACCAGAATTCCTGGAGAACACGGAGGACTTGATCTCGATGCTCTACCAGTAGTCACCTGTCCTGGGACAGCAAGAGGAGGTGGTCCAGATATTGATGCAGGCTTATGCCCTTTTTCCTGATCCAGGCCACTACAGCCAGCAATAATTTGGATAAAAAGATGGGGAGACGTTGAGAAACCAAATGGCAGGCATGTAAACAGAAGGTGTTGCTCACCCTCTGCAAACTGAAGAAATCTCTGGAAGGTGTCTGCAAGAGGTATGTGAAAATAGGCATCTTTAAAATCTATAGGAATGAGCCAGTCACTCTTGTGAACTGCCTGCTGGATAGAGAATAGATTTTCCATCTTAAACTTTTCTCTTTCGATAAATTTGTTTAGATGTGTAAGGTCAATGACTAGTCTCCATGACCCTGACTTGACCAGGAATAGGGGCAAATACATGCCCTGGAATCTCTCGGGCACCGGAACTGGTACCGCGGCACCTTGTTCCACCAAGGACTCAACAAAGGACAGGAGTACTTGTTTCTTTACGTTGGAGCATAGAAGCTCTTAGGAAATACATTTTAGCAGAGGGGCAAGAACCCCGACTTACTGCCTGTGGCCCGGGTTATAGCACTGTCAAGCTTATTACCAAAGACCGAAGATCCCTCAAAGAGGATCTTGCACCAGGCCAGCATAGAGCCAGGATCCACAAGCCAAGGCCGCAACCACAAGGCACATTTGTCTGTAACAGACCAGAGCAGAGCCTGAGCCACAGACCGGATGATATCAATAGAAGCCTCAACCAGGAACACTGCTGCCAACTTCAGCTCTTGAACAGCCGAGGTCTTGACTGCTCCTTCTGAGACATTTTTGACCACATTCTGGTTCTGGCCATTATTCCAGTCTTTCAGACACTCTTGCACCACTCTCTTGATCAGCGATACCATCTGCTGATTATTGCCTTCCCTTTCGCCCAATGTCTGGGCAAAGCATGTCTCACATAGCAAATTGCCTGCTTGGGCCTGAGATCTGCACCCCCAACATACTCCAAGCCTGAAGCTACTGGGCTGGTGGTGAATGTGGTGCCTGAAAGAGGATCTTGACAGGATCTCTGTGACGTCTGGACCTTGATGAAGACCTGTGATGTCTTGATCTTGAGGGGGGCCTATGCCTATGCAACTTAGGAAGGTCCCTTTCCTTCCTTGATTAAATTTGACAATCAGACCTAGAAGGGCTCTGCGCCAAACAAAAGGAAGAACATTAACTGCTAGAGTTCTTATCTCTGAAATGATCACAGAGCGCCTGTGTTCCTTCTATATAGGATCACAGGTCTCGATTGTCATTTCCCAAACCGCCCCCCCCCCACCCACAGTTAGTAAACACTCCCCTAGGCTCACACTTAACCCTTTGATCACCCCTAGGTTAACCCCTTCCTTGCCAGTGTCATTAGTACAGTAACAGTGCATATTTTTTTAGCACTGATTACTGTAGAAATGTCACTGGTCCCCCCAAAAGTGTCAAAAGTGTAATTTAGGTGTCTGATTTGTCCGCCGCAATGTTGCAGTCCAGCTAAAAATCGCAGATTACCGCCATTACTAGTAAAAATAAATAAATAAAAATTACATAATCTTTCCTCAAGTTTGTAGACGTGATAACTTTTGCGAAAACCAATCAAAATACGCTTATTGCGATTTTTTTTACCAAAAATATGTAGCAGAAAACAAATTGGCCTAAAAGGATGAAGAAATTTGATTTTTACATTTTTTTTTTTTGGGATGTTATATAGCAGAGTGTGAAAAATATTGTTTTTTTGTTTTTCAGAATTGTCGCTATTTTGTTGTTTATAGCGCAAAAAATGGCACAGGTGATCAAATACCACCAAAAGAAAGCTCTATTTGTGGGAAAAAAAGGACATCAATTTTATTTGGGTACAGCGTGGCACGACCGCGTAATTGTCAGTTGAAGTAACGCAGTGCCGAATCGCAAAAATGGCCTGGTCATTAAGGGGGAAAATCTTCCAGTCCAGAAGTGGTTAAAAAGATGAAATTGTACTTTATAACTGTAAGGGCTGAGCAGAAATGTTATGGTGCAGATTGGACTGTAAACTCCAGTGGGGCAAGGACTGCAGAATATCTCACCACTCTGCTAAAACAAGACATATAATGGTAGATATAAATACCCATAATTACTATATACGGTTACCTTTATTCCATATATTTAAGCAACATGACTTATTGTTATTCTGTAACGATAACATAAAAAAATTAAGCAAAATAATTGCCACTGCAGGGGCAATCCTAGAGCAGTCATACAATTATTTGTGATATGTACGTGACGCATTTAATTACTGCACATATTTGTAGTTAGTTAATTGGATTTGTATTACCATTATAATATAAACTGTTTCCAAATGTAATATATATAACATATAGCTGTCTATCAATATGTCTAGCGCTGGTAATTCAGGAAAACGATTAATTAGTTTTGTGTCACCCCTTATCAAGATGCAGAACGAAGTAATTAATTAAATCAGTTAGTTCACAAATGCATTTGTTTAGCAATTCAACATCCATCTTTGTCACTCCGGTCACGTACAACTCCAGCAAGGACATGGAGAGAAGTTAGATTTCTATCTCAGTGAAGATTCCTTATAAACTTTTAAGTTAAAGAGAAATCAACATTTTGTTGGAAAAAAAAAAAAAACAGTCATTTCCAGACCAGTTATCAGCAGCGCAAGGATCTTGGCAAACTATTCCAGGTTCTTACCTCCTTCTTTTGTGTAGATTCTAAGAGAGGTTACTATAGTAACTTCCCTAAAGGGTTAGTTCACTATTTCAGATAAAATGAAAAGGTGAACCAACTAGGGATCGACTGATTATCAGCAAAGCCGATATATCGAGGGCCGATATATCGGAATCGGCCCCAGAGGTGACCGATATTGCCAATATTTCGGAAAGTGCTGTACCGGACTGATGCCTGCAGCTACAGGCATCACCCCGGTACCGGCGTCCATAGTCGACGGTTGGCTGTCTTGTAATGACAACCGATGTGGCTGAGAAGCTGCTCAGCTGTCATTACAAGGAGCGGGAGAGGACGTCCCCCCCTCCTGTCGCCTTCCGCGGCTCGGCTGGGTCTCCCTTCCCACCAGGAGACCCGGATCAGTTTCCCCAGGCTCTCAAATAAAGTAGTGTAGTCTGTTATAAACATACCGTAGATTACACAGAGTGGAGGGAGCATGGGAGGAGCTGGAGTGCAGAAGGCTGGAGGGGCGGAATTCAGTTCAGCTGGTGAGGCGGAGCTGGGTGGAGCTGAATTGCAGACGGCCAGAGACTGAGGCGGAGTTCCGATTAGAGCCGAGTACCTGGTTTCGGCACAACACTGGGCAACCAGCCCTCACGGCCACTGTCTTTGGCAGGACACCGCCCAAGATCCGATCAAAGCCGCATTCGGCTCTGATCAGGTCTCCAATGTAAAAACCCGGAAGTGATGTCACTTCTGGGTACTCGGCACCAAATTCAAAAAAATTACAGCATTCAAAACAGGCAAACCTGGCTGTTTTGAGTGCTTTTAAGTGCAGAGGGGGCATTTGGGGTCTTTTAGACCCCCAGATCCCTCCACAACAGTACCTGTCAAGTGCTAAAATAAAAAAAAAATAAGATTTTTTAAATGTACGAAAATATCAGCCAATATTGGCCGATACCGATATTCAATGGCCAAAATATCGGTATCGATATCGGCAAAAAATGGCGTTTTAAAGACCGCTGCGCAAATACCGCGTGACAAAAAATATTGCAATGACCGCCATTTGATTCTCCAGAGTCTTTGCTAAAAAAATATATAATGTTTGGGGGTTCTAAGTAGTTTTCTAGGAAAAAATACTGATTTTAACTTGTGAACAAAAAGTGTCCGAAATAGGGCTGGGGCTTAGGTAGCTATGCATGTCTTCACACTGGTCTGTTGCAGTGTAACGCACCACCCAATTGAAATGCATCGAAAAAGTGGCAAAAATGCATAAAAAATGCACTTGTGTTGTGGTTTTGATGCGATTTTTAAGTCACATGACCTATGGAATTTGCAGCAAAATTTTTAAATTGGTAGAACGCAGATAACCCTCTTTTCGGCCGATAATTTTCAGCCGATATATTAGTGCATCCCTATTAGCAGGTGTTTCTGCATGTCACTCAGAGGGCAGCCCATTCAATTGTGTATTTGTTGTCACAAAGGAGCTCAGAGGCCAAATCTTGGCCCTTAGCCGGGGGGCACTTGGCCACGATTTCCACGCGTTAAAAAAAGGCGCATGATAAGCTCAAGAAAAATTCATCCCTTTAAATTCTATGTATGTCTTCACTCTGCTCCATTGAGCTTTCGTTGCGGTGTAACGCACCTCCCAATTGAAATGCATTGAAAACACAGCAAAAACGCATCAAAAGCATACCCGTGTTGCGTTTTTGATGCAGTTTTTGAGTCACAGGACCTATGAAAATTGCTGCAAATTTTGGCTCTGAGCCAGGTGTGTTTGGCCACAATTTTCCATGCATTTTCTTGCTTAACAATCAAGTCAAAATCGAACCACATTTTGAGTGCCATTATTAAAAACCGAATGGCACCCAAATGTGCATGACCCCTTTTTCTGCCATTTTATCGTGAAGTGCGAATGGGGCTTGAGGTATTCCTAAATGCCTTCAATTTTGACATCTGCCAAAATGAATGAACTCCTGCCATATAAAGGAGTGACGCAATCTCGGCCCAGCCAATCAAAATGGCTGAAAATCGAAACCCAGAAGAAGAACCGCCAAAGATATCAGCAGCTGGCAGGGAGCTCCTGGACATTGTGTTGCTGGAGTGGAGGTGAATATAGTTCCACTGTACTGTTAACTGATTACTAGGTAGGAATGTCTGCCAGCTATAATAACAAAGTTGGTTCCAGTGTTATATAAAGAGAAATTCTGTATCTTGGTATCCCTGTAGATGCATGTCCAGCATATCACCAAGGATCTTGGCCAAACTAATGGCAACTAATGCGGTTAGCACAGAGTAACAATGGTGCCCCCTCGGCCCCTCCATTGCTTAACTGACAAGACATTTTGAATAGTAAGTGCTGAAAGTGAAAATAAAAGTATGAAGATGTATAAACCTTCTTCAGATGTCTCCCAAGTCTGCCCCAGGCCAGACCCTACGACAAGTGGGTAGCCCTGGCCCTCCAGTACAAAGTCCAGCCCTGCAAATTTAGTATTGGTACTAAGAATAAAGATTCTGGGCACAATGCTCTGCCCCAATTTTGAAAAACTTCCCATATTTGTTCAGCAGGGGGACTGGGGGCCAATTTAATGATTTTTGCAGGCAGGCAGAGTAGACTGCAGTGTGGCGTTTCCAGACAAATAAAGTCCTGGCCTGCCCTGGTGGTTGATATAGAAGAGGCCAGAAATGTAATATCAGTATCGGGAACCGCAGTGTGCAAGATTAGTCCACCTGCACCCAAAAGTCATTAAATAGTCTTCTTTATGCCCCCCTTGCTGAGCAAATGGGGCCCGGGGAAGGTTTTTTAAATTCATGGGACTCCAAAGAGTGACAGGTCAAGATGTTGTATCTCCTCTTCGCCACCCGCTTTGACCCCATGGACCTTGCACTAGTGCGCAGCAACCATGTGCAATGCACGCATTTGTGGGGTGCTTGCAGAGCGGCCCCATCCATTTGAGGCGTTAGCATCCACTGAAACCAAAAGTTTTTGCAATAATGGCACCCAAATGTGCGTTGGGTCTTTTGCTGCAATTTGGAATCATCGGATGGATCACAGTAAATCTGCCTGTGATTCTAAATCACCTAAAGCGATTGGAGCCTCACAGTTGCAGTACAACATGTCGCAAATAATTGAACAGTTTATGTTTTATGTTGCTCAACTGCTCTGTAGTTTTTTTTATTTTCTAACTCTAAGAGTTTTCTTATTCATTTGTTTCTGCTGTTGTCATTTCAGCCTTTATTGGATTTACTTCTCAGAAGTAATCCTCGATTTTATATTCTAATCCAAAATATAATCCAAAATATGTAACAGTTGACCTCAATATTGAAAGAGCAGTAACATACTTTAGTGAATTCCAGTTCGCCGACACACATTTTAAATTACATTTTCCATCATTTACTGAAATAAGTATTTGTGAGAACTATAATATGTTTTTGGTACATTTTATTTTTCATTTAAACTGAAAGTTTGTCAACTGGTGTATCATTTCTTTTTTTTAAATTATGCAAAGAAAAAAAAGATCTTTGTATTATAATAATAATAAAAATAATATATCTGTAAATATATTTTATTTTACATAAAAACATTAATTGGAGACTGCATCCATGACACTCAGTATGAAAACATGTTGGTCTTTCCAAGAAGAAAGCCTAGCATTACCAAGAGCTTTTGGGTACAATGTTTTACAAAACACACTCAAGAAGTGGACTTTCAAGATCTGTCCCTGATCATAAATCAGAAAAATTCAAAATTAAAAAATTCATAAATTGGTATTCCTATATAATAAATAATAAGGAAGCGTGCTATCGGTAAAGAAACATAATGCAATATCTGAGAATAAAAACCTGATTTTGCTCAACACCTCTTAAATGAAATAACAAAAAGTTTCAATGCATCTCAAAAAATTATTTCAACTCATTAGACTGACTAGAAAAAAGTGTATTATATCAAACAAGTATATAGAAAAAAAGTCAAAATCTATAAAATGGTACCACACCACACAAACTCACTCATAAAGATAAAAGGCACAGCCATCCACCTCACTCCTATTGTAATATATATACTGCCAGTGACCATAAACATGTGCAGTATTTGAGTAAATTTCCCCACTAATTAATAAATTGCTAACTAATGGGGAAAAAACATCTGGTGATCCTCAACGGATCATGCATGGGAAGCTCTGATGTAGCCCTTTATATAAATGTTAATGGATCTATAGATACCTCAGTTTAGATTGGATGTACAAGCAAAGGACCATTGTCCAAGGTGCGATGTTTGAGGAATATAGTTCAAAGTGGAATCCAACAAAGTTGTACAAAATTGTAATACAGTACAGTGGTCTAGAGGAGGTTAGTTAACCACTTGCCGCGAAATCACGTACCTGTACATCATTTTGCTAACGTAGTTGTACCGAGGTGATGCCGGCATCCTGTACCGTATTTTAGAGTTGACGGTTGGCTTTCTTGTAATAACGACCGATGCGGCTAAGCAGCCGCTCGGCTGTTATTACAAGCAATGGGAGGAAATATCCCCCCCCCCCCCTCCTGCCGCCTTTTGCAACTCGCCCGATATCTCCCGTCCCACCAGGAGACCCGAACCACTAGCGGGCTCATTCGCCGGCTGGCTGGAGACCCAAATAAAGCCAGAATCAGCTTTGATCAGGCCTCCATTGTAGTAACCCAGAAGTGATGTCACAACGTTGGCAGTCAACGGCACCAGTTTTAAAAAATCCAAAGTATTCAAAAATGCAAATCTTGGCATTCTGAATACTTCCAAGTGCAGAGAAGGGGACCCCAGATCCCTCCACAAAGAGTACCTGTTACTGTCAAAAGGGATGTTTCTATTCCTTGTGACAGCATTTTTTTTTTTTTAAAAAGGGACAGAGTAAAAATTAAAAAAATTAAATAAATAAGAAAAAAAAATTTTTTTTAAAGCGCCCCATCCCTCCGTGCTTGCGTGCCAAAGAAAACTCATACGTAAGTTGCGCCAGCAGATGTAAGCAATGTTCAAACCACACATGTCAGGTATCGCCGCGATCATTAGAGTGAGAGTAATAATTCTAGCACAGGACCTCCTCTGTAACTCTAAACAGGTAACAGTTAAAAATGTCGCAGATGGAGATTTTTTAAGTACCATAGTTTATCACCATTCCATGAGTGTGCTCAATTTTAAAGCATGACATGTTAGGTATCTATCTAACATCATGTTTCATATTATACAAAATATTGGGCTAACTTTACTATTTAGGTTTTTTTTAATTCACTGAAGTGTAATTTTTCAGAAAATATCGAAAGACCGCTGCGCAAATGTAGCATGACATAAAATATTGCAATGACCGCCATTTTATTCTCTAAGGTCTCTGCATCCAGAAAGTATTCACAATGCTTCACTTTTTCTGCATTTTTTATGTTACTACCTTATTCTAAAATGGATTAAATTGTTATTGTTTGAAATCTTTGCAAATTTATTAAAAAAAAAAAAAATGAAAAGAAATCCCATGTACATAAGTATTCACAGCCTTTGCTCAATTCTTTGTTGAAGCACCTTTGGCACCAATTACAGCCTCAAGACGTTTTGAATATTATGCTACAAGCTTGGCACACCTATTTTTGGGCAGTTTCTCCCTTTCTTCTTTGCAGGATCGTTTAAGCTCCATCAGATTGGATGGGGAGTGTCAGTGTACAGCCATTTTCAGATCTCTCCAGAGATGTTCAATCGGGTTCAAGTCTGGGCTCTGGCTGGGGAACTCAAGGACATTCACAGAGTTGCCCCATAGCCACTCCTTTGTTATCTTGGCTGTGTGCTTAGAGTCGTTCTCCTGTTGGAAGATGAACCTTCACCCCAGTCTGAGGTTCAGAGCGCTCTGGAGCAGGTTTTCATCATTTGTCCTGACTAGTTTCCCAGTTCATGCTGCTGAAAAACATCCCCACAGCATGATGCTGCCACCACCATGCTTCACTGTAGGGTTGGTATTGGCCAGGTGATGAGCAGTGCCTGGTTTCCTCCAGACATGACGCTTGCCATTCAGGCCAAAGAGTTCAATCTTTGTTTCATCAGACCAGAGAATTTTGGTTCTCATGGTCTGAGAGTCCTTCAGGTGCCTTTTAGCAAACTCCAGGTGGGCTGTCATGTGCCTTTTACTGAGGAGTAGCTTCCATCTGGCCACTCTACCATACAGGTCTGATTGATGGAGTGCTGCAGAATGGTTGTTCTCCTAGAAGGTTTTCCTCTCTCCACAGAGAAACGCGTCCAAGTGACCATCAGGTTCTTGGTCACCTCCCTGACTAAGGCCCTCCTCCCCCGATCGCTCAGTTTGGCCAGGCAGCCTGCTCTAGGAAGAGTCCTGGTGGTTCCAAAATTCTTCCATTTACAGATGATGGGAAATGTTCTGTACCCTTCCCCAGATCTCTGCCTCAATACAATCCTGTCTACAGACAATTCCTTGGACTTCATGGCTTGGTTTGTGCTCTGACATGCACTTTTAACTGTGGGACCTTATATAGACAGATGTGTGCCTTTCCAAATAATGTCCAATCAACTGAATTTACCACATGTGGACTCCAATCAAGTTGTAGAAACACCTCAAGGATTATTAGTGCAAACAGGATGCACCTGAGCTCAATTTTTTTTATTTTATATATTTTATTTCAATAGGTTTTTATTATTATTATGCAAAAAGAAACATTACAAAGGGTTGGCGCATAGGTATAGACCAAAATAATAATATCAATAAGTAGGTACAGCATTGCAGGTAATAAAACTTGGTATAAAATTGTAAGTAAGAACGTGGGGAACTTTCTCAGTCTTGTGATTATAGTAACAGAATAGCTGATAAGGTACGCCGGAGCTCAAATTTGAGTGTCATGGCAAAGGCTGTGAATACTAATATACATGTGATTTTTATTTATTTTTTTTATTTTTAATAACTTTGCAAATATTTCAAACAAACTTCTTTCACGTTGTAATTATGGGGTATTAATAATATACAATGTGTAGCGCTAACATCGAAACATAATATATGAATATTGTCAAGCATAAATCAATAAAATAATTAAATAAATGAGACAAAAAAATGGTGACTCTAAAATCAAACAAATTGTTTGATTTTAGAGTCACCATTTTTTGTCTCATTTATTTAATTATTTTATTGATTTATGCTTCACAATATTCATATATTATGTTTCGATGTTAGCGCTACACATTGTATATTATTTTCGTGATTGATTTTTGTCTATAGATCAGTGTATTGCAGCTTTTTCTATATATATATCACATATCTATATATCATATCACTTATTATCAATTTAGTATTTTGAGCGCAGACAATTTTGGGTTTTTTGGTATTGAATTATGGGGTATTGTTTGTAGAATTTTGAACAAAATAATTAATTGAATCTATTTTGGAATAAGGCTGTAACATAACAAAGTGTGGAAAAAGTGAAGCGCTGTGAATACTTTCCGGATGCACTGTATATAAGGTTTGGGGGTTCCCAGTAATTTTCTAGCAAAAAATACTGATCTTAACTTGTAAGCAACAAATCTCAGAAATAGGTCTTGAAGTGGTCAAAGCTTATAACAGAAGTCCAGCTTTCCCTGTGAGTCAGCAGAAAGTCCCGCCTGCAAACCCATGCCAGGAAATATCAATCAATGTACTTTGCAGTCCTCCCTCGCACTCTGGGTAAAGTACTACAACTGTATTGAAACTTATCCAAAGCAGCCTTTGATCACCCCTGATCTTAACCCCTTCCCTGCCAGTGTTATTAGTGCAGTGACAGTGCATTTTTTTTCAGCACTGATCACTGTATTGGTGTCACTGGTCCCCAAAAAGTGTCAAAAGTGTCAGTCAGAAGTCCAAATTGTCTGCCGCAATTTTGCAGCCGCGCTACAAATCACTGATCAACGCCATTTCTAGCAAAAAATAAATAAATAAATAAAAATTCCATAAAGATATCCCATCGTTTGTAGACATCATAACATTTGCGCAAACCAATCAATTTACACTTATTGGGATTTTTTTTTTACCAAAAAATATGTAGCAAAATACAAATTGGCCTAAATTGATGAAAAATTTAGATTTTTAAAATTGTTTAACAAATATTGAGGCATTTATAGGCCATCATCCGTAATGTACACATATGTTAGAAAAAATGGGGGAGATTTTGTCAGACTGTACAGGCCAGAAAGGAGCACACATCGGATAATATAAAAAAATATTACAATTTTTTTATTTTACATATATAAAATTAGACACTGGTGTGCGTCTCCTTAAAAAGCACCAAATAGATAGCACACATTGGTAAACAAGTGGTTACATATCTACATAATGAGTACTAAAGGGATGAGCCCTGATGAAGGGCTCTGATGAAGAGGCGAAGCCTCGAAATGCGTTAGCCTCTATTTCAACTAAGACTGTGGACTGTATAACGATGGACTCTGTCATTTGAATCTGATATGCTGGCTTACATCTTTTGTTTGTGAGTAGATATTTTATCTGTTATTAATAAAGCCCTGCAGCTTTTTGCAACCACCCCGGTCGTAGAGGGCAGCAAGACCTTGCCATTGGGGATGCCAAGTAGGAGTCTCGTGATAGGAGTAATCTAGGAGTCATGTATCTGAGCGCAGGAGTTAGATGTGTAGCATCGCAATTTTCTTCTGGAGTGCTTTCTAACTGTCTGGGGGATGGACTGACTGCAGGAAGAGAGAGATCTGTGTTCCTGATTAGTAGGAGCACAAAATCTCTTTTCTTGTCTGACAGAACAACGGTCTGCCTTGTTTACATAGCTGATTAGCTCCCGCTGTGTCCAATAACAGTGGGAACGTGGCACCGGCGGCTCGCTCCCCCCTAGAGCCTTTGTAAGAAATTATGTACAGGTAGGTGATTTTGCACTTAAGGGTCACTCTGCTGCAGTAAATTTACGTGGGGCAGTCCTTTAGTAGTTCAGGGGGTAAAACTTTCTAGTCCAGAAGTGGTTAATCATATCATGCATTGCATTCACTGAGAAAATGCAAAAAGCAAAGCCAAGCTCGTGCCATGCCAATAATGCCTAGTTGCCTGGCTATATAGTTATACAATGTTTTCTACAATTTTCTGAGTGTTTGACCAGTAACAGGATAAGAGAAGGAGTTCTAAGTTCACTGGTTGCATGCTAACTCTGGTAACTCATAAAATAAATCTGAACTCCAAGAATTCAGATAGTTCTTAAAAACTGCAGGTATGCCAGTTGTAAAGGCAGAAGGTTTTTTTTTTTTAATCTTATTGCATTCTATGCATAAAGATTAAAAACCTTCTGTGTGAAGCAGCCTCCCTAGCACCCCCTAATACTTACCTAAGCCCCATCCCCATCTCTATCCAGCGATGTCCTCGAGTCACTCAGCCGTCCAGGACTCTCCCTCCTGATTGGCTCCCACGGCTGTCAATCAAAGTCAGTTAGCCAATCAGGAGAGAGAGGGGTGGGCCCGAATGGCAGCTCCGTGTCTAAATGAACACACTGAGCTGCAGCTTGACTCAGGTGCCCCCATAGCAGGCTGCTTGCTGTGGGGGCACTCGATAGGAGGGAGGGGCCAGGAGCAGCAGAGGAGGTAAGTATAACATGTTTGTTATTTTATTATTTTCAAACTAAAATTTACAATCACTTTAAGTCCAATGAGGGGGCCTGCCTTCTCGTAGTCTTACTTTGATTATTTACATCTGACAGGTTTATTGTGTTATAGGCAGATAACTTCTGGAGCTCTGACGATGATGGCTGTGGTCGTAGCTCCTTCAATAGCAGAATCACTGGAACTGCTATTCCCACTACTTCCCCTCCTTCTGCCCATTCAAAGAAGCCTTTGTATTATATTAACTTTTTTCACAATATACAAAGGCTTCTGTGAATGGGCAACATAGGGAAGGGGCCAGCATAGCTGCTCTGTGTGCTTCTCTCCTCTCATAGCTGGAATGTATCCTCCGGGAGTGCAATAAATCTATCACATATAAGTAACATAGTTAAGTCCCAGAGGTTACATACACCTAATTGGACTTATCCCATAGTGTGCCTGCACTTTTTGCAAAGTTGCTGACTTCCTGTAATTTATCTTTAAAGCCAGACAGGCCTAAGAAGGACCAGTTTTAGAAGAAGATCATCAATATTTGTCTTCATTTCAGGTTTCCTTTTAACTGATTGAGAAAGAGGCTATCTCAAAAGGCACAGCTCCTTTTTACTGAATGTATTCTTGTAAGTTTTAGACTTTTATTCCCAGTCACTGTACTGCAAGCGGCAAGAAGAAAACAGTAAAAGAAAAATTCCATGATTTGTATTGAACTGCTCATCCCTGCAATGCCTAAACTTGCATTAAAGCCCACGAGGTGAGACATTATCATTACAGAGTAAGATTTGTGTTGTTTTTAAATTTTAAATTGCTCCCTTAATGTCTTCACAACTGACGTGAAAAATGGCGCCATTCTACGGTTGTTCGCACCTCTCCGTAAAGGCATCTTCTATCTCCCGTTCGCTCGGCTTGAGAGTAAACACAGCGAGCGTCTGATTTTCATTTACCAATCTTTAAACTCATCTCCCAGGGGACCCCCGGGCTTAACCTGTTGTATTAAACATCTGTTGCTACCGAGACTTCATAATGGAAAGAGAGGAGAGAAAAGTGAAATTTGTCTTGCCGAGATGGCTGGTGCACTTCCAGCTGTTGACTTGCAATTAAAAAGACAAAGCTTTGCTGTGGAAAAAAAAAAAAAAATGATACGCTTTAATGTCCTTCAACCATTGCAGTGTCTGTTCTTGGTGGTGGAAGAACTGCGGGTGTGGGGCACAGGCCAAACCGGCACCCCCTGACATTAGTATAACATATAAGTTATTAGTATAACATATAAGTTGTGCCCCAAGCTGTCACAAACCTGTACGCAGAGCCTGAGATTACGAGAGGGGCCTCTTCAACATTTCCTGTCTGAGCACCCCTGGAAGTTAAGACACCGTCTGCAGGGGCGAAGGGAAGGCGCAAGTGCCAAGGTATAGATACTGTGAGCAGGAATTTGGGAGCACTGGTATATGATGAACAGAAATACAGCTGGTGATGCACTGTGGAGATGCCAAGTCCAGTTAACCACTTAAGCCCTGGAAGATTTTACCCCCTTCCTGACCAGGGCCTATTTTGCGATTCGGCACTGCGTGACTTTAACGGACAATTGTGCGGCCGTGCAACGCTGTACCCAAATGAAATTGACGTCCTTTTTTTCCCACAAACAGAGCTTTCTTTTGGTGGTATTTGATCACCTGTGTGATTTTTTTGATCATGCGCTATAAACCAAAAAAGAGCGACAATTTTGCAAAAATAACAATATTTTTCACATTTTTTATATGAAATTCCCCCCAAAAAAATGTAAAAATCAAATTTTTTTAACATTTTAGGCCAATTTGTTTTCTGCTACATATGTTTGGTAAAAAAAAAAATCGCAAAAAGCGTATTTGGTTTGCGCAAAATTTATTGTGTTTACTAACTAAGGGAAAGATTTTTGTCATTTTTATTGTTTTTTTTTTTTTAACGAGTAATGGCGGCGATCTGCGATTTTTTTTTTTTGCAGTACTGCGACATTGCGGCGGACAGATCGGACCCTTGACTGACATTTTTGACACTTTTGGGGGTACCAGTGACATTACTACAGTAATCAGTGCTATACATATGCACTGTTATTGTAAAAATGACACTGGGATGGAAGGGGTTAACTTTATTGGCGAAGGAGGGGTTAAGTGTGTCCCTAGGGGCGTGTTTCTTACTGTGATTGGATGTGGCTTTGTGTGTAACAGCACAGATCAACGGTCCTACATAGCAGGACCGAATGATCAGTGCTTTTACACAGGGGAGAGTGACAGGCGGCTTTGTTTACACTAGCCGCCTGCCTTTCTCCCTCTCCACCCGACGATCGCGAGTGACCAGCGGACATCGGGTCCGCCGGTCACACGCGCCGGCTTCTTCGGGTACGAGCGGGAGCGCGCCTCCGGCAGCGCGCGCTCGCCCCCTATTCGCTCCCAGGCTAGTGACGTACCGGTACGTCACTTTGCCTGGGAGGGGCTGACCGCTGCCGTATATAGTCGGGCGGCGGTCGGCAAGTGGTTAAAGGTGAAGCCAGGTCCCAAACCTGGTCGAGTGATACACGAGTGGAAAGACACCAGGATTAAAGCAGAGTCAGGAACAGGCAGAAGTCAGCAACAATCAGGCAGCAAGGTACAGATTCACCAGGTCCCCTATATTTGTATCTTAAAGAGCGCCTTAATGAGAGTTGGATATATACCAAAAGGTATGAGAAACATGGCTCAACTGGAGGGAAGTTCTTTAAAATAATAATTTTAAACCATGAACTTTGTATTATTTTAGAGCTTTGTAATAAATTTGTACTTTTTTACCAACTATTTTGATCTTGGTCTTTGGGTACAGAAAAAATGCATGACCTTCTGCCTTTTTTCCAAATTTTTTTTTATGACTAAATGCGTAGGTCAGAGCTATGTGTTGACCTTATCGCGTTCCCATGTTCCTGGAAGTGATGGTGGACTTGTTGTATTTGCCAGCTGGATGAGGTTTTTCATTGGACAATCATTTTAATTTGTATGCAAGTATAATTTTTAGCATAATAAACACTGTTTTGAGGATTTTACACCATATGGAATGTTTGCTTTTATATTCCTTCATGAGCTTTGAGAGGAAGTGAGAGGAAGTCTCTCCAAAGTTAGGGAATCCCAGGTGTGACCAGGGTCACTAGAATTACTGTGCCCATTGGAAGATTTCCCCTCTATTAGTGTTTTGTTGTCAACCAAAAATGTGGGCTTTTCTTTAACTTTCACTTTTGATGAAAATGGTACGCAAATCAAATGCCTTCGTATAGCCACTCTGTGCTGGCAGTATGAGCACTTGCAACTTGGCAGAATTCACAGACAGCCTAAAGCGGTATTAAACCCAACAGCAAACATTTATTATATTGCAGTTTACCAATTCTTAGATGTGATGGCTGCATTCGTTTTCTTTTTTTTAAGCTTTCTTTCCCTTATTTTCACCTGGTGATCTGGTCAGTAGGTCTGTTGTTTTTCAACAAAACAAGCTGTCCTGCAGATGTAGCAGGTACACAGTTAAGACAAACCATTTACCACTTACAACAATCTGCTTTTTCTATTCATATAAAACCTTTATCAGAATGAGAAGTTGATCCAGGGAATATCCGATTTCCTCTTGGGGGATCAGGAAGGAATTTTTTTCCCCTGCTTTAGCAAATTGGATCATGCTTTGCTGGGGTTTATTTTCGCCTTCCTCTGGATCAACAACGGGTATAGGATTGTGTATATGGGATTGTATGGTTGGGTTTTCAATACTGTTTTTTGTTTTTTTTTGGTTGAACCAGATGGACTTGTGTCTTTTTTCAACCTGACTAACTATGTAACTATGAGAAAATTGTTCCTATACCTGCTTAATAAGTGTGAGCCGGAGTTTGGCCTGTTTGTTAATATATCTAAATCTGCTAGTGCGAACATTTTGAAAAAAAAAAAAAACACTTTTTGTTTGTTTCTCTAATAAAATTTGGCAAAAAAGTAATTTTTCTTTATACATTTGGGCTAAAAATTATAAATCAGTCTATATTATTTAGTCTGTGTGAAAATTATAGAGTCTATGGTACCAATCACTGAAAATTTATCACACATGATGTACTGATGGCCTATCTCCTTTCTTGAGGCCCTGAAATGACAGGACAGTTCAAATACCCCCCAAAAGACTCCTTTTTGGAAAGTAGACAGTCCAAGGTATTTAGTAAGAATCATGGTGTGTTTTATGAAGTTGTGATTTTTTCCCACAATTCTTGCCATTTTTCTTTTTTCCCACACAGTTGTAAAGTTATAAGATATTTCTAACACATAGCATGTACATAGCAAAAATGACACCCCAAAATACATTCTGCTACTCATCCTGAGTATGGCGATACCATGTGTGAGACTTTTACACAGCCTGGCCACATACAGAGGCCCAACATCCAAGTAGCTTCTTCAGGCGTTCTAGGAGAATAAATTACACACATAATTTTCTGACTACTTATCACACTTTTGAAGGCCATGGAGCACCAAGAAAATGGAAAAGCCCACAAAATTACCCCGTTTTGGAAAGCAAACACCCCAACGTATATTCTATGAGGCATTGTGAGTCTTTTGAACATGTCATTTTTTTTCACAAGTTTTTGGAAAATGTGGGAATTTTTTTGTCAATTTATAAGATATTTCTACCACATAGCATGTACATAGCAAAAATGACACCCTAAATTATATTCTGCTGCTACTCCTGCTGCATATGGCAATACCACATGTGTAAGACCTTTTCACAGCCTATTCACATAGAGGGGCCCAACATCCAAGGAGCACCATCGGGCATTCTAGGGACATAAATCACACACATAAATTCCTGACAACCTATCACATTGTTGAAGGCCCCTAACACATAGCATAATACATACCAAAATACATTCTGCTGAGCAAAGGGTAAACAAAAGATTAGCTGTGGTTTTAGAAGTGCAGTGGTCCACTGAGGAGAGCATTGGTCCAGGCAGCAGGTAGGAATGTAGACCGCAACAGTGAAAGGATCATCCAGGCAGCAGGCAGGAATAATGTCCATAGTCAGTACAGGCAGAGATATTGTCAGCACAGCCAAAGCATTGGTCCAGGTAGCTGGCATGGATGTGGTCAGCAGCAGCGAAAGGATTGTCCATGCAGGAGGCAGGAATACTGTCCATAGTTAGTACAGGCAGCAGGCAGAGATATGGTCAGTACAGCCCAAATATTGGTCCAGGCAACAGGCGCAAGTTCCATAAAAAGTCCTGGGTCAGTGCAGGCAGAGATATTGTCAGCACAGCCAAAGTATTGGTCCAGGCAGCAGGCAGGACCATCAAGCTCAGGCCCTCGGTCAGGAAACAATATAAACAGGGTTAGAGGCTTTTCCCACCCCAATTATTTTGAAGCCTCTGGACTACAGACCCTGTTCTGTGAAATTACAAAACCCAGAGAAAATCAAAAACTGTTTTTCTCAACTCAGAACACTATTCTGAAGCCCCTAACATATGTGAGACCCCTGTGTTATTTTGAATCCCACTACTACAGTAGCAGGGCGAAAGATCAGTCCAACCGGAAGGCAAAAAACATTGTCATAACTGGCGGAGGTCAGTACAGGTAAAAGGCAGAAATAGACAGTAGGCAAAGGCATAGTCGATAAACAGTCCAGGGTCAGTTCACGTGAAAGGCAGAAACATGGTGGATAAACTATGCAGAGGGCAGACAGATAAACAGGCCAGGGTCGGTTCACATGGAAGGCAGTGATAGCTGGTTGGGGCAGCAGGGAAATATTCAACACAGAAATTGAAAAGGGGTAAATGGCAGTCTGTGAACAATATGGGCTAATAGTTTAGGGCAGTGTGATAGCGCCTGAAGCATTCTCCAATGCATAGGCCAGGTTGGGAGGGACATTGGGGACAATGAAAACCAATGTCTTTCCTAATTCCTCTTTTACTATACACCGACATTTTTTTTAGCGTCTTCTTCCAGTTTCTGATGGTGGGAAATGTCAGAGAAATGGCGCTAATGCAGTCTGCTGACACAATTGGAGCAAATGCTTTCTGGGGAGGATCCTTGCTGGTAGATCAGGGCAGTGACAGTATCTTTGAAAAATTTAAGACGGTGTTTGGTGTTTCCGTAGATTTTTGATAGGTGGCGTATGTGTTATAAATGGCCAAATGGAAAAAGTAAATTGTGACTTCTGTATACCAGAAGAGTGATATCTTTTGTGTTGATAGATAGGGCTGCTGCATTTGGTCGTTTAAATCCACCCCCATGAACTTATTGCACCAGTGGATACACCCAGGCTTTTGAACGGGACCGCGTCTGCTGTGAAGTTCTATTGAGGTGTCATCGTGGATGGTGGACATGATGTACACATCTTTCTTATCCCTCCACTTCAAGGCCAACACTTCCTCGTTCCTCAGGCTTGCGGATTCCTTCCTGGGAGCCCTTCCTGTTTTTTCTTGCTGTACTGCTGGCCAAAGTTTTCTTGAGGTACAGGTGGTGGAAAAAAGGGGCAAACTTGTATAATAATTGTCCATGCAAATGTGATCCCCCTTTTGCAACAGTGGGAATGCTAGGTCCCAGACAATTTTTCTGCTTATTTCCATGTTTGTTGGGCACTCAGGGGGCTAGAGCTGGGAGTCTATGCCTTCGTACATGCGGAAGGCATACACATATCCAGTGGTGCTTTCACAGAGCTTGTTAAGCTTTAATCCATACCTGGCCCTCTTACTGGGAATATACTGCTTAAATCCCAGCTGGCCTGTGAAATGGACCAGAGATTCTTCCACAGAGATGTTCTGGTCAGGGACATAAAGTTTGGGAAACTTCTTAGAAAAAAAATCAATAAGGCGGCGAATTTTACATAGTTTGTCAAAATTGGGATAATCTCGGGGAGGGCACTGCGAGTTATGGTTAAAATGCAGGAAGCGCATTATCATGTCATAGCAGGACCTGAATATGACAGCTGAAAAAATTGGCATGTGGTGGATGGGGCTGGTAGACCAATAAGAATGCAATTCATTTATTTTTTTTTTTAAGCCCCATATTGATTGTAAGGCCCAAAAACAATCTAAGCTCCTCCACTGTTAGGCGTCTCCTTTGGAAAGGAATGGCGATGCATGAGTTGGGGTTGTTCTCTATGTACTGTCGGGCAAAAAGATTTGTTTGGTCCATGATGCTTTGAAGTAACTCGTCAGGGAAAAATACATTCGAAAAATCAATCACAGAAAAATTGTCGGGGTTGACCTGCACATCTAGCTGTGCTGTGAAAGGGGGGATTGTAGCTGACCCTGAGCTAGAAGGCAGCCACAATGGGTTTGCTAAGGCATCCGGAAGATGAGTTTGGGCTCTAATTCTTTGGGTCTGGCATGAAATTATAGTGCTTGTACTGGGCCTTTCCTCCTGGGGGGGTCTAGCGCCGTTGGCGATTCCCGATTGGCCATTGGGATGTAAGGCACTGCTGGTGGCTGCTTGGTTTTCAGAGCGTCTTCTTTTAGGATGGACTGCTTCCTCCTCTGATTCAGTCGCCTATGTACTGCCTTCAAAGGGCTAGAATTCTGAACTGGATTCGGAACTGGAATCGGACAGTGAGAGCTCCCCTCTGCTCTCATCCATCAGGCTTAGAAATTGATATGCCTTTTCGGTAGTGAAAACTTTTTTGGACATGGTGACTGTATGACGGGTGACACTGATGGACTGCACGTCAAGTATTAATGGGATGCACATCAGGTACTGCTAAGCTGTACGACAGGTACTCTGAAGGGCTGGTGACAGGAACTCGCGTGCTTTGATGAGCTGGAGACAGGTACTCTGATGGGCTGGTGACAGGTACTAGGGTACTCTGATGAGCAGGTGACAAGTATTCGGGTACTCTGATGGGCTGATGATCGATTCTCTGATGGGCTCACAGATAGGTACTCTGATGAGCTGGTGACAGGTCCTCTTTATTCAGTTGGGCAATTAGGGCACAGTAATTCACACAGTAAATGGTAACTAACTGTTCCACGATCTTCTCCTCACACTGGATGGTGTGTGAGGAGGAGAACCCGGTAACAGACAGTTACCCCCTCTTTGTTTACATTACCGGCTGTGATTGGACACAGCCAGTCACGTGGTAAAGAGCCAATTTCATTGGCTCTTTAACCTGATCAGGGATGGGCTTTGTCCGAGGGAAAACGTCCCCGATCGCTGCGTGCCCCTGGGAGCACGCATGAGCGGCATGCACAGAGACCTCTCATGTGACCAGCTGTGACACGGGGGCCATTAGTAGCGGTTAGAGGGTCGGTGTGTTCCTGCAGGCGTCATATTACTATGCGCCGGTAGGGAACTGATTAAAAAACGGCTGACAGGCAGGGTTTTTATGATAAAAAAGACCCTAAGGGTCTCTTCTGTCATAAATGTGTAGCCAGGTGCTGGGCTACAGAAAAATGGAGAAGGAGACATTTACTTTTACTTTCTACTGAGATACTGATTCTATGCTGCACTATTCTCCTCTGCCCAGCAGGGGGAGAGCTAAAGCCAAGCAACCACATAGACTTCAATGCAGGGAGTTCGGCATCCTGGGAATTGTAATCTGAAACAGCAGCCATGTAATACAGGAATTGACTTTATGAACTACAGATTCCAGTGTGCTCTGGGTGGCAGGAGGAGTTAGGAAAGAATTTTTGTATTAAACTACCCAGGAAAGTGGGCTGTTGTTGCTAAAGAAAGCAAGGAGAGCACATCTGCTGCAGGCTAACAGACTGGTGAGAGGCCAGACCAGTGGGGACTGAGCCTGAGACCTAAGTAGAGATGCCTGGGGCTGCGCAGTATAGACCGCAGCGGCTGAACTTGTACCGCTGCAGCAGGGAGGCAGGAGTGTACTCTCACCCTCTTCTTCCCACTGCTGATCATTGGAGGCATCTGAGAGAGAGAGAAAGAGGGGGCCTCTTCCACAGTGAGAATTTGCAGCTGCACCACAGGGACTAGTGAGAGGACTCATCGCCCACCATTCACACTGTTAGAAGAAACGGAGTCACTGAAGAAATGATATGTCTATCACAGCCATACTACACCTCTGCCATATCTATTCAGAATCTATACAATATTCTTACCGCATCTATGTCGCACCTTTAGCAACTCTACAATGCATTATACTGAACCTGAACCATATCTACCTGTGCCAAGACTATATACCTAAAATACATTACCTATGTACTTTTACTGCATACAAGTTAACTGGGACTGTCATTAGGTGTACTGACACTCTTAAAATGCCCCAACGATAGCCGGCACAAGGACAACTCAAAGTACTGCCCCTCCCATAGTACTTATCCTGCAAAGCCCCTATTACTGCCCCGCCCCCTCCGCTACCGACCCCTTTTTCATTTGGACAATACATGCCCGGTCAGTCTAGGACGAGAGTTGCCACCATAAATTATGCTCTGACAGGATAGTTCCAGCACACAATAGATTAAGCTTTATTATTGCCCACGGCTGCACTTTATGTGACCTTGCTTTATGTTGATCTCTGGACATCGAGTGTCATCTTATGCCTAGTAATCACTCTGTATGCTAAATTGTGCTATTGCCTTTGCTAATGCATTTGCATGCTTGCCTCTTTACCCACCACATCAGGTGACAATACAGTATATTAATATTGCCTTTCCTAACTGGTTCAGTGCCTGTTTTCTAGGACATGGTAGTATTAATGTTGGTAGTATCAATGGTTACCAGATATTACTTTCAGTGATTTTCTGTGATAGTGCATGCTTTGTACTTTCAACCTGGTGTGTCAAAGGGGTTGAAGTTGGAGGTTAAGGCAAAGAACAGAGAATCCATCCTAACCAGCAGGCTCCTACAGAGGTAGCACTGTAAATTTTTTCCCCTGTCTGTCAGTAGTAATGTACACTGAGCCACTCTATGCTTTGAGGAAGGACCCCCTTACGCATGCATGGGAGTGAGGTCATTGCAGCCTGGCCATTCAAGTGGTCAAACAGAGAAGACCCTGGAAGACCAGAAGAAAACCAGTGGAAGAAGAAGTAGAAGACCCTAGAAGACCAGTGAAAGATGGAAGTGCCTGAGCACTGACAGTGAAGCGCTGCACAACATCCTTTGACATGTAAGTCTGTTTTTGTGAAGTTTAATTCTGCTTTGAATAAATAAAATGGGAAGCCCTTGTAATTTCTGCATCAGATGTACAGACCTGGGTTCTCGGGAGCAAATAGCACACCACCAGAGACCCTATGACATAAAAGAAACTGCAGCTAACAGAATCTGGAATGTCATCTTTAGGTGAAGTTCTTTTTTAGCTATCAAGTTTATGTGATCATTGTTATTTAAATCAATCCCTCAAATGTATATGATCCAATACACAGGCTTTTCTTCAGTTTTAGTAATATTGAATTCCTTTACATCCATCCCTACCTCCTGCTGATGCTGGATGAAATGGAAATCCATAGACTGCAATCATTTCCTCCTATACACTTTGCAGAAGATTGTCTGCTATGTGACCCGTCCCCTGTAATTCTAAAACACGATAATATGCTCTTTCATTCATTGTGGCAGCCAGTGTCTTCCATAGACTGTATTGAGATTGGGAGTTAAAGTGACACTATTGCTGAAATAAATGTATAAAATAAAATGTTCCCTGCAATGAAGACTTATCTTGCTCTCTCCTGCTGCCCAGATCTCTGACATGATTAAGAGAAATCACTCTGCAAAATTTGACATTTCTAGGAGTGTCGATTTTCTGGTCTCCCTCTGCACTCTGTGGTTTCTCCCACTTAACCTGTCCTCACTGCAGAACACAGTAGTGACATGGGGGATGGTGGATTAAACCAGCAGAAGCAGCAGGGGACAAGAAAATTAACTCTCCAGGAAGTTTTAGATTCTGAAGACTTTTCAGCTGGTGGCTTCTTTTGACAACAGCAGAGATCAAGGGCATGGGCAGCGTGAGAGATAATGTCTTCAATTCAGTAGTATATTTCAGTGTGTTAGTGCACGTTTGACGCAGTATATTTCAGTGCGTTGCTGCGCGTCTAACGCAGTGTATTTCAGTGCATTACTGCATGTTTAACGCAGTATATTTCAGTGCATTACTATGCGTTTAACACAATATATTTCAGTGCATTACTGCACGTTTTACGCAGCATATTTCAGTGCATTACTGCATGTTTAACGCAGTATATTTCAGTGCAATACTGCATGTTTAACGCAGTATATTTTAGTGTGTTAGTGCACGTTTAACGCAGTGTATTTCAGTGCATTACCGCATGTTTAACGCAGTATATTTCAGTGTATTACAGCATAATTAATGCAGTGTATTTCAGGACGTTACTGCATGTTTAGCGCAGAATATTTCAGTGTATTACTGTGTGTTAACGCAATATATTTCAGTGCATTACTGCACATTTAACACAGTATATTTCAGTGCATTACTGCATGATTAATGCAGTATATTTCAGTACGTTACTGCATGCTTAGCATAGTATATTTCAGTGCATTAGTGCATGTTTAATGCAGTATATTTTAGTGTGTTACTGCAAGTTTAACGCAGTATAATTTAGTACGTTACTGCACGTTTCAAACAGTATATTTTAGTGCGTTACTGCACGTTTAACGCAGTATATTTCAGTGCGTTAGTGCACTTTTAATGCAGTATTTTCCAGTGTGTTACTGCAAGTTTAACGCAGTATTTTTCAGTGCATTACTGCACGTTTAACACAGTATATTTCAGTGCGTGAATCGAGGCATAATGTATGGCCAGCTTTAGTCTATTACTAGGGGTCTTCAAACTTACTAAACACAGGACCAGTTTACTATCCCCCAAACTTTAGTGGGGCTGGACTGTGGCCAGTGGGAGTAAAAAATGTCCTGGCGTCGGTAACAATGCCCCATCATTGGTGTCCGTGTGAGAAATAGTACCCCATCATTGGTGTCAGTGAGAGGAATAGTGTCCCATTGTTGGTGTCAGTGGGAGGAATAGTGCCCTATTATTGTTATCAGAGGTAGGGATTATGCCCCTTTGTTATTGTCATTGGGAGGAATAGTACCCCATTATTGGTATCAGTGGGAGGAATAGTGCCCCCATTGTTGGTGTCAGTGGGAGGAATAGTGCCCCATTGGTGGTGTTAGTGGGAGGAAAAGTGCACAATTGTTGGTGTCAGTGGGAGGAATAGTGCCCCATTGTTGATGTCAGTGGGAAGAATTGTGCCCCATTATTGGTTTCAGTGGGAGGAATAGTACCCAGGGCAGCCATCAGGGGGGGACAGCCCATACACATGTAGGGGGCCCAGGCGTCCCGAGGGGCCTGGCCGCCTAGGCCCCAACCAACGAGACCAAGTTGTTGCTGATGTAGTAACTAGAAATTGCTAAAGCATGGCGGCTGCAGAGTTAGCCGATGCAGCTGAAGGGATGCGCTGTCTCTTTGCTAAAAGTATAAGGATGTCTCTTTGCTGGATTGGGATGTGTCTGCTGAATATATGAGGCTGTCTCATTATTGGATTGGGATGTTTCTTTGCTGAATACATGGGGATGTCTCTTAGATGGATTGGATTAATTTTCATTTATTAAGTTGTAAGAGTGTTAAAACAGAAGTGGGTACACGTAAGGACTTGGTGGGATGGCGAATGGGTGGATTCGGTGGGACAGCCAGAGGGTGGGCCCTGCAGAATGTTGGTGGTCAGGCCCGGAGGGGCCCAGGCCTAAAGCTGTGTAATGGGCCCTACAATTTCTCATGGCTGCCCTGATAGTACCCCATTATTGGTATCAGTGGGAGGAATAGTGCCCCATTGTTGGTGCCAGTGGGAGGGATAGTGCTCCATTGTTGGTGTCAGTGGGAGTTATAGTTCCCCATTGTTGGTGTCAGTGAGGAATAGTGCCCCATTGTTGGTGTCAGTGGGAGGAATAGTGCCCCATTGTTGGTATCAGTGGGAGGAATAGTGCCCCATTGTTGGTATCAGTGGGAGGAATAGTGCCCCATTGTTGGTATCAGTGGGAGGAATAGTGCCCCATTGTTGGTATCAGTGGGAGGAATAGTTTCCCATGGTTGGTGTCAGTGGGAGTAATAGTGCCTCATTGTTGGTTTCAGTGGGAGGAATAGTGCCCCCTTGTTGGTGTCAGTGGGAGGAATAGTGCCCAATTGTTGTTGTCAGTGGGAGGAATAGTGCCTCATTGTTGGTTTCAGTGGGAGTATTGGTGCCTCATTGTTGGTGTCAGTGGCTGGAAATATGCCCCATTGTTAATGTCAGTAGGGGGAACAATACCCCAAGGGCCTGGATAAAGGCAAGCAAAGGGCCGCAGATTGGAGACTACTGGTCTATAAGCTCTGAGTTTAACCCCACAAGATTACTTTAAATTACAAAAGACAGAGTTAAGTGATGCAGTCACCTCATTAAATGTCACAGTTCATCAGTAAAACATGTCAAGGACTTTTCGCTTAGTCAGCATTCGTTCCATCTGTCGGGATGGCGTACATCTGCACCGCAGGCCGCGGTATGCTCCTGGTCAGCAGAAGGACCCGTGTATCTCCGCAGAAGATCTGACTGCAACTTTTTAAAAGTGAAATATGTTTAGAGCAGCAAAACTATAAATAAAACTGCTTAAAGCATAGCACACGTTATTAAATCACTTTTTTCCTCCTTAACGTGCTCGTAACTTTAAATCAAGGCTAAGATCAGTCCGGGGCTTGGCAGTTCTCTGGTGATAGAGTGTCAGATATTCTTTGATGCATACCCTGTAGCTGGAATTATTTTTTCCTAGCAAATTTCTACTCTGCTAAAGGAATGGAAGCTTAAAGGGACTCACCAGGCCCCTGTGTGATTGGGCTCTGATGGAAGCAACACCAAACCCCTGTGTGATGGAAGCTTAAAGGGACTCACCAGGCCCCTGTGTGATTGGGCTCTGATGGAAGCAACATTTCCTCACTCATGTGCCATGTGTTCTGAGGCAGGAAAGGTCACACTTTGCATAGTGTGAACATGCGTTCCCGCTAGATTTTTTTTTTATTGTACGTTTTTTTTGCGTTTCTGCACATCTTTCATAGGACATCCCATTCACCTGAATGGGCTCTCCTATGCGCGCCAAATGCACCAAAGAAGGTCATGTGCCAAATTCTGCACCGAGCCAGGTGCGTTTGGCGATGCGTGTTTTGATCTGCAACAAATGTGACAAAATTTACCACATTTGGGGTGGCATTAATAAAAATGGCCCTGCAAGCAGGTTGCGCAAGCAAATGCCACATTTTTGCAAATGAGGGCAGAAACATGGGATTCTGCCTGCGCTATTAGAGCAGACAAGTGTAAATGGAGCCTTAAACCTACTTAGAGACAGTTCACACTGGAACGCGCACATTCTCGGTGCGTTCCTGTGCAGTTCGGTTTTGCAGTCTATTAGTTTGAATGAGCTGCAAAACGCACTAGACCGCAGAAAAAGTAGTACATGCAGTGCTTTTTTAAAAAAAACTGCACCAAACCACGTGGTACTGCAGTTCTATCCATTTTTTGTAGCCTGCAAATGCGTTGAGTTGGCGATTTGCATTTGGGGTACCATTGGCACCCGCATGCAGATTAGAGGGGCAGCGTGCTTACCTGTGGCGACCAACAGAATGGTCTAGTGTGAACCTTGCCTAAGACTTTAGGAACTGATTTTTAGGGTCAATCCTTGATATTTTTAGCAGATCATTCTAGGCTTTCTAAGCCTAGCATGACTTAGTCATGTATTGACACCACTTACTCACCCAGCTGTGTGCTGGGAATAAATTTGACTAGTGGTGTGACAGACCCAACCAGGACAGGGGCTTTTAGAAAGGACTAGGGGCATGCCTCCTACCCACTGATTATGGCCCATGGAGAGAGCAGATCATTCTATAATGATGGACATGGACAACTAGGGTTGCCACCTAATCCAGGACACCAATTCATTACAAAGTCCATTCAGTATTATCCACCCACCTTGGAGTTTGGATTGCTCTCACCCTCCTTGGGATTAGTGATGAGCTGGACGTGAATGGGTTTGGTTCAAGCAGGGTTTGGCGAACATTGGATACATTAGATTAGGATAAAATAAAAAAAACAATGGGAGCCTACTCTTTAAAAATTGCCAATAGTTATTTCTGGGCTATTGGGCTAGGGATTGTCAATTAAATGGCAAGGGGGCTGGGCACCGACCATGACATGTAATATTGTAATTACAAATAAATTAATAAATAAATTAATTAAGAATGTAAGCAGCCATTTTAATATTGCTTAAAGCGGAGTTCCACCCAAAAGTGGAACTTCCACTCATTTGCTTCCTCCCCCCCCCCCCCTCTGGTGCCACATTTGGCACCTTTCAGGGGGGAGGGGGGAAACGGGTACCTGTTTTTGACAGGTACCCTTCCCCACTTCCGGGAGACAGCGCTGTGGCAATGTCCCTCGGAAGTTCTGTCCGATTTCTCCTACCGCCGCCGCCGAGCCAATAAGAATGCGCAGCGTGCTTCCCGCATGCTCAGTAGGGAGCCGGCTGTGAGGCTGAAAGGCTTCATTGCTGATTTCTCTTACAGCGAATGGCGGTGGCAGCACCCAGTAGCCCATCAGAAAATCAGCTGGGGTGCTGACATTGCGGGCTCCCTGGACAGGTAAGTATCTATATATATTAAAAGTCAGCAGCTACAGGATTTGTACAGAATTTGTAGCTGCTGACTTTTATTTTTTTTCCCACAGCTGGAACTCCTCTTTAAAGTGAAACATTAACCACTTCAATACTGGCCCCTTTCACCCCCTTCCTGCCCAGGCCAATTTTCAGCTTTCAGTACCCAAACTACATTTTTATCATTTTTTTTTTTTTTTTTTTAGACAGATAGAGCTTTCTTTTGGTTGTATTTAAAACAGCTGGGTTTCTTGCTAAACAAACAAAAAAAGATTGGAAATAAAGTGTGAGCTGGAGTTTGGCTTCCATTTGTTAGTGTATTTAAATCTACTAATTCAAAGAGGACTCCCCTCCCCCCAGACTGACAATGCTGCTGTCCATTGTGCCTCCTGTTCTCCTTCATCCAGAGTGGTGTCTGTATAATACAGAAGGCGTGTTTTTGGCCAGATCCCCAGGTGACAAGAGAGGGGAAAAAACTCTAAAAAAAGAAAACGAATGCAGCCACCACATGTGATAATTGGTAATCTGCTATCATAGTTGTGCACAGCCTAATGCATTAGGGTGTGCAGCCCAAAGCTCAAACACATAAGCATGTGTGTGTGCATGTGTATAAATACTGACAGTGTCAGTAGGGTAGAGATTGGTGTCAGTAGTGCAGTGGATGGTGGGAGTAGGGCAGAGATTGGTGTCAGTAGGGCAGCGAACGGTGTCAGTAGGGCAAAGATTGGTGTCAGTAGGGCAAAGGAAGGTGTCAATAGGGCAGAGAAGAGTGTCAGTAGGGCAGTAGACAGTGTCAGTAGGGCAGAGATTGGTGTCAGTAGGCCAGCAGATGGTGTCAGTAGAGCAGAGATTTGTGTCAGTAGGGCAATGGATGGTGTCAGTAGGGCAGAGATTAGTGTCAGTAGAGCAGAGATTGGTGTCAGTAGGGCAAAGGAAGGTGTCAACAGGGCAGAGATGGGTGTCAGTAGGGCAGCGGACAGTGTCAGTAGGGCAGAGATTGGTGTCAGTAGGGCAGCGGGGGGTGTCAGTAGGGTAGATATCGGTGTCAGTAGGGCAGTGGATGGTCTCAGTATGGCAATGGACGGTGTCAGTAGGGCAGAGATTGGTGTCAGTAGGGCAGTGGACGATGTTGATAGGGCAGAGATTGGTGTCAGTAGGGCAGTGGACGGTGTTGATAGGGCAGAGATTGGTGTCAGTAGGGCAGTGGACTGTGTCAGTAGGGTAGAGATTGGTGTCAGTAGGGCAGTGGATGGTGTCAGTAGGGCAGAGATTGGTGTCAGTAGGGCAGTGGACTGTGTCAGTAGGGTAGAGATTGGTGTCAGTAGGGAAGTGGATGGTGTCAGTAGGGCAGAGATTGGTGTCAGTAGGGAAGTGGATGGTGTCAGTAGGGCAGAGATTGGTGTCAGAAGGGAAGTGGATGGTGTCAGTAGGGTAGAGATTGGTGTCAGTAGGGCAGTGGACGGTGTCAGTAGGGCAGAGATTGGTGTCAGTAGGGCAGTGGATGGTGTTGATAGGGCAGAGATTGGTGTCAGTAGGGCAGAGATTGGTGTCACTAGGGCAGTGGATGGTGTCAGTCGAGCAGAGATTGGTGTCAGTAGGGCAGTGGATGGTGTCAGTAGGGCAGAGATTGGTGTCACTAGGGCAGTGGATGGTGTCAGTCGAGCAGAGATTGGTGTCAGTAGGGCAGTGGACGGTGTCAGTAGGGTAGAGATTAGTGTCAGTAGAGCAGAGATTGGTGTCAGTAGGGCAGAGATTGGTGTCAGTAGGGCAGTGGACGGTGTCAGTAGGGCAGAGATTGGTGTCAGTAGGGCAATGGACGATGTCAGTAGGGTAGAGATTGGTGTCAGTAGGGCAGTGGATGGTGTCAGTAGGGTAGAGATTGGTGTCAGTAGGGCAGTGGACGGTGTCAGTAGGGCAGAGATTGGTGTCAGTAGGGCAGTAGACGGTGTCAGTAGTTTTTATTTTTATTATTTTATTTTTTATACATTTTTTATTATTTATAATTTAATTATAATTTTATACATTTTTATTTATTTTCTTTAACAATTTTTTTTAGTAGCCCCATTAGGAGGCTTTGGTGAAATACCAGGAGTCTAAACAGAGTAAATCTCACAAAGGGTGATTGGGGTGTACCCAGGCACATCTGGCACACCCTGTGCGCACCCCTATAGTTGCAATATACATTTCTGGTTTTGGTTTAATATCGCTTTAGGAATTATATTTAAGTTAAAGTTTTCATGCCTGGGGTTCAGCTTTAACATGGAAATAGCAGTTTTGTGTGGACTAACACTTTATTATATGCAGCACACATTGCAGCAGGTTAGTGAATCAATGCCAGCAGAGTCCGGCTCCCCTGCTGCTCGGCAAGGCTGTAAAAATATGTGACTTAGCTGGCAGCAGCCGCAGCCACAGAAGCCGTGACTCTGCACTCGTGTGCGGCTTTTCTAGAGGCGTAGCAACTATCAATGCTAGAAATAACCGTGATCGGGACATTTAATAGAAATGTCAGTAAATAACTTTGTGGAGTGTTATAGCAATATGTCTTACCCCCAGGCAGAACAAAACTTAATCTACTGCACCCTAAGACTAGAAAATTTAATTAAAAATAACAGCATTCTTTAGTTCATACGGAGTACATTAGATTCCGGTAATGGCCTCTCAGTTTGCATGTGACACTTTTGGAAATTACAATGTTTTTATTTTGTTGAACATATACATGGGCTGGAATTTAACCACTTGCTGGCCGCCCGTCATCTGCAGGCTGGCTCAGCTGCGCGAATCGAAGTACCTATACTTTGGTTCACGGGAGCCCCCATTAGGCAGTGGGGAAGCCAATCCACGGGGCCGGCAGCCGCGATTGCCGCCAGGCACCCACGATCGCTCCCTGTGGAGAGAGAACAACAGTCTGATTTTGTAAACACAGCAGACCGTTGTTCTCTCTGGAATGAACACAGAGCGCATGTCAATCCCTCTCACAGTTAGAAAACAACCCCTAGGCTCACACTTAACCCTTTGATCGCCCCTGGGTTTACCCCTTCCCTGCCAGTGCCATTATTACAGTAACAGTGCATATTTTTAGCACTGATTACTGTAGTAATGTCACTGGTCCCCCCAAAAGTGTCAAAAATGTCAGTTAGGGGTCCGATCTGTTTGCCGCAATGTCGCAGTCATATATCTTTATGTTTGAAGCCTGAATGTGGCAAAAGGTCGCAAAGTTCAAGGGGACAGAATACTTTCGCAAGGCACTGTATATATATATATAATGTTTAGGGGTTCTAAATAATTTTCTAGCAAAAATTACTAATTTAAACTCGAAAACAAAAAGTTCCAGAAAAGGCCTGGTAAGCAAGTCGCTAATCATCCATGCTTGGACTAAGACCCGGTTCACACTTCTGCGTGTGCCGGGTTCGCATGTCATGTCGGAGCGCACTGCTCCGACATGACATGCGATCAGCTGTGCGGTGCCAGTTTAGCCATACAGTTTGTATGGCTAAATTCGCACCGCACCCGCAGCAAAGACGCACAGGAGGCATTTTTGCTGCCGCATCAGGATCGGATCGCACAGCGGTTCACACTTGTGCGATCCGATCCTGTGCGAACTGCACGATTGCACTGCGATATTGTGATCAAACTGGGGGTGACGTTAAGATTACATTGACACCCCCAGCGGATCGCATATGGCAGTGTGAACTGCCGGGGGTGCGTGTGCGACGCGGGAACAGGCTGCGAATTCGCAGCCTTCCCGCATCGCAATAGTGTGAACCGAGCCTAAGAGTTTGCTATGGATTTTGGAGAGACCTTTTATTTGCATGGTGTTCCCCCTTAACACTCATGCCAGATCTGGGTGACGTAATACAGAACTATTCAGCTCTTCAGTCATACAGATTTTTTTTTTTTTACTTTTTTTCAAGATGCCCTATACTTCCTAGAATATGACACTGGCGCAGCCAAATAGAAACTAGAGAGGGCTGAAAACTAAGCACTGAGAAGGAAGTCATGCTCTACAGCAGGGTTTCTCAACCAGGGTTCCACTTCCTCCAGAGGTTGCTAGGGGTTCCTTGAGCAAGGAGAAATTTCTACCTCTCAGATAAGACCCCACTGACACCATTGATCTTTTTAGTGATCTGTAAGGGGGAAATTATTCCCAATGACCGCAAGTGTGAGGAGCATTTTTCCTACTGACCATCACACTATTGTATCACGAATTGTAGATATAGAAATTTTTAGCAGGGGTTCCCTGAGACCGGAAAGTTATTTCAAGGGTTCCTCTTGGTGGAAAGGTTGAGAAAGGCTGTTCTATATTATGATTGCATAGCAGAAGAATCCCATATGTGTGCAGCAATCATACTGATCCTATAAAACCAACATCTTCCAACAATAACTTCACACTTGCGCATAACGGGAACATGCAGAAAATTGCACTTTTTTCAACACACACATAAGTATGCTGCCCTTTCCTAAATAGTAAAGATGCAGTGGTGCTAATAATTCTTATATAGTTGCCAACATTTGAAAAAAATTTCCAGGGACACTTTGCAGCACAGCTACCAATTATTTGTCACACCCACTTCCCCGAAGCTCCGCCCACTCTGCATAATTAATCTCCGCCTATTTATCAGATTATAGGGTCTACTCAATAAAGAGAGAATTACAGGAAATTGAAAAGAGAATTTCAAACTTAAGGCCAAAGTAGCAGAGTTGGAATAATTCTCCCATTCAGCTGCACCAGGCGGCGCCATTACATAACGCCAGGCCGAGCCTGTACGAGCTTTCCCGAACCCGGCAGGATTTGGAACGGCGCATGCGCAGTTACAATGTCGGCCTACAACCATTTCTTTTTATGGGCACCGGCTGCCCTTAACGGGCATTTATGGGCAACCCGATTGACGGGCGCTTGCCGGGACAATGTAAATTACCCGGGACAGGCTCCAATTTGCTGGGACTGTCTCTGCAAAAACGGGACAGTTGGCAAGTATGTTCTTATGGGCACCCCCATGCACTTGCTAACATGGCCGTTTTACTGTGCACCAAAAGGCATTTCAACACAGCGCTATTTTGCAAAGGAGTCAGGGACATCTTTGCATTTCCCACGTGTAGGGCAGCCAATTAAGGCTGCAATCACACTTGTTTTAGGAGCATGCGCAAAATCGTGCAGTTTTCTGGCATGCACAGAAATGCACTGCCCTTTAGCACCCCCACGCATCTGCTAACCTGCATGGTGTGAACAGAGCGCTATTATATTAGGTATATTATCAATAAGACTGAAGTCGAAGTTCCTGGTTTACAATTTCAGGAACCGTCCGCAATTGCAGCCTCCATGTTTCTCAAAGCACAGGTTTCCTTGAAGGAAAAAAACAATACTGTGCAATAAATAACCACTTTCTAATACAAATATTCTTTTATGCAAATCCCTATTTACTGAACAGTTTTACTCACCTTTTCCATCCTTTAATTGGATGTGTCAAGAAAATGACTGCTCTTCCTATTGGAAAATTTGTGCTAATGATTTGTTTTCTTTAATGGGCAGATACAGGAGCTGCATAATTACTGCGATAGTAATAGACTGTCACAGAACTGAATGATTCCATTACATGGATCAATGCATGAACAGATTCTGTGCCTCTATTTTAAATATGAGCATTTTTCAATCGCTGTAAAAAAAAACAGAAAAAAAAAAAAAAGACATCCAGTTGTAAATGCTAGCAAAAGGCAGTCCTTCCTATTTAGTCCTTCAGGCAATGGAAACATATATTTTGACATGTAATAAAGAGATGCTGTCGCCAAAATAAAAAAAGATAAAAAATCAACACAAAAATGGCAACCGTACCAATCAATTTGTTGCTAGCTTTTTACTCTTCTATGTTTCTGTCGAAAGAGTAGTTGATGCTTAAAATAGACTTCCAGCAGAGGTAGTGAGTTAGTCAACAGTAAGTAGATTCAAACACGCCTGGTACAAAATATAGATCTATGCTGAGAAAAAAAAAAATTATTAGGGATCAACGATATCAGTTTTTCGTTGCCGATACCGATACTGATATTTTGGCCATCGCATATTGGTATGGGCTGATATTTTGTACCTCCTATGTCAGAGTCCGAGACTAGTCTTCTCCTCCTCTAACCATTAGGTGGTGATGCTCATGTAAGGGTATAATGATGTCACATAGCATAATTCCGTTTACAAATGTTATTGAATATGCCATTAACCACTTTAGCACTAGCCACTGTGCTGCTACTGCGGCACAGTGGCTTGTTATCGTCTAGCGACGTAGACCTACGTCGCTAGACTCCTCCCCTGTAGGCGGCGCTCGCGCGCCGCCGGAGGCGCGCTCCCGCTGTTTTCATTCACAGCGGGAGTCCGGCCAGGGGAGGAGCGGCGGCGATCGCCGCTGCTCTGCCCCGATCGTCGGGGAATCCAGTTTGGAGATCCGCCCGCCTGTGTAAACAGAGCGGGCGGATCTCCTCAGTGACAGGGAGTGACAGATCGGAGTGTTCAGCATAGCTGGACACCTGATCTGTCCCTGGCTCACTCAGTCACCTCCCCTCCCACACGTTAGTAAGCACCAGGCATACATTAACCCCTCCCTCTCCAATAAAATTAACCCCTTCCCTGCCAGTGTCATTTTTACAGTAACAGTGCATATATATAGCACTGATTACTGTAGTAATGTCACTGGTACCCCCAAAAGTGTCAAAAATGTCAGTCAAGGGTCCGATCTGTCCGCCGCAATGTCGCAGTCCCGCAAAAAAAATTGCAGATCGCCGCCATTACGCGTTAAAAAAAAAAAAAAACCAAAAATGACATAAATCTTTCCCTTAGTTAGTAAACGCAATAACTTTTGCGCAAACCAATCAAAATACGCTTATTGAGATTTTTTTTTACCAAACATGGGTAGCAGAAAACAAATTGGCCAAAAATTAAAAAAAAAATTGTTTTTTACATCTTTTTTGGGGGGAATTTCATATAAAAAAATGTTAAAAATATTGTTATTTTTTCAAAATAAACGCTCTTTTTTTTTATAGCGCAAAAAGTAAAAATCGCAGAGGTGATCAAACACCACCAAAAGAAAGCTCTGTTTGTGGGAAAAAAAGGACGTAAATTTCGTTTGGGTACGGCGTCGCATGACCGCGCAATTGTCAGTTAAAGTCGCACAGCACCGAATCGCAAAAAGTGGCCCAGACGTAAGACAGCAAAATGCTCTAGTGGTAAAGTGGTTAACATATGTACAAATTAAAGATATAAGCAATTCCACATTAGCAGATCTGCTGGTCGATGGGTATCTCTCACCCATTTGCTGTAAGTGATACCCGGTTGATACCGCTCCGTTCGGCATCCACTCAATACTGCTCTGTCTCTCACCCGCTCCATCTCCCACCCACCCGATACCGATCCGTGTCTCACCAACTTGCCGTAAGTGACACCCGGGTGATACGGCTCCGTCCGGCATTGCTTATATCTTTAATTTGTACATATGTGAGTGGCATAATCAATAACATTTGTAAATGGAATTATGCTATGTGACATCATTTTACCCTTACATGAGCAATATTTGGAATATCGGCCAGTTCCAGGGCCGATACAGATATACCGGCAAAAGTCAATATCGACCCTCGATATATCAGCCTTGCCGATAATTGGTTGATCCCTAATATATATATATATATATATATATATATTTATTTATTTATTTATATTTATATATACTTTATTACCAAAAGTATTGGGACACCTGCCCTTACATGTGTGACGGTGGTGGGTATCAGACCCGTGGCCTTCTCATCCAACTCATAACCAAAGACCAGGCAATCACACACCCTGCCGTCACTTGAGTAACAATGCCACTCTCAGCTGCACCCGGCACACAGATTGTCCAGCTTGCGGGACCACAATCTAGATGCCAGCAGGCTGAGAGCGGGCTGAGATTGTCACTGGGCTAATTAAGCAATTAACCCTTTCTCTGCCCCCACCGCTACGTTAGGATGAGCCCAGCAGACGCTTGTAATTTTAAAAATACCAATTATGACTTTAGAATAATCATCTGTAACACACACTGTCACCTCAGACAGGAATGTTCAGGGGATGTATTCTACACAGTAGCACTCTTCCAAAAGGCAGGTTCTTTGGTTAGCTTGCGTTAAGAGCTTAGAGACAAAATTAACACTTTTGAAAATAAGGTTTAATTATAAGAAAGGTTAAGATTGGTGCAAAAAAAAAATATTTACAGAAAAATGGGTTACAAAGGAATAGAGACACAATACAGCAATTTAGAAGAATAGATAAAGAATTAGAAATGAAATACTTGCATTCAAAAGTCCTGGGTATTTCAGAGTTTCAGAGGCTGAACACGTGTGATCGGTTCTTCTTCAGCGATGTTACTGCTTGATGTAAAAATTGAGAACTGAGAGCTCCATCAGCTCCTGTCTTTTTCTCTGGCCCGCAGGGGGTGTCACCAGAAGTACTTGACCAATAAACACTGAGCCATGGGTGGCCCCGGAGCTCATAAACTGCTAAGGGACCTCCCGGTTAGACAGATTTCTAACAGAAGTCATATCTCGAAATATGTAATGGTTACATTCTTGAAACTGATATTTTATTGTCCGGCATTAAATTTATTATCCACAGACACTAAACACGGGCTATCTCGGAATAAACTCTGACCCGTAAGGCATCTGATCGCTAGCTTGTCTTCCCTAGGATGAATGTGATCATGTGTGATCTTAATTCAAACGGTATTTTATTTGCCATTCAAATATATACTTTTTGTCAATATGTCATGTTCGGGTAAAAAGTTATGAATTTGTGTGTAACGGTGTCCAAATAACAGAGCTCTTGAATGCTTTGTTATATGACCTATTAGCCATATGGCTTTGCTCAGATTACAACATAGCTCTGAGCAGGAAGAGACATATCGGCTAGGAGGTCTGTCTGCTGCTTAAATAAGAGTTGTTTGAAGCCTTGCATACTAATGCAAAAGGGACCCAGGGGGTAATTAACACTGCAAAAAGGAGCTGGGGTGTGGGGCTGGTAAAGGAATTACCTTTTTGGTTTTGAAAACAGTCAGCTGAGCTCTGAAACACAAAATGGTTACTTTTATATCCCAGCGCAGGATATTCAGTGTACGATACCATTACAACATGCACAAGAACTTTAATGGTATCCCAGTCTTAGTCCATAGGGTTCAATATTGAGTTGGCCCACCCTTTATACAGCTTCAAAGAAAATAGAAATACCAATGCGCTACCAAGTGTAAGTAGAGGAAAAAAATGTGTATAATAAGTATCAGGATAAAACAGAGATAAAGCTGCCAATCCATGTAGTGTCACCGACTCACCGCATACAATGAAAGTAAAAATAGAAAAGTATGGAACGGTGCTATATCTACTCAAATACAGTGAAATAAGAAATAAATCTGCATATATACAGATTCCCAAAAAGGTTGAGCCAAATCATTTTAAAATACTAATCAGATAATCCTATCTGTAAAAATAGATACTGAATATAAACAAATGTGCAATATCTAAACAAAATCATGAATAATGTGCAACATACAGTCAGGTCCATAAATATTGGGACATTGACACAATTCTAATCTTTTTGGCTTTATACACCACCACAATGGATTTCGAAATGAAACAAACAAGATGTGCTTTAACTGCAGACTTTCAGCTTTAATTTGAGGGTATTTACATCCAAATCAGGTGAACGGTGTAGGAATTACAACAGTTTGTATATGTGCCTCCCACTTTTTAAGGGACCAAAAGTAATGGGACAGATTAACAATCATAAATCAAACTTTCACTTTTTAATACTTGGTTGCAAATCCTTTGCAGTTAATTACAGCCTGAAGACTGGAACGCATAGACATCACCAGACGCTGGGTTTCATCCCTGGTGATGCTCTGCCAGGCCTCTACTGCAACTGTCTTCAGTCCCTGCTTGTTCTTGGGGCATTTTCCCTTCAGTTTTGTCTTCAGCAAGTGAAATGCATGCTCAATCGGATTCAGGTCAGGTGATTGACTTGGCCATTGTATAACATTCCTGATTTGGATGTAAATACCCTCAAATTAAAGCTGAAAGTCTGCAGTTAAAGCACATATTGTGTGTTTCATTTCAAATCCATTATAGAGCTAAACAGATTAGAATTGTGTAGATGTCCCAATATTTATGGACCTGACTGTACATGTGTAGCAAACAATGCAATTCATGTAGAAAATCCAGTGGTAATGTGAATAAAAACATTTTTTAGACAAAAAAATATAGTAAAAGTATCCAAGTACAGTGCCATATAATGGTGAAATCAAGAAAAACAGTCTGTATCAATATGTGCTGTGATCCGATGAAATCAAAGTAAGTAGTGATTCAAACGGTGCTCTATCCCAGCCTTTTTCAACCAGGGTGCCTTCTGGGTTCTTCAGGGGTAACCTTGACAAAATGCCTAAAATTTGCCCCAAATTAGCCAAAAACTCATCAAGTGGGTGGATCAGGTCTGCCTTTTTGTTAAACAAAGCCACAGGTTTTTATTGTGCAGTACTGGAACCTTGGGCACTGTGTTGGTTAGATACCAGTATCTAAGAACCAATGACATCGGTTGATAAGGTGGACGTCAGGTGCCTGGGTAAACCATAGTTTGCCCTTCCCCTGCTCCTCTTTTTCAGCACTCTGGTCAAGTTAGCTAAGTGAGGGAGAGAAACTGAAAAAGAAGAGAAACTCTCAATACTAGTCAGTACCAGCGTACAAAGGTGTATTTGCTTTTTTAAAAATAAATGACCTCTAATTTTGGGTTTCCTACGTGCATGCTGCTAATGTAAGAATATTAGTTTTGTTTTTAAAATTTTAGTATGGGGTGCCTCGAGACTGTGAATAATTTTAAAGGGTGCCTTGACTGAAAAAAGGTTGAGAAAACCTGCTATATCCCAACAATCCACCACTGTGTGCAGTGGCCGCTCACCTTAAGATAAATATATTGTGCTTTCAAAGGGTCAGTCATCGACTGGTGAAGACCATTTTGTAGCAGATGCAGCTCAGCTCACACATGAAATGAAAATAGGGGTCTCCATAGTGCAGTAAATTAAAACAACTTTACGGAACATAATATTCACTTACATATAAAATCAGAAAGAGGTGTGTAGAGGAAGATGAAAGAAGGGTCACCCAATACTGCAAAGTGGAAAAATTCAGAACTTCCGGTCTCGGCCATAAACCGGAAGAAACGTCACCCGGCTTCTCCCATCTTGGATACTCTTACTCTATTTTTTTTGTCTATAATTGTTTTTTATTCACATTACCACTGGATTTTCTACATGAATTGCATTTGTCAGGTGCTAGGCAGAGAGAGTAGTTTTGGCTCTATCTGCTTATCAGAAGAGCAGCAGGCAAAACATATGTGGACTCTGCTTATCAGGGAGCATGATTTGTAGTCAGGTCTACTCAGTGTGCCCAGTGTGTATTCATCTGGTCTCAGGGAGTGTCCCCAGCTGATCCATTGGGGAGGCACGTTGGAAGCTGGAGGAAACCCGACCAATGGTACACAGGCTTTTGGTACTGTCCCAGTGGGTTGGCACAGACAAGTGGTGCATTATGGGACAGGGTATAAAATGCCACGGGCACATGAGGTAGAGGTCTTTGGGCAGGAATCCAGGTTCCAGAAGGAGGGTGGTGGCTGCCTCCTTTTCTGCAACAGTTGGTGGTGGTCACAGGCAGTTGGCCTGGTGAACCAGTGCATGTGAGGTTGAACCCAGAGGTCCAGGAGAAGCTGACTGCAGGAGATGGAGCATCAGTGAATCTGGAAAAATAGTGTCCGTGAGTACAGAGGAACTTGCCCAGGGGTCTGCCCAGGAAGGGGACCACTCCGGAGTGTCGAGTCTGTGGACGGGTGTCAGCTAGCACAGAGAGAAAAGGGGGTACTAGGGGAGTACCCTGAAGAGAAGTATCATAGCAACACTTACCTTATCTTCATTCAAGTGGCAGGATGAAGCAGCAGCCTTGCCGCACTCTCAAGTTAGATGTCCTCAGCATTGTGAATAGTTAACAGTTGGAGTATTCCAACCATCCCTTCTCCCATCCCAGTTCTAAATAAAACCACAAAAACAACACCCCCTGGCCTGATCTTTGACTGAGCCAAGAACCTAAAGTGCTAAGATACCTGCAAACAGTTGCTACAGGTAACCCAGGGGAATCCTTAAAGTGTAATACACAGCAGTCTTCTAGGGGTCAGTGCTACACATTATTTGCTACACATGTTGTATGTTGCACATTATTCATGATTTTGTTTAGATATTGCACATTTGTTTATATTCAGTATTTATTTTTATAGATAGGATTATCGAATTAGTATTTTTAGACAGTTTGGCACAGCCTTTTTGGGAATCTATATATGCAGAATGCAGATGTATTCCTTTTTTCACTGTATTTGAATAGATATAGCACTGTTCCATACTTTTCTATTTTTATAACAGCTTCAACTCTTCTGGGAAGGCTGTCCACAAGGTTTAGGAGTGTGTCTATGGAAATGTTTGACCATTCTTTCAGAAGCGCATTTATGAAGTCATGCACTGATGTGGACGAGAAGGCCTGGCTCGCAGTCTCTGCCATAATTCATCCCAAAGGTGTTCTATCGGGTTGAGGTCATGACTCTGTGCAGGCCAGTCAAATTCCTCCACCCCAAACTCACTCATCCATGTCTTTATGGACCTTGCTTCGTGCACTGGTGCGCAGTCATATTGGAACAGGAAGGGGCCATCCCCAAACTGTTCCCACAAAGTTAGGAGCATGAAATTGTCTAAAATGGCTTGGTATGCTGACGCCTTAAGAGTTCCCTTCACTGGAACTAAGGGGCCAAGCCCAACCCATGAAAAGCAACCCCACACCATAATCCCCCCTCCACCAAATGATTTGAATCAGTGCACAAAGCAAGGTCCTTAAGGACATGGATGAGCGAGTTTCAGGTACAGGAACTTAACTGGCCTGCACAGTCCTGAACTCAACCGATAGAACACCTTTGGGAGGAATTAGAGTGGAGACTGCCAGCCAGGCCTTCTAGTCCACATCAGTGCCTAACCTCATAAATGCACTTCTGGAAGAATGGTGAAACCTTCCCATAGACACACTCCTAAACCTTGTGGACAGCCTTCCCAGAGGAGTTGATGCTGTCATAGCTGGAAAGTGTGGGCCAACTCAATATTAAACCCTACGGACTAAGACTATAATGCCTTTAAAATTCATGTGTGTGTAAAGGCAGGCGTCCCAAAACTTTTGGTATTATAGTGTATATCCCCCTCTCTATCCGGGATCCCCACCAGCTATAGAAATATCTGGCTTTTTTTTTTTTTTTTTTATAAATTCTTAATTTTCTAAACCTTCAGAACAGAGCTAGAGGATATAGAATACAGTAACATGGTGGCATACAAATTAAAATCTCTTCAAAGGAGGGTCTATGTGAAATGTCAAAGACAGATACAAATGCACATACCATGGAATCTAAGTCATGGGTAATAAGAAATAATCCAAATGACCCTTAGGTAACCAGTGCTTAATCTCCTATTCTCTATTATCTGGGATGGGTAAAGAAACATGCACAAGGGGTAGATGAGACAAGCAACAAAATTAAGGTTGGGTCTGGCATAATAGAGAAGGGAAAAGGAGGATGAAGGGGGACAGCTCCCATGACCCATCACCCAGAGGATCTTTCGATGCGGTTAACTTGCGTGGTCTCAACCACCCACCACAACCACTACCACCATAGTTTTCCAGTGCAGCAAGGGAGCAGCAAAAGGCACTTATGGCAAGTGCCAGACTATGCCCACCCTTTTTTCTCAGTTCCGCCATTCAAAGAAGCCATACTATATCTATGAATAGAAGGGTGGACCTTTCAATTAGGGATCGACCGATTATCGACAAAGCCGATATATCGGGGACTGATATGCACTTTCCCCTATATATTGGAATCAGCCCCTGAGGTTACCGATATTGCCGATATTTTGGGAAAGTGCATGTACCGAAATGATGCCTGCAGCTAGAGGCATCACCCTGGTACTGGTGTCCATACCCGACGGTCGGCTGTCTTATAATGACAACCGATGTGGCTGAGAAGCCGCTCGGCTGTCATTACAAGGAGCGGGAAGGGACGCCCCCCCCCCCCCAGCCGCCTTCTGCGGCTCGCCCGGGTCTCCCATCCCCCAGGGAGACCCGGGCAACCAGCCTGCACAGATGCCAAAGACCCGTTCAAAGCCGCATTCTACTCTGATTGGGTCTCCATGTAAAACCCGGAAGTGATGTCATGACTCGGTGCCAGATTCAAAAAAATTACAGCATTCAAAACAGCCAAACTTGGCATTTTGAATGCTTTTAAGTGCAGAGGAGGGGTTTGGGGTCCTTTAGACCCCCAGATCCCTCCACAAGAGTACCTGTCAAGTGCTTAAAAAAAATTTAAAAATCTTAAATGTATGAAAATATCGGCCAATATCGGCCGATAACGATATGCATTGGCCAAAATATCGGTATCGGCCACGAAAAACCGATATTGGTCGATCACTACTTTCAGTTATTCACCCATCCTCCATTATTAGATCATGTTTCATTCATAGAAGCTTCAGTATAGGTTCTATGAATAGAGGAGCCAGGCGAAAAGGATGGGCATAGTCGGGCACTCTTAATGAATGTTTTTCACTTGTTTCACAATGTTTTTTTGCTTCCTCTGTTCTTTTGACCCCCACCCACCCTGCAGTGGAAGATTACAGTGGTATAAAGGATGAAAATTTCAAGGAAAGCGTGAGCTAGCAGCACACTGGAATAATGGTAAGTAATGTCCCTTGTGTGGACTTTAGTTTTTTTTTTTTTTAAACTTAGGTTTAAAAGCTCAATTCCATAAAAACTGTCCCTGTGACAATTATTTATTCCCTCTATAGGTATCACAGTTACAGGAAGTAAGAGAAAATCTCCCCGATGACAGAGAAAAAACTGACAAAAATTTTACATTTTCCCCATTTAAAAATAAAAAAAAAATTAAAAAAGGCTGAAGATTGGCATTAATGCAGGGTACACTGATGACACAAGTGTCATAAAGCATTTTGTGCCTTCAGGCAGTCAAACTCGAATTGAAACCCCGATCAAAGCCAATCTGAACTCCAGTGTCACCGAGATCAATGGACCAATTGTGTTACCAAGTACAATACCTACAACAGGCAGATCAGATGTTAAAGTGATATAAGGCCACAAAGCAAGGAGCAGACAGTAACAGTGTCAGAAGGCTGATGGTCAGATCAGATGGAACAGAGTTCAGGTTGCAAGCAGGTAGATAGAGCACAGACCTGGCAACAAGCCGTCCATCAAGATAAGCACAGGCAAGATGAATAACAAATGCAATCCAAATAATTTGCAGGGATAATCAAGGACATGAACAGCTATACGTCAGAAAGACCTAAATCCAGGGCAAGAGACCTGTTGATCAGGCACAGGCAGAATGTCCAGCATCCTTGTTAAGGTGTGCACTGCATAGATCAGAGCTGCAGTGCTGAGTGACAACAAGCAGATGGAAAATGTCTAAAGTGGTTCTAAAGCCTAAACATTTTTTACCTTATTGTATTCCTTGCATTAAGGTAGAAATGTTTAGGCATCAGCATCCCCCCCTATTACTTACCTGGGCCCTCACTCAATCCAGTGCTGTGCATGTCTGCAGCTCTTCACTCCACTTTCTTCTGGGTCTCACTGGCTTTGTGGGGCACCAGGATCTATTGTCTCCCAGCACAGTTAATCAAAGCCAGTGACGGGGAATGGGGGGGGCTGTCCCGCTGTCTGTGTCAATGGATGCAGCAGGGGGGCAAAATAATTCAATTTTTAGTCTCATCTTTACCACTTTAAACATACCTTGAAGTTTCTGAGGCCACATGGAAAAAGGTGTTATGGTCAGATGAGACTAAAATTGAATTATTTGGCCTCAACACCAAACGATATATTTGGCGGAAATCCATTACAGCTTAGCATCCAAATAATCCCATCCAAGTAAAGCATGGAGGTGGTAATATCCTGTAATGGGGGTGTTTCTCTGCAGGGACTGGAAAATGGAGAACTTGTCAGGATAGAAGGAAAAAGGGATGGGGAAAAATACCGTGAAATTCTTGAGGAAAATCTGCTGCCCTCTTCCAGAAAGTTGTCATTGGGAAGAAGGTTTACCTTCCAACATGCCAATGACCCAAAGCACACAGCAAAAATGACCACACAGTGGTTGAAGGAGAAAAAGGTGAATGTCCTTGCATGGCCTAGTCAGAGCCCAGACTTAAATCCCAATGAAAATCTGTGCAATGACTTGAAGACTGCAGTCCACAATTGGTCACCATCAAATCCAACCAAACTTGAGCAGTTCAGCAAGGAAGAGTGGGCAAATATTGCAAAGTCTAGATGTGCAACGTAGAGACAAGTCCCAACAGACTAAAGGCTGTAATTAAAGCAAAATGTGATCCAACAAAATACTGACACAGGGGGGTGATCCTTTTTCCAACTCAGTGATTCTATTTTTGAATTGTTTTATTTTTTCTGACATGTTGGTGTTATATCTTTCACTTGGATGTTACAAGTTGCACTAGTAAATACAAAGAAAAAAACGGAAGGTCAAAAGGTGATCCCCCTAAAAGTAGTTAATGAGGACTAACTGCAGTTTTCTAGAAATATGAAAAAAGCTTTATTATTGCAAAACAAAAAATTATTTCAGTCTATGGTTAAGTGACCAACAACCCTCCAAACTGTCAATAAAATAATTTGGACAAAGTTGTCTAAATTATTTTAGTGACAGTTTGGTGGCTTGTTGGCCATTTGGCCATAGTCTGAAATCATATCTTTGTAAAAAAAAAATAAAAGCTTTTTTCATATTTCTAAAATACTGCAGTTGCTCCTCATTCACAACTACTTTTAGGGGGGGTCACCTCTTGACCTTCCATTTTTTTCTTTGTATACTTATCAGTTGTTAAGGGACCTCACCCTAACGGGTGAGACAGTTAACCACTTGCCGACTCCCTAACGACTTACGTCAGCGGTCAGTCCCTCACAGGCAAAGCGACGTAGGTCTACGTCGCTAGCCTGTGAGGGTCTAGGGAGCAAGCGCGTGCCGCCGGAGGCGCGCTCCCGCTCCCACACGGTCACAGACCCCCCCCGCGCGTGTGACTGGCGGACCCGATGTCCGCCGGTAACTCGTGATCGTCGGTTACAGCGGGAGAAAGGCAGGCGGCTAATGTAAACAAAGCCGCCTGTCAGTCTCCCCTGTGTAACAGCACAGATCATACGGTCCTGCTATGTAGGACCGTTGATCTGTGCTGTTACACACACAGCCACATCCAATCACAGTAAGAATCACGCCCCTAGGGACACACTTAACCCCTCCCTCTCCAATAAAGTTAACCCCTTCACTGCCAGTGCCATTTTTACAGTAACAGTGCATATGTATAGCACTGATTACTGTAGTAATGTCACTGGTCCCCCCAAAAGTGTCAAAAATGTCAGTCAAGGGTCCGATCTGTCCGCCGCAATGTCACAGTCCCGCAAAAAAATTTGCAGATCGCCGCCAAAAAAACAATAAAAATGACAAAAATCTTTCCCTTAGTTAGTAAACGCAATAACTTTTGCACAAACCAATCAAAATACGCTTTTTGCGATTTTTTTTACCAAACATATGTAGCAGAAAACAAATTGGCCTAAAATGTTAAAAAATTTTGATTTTTACATTTTTTTGGGGGGGGATTTCATAAAAAAAATGTGAAAAATGTTGTTATTTTTGCAAAATTGTCGCTCTTTTTTTGTTTATAGCACATGATCAAAAAATCGCACAGGTGATCAAATACCCCCAAAAGAAAGCTCTGTTTGTGGGAAAAAAAGGACCGCGCAATTGTCCGTTAAAGTCACGCATTGCCGAATCGCAAAATAGGCCCTGGTCAGGAAGGGAGTAAAATCTCCCGGGGCTTAAGTGGTTAATTGACCTTTTCAATACGGTAATTCCCGACCATAACAACTGGTGAAAAGCCTTGACCCCATGTTTTTTTTTACCGATTATTTAGCACTAATAAATACAGCTGGATAAAACAAAAACTATGTCTGTCTTCAGTTGAGGCTTCACAGCAACAAAATGTGATTATTTTAAGGGGGGTGATACTTTTTTATATCCACAGTGCTACAATTTCTGGCTAAAAAAAATAAAAATAAAGGATATTCAATTCATATGCAATCCTTCAGACTTACTTGACTAAAAAAATATATTTTTCAGATCTGAACATAATAAAGAAAAGATATACAATAATACGATCCCTTTAAGGGTTTCAGTGCTGTCTTTCTCATTGGAAAAAGCACTGACATCTCGTAAGGCTCTTGATTAACTAGATGTTGTCTATAGTTCTCTTCTAGAAGGATGGGCTTTTCCCTTTTTTCATTTCTCTTGTGGCTCTTGATTCCATCTTTCTATCTCTGCTCATCACGAGCTTAGAATCCTAGTGACGTTCCCTGATACTTCTCCCCACCATGCTTCTGCAGCCCATTTATTGATTGTGCTGCACTGAGGGAAAAAAAAATTCAATTCGAGTTATTGACCTGTACATTTCACAAAGTTCATGCTCCGTACTATTATACATGCGGTCTATAGGTAAGAGCTGTAATATTTCTTTCATGCTGGATGATGGAGCCTCACTCTCCTTTAGCTAGTTTTTTCTTTTCTTTTTTCAATATTTCATTAATTAAATACTCGCATTCATTGGATTTCCTATTAATGAAGGGTCAAAATGATAAAACTGATATTATAATGAAAAGCTTTGATGCCTTTTTGCTGCCAAAAGGTCTAATATGCCTCCTCTGTATACATAGTTACATAGTTACATACATGGCTACATTTATGTACAGTATCTCACAAAAGTGAGTACACCCCTCACATTTTTTTAAATATTTTATTATATCTTTTCATGTGACAACACTGAAGAAATGAAACTTTGCTACAATGTAAAGTAGTGAGTGTACAGCTTGTATAACAGTGTAAATTTGCTGTCCCATCAAAATAACTCAACACACAGCCATTAATGTCTAAACCACTGGAAACAAAAGTGAGTACACCCCTAACTGAACATGTCCAAATTGTTCCCAAAGTGTCAATATTTTGTGTGGACACCATTATTTTCCAGCACTGCCTTAACCCTCTTGGGCATGGAGTTCACCAGAGCTTCAAAAGTTGCCACGGAGTCCTCTTCCACTCCTTCATGACGACATCACTGAGCTGGTGGATGTTAGAGACCTTGCACTCCTTCACCTTCCATTTGAGGATGTCCCACAGATGCTCAATAGAATTTGGGTCTGGAGACATGCTTGGCCAGTCCATCACCTTTACCCTCAGCTTCTTTAGCAAGGCAGTGGTCGTCTTAGAGGTATATTTGGTGTAGTTATCATGTTGGAAAACTGTCCTGCGGCCAGGCCCGGATTAACGTAGGGGCTATTGGAGCTGCAGCTCCAGGCCTCCACCTTAATATAAGCCCGGGCTGGCCAGATTCCCTGTTACCGCTCTTTACTGTCACTTGTAAACATAGAAGTCTGGCTTCTGTGCTACAAGGGAAGGCAGCTCTCTCAGAACCTCCCCACACAGCACGAAGGCCAGACACAGAGGGACAGTTCACAATGCATGGATGTGTTTATGGGCTTCAGAGAGGGCATCTCATGTTGTATTAGGCCTGCGCCGCTGCACCCCTCCTCTTCAGGGCGCATGTCGAGGCACGGACCTTAGGCTTAAGGCCCTTCAAAATCCTCAGCACTAAGCCTATGATGCTCTTAATCCAGCCCTGTCTATGGCCCAATCTACGAAGAGAAGGTTATGCTCTGCTTCAGTATGTCACAGTACATGTTGGCATTCATGGTACCCCCAATGAACTGTAGCTCCCCAGTGCCAGCAGCACTCATGCAGCCCCAGACCATGACACTCCCTTCACCATTCTTGACTCTAGGCAAGACAAACTTGTCTTTGTACGCCTCACCTGGTTGCCCCCACACACGCTTGACAAAAACCGCTGTATGGTCTTGGCCACCATGCTGCTGCTCAGTTTCAGGATCTTGGAAATCTTCTTATAGCCTAGGCCATCTTTATGTAGAGCAACAATTCTTTTTTTCAGAGCCTCAGAGTTCTGTGCCATGAGGTGCCATGTTGAACTTCCAGCGACCAGTATGAGAGAGTGAGAGCGATAACCAAATTTACCACACCTGCTCCCCATTCACACCTGAGACCTTGCAACACTAACGAGTCACATGACACATGGGAGGGAAAATGGCTAATTGGGCCCAATTTGGACATGTTGACTTAGGGGTGTACACACTTTTGTTGCCAGCAGTTTAGACATTGATGGCTGTGTGTTGAGTTATTTTGAGGGGATGGCAAATTTACACTGTTATACAAGCTGTACACTCACTACTTTACATTGTAGCAAAGTGTAATTTATTCAGTGTTGTCACATGAAAAGATATAATAAAATATTTACAAAAATGTGAGGGGTGTACTCACTTTTGTGAGATACTGTAACTATGCCTCCTCTGTATAGTGCTTATGACATATTCTATTAATTCTTTATTGTCTTTATTGTCTAAATCAGGGGTCTCCAAACTATGGCCCATGGACCACATCTGGCCCACTATGAGGTTTTACCTGGCCCACAGCTAGGGTCAGTGGTATATCCTCAATGTGCACTGATTGAGGATTAAAGTGGTTGTAAAGTTGTAAAGGGATTTTTTTTTAAATAGCAAACATGGTATACTTACCTGCTCTGTGCAATGGTTTTGCATAGAGAAGCCCCGATTCTCCTCTTCTCAGGTCCCCCGCTGCACTCCTGACTCTTCACCCCTTCTAAGTGCCCTCTTAGCAGGCTGCTTGCTATGGTGGGCACTTATGCAGGCTTGATTCCAAGCTGTACTGCCTGCATCCATTGACACACACAGTGTGGCTCAGGCCCGCATCCCAGTCTCTCCTCACAGGCTGTAATTAACAGCCAATGGCTCCTGTTGCTGCCTGTTTGGCCAGTGGGGAGAGAGAGAGTGGAGAGAGTCGCTGCTCTTGGGCACAGCGCTGGACCGAGAACCCCAGGGGATGCAGAGGATGAAAAAAACCTTCTGCTTTTAGAACCACTTTAAGGTCAGCTTTAGCTGCTTATGGTCTCCACCCTAAAGGAAGGGGGACTATTATGAGGACCCTGATGGAAGGAAGAACTCCTGAGGCATATTTTGAAGTAAGGAGGCTCTGATAGGGATCCTAATATAAGAAGGAACTCTGATAGGGACCGTGATGTAGGGGGGACTCTAATGGGAACCCAGATGTAATGGGGACCCTAATGGAAGGCAGAGCTCCTAAGCAGTGCCATCTTAAGAGCGTTAAAGGGCCCCAGGCAATGCAGTGCACTGGGGCCCCGCCTACACAATCACCCACAAGAATAAAAATGCAAATTATCGATAAGGCGATATTTATTGGTACAGCAGTGCCAGGCTAATGACAGCTTCCAAGTTGGGCGGATGGGTTCGGTGAACACACACAAGGACGAGAGTCAGACTCGACTGTCCTGTATGTGCCTGTTCCCGTGGAGGCGGATAGGCATTCCTGCAGTTGTGGGCTCCACCTCCATGACCGAAGTAGCCTGACAGCAGCGCAGGGCTGACAGACGCTTGCCACTTGCTAAGTTAGGCAGCGGGATGCACACGGAAATTGGGACTAATGCTTGGCTGGGGGTGGGTCGCTGGGCAGGTGGGGCCCCCCAAGCAAATGGGGCCCCTGGGCAACTGCCCAGCGTGCCCATTCGGTAAGATGGCCCTGCTCCTAAGGCAGACTCTCTTGTAAGGAGGGCTCTGATGGGGAACCTAATGCAAGGGGGGCTCTAATAGGGACCTTGCTTTAGGGGGATTCTGATTTAATGCAAGTCTCTGATGGGGACCCTGATGTAGGGAGGGACTTTGGTAGGGACCCAGATGTAAAGAGGACCCTGATGGGGATTTTTTTTTGGCCCATGATTATTTGTAAAAGATATAACTTGGCCCTTGTACTAAAATGTTTGGAGACCCCTAGTCTAAATAAATAAAGAAAACAATTTCATGCTTCACCCACCAGTATGCCATGCCATGCCCTTCCCTCGTGAGGAAACACTTTTATGAGCTGGGTGCAGCTTTTCTATCCAAACTGCACAAATCCCACACACTCCAGAAGAGCTCCATTCTGTTTTACTAAAATATAACTGGCCAGAATCCAACAAATTACCAAAGTTCCAAGACTTCTTGTGGTCTCTTTCTCAAGGTACAAGTAGGACAATCAAAGCAACAGCAAATGGTTGTACCCATACACTCTAAGTGGTAGCTTGAGAGTGGAAAAAGTTGCTATTGCTATTGGATCCAGAATAGTAAGTAGGCATTGAAGCTTGCTGACACAGGAAGTTTCATCCAGGTGGACCAGGTACCCGAGGACAAAAAAGGGATGCTTGTGCATGTAAATGGGCATATTAAGGCATATACTGTAGGTAACACTGATGTATGTGAATTGGGCACCCAGAGACCTATAGGGAATGCTAGTGTATGTGGACTGGCCGTCTAAGGGCATATAGGTATAGCTGGTGTGTGTGCCTGGAGGAAAATTAGAAGGATTTAGAAGAAGGAGATGAAAATCAAGGACCAGGGGGAGAACCAGAAAGCACACTAAAGGAAACCAGCAATAAAAGAAGAGTAGGAAGAACAGAGGAGGGAATGAGGAATAACCTCCACCACCAACACACACACACCACACGCAATCACGCAAGCAACCCCCCCCCCCCCACACACACACACACACAATCACCCACACACATGAAATCACACACAACACAAGACAGGTTGCTCTCAGCGAGGACTCTGATATAGGTGCCACATCCCTTAACCGGTTGCCGACCGCAGCAAGTACATATACTGCGGCGGTCAGCCCCGGCTAGGCAAAGTGACGTATGGGTACGTCACTTGCCTGTCACTTGCTTGTGAGCCAATAGCGGGCGAGCGCGCGCCCGCCCTGGCTCGTTCCCTAGGAAGTCCGTGCATGTGACCGGCGGACCCGATGTCCGCCGGTCACTCGGCGATCGTCGGTGGAGAGGGAGAAAGGCAGGCGGCTAGTGTAAACAGGCCGCCTGTCATTCTCCCCTGTGTAGGAATAGTGATCATACGGTTATACTATTTAGGACCGTTGATCACTGTTCCTACACCAGTAGCCATGCCCAATCACAGTTAGAATCACGCCCCAAGGGACACACTTAACCCCTCCTTCCCCAATAAAGTTAACCCCTTCCCTGCCAGTGTCATTTTGCAGTAACAGTGCATATATATAGCACTGATTACTGTAGTAATGTCACTGGTAACCCCAAAAGTGTCAAAAATGTCAGTCAAGGGTCCGATCTGTCCGCCGCAATGTTACAGTACCGCAAAAAAAATTGCAGATCGCCGCCATTACGCGTAAAAAAAAAAACACTTTTGCGCAAACCAATCAAAATACGCTTTTTGCAATTTTTTTTTTACCAAACATATGTAGCATAAAACAAATTGGCCTAAAATGTTAAAAAATTTTGATTTTTACATTTTTTTTTTTGTGGGGAATTTCATATAAAAAAATGTGAAAAATATTGTTATTTTTGCAAAATTGTCGCTCTTTTTTTGTTTATAGCGCAAAAAGTAAAAATTGCACAGGTGACCAAATACCACCAAAAGAAAGCTCTGTTTGTGGGAAAAAAAGGACGTCAAATTCGTTTAGGTACAGCGTCGCACGACCGCGCAATTGTCCGTTAAATTCACGCAGTGCCGAATTGCAACAAACCCCCTGTTCGGAATGGGGGTAAAATCTTCTGGGGCTTAAGTGATTAATTCTCACACACACACACACACACACACACACACACACACACACACACGCACACACACATCCTTTGTATTTACTGCAGGAGTAAATAATCCATATATAATAAAACAACAAAAGACCAAAACCCCTGCAAAAAACTGCCAGGCAATTACTCAAACTGACAAATATGTAGTGCAAGTGATTGGCTTGCAGGATTGTGGACAGTGTCACCTGGGTTTCTCACATATACATAGTGGGAGGGCTCCAGGGCTTATGGCCGATGTTGAAAAAACAAAATATTTAAAAAGTCCTGTACTGGGTCCTGGAACCGGAGACTTTTTAGAGCTTTATCTAGGATAAAGCCTCCATTACTAAATACACATCCTATCTGCTAGCCAGACCTCATTTATTAGCCTCAGCTTTTCACATGCGTTTTCATAGGTGAACTGGCTGACACACAGTAATCTCTATTTCTCTCTTTCTGCTGTGGGAATCTGCTGCTGGGTGAAAAGGCTGACTGCTGATGAACACTAAAAGGTTTAAGAGCCACTGGTTTGTTTTGGGAAACCCACTGCCGGCACCGTGTTAATCAGAAACTGACCTGAGTGTAGTTAGTGGCTCGAATTCGCTGATTTTTTGTTTTCTTTATGCTATGAACTTGCTTTACAAAGTCCTCCTGCGTACAACTGTATTTGTTTGCTGCCTGGTTGAATAAAGTACAGGACAAACCTGCTTGGACTGTTCCTGGCTGTCCCTGTCCTTACTTCCAATATCAGTTGAGCCTGTCCCCCTTACAATAAGATGAGTCACAGTTCTACGCCCTACGAAAAAACGAAACTGTAACATACATTACTTTGAATATGCCGGATACACCTAAAGATCAAAGGCACCTTTGTCCCAGAAAAATATTATTTTATGGATGGCAAAGGAAAGGGGATTTTGATGGTGCCAAAACACATAAATGTTAAAAAAAAATATTCTTTTTTTCATTCAAAATTAGTAAAAATTGGGGCAAGCAGTTGCTCCCAAATACCACAGTTCTTAAAAAGATTTTACCATGTATAACACACAATTATACAGTTATTCTGCTATTCACAATTCTTGTTGCTTGACATGTTTCGCTTTTCTGCTTCTTCAGGAGATTTAAGGCTATGTTTCCACTAGTGCAACGCCAAAGTCACGTGATTCAGAGTGCGACTTTGATGCAACTTTGAGTGCAATTTTGATCTGACTTTACACTCTCTGACTCAAAGTCACATCAAACGTCACATCAAAGTAGTGCAGGCACCTTTTCAAAGTCGCTGCATCTTTAGGTTGCATAAATTGGAGCGGGTGCCATTGAAATCAATGGACTGTGACTTGTCATTCGACTTTACGGGTCCAAAGTCGCACTAGTGGAAACGGAGCCATAAGCATGTATAACTATAAAAGATAAACTACAATCGAACCATGATCAAAACAAACAATGTCTACATACATATACATAATATTTGCATATACAAATATTACTAGACTGACAACCACATAAAATATACTGTATAGTATATACAAAAAATTGTACACAAATCTATGACAATTAATGAACTACATTGATCTCAATGAGAGTCTGACCACCCTGCAGAAAGACACAAGGCCAGGGAACACTTACCATCTGTATTAACCCACACAGGGCTGCTGATAAGGCAGTACAGCCAGCCCTCCTGTAGTGGGCCCAGGCCTCATCAGTTCAAAAGGGGGCCCAGATACTTGCCCTGCAGTACTGCCTTATTGATGACAATTGTACAGTCCTGCTGGCTTCTACTTTTCTTCCTCCAGCTGCACTTCAGGGGGAACGATTCTAGTATCTACGCTCCAAGCTGTCTGGGACCCCTGTGTGCCCCTTTCCCCGCAGTGCTGCCTGTTTCACTTCTCTCCTGCCGGAAGCTACTGGGGGCACACAGGGGGGTTATTTCAGGATGTTGAACAGGTTGGGGGGCTTACCATCCTGAATGAACACAGTGAGCGATTAGTACCGATCGCTCACTGTTGGGGTGTAAATATTGCCTCCGTGCCGATATTTGCTTGAATGGGTCTTATTCAATGGGGGAATAATTTCCTCTATGGCTGCAAAGCTCAGCAATGCAGACGTTGCATTTTAGCAAAAGTATCATTTAAAATTTTCATAGAAGGGGGGCCCTGTCAGGTAGGCTGTACGGGGCCCCATGATTTCTATCAGCAGCCCTGAACCCACATACACTACCTGCAAAAAGAAAGTGTTAAAATCAGTAGCCAACAAGCAGATGCCAGCTATTATTTCTGTAGTGTGAGTAACAAAATGAACAGGCTAACATACATTTGGTCTGAATTCTTTGGCTATGACCTCAATTTTTATTTTTTTGGTCAGCAATTGATCCTTGTCTTACAGATGACACATTCTGGTAGGCGCATTATAATTTACAACTGCAAATATGTCAAAGAGTATGGCTGGGCAAAAAGACAAAAGCTTTAACAAGCGTTGCTAATGCTTATTTCCTTAAAAAGAATAGTCAGCGCTAGAGACAAAGAGAATATTTATGCACCTAGCAAGAAACGTAAGGTGGTCTCCCATCCAAGTATTGGCCAGAACCAACCTTCCTAACTTCCAAATTTAGGTAAATGCAATACTTGTTTATAAATTTTATATTATATATTTGCACTTTATTATTGAGCAAGCGCTATAGGTAATCCTTTATTAAGGTTACTCCATACCCATTTCATATGGGCGCAGTGTAGCTGACCATGCAATTGTCATTTAACCACTTAAGCCCCGGAGGATTTGGCTGCTAAAGGACCAGGGGTTTTTTTGCGATTTTTTACTGCGTGACTTTAACGGACAATTGCGCGGTCGTGCGACGCTGTACCTAAACGAATTTGACGTCCTTTTTTTCCCACAAACAGAGCTTTCTTTTGGTGGTATTTGATCACCTGTGCGATTTTTTGATCACGCGCTATAAACAAAAAAAGAGCGTAAATTTTGCAAAAATAACAATATTTTTCACATTTTTTTATATGAAATTCCCCAAAAAAAAAAGTAAAAATCAAAATTTTTTAACATTTTTCGGCCAATTTGTTTTATGCTACCTATGTTTGGTAAAAAAAATCGCAAAAAGCGTATTTTGATTGGTTTGCGCAAAAGTTATCGCGTTTACTAACAAAGAGAAAGATTTTTGTCATTTTTGGTGGTTTTTTTTTTAACGCATAATGGCGGCGATCTGCGATTTTTTTTTCGGTACTGCGACATTGCGGCGGACAGATCGGACCCTTGACTGACATTTTTGACACTTTTGGGGGTACCAGTGACATTACTGCAGTAATCAGTGCTATACATATGCACTGTTACTGCAAAAATGACACTGGCAGGGAAGGGGTTAACTTTATTGGACAGGGAGGGGTTAAGTGTGTCCTAGGGGCGTGCTTTCTACTGTGTAGGGACATGGCTATTGGTGTAAAAGCAAAGATCAACCGTTCTACATAGTAGAACGGTCAGATCTTCACTTTTACACAGGGAGAACTGACAGGCAGCTTGTTTACACAAGCTGCTCTGTCTTTCTCCCTTCACAGGAGCGATCGTAGTGTGGCCGGCGGACATCGAGTCCGCCGGTCACACGCACTGACTTGCCTGTGAACGAGCCGCGGCGGGCGCGCGCCTCGGCGGGCGCGCGCCCGCCCGCGATAGGCTCGCAAGTCAGTGACAGGCGAGTGACGTACCGATACGTCACTCTGCCTGGCCGGGGCTGACCGCCGCAGTATATAGTCGTGCGGCGGTCGGCAACCGGTTAAAGTGCGACAGTAATGAAAGCTGAAAATTGGCCTGAGCAGGAAGGGGGTGAAAGTACCTGGTAGGCAAGTGGTTAAATATGTATATACATTTGGAGGTCTCCTAGGATGAATTCCTACATATTGTCAAATGATGCCTCTGTTTCAACTAGTTATGAATTTGTTTCTGCACACATTAAAAATTACGTTTTTGCAATAAATTGCTTTTTTTGTTTCAAACTATTAACTAGCTATTGAACAGAAAATCTTGATCATGATGATGAGGATAATGGAGTATTAATTAGATAAGAAAATAAAGCAGGTTACGGTACATTAAAAAGCTGAGCTGGTGTATCACCATCACAATGCATCAGCACATGGCTGCCATTGGCTGCTCCTACTCATTATAATACATCACGCATGCACTTCCACATTACATTTCATTAGCCCTAATTGCTGTAAACAAGCCGCTCCTTACTTTTTCACCAGAAAATCAATAACGGAAAGGTCAATAACTTAATGGAATGTGTTTTAAACACAAGGAATGTAAACGATTGCTGTATTTTAGGGAAAAGTGAGTATAATTTATTCAGATTCAAAGAATCCATGGAGTTCTCGCTAATTAATATTAATGGGACTCATTAAAAAGCGAGTAGAGGAAAGAAAAGTCTCACAATTGGCCATAACCACCAATCAGATCCTGTTTTTCCTTTCCTTGCTTAAAGGCCAACTCCGGTGGATGTTCGTTTTGTCCAGGAGAGAGAAGAAACCATTATACTTACCTAATCCTCCACTCCCCTGGCAGGCAACTCTCCTTCTCGATCCAGGGGCCTCCTAACATGGCAATGAACCCTACTTTGGTCTTGATGAGGTCAGAATCCTAGAACGGTAGAGCAAGGGGGTGCAGAATTTAGAAAACATTTGCAGAGCTATTTATCCTCAGAAATTGCATGTACATTTTTTCGGTGTGAATGCCAGCAAAGTCAAATGTTAGTAGGCTATTTTCTCTGCAGGTCAGATGTTGTTTATTTAGAAGAATAGCATAAATAAGGAAAATACTGCATTATGGCCACTAAATGGAGCAATCATATTTATTTCCTATGATCATCAGCTCCATCTATTGGTCATAATGCAGTATTTTTTCTTAATTCACATTATTCTTATGAACAAAGAACTTCCATCCTGGAGAGAAAATAGCCTAGTAATCTATTTTGCCATCATTTGCACAGAATGAAAGTACATGCAGTTCTGCGGGATACATACAGTATCTTACAAAAGTGAGTACACCCCTCACATTTTTGTAAATATTTTATTATATATTTTCATGTGACAACACTGAAGAAATGACACTTTGCTACAATGTAAAGTAGTGAGTGTACAGCTTGTATAACAGTGTAAATTTGCTGTCCCCTCAAAATAACTCAACACACAGCCATTAATGTCTAAACTGCTGGCAACAAAAGTGAGTACACCCCTAAGTGAAAATGTCCAAATTGGGCCCAAAGTGTCAATATTTTGTGTGGCCACCATTATTTTCTAGCACTGCCTTAACCCTCTTGGGTATGGAGTTCACCAGAGCTTCACAGATTGCAACTGGAGTCTTCCTCCACTCCTCCATGATGACATCACGGACCTGGTGGATGTTAGAGACCTCGCGCTCCCCCACTCTCCTTTGAGGATGCCCCACAGATGCTCAATAGGGTTTAGGCCTGGAGCCATGCTTGGCCAGTCCATCACCTTTACCCTCAGCTTCTTTAGCAAAGACAGTGGTTGTCTTGGAGGTGTGTTTGGGGTCATTATCATGTTGGACTAGTGCCCTGTGGCCCAGTCTCCGAGGATGGGGATCATGCTCTGCTTCAGTAAGTCACAGTACATGTTGGCATTCATGGTTCCCTCAATGAACTGTAGCTCCCCACTGCCAGCAGCACTCATGCAGCCCCAGACCATGACACTCCCACCACCATGCTTGACTGTAGGCAAGATAGGCTTGTCTTTGTACTCCTCACCTGGTTGCCGACACACACGCTTAACATCATCTGGAAAAAAAAAAAGTTTATCTTGGTCTCATCAGACCCTGGGACATGGTTCCAGTAATCCATGTCCTTAGTCTACTTGTCTTCAGCAAACTGTTTGTGGGCTTCCTTGTGCATCATCTTTAGAAGAGGCTTCCTTCTGGGATGACAGCCAAAGACAACCCCTGCATATGATGCTGAGCACTTGCACTCAACTCCTTTGGTCAAGTATGGTAAGGCCTGTTCTGAGTGGAACCTGTCCTGTTAAACCACTGTATGGTCTTGGCCACTGTGCTGCAGCTCAGTTTCAGGGTCTTGGCAATCTTCCTATAGCCTAGGCCATCTTTATGTAAAGCAACAATTCTTTTTTTCAGATCCTCAGAGAGTTCTTTGCCATGTTGTGCCATGTTGAACTTCCAGTGACCAGTATGAGAGAGTGAGAGCGATAAAACCAAGTTTAACACACAAGCTCCCAATTCACACCTGAGACCTTGCAACACTAACGAGTCACATGACATTGGGGAGGGAAAATGGCTAATTGGGCACAATTTGGACATTTTCACTTAGGAGTGTACTCACGTGTGATGAGTTATTTTGAGGGGACAACAAATTTACACTGTTATACAAGCTGTACACTCACTACTTTACATTGTAGCAAAGCGTCATTTCTTCAGTGTTGTCATGTGAAAAGATATAATAAAATATTTACAAAAATGTGAGGGAGTACTCACTTTTGTGAGATACTGTATACTTAACAAATGTGCCCCAGAGAAGCAGGCCAGATGGTCATTTAATTTAGTTGGTTGAAGCAATATAATAAACACCTAAATACAATGGTACCAATGAAGCAAGAAGCAAATTGAGACCTATGATCCATAATTTCAGCGATGAAGAATTCACATTCCATCAAACACTGATTCATGTGACAAAATGGCTATTTCCACTTTAATAAAATATATGCTTACGCCACTTTGGTTGATGGCGTTGGCCTTGGCCTTGGCAAGCACGATTTCTGGTGTATCAACCACATGGGAGAACTTTTCAAAAGACTTTGAGTCGACCTGCTTTTTCATTAGACCTTTAAAGAATTAACAAATCATGCCAAATTCATTAGTTATTTTCGTTATAATTTCTTTCGTATTAGTTTAAATTCTGTATTTTTTCTTTGTATGTTCAAAGGCAACCGAATGTCCGAAAGATGCAAAATTTGTCTGAATTTCAATTAGTTATGAAACGAATTGCACATGCCTAGTTATCTCATCCAAGCCACTCTTTCAGCTTTCTCAGTTTCATTATACTCATTAGAACAGAAGAAGTGGGTTGGAGAAGCTAAAAAACATTTTCAGCATTACAGAACAAGTCCAGTTGAATGTGATTAACTGCTACTGGATAATTGCCTATTCATCTTAAAATTCATTTGTAATTACCTTTAAGGAAACTGGTTATAAATGAGATTCAAGTCTCTCAAAACAGTACCAGAGAGTAATACAAACACAAACATTGAAAAATATCTCATTTGATTTCCTCATCCACACACTCAAGGTGGATTGGGGAACCCTGAGATGGATTGGGGAACCCTGAGGTGGATTGGGGAACCCTGAGATGGATTGGGGAACCCTGAGGTGGACTGGGGAACCCGCTGAGCCATTGTGTTCTGACAGAGGAGAGACATCCCGCCATCACAATACCATACTTGCCAACTGCCCCTTTTTTCCTGGGACAGTCCCTGCAAATAGGAGCCTGTCCCAGGTAATTTATATTGTCCCTGGAAGTGCCTGTTAATCGGGCTGCCCATAAATGTTACGCAGAAGTAGTGCAGCTGAATGGGAGAATTATTCAAACTCTGCTACTGTGGCCTTAAGTTTGAAATTCCCTTTTTAATTACCTGTAATTCTCTCTATATTGAGTAGACTCTATAATCTGATAAGTAGGTGGAGATTAATTATGCAGAGTGGGCGGAGCTTCAGTGAAGTGGGTGTGATAATTGATAGCTGTGCTGCAAAGTGTCCCTGGAAATTTTTTTTAATTGTTGGCAACTATGCAATACATTCATTAGTGTTGCAGGCTATAGCGGGGAGAACCTGATAGGGTGGTTGAAGAGAGGCTGATTGGTACATGGATTGAAATTCTGCCGGGCCCTCTGAATTTTGATCCATGTACGGATGGTTTTATTTCAAATCCACCTCGTTCCCTGCAGATCAGTAACACAGGGTTTATAATAAGAATATCAGCAGGTCCCACAGTTTCCTGCATTGGCAAAAGGATGAAAGCTGCTTAGTTCCCTTGCAGGTCCAGCAGGGACCGGCTGAGATTAGATCAGTCTATAGGCAGGCTGGTTGTCCCCAAGTTGATCCATCAGATTTTTTACATACGATTACTGCCGGTGGCTATAGCCACTAGTAGTAATCATTGTGTTCTGCCGGTCGGGAAGGCTCCCCCCTCCCTCCGTGCAGGCAGAACACAATGGATCTGTGGGAGACATTTCCCCATCAACACTTAGGCCCCTTTCACACATACGGTCCGTTCAGTTTATCAGTTCAGTCACGTCAAATGTATCAGTTTTCCATCCATTTTTCTTCCATTTTTCATCCGTTTTTCATCTGTTTTTCGTCAGTTTTTATCTGTTTTTCATCAGTTGCTATCTGTTCTTCATCCGTTGTCATCCGTTTTTCAAACGTTGTCATCCGTTGTCATCCGTTTTCATCCGTTGTCATCTGTTTTTTATCCGTTTTTCGTCCGGTCCGTTTTTTTGACGGATGAAAAATAGGGCATTCATCCGTTCAAAAAAACGGACATTGACGGAAGCTGATGAAAACGGATGATTATGCGTTGTCATCCGTTTTTACATAGAGATACATTGATGTCAGTTTTTCATCCGTCAACAGATGGATGAAAAACGGACAAACGGACAGCATGTGTGAAAGGGGCCTTACTGTGTTGATGGGGGAATTGAGCAATTTTCTTTCCTTCCACCTGTGGTGGTAGAAAAGAAAATGTAATCATTTATAGACTGCTTTGGGTTCTGTTTTTGTAGGACGTTGGATTGTGATTCCATACATAAAGAATTACAGAATATGGAGTGTAATATTTGGGACGCTGACTAATTCAAGCAATGACTGCACAAAAATAAATGAAAAGAGTAAGCAGGTAGGAAGTGATCATTTAGACGGGTCACAGATTGCACTGCCCTTTTCTATGAAAAAAAAATATATATTTTGCATATTATTTATCAAATTTAGCAGTGCAACAGCCATGACATGGAAGGATAGATAAATGGTGCCACCTGAAAGGTCCTCTCCTCTGTCTTAGGCCAGTCTCAGAAATAGAGCTGTGACAAGGTCGCTGAACGTTAGAAAGGATGCGGTTGGAAGGAAAAGCAAGTTAAAGGTTTCCAGTAAAGGTCATCCTGAGAGCTTCCATGAAAGTTCCAGAATTCACAGTGAGATTATTTTTCCAATTATCTACTTCACCTACAAAGACTGGATAAATGTGGAACTTTCTATTGGTCAAAGCAAATGTCCATCACCACTATCTATTCCCAAAATAACATAGGTTAATATTTGGTTTTGTGGTTTTGGCTATTACTAGTTCTAATATGTCTAACATGTCTTTGATAACGCCCATAATAGGCTGGCGAAACGCGTCGACGCACTTCCGGGCAGAGGAACATCACACGACGTCACTTCCTGAAACCACGGTGGAATGCACGCCGGCAGCGTACGCGGAAGTGGAATGATTCTGCTATATTCTAATGCTGATAATTACTGCACTTTTGTGTGTAGTTTTAATACATTTTATTTATTTAAAACACCCCACGGAACACCCTTTATTGTCTATGAATTTTGTATGTATTGATTATATTATGCACTGATTCACTTTATTATTTTTCACAACAATTATATGCCTGTTAGTGCTGCTTTAAGATTGTTTTTTAGTTTTTCTTGGTTTTTACCTAAGTGAGTAGCAGCTTCAGGAGGTATTTATTTTATTTATTTATTTCACTTTCACATAGCGCGGGTTTAAACACTTCGAGTTTTAGTTCTAATATACTGTACATTTCAGTTTTTCTAAGCAAAATTAGAGTTCTCAGCATTGCTACCTAAAACTAAAATCATCCATAGAGTTGTAGGTTTTCATTTACCCAGGTAGTGGTATAGCAATAGTAGTAAGTCACATTCAACTGGACTTGTCGTTTTTTCACAACTCATCTGAGAGTCTTCAATTTGAAGTTTCTCAGTTCAGGCTGACTTTTCACACCTCCAGTCATGTTCTTAGACAGTTAACAGCTGTGTCAAGAACATCACATTAGCTATCAGAGAGATCATGTCATCCATAAGGCTGCACATGTTTTTAGGCATAGGAGCCTAACTAAGCATGCAGAAATGCGCATGTGTGAACGCACAAAGGTGCATGCCCAGGGCTGCTGTTAGCAATCACGGGGGTCCCATACAGCCTAACTGAAAGGGTCCCCTCCACCCCCGGCCTAAAAGTGACTGAGGACATAGATTTATCAGTCCCTTTCTCTACAGACTTAGCTGCACAGATGAATGAACAGGAAGCGCTCTGAGGCTTCCTGCTCATTCACGTACTAAAGTATAGTAAACACAGTTTACTATGCTTCAGTGATGAATGGACACAGAAGTGATTGGAACCGATCACTCACTGTGTTAATTCATGAAAGGAAGGGGCCAGTAGTTGACATCCCCCTGTGTGCCCACAGCAGATGCCAGTGGGAGAAGAGGGAAGCCATCAGCACTGTGGGGGAAGCGGAATACAGGGGGCCCGGACAGCAGACGTAAGGGGCGCATGTGCTAGAACAAATCCCCCTGCAGTGCATCCAGAGGGAGGGAGAGGAGGAGAAGCTGGCAGTGCTGCAGTGGGAGACCGAAGAGGATAGGTGTCTGCAATAAGACAGTACAGCCAGGCCTCCTTCTCAGCAGGTGCCTGGGTCCACCTTTGGAACTGATGGGGCCTGGGCCCAGTACAGGAGGGCTGGCTGTACTGCCTTATCAGCAGCCCTGTGAGTGCCAATGGGTGCACGGGGATACTGGTGTCTTTTGGCCTATTTAAACCTGGTCCGTGGAGGGGATTAGTACTGAATTGTCTTTTAGCTTGTATCTCTGTTATCCTTGATCCTGAATCTACTTGACTCTGTTTTTGACCCAGCCTGCCTCTGGAATATCCCTGCCTGTTTATGTCTGCTGCCTTGCTGTGTTACTGACCTCAGCCTGGACTCTTGACAAAGATTGCCTACCAATTCTGTACTTCGTGGCATGTACTTTACCAACATCTGCTTATTTTTAACCTTGATCCTGACCATGATTTGGTGACATTCTGCTCAGCTGTTACAGAACTGTTACAGAACTCAGCTCTTGACCCAGTTCTGCTCCCTACTGATCTAGGTAAAGTCGAAGACCAATCTGCAGTTCCTGCTTCCAGGCATCTGTGCCCTTCCATTGTCATTGCAGTCCGTCTCAACTTTCAGGGGTGCTCGGATGGGAATTGTGCAAGAGGCTTCAACATCTTGAGCTCCTCATACAGACATGTGAGAATCTGCCTTGACACAATTTTGAACATGTACTGTGAGTGCAAGGTGTCATGGCCCCTTCCCCCGAGTGGGTGTCACCATGGCCTTTATTCATAATGTACTGGCGTAGAGAGTAGCACGGACATAATCGCGTCAGCACTGCTTTCTGCATCTGCAAGAACCACCCAGCCTGTAGAGGAGGCAGAGGACAATTCCATGTCATTTGAGTTGTCTGAAAACTTTGGAAAAGGTGAGTATTAAAAAAAAGCATAGAATACGTCCAGTGGGGGTAACAAGTATGGGAAGGGTGGACACAAAATTTGGAGTTATAATAATATAAATAATTTGAAAACTACATTTACATGTTGAAGCTTATAATATTTTTGGTGATTTGGCCAAGAAGTCCACCCCATAGCCTTTTTAAGAGGACCTACTCTAATTTAACTTCTCTGCTGAGTTAAAAAAACTCTGACACTGGATCTACTGGTCACACTTGGGTCCTTTGATACATTTCATAATGTAAATATTTGCCAGCACACCAAGGACCTTCAAATATGTCTAAAAGTTTTTTTTTATTGAAGAAAGACAACATCACAGACAGTGAAGTGCAACGTTTCGGAGCCCCTTTCTTATCACACCCTACAAGTGGCGGCCTGTCCATAAGGGACACAGGGGCGCCGCCACCCCTAATCCATGCGCCTGGTCCCTAATCTCCATGCAAGGCACCTGACACATCGATTCCAATAGTTTTTTTTTTTTGAAAGCACATGATTAGAGCCTGAGGCTCTAAATGGCTTAAAAAAAGGGTGGGCTCAGGGCGCAGAGCACTGCGCCCTGAGCCTACCCAGTTTTGTGACAATAGCAAAATAATATTCGCTATTGTCTTCCTGATTCTCCTACTGGCCAATCAGAAACCTGGTCCTGAGACCTGATTGGCCAGAGAGTCTTAGGACTCCCTGCCAATCAGGACCCACTTCCTGTTTGGCTCGGAGAAGAAGCCTGTCTGTTCGGCCGGGAGTAGAAGCCCCAGTTATTCCGTTGGCTGGAGCGAGGAGCAGCAGCCCTACCCCTCCTTATCTCCTAAGGTAACGCTGACCTTCCCATCCGTCACCCAGGCGGTGCAAGTAAGGAGGGGAAGTTTGTTTGCCGCCCCCCCCCCCCCAAAATATTGAGCACCAGTCACCCCTCGGCCCCATGCTTCTCTGAAACGTTGCACTTCTCTTTCTGTGATGCAGTCTTTTTTCAAGGACAAAAATGTTCCCAATTATTTGAACTATTGCTGCTGGAGAGTCACTGTAAGTGACGTGGTTGGAGATTTTGGTGAGTTGGAGTTTTCGGCAAAACACTGGCAATGGAACCGTTCATATCACCGTGACTCATGTTGCAGCGATTACCAAAAAGGTTCCTAGACTACTTTTTGAGGATTCCATTGCGACTTGCATAGACTTCTGTTAAATGAAGTCGCAAGCCACAATGCAATCAGCAGTGCAAATCGCACTAATGTGTGGCTTTGAAATCACTCTGAAGTAGCGCAATTTTAAAGCCGCACTGGTGTGAACGGGGGTTTAGTAAAATAGAGTTTTATTTCTTTTTCGATAGGCGTTGCATATGTTATAGTTTTCCAAATTTATCTACAATAATAAAGGTATAGTCACATACACTATATTACCAAAAGTATTGGGACGCTTGCCTTGACACACACATTAACTTTAATGGCACTACACTGACCTTTATACTGACCTACCTGACCACTACACTAACCTACCTGATTCCTACACTGAAATACCTAATTCTTACACTGCCCACTACACTGACCTACCTGTCCACTACACTGACCACTACACTGACCTACCTGTCCACTACACTGACCACTACACTGACCTACCTGTCCACTACACTGACCTACCTGATCTTTACACTGCCCACTACACTGACCTACCTGTCCACTACACTGACCTATCTGATCCCTACACTGACCACTACACTGACTTACCTGAGCCCTATACTAACCATTACACTGACCTACCCGATTCCTATCCCCTCTATTGGGAGGGGGGCTGTCACATCCTCAGCTCTGAGGGGCTTATGCTGGGACCTGTAGTCCTTCACTTTTGGGGGGAGGGGTCACATCCACCACAAATGAAGCACTACAAGTTCCAACATGAACTCCTTAGATCTAAGGATGTGACCCCCTCCAAAATTAGTCCCAGCATAAACCCTTGAGATCTAAGGATGTAACCCCTTAGATCTCCGGGGTTCATGCTGGGACCTGTAGTCATTAATTAGGAGGATGGGATCAGTGGCAGTGGTGGGGGTGGGGTTGATGAGTTAGGGTTGCCACCTCATCCCTTTAAACCAGGTCACACATTAGCCACAAATGTGGCTGATTAAAGTGGTAATTAAACTCACTTAGTGCCTGATGTGCATTATATTAGCCACAGAATCTGTGTCATTAATATGTGTCTTGTAATAAAAGGATGAGGTGGCAACCCTAGGATGAGTGGCAGTGCTGGGGGATGGGTTCAGAGGCAGTGCCTGGGGTGGGGAGGGATGGGATCACTAACTCTCACTTGCTGTCACCTGTTAGTCAATGTCCACTTGGTCCCCCCTCCCTGCATGCAAGAGGCGGGGGGGGGAGAGAGTGGTGTGAGAGAATGAGGTGGAAGAGGAGGTGTAAGAGAAAAAAAAGGGCGAGAGAGAGGGGGAAGTAAGAGAGGGGAAGGGGGAGAGAGATAGGGGGAAGGTGAGAGAGATAGTGGGAGGGGGAGAGGTAGAGAGAAAGGGGGGGATAGAGGGGGGTGGAAGAGAAAGAGGAGGGTGGAAGAAAGATAGAGGGGGTGAGAGAGAGTGAGGGTGGGAGAGGGTTAGAGAGAGGGAGAGTGGGAGTGAGGGGGGGGGGCCGAGGGAGAAAGGGGGTGAGAGGAGGAGGGAGAGAGAGAGGGGGTGGAAGAGATAGAGAGGAGGTGGGTGAGAGAGAGAGGAGGGTGGAAGAGAGAGAGAGGGAGTGAATAAGAGAGAGAGGAGGGTGGATGAGAGAGAGAGAGGGAGTGAATAAGAGAGAGAGGAGGGTGGATGAGAGAGCGAAGGGTGGGTGAGGGAGAGAAGGGTGGGTGAGAGAGAGGAGGGTGGAAGAGAGAGAGAGGGGTGGGAGAGGGGGTAGGGGGGAAGGGGGCGAGATGGGGAGGGAGAGAGAGGGGGTGGAAGAGAGGGAGTGGGAAGGGTGAGAGAGAGAGGGGTGAGGGTGAGAGAGAGGGGGGTGGAGGAGAGAGAGGAGGGTGGAAGAGAGAGAGGGGTGAAAGAGAGAGAGAGGTGGGTGAGAGGGAGTGGAAGAGAGGGAGGGGGGAAGGGTGAGAGAGAGGGTGAGAGAGAGGGGGTGGACGCGAGAGAGGAGGGTGGAAGAGAGAGAGGAGGGTGGAAGAGAGAGAGAGGGGGTGGAAAAGAGAGAGAGGGGGCTGAAAGAGAGAGAGGGGGGTAGGTGAGAGAGAGGGGGATGGAAGAGAGAGGAGGGTGGAAGAGAGAGAGGGGGTGGGTGAAAGGAGGGTGGAGGAATGAGGGGGGTGGTTAAGAGGGAGGAGGGGTAAGTGAGAAAGAGGGGGTTGGGTGAGAGAGAGAAGGGTAGAAGAGAAAGAGGGTGTGGAAGAGAGAGAGGGGGTGGGTGAGAGGGGGCTGAAAGGGAGAGAGGGGTGGGTGAGAGAGAGGGGGATGGAAGAGAGAAGAGGGATGGAAGAGAGAGAGGGTGGTGGGTGAAAGGGGGATGGAGGAGAGAGGGGGGTGGGTAAGAGGGAGGAGGGGTAGGTGAGAAAGGGGGGGTTGGGTGAGATAGAGGAGGGTGGAAGAGAGAGAGGGGGTGGGTGAAAGGGGACTGGAGGAGAGAGGGGGTGGGTAAGAGGGAGGAGGGGTAGGCGAGAAAGAGGGTGTGTGTGTGATGCACCTACCTCCTGCTCGTCCTCTTTCTCTGGGCCCTCGGTCAGCCTGTCTTACTTCTTGTTGATAACAGTGACAGCTGTGAGCGGAGGTTGGAGAAGGGGTGCAGGCTCTGACTTGGAGGTGCCAGGGATGCTGCGCCCACTGCTGCTCAGGTCAGGGTGGTGGTGAGGTCTTCTCCCACTCCCTCCCGGGCTGTTGCTTCTACCCAGCCTTGTGCTGCTCACGCTGTTTCAAGATGCGGCTGCCCTGCACCCCCAGCGGGACTGTCACCCCCATGACAAGGGGGCGGCGGCAGGGCTCAACTCAATGGGCATCTGCTTTGGGCCCCAGGAGCACTAAGCGTGGAGGAGAAGGAAGTTAAATCCTCCCATGCTTTCAACGCTGGGCAGGGAGGGAGTTGCGGCCATGACGTCACTGATTGCTAGACGCCAGGCGGCTCTAGCAACCAGTGGCCAGTAGTAGTCAGGTGGAGGTGGAGCCAGTGCTACGGCAGCTCAGTCCGCCCCTGTCCCCTGCATTCCAGACTGCTTCCAGTGCCAGTTTCATTCCGGGACACTGTATTGTCCCAGGATGAAGGTGCTTGGGACCTGGGACAGACCTGCAAAATGCAGGACTGTCCCGGGCAATCCGGGACACATGGTCACCCTACCACCAACTACCCATTAGGGTTGCCATCTCATCCCTTTAAACCAAGGCACACATTAATTAAAAAGGTTCTGTGGCTGATTAAGGTGGTAATTAACCACTTTACCCCCGCTCACTGTGCCTCTACTGCGGCAAAGTGGCTTGTTCCCGTCCAACGACGTAGACCTACGTTGCTGGACTCCTCCCCTTGTGGGCGGCGCTCGCGCACCGCCGGAGGCTCGCTCCCGCTGTATTCAGTCACAGCGGGAGTCGGGCCAGGGGAGGAGCAGCTGTCGGGGAATTGAGTGTGGAGATCCGCCTGCTTGTGTAAACAGAGCGGGCGGATCTCCTAAGTGACAGGTAGGGTCAGATAGATTGCAGGGTCCAGCATAGTTGAACACTCGATCTGTCCTTGTGTCACTCAGTCCCCTCCCCCCACACACGTCAGTAAGCACCAGGCATACATTAACCCCTCCCTCTCCAATAAAATTAACCCCTTCCCTGCCAGTGTCATTTATACAGTAACAGTGCATATATATAGCACTGATTACTGCAGTAATGTCACTGGTACCCCCAAAAGTGTCAGTCAAGGGTCCGATCTGTCCGCCGCAATGTCGCAGTCCCGCAAAAAAAATCGCAGATCGCCGCCATTACTCATTAAAAAATAAAACACCAAAAATGACAGAAATCTTTCCCTTAGTTAGTAAACGCAATAACTTTTGTGCAAACCAATCAAAATACGCTTATTGTGATTTTTTTACCAAACATATGTAGCAGAAAACAAATTGGCCAAAAATGTAAAAAAAAATTAGATTTTTACATTTTTTGGGGGGGGGGGAAATTTCATATAAAAAATGTGAAAAATATTGTTATTTTTTCAAAATTTACGCTATTTTTTTGTTTATAGCGCAAAAAGTAAAAATCGCACAGGTGATCAAATACCACCAAAAGAAATCTCTGTTTGTGGGAAAAAAGGACATAAATTTCATTTGGGTACGGCGTCGCACGACCGCGCAATTGTCAGTTAAAGTCACACAGTGCCGAATCGCAAAAAGTGGCCTGGACGTAAGGCAGCAAAATCCTCCGGTGGTAAAGTGGTTAAACTCACTTGGTGTCTTATGTGAATTATATTAGCCTCAGAACCGGTGTAATTATTATGAGTCCTGGAATAAAGGGATGAAGCGGCACCCTAGGCACTTTACCTCATCCATTCACCTGCCTGAAGTTGTAAAAATATCATTAGAATATTTCAGTACAGGTGATGCTAAACACAAAAAAAAAGCACATAAACATTTAATAGGCATTATAATGTATTAATAGGCTATTATTAAGCATGATTTTCCCTCAGTGAGAGAAACATGTTGCACGTGACTCAGCCTGCCGCTGCAGTGCACAGAAAACAGCTGCCGCGCATGCGCACACTGTCCTCTCTTTGACAGCTGCTCTATTTGAGTGCGCATGCTCCATTCTCCGCCTGACCCTACCCCTCCGCACTCCCAGGGCGCTTGCGCTCTGACATCTCGCGTCAACAGGGAGACCCGGCGGGACGAGAGTTGAGTGGCGCATGCGCGGAGTGTACGGCGAATCCTGTGAGGTGCCGGTACTCAGCTGGGTAGGAGTAACGGCGGAATAACCGGAAAGTAGCCGGTCACGTCCCAGCTGCATTATGTGACCTTCCCGGAGCCCGCGTGTGCCGAGGCTTGCCCATGGAGCCATGGAGTGCTGGGACTGAGAGCCCCCCGGCACAGAGAGCCAGGACTGTGTGTGCTGAGCCTGATCACCGATAGGAGGCGCCATGTCTGTCGGGTCCACAGCGCCCCCCTCCGCTCAGATGGCGGCCGGAGGACCTGTGGCTGAGAGCTGGTGTTACACCCAGGTAATGGGGAGACCCCATATTATACTTCTCTATTACTGCACCCAGATAATGGGGGAACCCCAATATTATACTTCTCTATTACACCCAGATAATGGGGGAACCCCCATATTATACTTCTCTATTACACCCAGATAATGGGGGAACCCCCATATTATACTTCTCTATTACACCCAGATAATGGGGGGACCCCCATATTATACTTCTCTATTACACCCAGATAATGGGGGACCCCCATATTATACTTCTCTACTACACCCAGATAATGGGGGACCCCATATTATACTTCTCTATTACACCCAGATAATGGGGGACCCCATATTATACTTCTCTATTACACCCAGATAATGGGGGACCCCATATTATACTTCTCTATTACACCCAGGTAATGGGGGAACCCCCATATTATACTTCTCTATTACACCCAGGTAATGGGGGAACCCCCATATTATACTTCTCTATTACACCCAGGTAATGGGGGAACCCCCATATTATACTTCTCTATTACACCCAGGTAATGGGGGAACCCCCATATTATACTTCTCTATTACACCCGGTAATGGGGGACCCCCATATCATACTTCTCTGTTACACCCAGATAATGGGGGACCCCCATATTATACTTTATTACACCCAGATAATGGGGGACCCCATATTATACTTCTCTACTACACCCAGATAATGGGGGACCCCATATTATACTTCTCTATTACACCCAGATAATGGGGGACCCCATATTATACTTCTCTATTACACCCAGGTAATGGGGGAACCCCCATATTATACTTCTCTATTACACCCAGGTAATGGGGGAACCCCCATATTATACTTCTCTATTACACCCAGGTAATGGGGGAACCCCCATATTATACTTCTCTATTACACCCAGGTAATGGGGGAACCCCATATTATACTTCTCTACTACACCCAGGTAATGGGGGAACCCCATATTATACTTCTCTACTACACCCAGGTAATGGGGGACCCCCATATTATACTTCTCTATTACACCCAGGTAATGGGGGACCCCCATATTATACTTCTCTATTACACCCAGGTAATGGGGGACCCCCATATTATACTTCTCTATTACACCCAGATAATGGGGGGACCCCATATTATACTTCTCTATTACATCCAGATAATGGGGGACCCCCATATTATACTTCTCTACTACACCCAGATAATGGGGGACCCCCATATTATACTTTATTACACCCAGATAATGGGGGACCCCATATTATACTTCTCTACTACACCCAGATAATGGGGGACCCCATATTATACTTCTCTACTACACCCAGGTAATGGGGGAACCCCATATTATACTTCTCTATTACACCCAGGTAATGGGGGAACCCCCATATTATACTTCTCTATTACACCCGGTAATGGGGGACCCCCATATCATACTTCTCTGTTACACCCAGATAATGGGGGACCCCCATATTATACTTTATTACACCCAGATAATGGGGGACCCCATATTATACTTCTCTACTACACCCAGATAATGGGGGACCCCATATTATACTTCTCTATTACACCCAGATAATGGGGGACCCCATATTATACTTCTCTATTACACCCAGGTAATGGGGGAACCCCCATATTATACTTCTCTATTACACCCGGTAATGGGGGACCCCCATATCATACTTCTCTGTTACACCCAGATAATGGGGGACCCCCATATTATACTTCTCTATTACACTCGGATAATGGGGGGACCCCCATATACTTCTCTATTACACCCGGTAATGGGGAACCCCATATTATACTTCTCTATTACACCCAGATAATGGGGGAACCCCATATTATACTTCTCTATTACACCCAGATAATGGGGGAACCCCATATTATACTTCTCTATTACACCCAGATAATGGGGGAACCCCATATTATACTTCTCTATTACACCCAGATAATGGGGGGACCCCCATATTATACTTCTCTATTACTACACCAATATAACGGGGGACCACATATTATACTTCTCTATTACACCCAGGTAATGGGTGACCCCCATATTATACTTCTACTACACCTAGATAATGGGGAGATTCCTATATACTTCTCTACTACACCCAGATAATGGGGAGACCCCCCCATACTATACTCTGGTAATGAGCAGAACCCCCTTATACTTAGGCAAAACCCCAAATACACTCTGCTAATCCTGCACTCAGGTAATGAGGAAACCTGTATGTCTTACTCCTCTACTACTATACTCAGGTTGTCAGGAGACCCTTCATATTCACCCCAAAACCCCATGCTAGTATTATAATACACCCAGGTAACAAGATATCCTATTCCCCAGAAACCTCATACTATAAAAATACTACCCACTGTAATAATACAACACCCAGGTACTAGGAGGCTGCTTCTCTCACCTCATACTAATATTACACCTACCCCCCCCCAATACTGCTTACATAATGTCACACATTACACCCAGTTAACCAGATGCCCTCATATACACCCCTAAAAACTCTGTACTCCTCCTACTATTAGAGCTATAATAATTCTCTCCACCCGGTCGGGTTTACTATATCCTGATCTGTCTAACTAGGCGATCCCTGAAAACTCGTCCCTTCAGGGAAGCCTATTCCATCTCCACCAATCAGCTGAACCTTTACTTTCTTCATCAACGGATCTGCACACAGTTATCACCTCTTCTATCCCTTGCACATCGCATTCAGATTGTAAGCTCTCCTAGGCGGAGCCCACTGATCCCTCCTGTCTCCCTTTTAAAGTGGTAATAATCCTGAAAGCAGAGTTCAGGGACACGCACCTCCATGGGTGTCAGTGTGAAACCAGAGGCTGTGTCCAGACTGCCGCTGTGTCCCAACAGACCTTAATAGGACTGCCTGTACTCGCATGCACGGCACACCTGCCTATCCTCTGTTGTCTCAAACAGCCCTTGCCATAGGGGTATGCTTCAGTACCCCCGTGTGATATGAGGCCTATATTTTAAATCTCTGAGCAAACTGTTGGTGCTATATAATTCCTCGATAAAAATAATACCCCCCCCCCCCCTCTCCCCAGTACTACTACTATATCCATATAATAGGACATTTTGGCTTGTTTTCCGGGGAATTGTAGTGTGTGTGGTGTTGTGTTTTGATTGTATGTGAAGTTGGCTCCATTGATTTAATTTAAAACCAGAAAAAGTGATGGAAAATAAAATCTATTTTTTTTTTCTGCTTTCCACTGTCCTTGCATCAGAATTTCATTTGTTGAACCCCTCTCAGACTTTTTTTTTTTCTTACATGTACATTTACCTATATATATATATATATATATATATATAATATATATTACACCTCTTAGTTCAATCATGGGTTTTTCTTACTCTGCAGTGGCAGTGGGTAAGCCTTTACTCCAGGGCTACTGTGAGCTGAGGCTGTCCTCAGCCCTGGGGTACTTTGGGCCGAGGCGGTGGTCGGTCCGGGGAGTATTTTGGGCCGAGGCGGTGGTCGGTCCGGGGAGTATTTTGGGCCGAGGCGGTGGTCGGTCCGGGGAGTATTTTGGGCCGAGGCGGTGGTCAGTCCGGTGATTCTTTGGGCTGAGGCAGTGGTCAGACTGGGGTACTTTTTGGGCCGAAGCGGTGGTCGGTTCAGGGGTACTTTGGGCCAATGTGGTGGTTGGTCCGGGGAGTCACCGTGGGCCGAGGCAGTTGTCAGTCTGGGAGCCCCCTCAGTGCAACCCCCTCCCCCGCCTTTTTTTTTTTTTTTTTTTTACTTTTATACCGTTCAGCCATAACCTGGACCACCCACCATAACTAATGGAGACATGGACTTCTCCAGTACATCTCTAAGGGTATGTTGGGGTATCTGGCACCAAGCTGTTAGTATCGGATCCTTTAAGTCCTGTAAGTTGGGGAGGTGGGGCCTCCATGGGTCAGACTTGTTTTCCAGCACATCCCACAGTTGCTCAATTGGATCGAAATCTGGAGAGTTTGGAGGCAAATTTAACACTTTGAACTCATAATGTTCCTTAAAAAGTAACTCCAGATTCCTATTTTTTTTTTTTTTTTCTTCTGAAGAAATAGCGGTTTGTGTGTCTGTGTTCATATTCAGAGTGAATATGTATGGGAGGGATTTCATAATTATCAATCAGCTGCTGCAGGGCTCTAATGAGGAAAGTGGCAGGATCTTCATCCCATTTAGATGTGATTTCCCTTTGGGACTATCTTCCCTAAAAATAGCATTTGTTTTGAATAGCAAAAATCTGATGTATCTTAGTGCAGACCTCTGGGAAAATCAGTGAGCCAATCACACAAGCAGGAAAAGACATTTCTAGGAGGCGTTTTATACTCCCATCTGTGAACAGAACACCTCAGGGTGGCCATATTGTATTTTACAGAACATTACAGAACTGCGGATTGAGAAGGAAAGGTAGTTTTTAATAAATTACAATACGACTTAATAATCATAATGGTATATGCTATATAAGTTTTTTTTTTTTTTTTTTTTTCCAGTGGAGTTACCTTTTAACCATTCTAAAATTCATCAGAGCAGGCCACCTTCTTCCATTGCTCCGTGGTCCCAGTTCTGATGCTCAATCTGCCCATTATAGGTGGTTTTGGCTGTGGCACAAGTCGGTACCACACCCTGACTGGTCTGCAGCTATGCAGTCCAATACATAAAAAAAAAACATGATGTGTGTTCTGAAAACTTTTTATGGGAACCACATTTAGGCCTTTTGCACATGGGGTAAAAACGCCACATTTTTTTTACTGATCTGGAACAAGATGCATTGCTGTCTATGTAACCATACACACAGCTGTGTAAAGATGAGTAATGGAGTGATGAGTACAGAGCCATAAAACAAAAATATAAAATTTTATATGTTTAAGCGCAGTCATCTATGCATGTATGCGTGTTTACTCGCCTATATGCATGTTTACACACGTACAGGGCTCGACAAGTCCCAGGTCACCATGGCAACAAGAAATTGCATCCTGGGGCCTGGACTGCCATCTGAATGCTCCACACAGCCCACCCATCCTGGGCTATACTTGCCCATCTGCGGGACTGGGATAGTGGTTGCTGCCAGGTAGAAAGGAGGGGAGGAGAGCGGAGACCCAACCTCCCCTTCTTGTCGCTGATCCAGAAGTGAGGTGTGACATCACTTCCAGGTCCCCGTTGACGGTTTCCCTGGCCATGAAGGCCAGGAGAGATTGTAATGCAGTGCGATGTGCATTGCATTTCATTTAGTGGAGCACAGGGGAGACATTGGGGTTCTTTTAGACCCTGGACGTCGCATTAAAGAGCACCTGTCACCTAAAAAAATCATCACCTTGTCCCCTGTGTAATAGGAAAAAAAAATGTAATTGTTAAAAATTTAAGTTGCACAGTTAAGCACATAAAATCCCCCCCCCCGCCCCCCAAAAAAATAAATAAAATAATTTGAGCCCCCACCACATATACACACATACAAATGTAAACGTACTTGGCGGGGCGCCTATGCCTGAAAACGTTGATTGCGATACACGTTGCATATGGCTGCAAATGCCGGAATTCTAGCACCAGACCTCCTTTGTAACATTAAACTGATGACCTGTAGGGTAATCAAGTTTGTCGCCGTTTCATAGGCGCACGCAAGTTTTAACCACTTTACCACCTGAGGATTTTGCTGTCTTGCGTCCAGGCCACTTTTTGCGATTCAGCGCTGTGATTTTAACTGACAATTGCGCGGTCGTGCGACGCTGTACCTAAACGAATTTGACGTCTTTTTTTTTCCCCCCACAAACAGAGCTTTCTTTTGGTGGTATTTGATCACCTGTGCGATTTTTTGATCATGCGCTATAAACAAAAAAAGAGCGTAAATGTTGCAAAAATAACAATATTTTTCACCTTTTTTTTATATGAAATTCCCCCCCCCCCCCAAAAAAAATGTAAAAATCAAAATTTTTTAACATTTTCGGCCAATTTGTTTTATGCTACATATGTTTGGTAAAAAAAATCGCAAAAAGCGTATTTTGATTGGTTTGCGCAAAAGTTAACAAAGGTAAAGAGTAATGGCGGCGATCTGCGATTTTTTTTTTTTTTTTTTTTTTGCGGTACTGCGACATTGCGGTGGACAGATCGGACCCTTGACTGACATTTTTGACACTTTTGGGGGTACCAGTGACATTACTACAGTAATCAGTGCTATACATATGCACTGTTACTGTAATACACTGGCAGGGAAGGGGTTAACTGTATTGGACAGGGAGGGGTTAAGTGTGTCCTAGGGGTGTTCTTCTAACTGTAGTGGGACATGGCTCCTATTGTAAAAACAGAGATCAACGGTTCTACATAGTAAAACCGTCTGATCTCCATTTTTACACAGGGGAGAATGACAGACGGCTTGTTTACATAAGCCACTCCGCCTTTCTCCCGCTCTACCGACGATCGTAGGGTGACCGGTGGACATCGGGTCCGCCGGTCACACGCGCGGACTCCTGTGTGAACGAGCCGAGGCGGGCGTGCGCCTCAGCGGGCACGCGCTCGCCCGCTATTGGCTCAAAACCCGGTGACAGGCTAGCGACGTAGACCTACGTCACTCTGCCTGGCCGGGGCTGACTGCCGCAGTAAATATACTGTGCGCAGTCGGCAAGGGGTTAAGCACGTAAAATCCCCCCCCCCCCAAAAAAAAATAAAATAATTTGAGCCCCCACCACATATACACGCATACAAATGTAAACGTACTTGGCGGGACGCCTATGCCTGAAAACGTTGATTGCGATACACGTTACATATGGCTGCGCATGCTGGAATTCTATCACCAGACCTCCTTTGTAACGTTAAACTGATGACCTGTAGGGGCTTTGAAAGCGTCTCCTACGGGAAAATATAGGGTAATCAAGTTTGTCGCCATTTCATGGGCGCATGCAAATTTTAAGGCTTGACATGTTGGGTATCTCTTTACTTGGTGCAACCTCGGCTTTTATATTTTACCAAAAAATTTATTATGTGTTTGTGCCCCCTTATATTGACATTTAATTGTTTGTTTTTTACTGAAATTTTTTGTTTCCTAGACCTTTGCGGTAATATTGTGTGACATAAAAAATTGGAACTACCCTTATTTTACTCTCTAGGATGTCTGCTCTCAGAAAATATATAATGTTTGGGGGATTTTATGTACAAACCCGATTCAAAGTTGGGACACTGTACAAATTGTGAATAAAAACAGAATGTAATGATGTGGAAGTTTCAAATTTTATTATTTTATTCAGAATACATCATAGATGACATGTCAAATGTTTAAACTGAGAAAATTTATCATTTTAAGGGAAAAATAAGTTGATTTTAAATCTCATGGCATCAACACATCTCAAAAAAGTTGGGACAAGGCCATGTTTACTACTGTGTGGCATCCCCTCTTCTTTTTATAACAGTCTGCAAACGTCTGGGGACTGAGGAGATAAGTTGCTTAAGTTTAGGAATAGGAATGTTGTCCCATTCTTGTCTAATTCAGGCTTCTAGTTGCTCATCTGTCTTAGGTCTTCTTTGTTGCATCTTCCTCTTTATAATGCGCCAAATGTTTTCTATGGGTGAAAGATCTGGACTGCAGACTGGCCATTTCAGTACCCGGATCCTTCTTCTACGCAGCCATGATGTTGTAATTGATGCAGTATGTGGTCTGGCATTGTCATGTTGGAAAATGCAAGGTCTTCCCTGAAAGAGACGACGTCTGGATGGGATCATATGTTGTTCTAGAACTTGGATATACCTTTCAGCATTGATGGTGCCTTTCCAGATGTGTAAGCTGCCCATGCCACTCGCACTCATGCAACCCCATACCATCAGAGATGCAGGCTTCTGAACTGAGCGCTGATAACAACTTGGGTTGTCCTTGTCCTCTTTAGTCCGGATGACATGGCGTCCCAGTTTTCCAAAAAGAACTTTGAATTTTGATTTGTCTGACCACAGAACAGTTTTCCACTTTGCCACAGACCATTTTAAATGAGCCTTGGCCCAGAGAAAACGCCTCCGCTTCTGGATCATGTTTAGATTTGGCTTCTTTTTTTGGCCTATAGAGTTTTTAGCTGGCAACGGTGAATGGCACGGTGGATTGTGTTCACCGACAATGTTTTCTGGAAGTATTCCTGAGCCCATGTTGTGATTTCCATTACAGTAGCATTCCTGTATGTGATGCAGTGCTGTCTAAGGGCCCGAAGATCGCAGGCATCCAGTATGGTTTTCCGGCCTTGACCCTTACGCACAGAGATTGTTCCAGATTCTCTGAATCTTTGGATGTTATTATGCACTGTAGATGATAACTTCAAACAGCAATTTTTCTCTGAGAAACTCATTGCTCCACTATTTGTCGTTGCAGCATTGGGGGAATTGGTAATCCTCTGCCCATCTTGAGAGCTGAGAGACACTGCCACTCTGAGAGGCTCTTTTTATACCCAATCATGTTGCCAATTGACCGAATAAGTTGCAAATTGGTCCTCCAGCTGTTCCTTATATGTACATTTAACATTTCCGGCCTCTTATTGCTACCTGTCCCAACTTTTTTGGAATGTGAAATCCAAAATGAGCCAATATTGGGCATGACATTTCAAAATGTCTCACTTTCAACATTTGATATGTTATCTATATTATATTCTGAATAAAATATAAGTTTATGAGATTTGTAAATTAGTCCTTTCCTTTTTTACTCACAATTTGTACATTGTCCCAACTTTTTTGGAATTTGGTTTGTAATCCTCAGGCCTAAAATGATATTTTAAACATGTGCAGAAAACGCAAAAAAGATCACCTTTTCCGAACATGTTACATGTTCCACCTGTAAATTTTGTTAGTTAAAAAAAATTGGCTACTAACTTTTTTTTTTTTTTTTTTGCTGGCTCCTAGATTCAAGCAAGTTTTGTCAAGCTCTATATGTATGTATGTATTATGTTGCAATACTGGCAATGAAAAATAATTTTCCGCTTGCACGTCTTTTACGCGCTTTCCTGCAAGGTCTTTATTGAACGTTTTAGTGCAGGTTCACACTTGTGCGATGCGGTAACGCTGCGAATATACAGCGTTTTTCCTGCATCGCATCCGCACCCCTGGCAGTTCACATGTTTTTTAGATTTTGCGCTCTAAACAAAGAGTGACAATTTTTAAAAAAAAACACAATATTTTTTTACTTTCTGCTATAAAACTTTCCAAATTACATTTTTTTTTTTTTAAATTCTAATTTTTTTTTTATCAGTTTAGGCCAATTTGTATTCTGCTACATATTGTTGGTAAAAAAAAATCCCAAAAAGTGTATTTGTATTGGTTGGTTTGCGCAAAAGTTAAAGCGTGTACAAACTATTGGATAGATTTTTGGACTTTTTTTATTTTTTATTAGTAATGGTGGCGATCAGCGATTTTTGCCTGTCTGACAGGAGAGCCGTTTGCTTTGTTTACATAGACAGGCGGCTCTCCTGTCAGTTTCCTCGAAGATTGCGGGAGGCCAGCAGGGATCAAGCCCGCTCCTCCCATGGTCTGGCTCCGGCTATGTCCAATCACAGCGGGAGCGCAGCTCCGGGCACATAATCGCGATAGATCTACGTGATTATGTGCAGCCGAACTGCTCTGCTGCAGTAAATCTGCATTGGGCGGTCGGCAAGTGGTTAATGTCTTTGATACCCGCTGTCGCCACAGACAGGAGTATCCAGAGCTTTACCATATAGTAGCACTCTTTAAAGAGACGGGTTCTTTAAATTCTGTGTTAGTCCTTTGGAAAACAATTTTAAAAACTTTATTTTTAATAACAGAAAATGTAAAACGGGTTGCATTTTTTACAGTTTTACATGGAAGAGAATTACAAAGGAAGCAAAGTCTAAAAGTGAAAATAGGTAATACATTTCTGTTTCTTAGTTCAGCCCAGTCAATGAGCATAAGTCTTCGGTGACTGAATGTGGCTTTGAAATCGCACAATTTCTAAGGTGCATGTCAGTGCGACTGCACGTGCCACTTGGAAGGCATCTGTGTGACTTCATGCACAAATGTCTCTGCAAGCCGCGCCCGAACTTGCAAAAAGTAGTGCAAGAACTACTTTCAATATCAGTGTGACTCCAATAAGAGTTGAAGTCGCACCGATTCGACTGCAAATTCTCTTGGGACTTAAATCTATCAGATTGCATGACAAGTCGCACTGGTGTGACCGGGGGCTAAGGTCGGCCATAGACGGTTGGTTCAACCAGAACCATGTATAGGCAGGGCAGGCTGAATGCACCAAGTTTATCGATCAGTCAGCTTGGGCACAACCAGCCTGCTGGATTTTACACGCAATTTTTGCTAGTAGCTGGTATACCGATAATCACTGTTGTCTTCCGGCAGGGACAGCTTCCCTTGTAAGAAGAATACTACGGCTCGGCAACACTGGTTGCAGTAAATAAATTTGCTTTGTGTATTAGGGATAGACCGATTATCGGTGGGGCTGATTTTTCTTTTTTTTTTTTTTTTTTGAAGTATCGGTATCTGCCACAAACTTGCTGATATGACCAATATTGCTTCAAGTAGTTGAACTGAAGTGATGCCTGCAGCTACAGGCATCACCCCGGTACTGTGTGGTTTTTTTTTTTTTTTTCTTTGAGCCGACCGGTTGGCTTTTTTGTAATCACAACTGATGCAGCTAAGCCACCGAAAGGCCCGAGAAACAAGCTGGCACATACACCGGCTGACCGTAGACCTGAACAAAGCTGGAATCGGCTCTGATCACGTCTTCGATGTAGTAACCTGGAAGCGATGTCCTGACATCACTTCCAGTTACTGAAGCCTTAAAGGTGCCAGATTTTGAAAAAATAAATAACCGTATTAAAAACAGTGAAACTTGGCATTTTTGAATGCTTTTAAGTGCAGAGGAGGGGTTTGGGGTCAGATCCCTCCATAAAGAGTACCCGTCACTGCCTATTACTGTCGCAAGGGATGTTTACATTCCTTGTGACCGCAATAGGCGATCAAAAAAAAAAATAAAAAATTTAAAAGGACAGTGTAAAAACAAAAACTTTAACTGTGCAGACTGTCTATCGGCCTGAAGGGTGGCAGGAAAATAAATATTGGCCATGAAAAAAAGATATTGGTCGATTCCTACCATGTATGACCTGCATCTGATGGATCAGTGGCTCCCATAGATCTTGGCTAATGTTTTTGTGTGATTGTAAAAGAGCTCCAGACTTCTGACCAGTTTCCCTTTTCTGGTCCCTGAAGAAGGTGTGGACAGAAATGATCTGACCAATAGGAATGTGTGAGGAGTGGCTGATGGGATATCAGTCTTTACAATCATTCAGCTGCTTCTTCTTCAAGTTTTCTGGATGTAATTATATTTTCAGCATACAGGCGGCCCCCAGGTTACAAACATCCGAATTACAAACGACTCCTACTTACAAACGGAGGGAGACAACTGGAAGTGAGGGGAAATCTACCCCTAGGAAGGGAAATTCTCTCCTGTAGGAGTTCTCATGGGAAAAAGGTGTCTCCTCTGAAGCTTTATCACCAATCTCTGTTTCCACAACAACCCAAAATTTTCAAAATTCAGTTGTCATAGGGACAGAAAGTGAGGTGAAATCTTCTGAACAGGGGTACAGACAGCAAAAAAAAAAAAAAAAAAAAATGGTACAGGGGTGTTAACCCTTCCCTATGCTATCCAAAAAACTTAAAAATTATTCTTTTGGCTGGGGCTACACTTAAAGAAATGTTACCTGTTCCAACTTGCAAACAAATTTGACTTAAGAACAAACCTACAGTCCCTATCTTGTTTGTAACCCGGGGACCGCCTGTACCCCACTTCAGGATCTGGTAACACACATATTATTGTGCTGCATGCAATTGCCATTTCAGAGATGCTAAATATGATATTCCTCAGATAGGCAGGTCATCCATGAGGTGGAAAGACCTCTATTCCGCCTCCTGTATTTAATAGCCTGGTCATGTGTGATCTTGATCCATTCTTTCTTCAACATTCAAAAATATAATCAATAGTACTATAGCATGGTAATGTCTGATCCAATATTACTATAGCTTGGTCATATGTGATTTTTGAATTGTGGAGATATTTAAACTGTGAGTTGGAGGTCAAGTATGATGGCTATCAGTAGAGATATGGGCAAAATGGCTTTTACGATATCAATTAGCCCTGGAGAAGACATTTTATTACACACCATGTACTTCTAACGGGTTTAATTACCCCAAGGCCCAGAGTGTGACAGCGCTGAAATGTGTTTACCACTTTATAATGGGATAATCACTTTACGGTGGGCTAATGCAACCACGGGTTGCAGGTAAGAAATTCACAGGATTCCCCCATCAACAGACAGTACTGACAGGGGAATCCCCCTCCTGCAGAGTAATTGTCTGTCTGCTCCCAATGCGAGGGCGGGCGGAGGAAGCCGTCCCTGCTGGGTGCTGGGACAAGACAGCGATTGCTAGCGGCTATAGCAGTCGATAGTGATAATCACAAGTGAATCAGACAGGCTGGTTGCACTCCTTTTGCTCCTAGCAGAAAAAAAGCCGCTTAAAAAACGCACCTAAAGCCAGATTTTGCAAATGCATTTAGGCATCTCAGGCAGTTAGACATTCATTCCATTGGCTGGAGTATTAATTTTATTCTGGTCATTGGAATAAATGAACGCTCAAGTGCTAAAGGCATCTAGTGTTTAAGCACTTTATGTGCATTTACACACGTTTATGCATGTTTTTTTTTTTGCACAAATGTTTCTCTCCTGAACACTCTGGGGGTTTTTAATTTTTTTTCCCCCGGTCTCTAAATGCTCCTCTTCGAATACATCTGTAAACGCCTATGTGTGCATGGACACACTGGCTACCATGGAGGAGTTTTGGAGGCAGGGAAATATACTGTATTTTCTGGCGTATAGGACTACTTTTGAACCTCAAAAAAATCCCCCAAAAATGGGGGGTCGTCTTATACGCCGAGTATAATATCTCCAAGGTAACCTAAGTATAACTATTACCGGTAGATGTAATCTCTCAAGACGCTGGCTGTGTGGGAATCCTGTACCGGTATACCGTATGTACCGTAGCTTCGGCTACATACAGTGTACCACGCTGAGCCAATCAGGGAGAGCGATGTATTCTATTGAATGCAAAGCCTGCTCGGATTGGTGGAGTTACATCAGCCCACCTCTCTGACTCTGCCAATCCGAGCAGGCTTTGCATTCAGAATACATCGCTCACTGTGATTGGCTCAGCGCGGTATACTGTATGTAGCCGAAGCTACGGTACATACGGTATACCGGTACAGGATTACCGCACAGCCAGCATCTTGAGATTACATCTACTGGTAATACTTAGGGTACCTTGGAGATATTATGAGAGATTACATGTATTACAGTACTTGGGGTACCTTGGAGATCTATGAGAAATCTGATGTTTTTCAATGGTGTTGCCTTGCTTTGGAAGGGGGGTAGTCTTATACGGCGAGTTTAGCCCAAAACCTATGTTTTAACTTGAAAAATTAGGAGGGTCGTCTTATACGCCCAGTCGTCTTATATGCCGGAAAATACGGTAAATGCCAAATGCTCTCAAAAGCTGCATTTTTTTATACGGCCAGCTGAACTCTGGGCAAAAGTCACTCCTTGTCACGTACCTGGCTTGAGGAGCCTTATACGATGAGGAAGTAACCCGGAGGTGCAGGAGTACAGAGTGTCATGAGTGCCTGTAGGTCTTGCTAGCAGCAAGTAGGTATCCATGCCAGGTAGGGGAAGTTGTCAGTGGCCTTTGATACAGTTGGTGAGCTGGGTATCAGCCGGTGAGCAGCAGGCGGTAACAGGCAGGTACTGGTGACTGCAGACAGGCAAGGTGTAGGCTGGTAGCAGGCAGGAAGTAGCAGTCGCACAAGCCGAGTCATACACAGGCAGGCGATTCAGGTACAGATGCATAGGCGAGGGCGGAGTCAGGATGCGGGCCAGGGTCAGCAGCAGATCAGCGAGACAGCACTTACAGGAGCAGGCAGTAGCGAAGGTCAGGAGACAAGTCGGGGTCATTACAGATGGAGTTCAAGGAGCAGTCAGCATGGAGTTCACCAGAGCTTCACAGGTTGCCATTGGAGTCCTCTTCCATTCCTTCTTGATGACATCACAGAGCTGGTGGATGTTGGAGACCTTGCACTCCTCCACCTTCCATTTGAGGATGCTCCATAGATGTTAAATAGGGTTTAGGTCTGGAGACATGCTTGGCCAGTTCATCCCCTTTACCCTCAGCTTCTTTAGCAAGGCAGTGGTCATCTTGGAGATGTACTTGGGGTCGTTATGTTGGAATACTGCTCTGCGACCCAGTCTCAGAAGGGAGGGATCATGCTCTACTTCAGTATGTCACAGTACATGTTGGCATTTATGGTTCCCTCAATGAAGTGTAGCTCCCCAGTGCCGGCAGCCCCAGACCATGACACCACCATGCTTGACTGTAGGCAAGACACACTTGTCTTTGTACTCCTCACCTTGTTGCTGCCACACACGCTTGACACCATCTGAACCAAATAAGTTTATCTTGATCTCATCAGACCACAAGATATGGGTCCAGTAATCCATGTCCTTAGTCTACTTGTCTTCAGCAAACTATTTGCGGCCTTTCTTGTGCATCATCTTTAGACAAGACTTTTATTCTGGGACGACAGTTATGCAAACCAGTTTGATGTAGTGTGCAGCGTATGGTTGGAGCTAGGGCTGCACTATATTGAAAAAAAATTACATTGCGATATTTTTTTCCCAACGATATATATTGCGATATTGAGAGCCATCAATCCAGGCTATGACCATACAGGGTTAATGTAGGGCAGTACTGCAGCCTTCTGATTGTACCATACAGGGTTAATGTAGGGAAGTATCACAGGTTAGGAGGGTTACAGGTGTACCATGCCCACAGCACTGCATCTCTTGTAGTATGCCTACAGCCCCGCATAATGGCAGGTAGTGCGGCTGTGGAGGAGTCTCACCTGTTCCTGAAGCACGAGGGCCATTCCTCTGGGTTGCCTTAGATTTAAAAATGGCGCCGCCCGGCGCCAACATGTCATTGCGCATGCGCTGCTGCTCGGGAAAGCTCGTATACGTTCGGCTATTCCCGGGAATAGCCAAACGTGTACGGCCTTACCCGAGCGGCGGCGGCGCATGCGCGGTGACATTTTGGTGCCGGGCGGTGCCATTTTTAAATCTAAGGCAACCCAGAGGAATGGCCCTCGCACCGAACGGCCCACCGGGAGAAGTCCCTATTAGCCAATCCGGGCCTGATGTCAGGCTGTGTTCTTCTACTCACTGTGAGTCCTGCCTTCTCTGCCTTCCACACTGTCTTCTTAACCTGTGATACTTCCCTACACCATCGCATGTTCCGGCGATGTGACTATCGCTCGCGCTTATATCGCGATGTCGATGTAAAAACCGAATATTGTTCAGCCCTAGTCTGAGCACTGGCAGGTTGACCCCCCACTACCCCCCCCCTTCAACTTCTGCAGCCACGCTGCCAGCTCTAATACGTCTATTTCCCAAAGACAATCTCTGGATATGACTCTGAGCACGTGCACTCAACTTCTTTGGTTGACCATGGGAAGGCCTGTTCTGAGTGGAACCTGCCCTGTTAAACCACTGTATGGTCTTGGCCACAATGCTGCAGCTCAGCTTCAGGATCTTGGCAATCTTCTTATAGCCTAGGCCAGTGATGGCTTAGCTTGGTACCCCAGATGTTTTGGAACTACATTTCCCATGATGCTCAACTACACTGCAGAGTGCATGAGCATCATGGGAAATGTAGTTCTAAAACATCTGGGGTGCCAAGGTTCGCCATCACTGGCCTAGGCCATCTTTATGTAGAGGAACAATTCTTTTTTTCAGATCCTCAGAGTTCTTTGCCATGAGGTGCCATGTTGAAATTCCAGTGACCAGTATGAGAGAGTGAGTGATGAAACGAAATTTAACACCCCTGCTTCTCATTCACACCTGAGATCTTGTAACACTAATGAGTCACATGACACCGGAGAGGCAAAATGGCTATTTGGGCCCAACTTGGACTTTTTTACTTAAGGTTGCACTTTTGTTGCCAGCAGTGTAGACACTAATGGCTGTGTGTTGAGTTATTTTGAGGGGACAGCAAATTTACACTGTTATACAAGCTGTACACTCACTACTTTACATTGGAGCAAAGTGTAATTTCTTCAGTGTTGTCACATGAAAAGATATAATAAAATTCTTCAGTGTTGTCACATGAAAAAGATCTAAAAGATATAAAAAAATGTGAGGGGTGTACTCACTTTTTTGAGATAGTGTATCATTTTATTTGTGTACAGGTCTGCTTTAGGCCCCTTTCACACATACGGTCCGTTCAGTTCTTCAGTTCAGTCACGTCAAAATGTATCAGTTTTTCATCCGTCTTTCGTCAGTTGCCATCCGTCTTTCGTCAGTTGCCATCCGTCTTTCGTCAGTTGCCATCCGTTTTTCGTCCGATCCGTTTTTTTGACGGATGAAAAATGGGGCATTCATCCGTTCAAAAAAACGGACATTGACGGAAGCGGAAGAAAATGGATGTTAACGGATGATCATCCGTTGTCATCCGTTTTTACATAGAGATACATTGATGTCCGTTTTTTCATCCGTCAACGGATTGATGAAAAACAGACAAACGGACAGCATGTGTGAAACGGGTCTAAAATGACGCTATAGAAGTATCTGTAATCAACTATGGCTAGCTTCACCACTACTTCCTGGTATGGGAAGCATGTACATCCCTCGTGACAGAGCTGGTGCTAGGCTGCTTAGGCACCTTGCCCCCTTCCTCAGCAGTCCTTGTCAGGGCAGAACGACACTGTCATCGCTGATGTTTGCTGTAAGCCAACCATGTTATTTTCAAGGCCCCATTAGGAGGGTGCAGCATCATGCAGGCTGGGCTTACACGCCATTATATGAGTGCCACTCAGTCCAGAAAGAACGCTGCCACCATCAGAAAAAGCTGCAGTGATTACACCGGACTGACAAGAACAGTTAACCACTTTGCCGCTGCTCACTAGAGCTCTACTGCGGCAAAGTGGCTCTTGTAGGACTGACGACGTAGACCTACGTCGGCAGACACTCCCCCTTCTCGGTGGCGCGCTCCCACTGTATTCAGTCACAGCGGGAGTCGGGCCAGGGGAGGAGCAGCGGCGATTGCCGCTGCTCTTCCCCGATCGTTGGGGAATCGAGTCTGGAGATCCGCCCGCTTGTGTAAACAGAGTGGGCGGATCTCCGAAGTGACAGGCAGTGACAGATTGCAGGGTTCAGCATAGCTGAACCTGAGATCTGTCCCTGTGTCACTCAGTCACCTCCTCCCACACATGTCAGTAAGCACCAGGCATACATTAACCCCTCCCTCTCCAATAAAATTAAACCCTTCCCTGCCAGTGTCATTTTTACAGTAACAGTGCATATTTATAGCACTGATTACTGCAGTAATGTCACTGGTACCCCCAAAAGTGTCAAAAATGTCAGTCAGGGGTCTGATCTGTCCGCCGCAATGTCGCAGTCCTGCAAAAAAAAATCGCAGATCGCCGCCATTACTCGTTAAAAAAAACCCACCAAAAATGACAAAAATCTTTCCCTTAGTTAGTAAACGCAATAACTTTTGCGCAAACCAATCAAAATACACTTATTGCGATTTTTTTTTTTTTTTTTTTTTTTTTACCAAACATAGGTAGCAGAAAACAAATTGGCCAAAAATTTAAAAAAATTTTGATTTTTACATTTTTTGGGGGGAATTTCATATAAAAAAATGTTAAAAATATTATTTTTTCAAAATAAACTCTTTCTTTGTTAATAGCGCAAAAAGTAAAAATCGCACAGGTGATCAAATGCCACCAAAAGAAAGCTCTGTTTGTGGGGAACAAAGGACGTAAATTTTGTTTGGGTACGGCGTTGCACGCCCACGCAATTGTCCGTTAAATTCGCACAGCGCCAAATCGCAAAAAGTGGCCCAGACGTATGACCGCAAAATCCTCTAGTGGTAAAGTGGTTAAAAAGTAAAACTAATGTAATATAAATAGAAGAAAAATTTCCGCGCTAGATGTGACAGAAAACCAAATGATTAAGAACAATAGTGAGCAGCTGGCACAAAATCAACTAACAGTGATTCAAAAAATACAATAAAAACCAAAAAGTGCAGCGCTGAAATCAGTATACAATTATATAGCTGAAAAGCTCATATAAAGAAAACAAAAAAGGAGAGGGGATAATGTCCAAATGAATAGTCCCAATATTAAGTGCAGAGATGTGAATCCACGTGCAAAATAACTTTCTTCCAGTGACACCAGGGAAAAGTGTAGGAAGGGGACACCCTTGTGCTCAGGTATAACAAGCAGCTTACCGAAATTCCGTGGCTGCTCAATTTAATGAGACAGCCTCTCCCAGCTAGTAGTAAACCAGTAGGTCAACCGATATCAAGCTCAGGTGCTTCGAAAGACTCCAAAAGCCGAAAGCCGTTTCCGGTGTGTTGTTAAACCGATCACATTAATATGTGGCACACTTGGAACTTCTCATATACTCCATTGAACGTAAAGCCATATGTAGAAAGAAACAGAGGCCCATAGCGTAATCCCGTAAACCAATAGGTAAATTTATTAAAAAAACTACTTACAATTTAAAAGACAAAAACAGGCATGTAGTATGTGCCGGTCATGGATCTAACCGCGGCGTCCCGCAAGTCTCCAGATCAGCATATGGATAAACAGCCGGCTTCGTTGGGGGGCGTGTGGACGTTTATGTCTGGGATCGCCAACGTTTCGTCATAAGAAAGACTTCTTCTGGGCGTGACCCCAGACGCAACACACACGCCTATGTACCCCCACACCTATGTCACATGACGGTCACCTCTGCCAATGGGTGTTCAATCCCAGGGGGGCGGGAGTAATATGTTAATAACTCGATTCCAATAGGTTAAAAGACCAAAGGAAACCGTCTGGAGATAGGTGGTACAAAACGCTAATAGGAAGTGATGATCCGTCTTCCTTAATGCCCATTCGTTCAAAAGGCAAAGGGGCAGGGAGACGGTCGTCACGTGATGCACATCACATGATGAACAGGAAGTGATGGTCAGTATCCTCCGATGACTCATCGTCATCCGGGCGGAAGTGACACGCTCACGCCCATAGCTGACAGGGTAAGAGGGCGGAGGCGGAGGTGCGGTCGTCACTCCAGACACATCCCTTGTAACAGGAAGTGATGATCCTCACTGTTCAAGAGTGGTGTCAGCAGAGTATGTCAAACCCTTGTAACAGGAAGTGACGATCCTCACTGTTCAAGAATGGTGTCAGCAGAGTATGTCAAACCCTTGAAACAGGAAGTGATGATCCTCACTATTCAAGAGTGGTGTCAGCAGAGTATGTCAAACCCTTGAAACAGGAAGTGATGATCCTCACTATTCAAGAGTGGTGTCAGCAGAGTATGTCAAACCCTTGAAACAGGAAGTGACGATCCTCACTGTTCAAGAATGGTGTCAGCAGAGTGTGTCAAACCCTTGTAACAGGAAGTGATGATCCTCACTGTTCAAGAATGGTGTCAGCAGAGTATGTCAAACCCTTGAAACAGGAAGTGAAGATCCTCACTGTTCAAAAATGGTGTCAGCAGAGTTTGTCAAACAACACCGTCGGTATTCAGGCGCCCCTGTGTACAGAGTGCAACCTCCAACAACATAATATGGTTAAAACCAAAATACATATATACCAAGGTCTATAACGGAATTAAAAATTATTAAGGATATGGTGGAATGCTAGATAATCGTTGAAACAGGCAAAGGAGTTGATGTCCAATTCCTTCTATGTAATGAAAAATTTCTTTTACATATTTAATAATTGGCCATTGTGATACTTCATTCCATTGATATAAAACGCCATCTAGTGGCCAAATAAGTGTGACACCACTGAAGGAGATAAAAATCAAAAAGGATAAAAATTAATTATGTGAAAAAACACTGTTGGTGAAAACAGTGAAAATGGGAGTGGGTTAAAATAAGTGATATTTAATCGAATAATATAAATTAACATGTGAATGAACACATATTATTTTGTGAAATAATTAACCCTTACTTACTCTCCCTATATCCAAAATTTCCATAAATTTTTTTTTTTTTTTTTTTTTTTAGTGAGTGAATAAAAATAGTGATAAATATGTATAAAATGAAAAATATGTGAAAAATGCAAAATATTAATAAATGGAATGTGTATCACACATAGCCTCACAATTTAGAACCAGCCTGTATAAATCAAGATATACATCAACTTATGAGAAAGATTAAAAGGATTAAAAAGGTTGAAATCAGCTATTATTAATAAAACAATTTACATCCCATTCCACATTTAACCCATAGGGAATATAGGATTTTAGGCAATAGATCCAGCGAGTTTCCATCCTGGAAATTTCTCGCCTTACGTTGGATCCTCGCCAGTGAGCTTTAAACCTATCTATCCCTATAAAGAGTGTGTTTTTTGGGTTCTTGTGGTGGCATTGGTCATAGTGTTTGGAGACACTATGACCGGGGAAGCCTTTCCTAATGTTGCCCACATGCTCTCCTAGCCTGATCTGTAATTTCCTCGTTGTGCGTCCAATGTATTGTTGACCACATTTACATTGCAACATATAAACAACGTTGGTGGACGAGCAAGTGATGAAAGAATCTATCTTGTATTCTCGTCCAGTCGTGGAGGATACAAATTTTTCGATTTTTCTCCCTTTGAATGAATTGAGGGAGCAGATCTGGCATCTGTGACAGGGGTAGAAGCCTCTAAAATCTCCAAAGAAAGTGGGCTGAATAGGCCTTTCAACAACGTTTTGAGCTATTTTATGTCTCAAAGATGGGACTCCCCTGAAAATAACTTTGGGATGTTCAGATAAAACAGGGCCCAGAACCCGGTCATTTTTAAGGACCGGCCAGTGTTTTTTAATAATATTTTTAATTAAAAAATGCTGGGTAGAATATGAAGTAATAAAAGAATTTTTAAAACTTTGGTTGTTATTACCCTTTAGACTTGGACGTAGCAACGAGGATCTGTCGACAGCCGCTACGTCTCTAATGGTAGTGTCTAATTGGGAAACGTTGTACCCTTTCTCTATAAATTTCATTTTAAGGGTGTTAGCCTGTTGAAAAAAGTCATTTAATTGGGTGCAGTTTCTGCGTAATCGCAGGAACTGTCCCTTTGGGACAGCATTGAGCCATGATTGGTGATGACAACTATCATGTGGAATGAAGCTGTTCCGGTCCGTTTTCTTAAAATGAGTGGTGGTAATGATTTTATCCTCCTGTACCACCAGATTCAGATCAAGAAACGTGATTTGTGTAGAGCTACTAGTGTGATCTAGTTTAATACCTCTATTGTTGATGTTTAAGTTCGAGATAAAGGAGTCAAGTGAGGGGGCATTGCCATCCCATAGGAGGAGAATGTCGTCAATGTAACGCCGCCACAGGATCAACTGCGGCGGTCGATTCGCAAAGACGACATCCTCCTCCCACTTGGCCATAAATAAGTTGGCCAAGCTGGGTGCAAATTTTGCCCCCATCGCGACCCCCCTGTTCTGCAGGTAATGAGTGTTGTTAAACCAGAAGAGGTTATGAGACATCGCAAATTTGATAATGTCTACTATAAACCTCTTCTGTTCGCTGGATAAAGAGCTCCACAGATCTAGATAATACTGTACAGCCTCTAATCCCTGCTCATGGTCAATTATGGTGTACAGGGACGCTACGTCCGCTGTAGCCATAATATACCCTTCTTTCCAGGAAATATCTTGGAGGATATTTAGGACATGGGTCGTGTCTTTGAGGTACGACGGAATTTGTTTAACAAGGGGTTGTAAAAATTCATCAGCATATTTGCCTATCCGGGAGCAAAGGGAATCTATCCCGCTGATTATGGGGCGTCCCGGAGGTTTAACGGGATTCTTGTGGACTTTAGGTAAAAAATAAATAATAGGCAAACGAGGTGCGGAAGGTATTAAAAACAATTTTTCTTTTTTGCTTAAAATCCCCTCTTCATGTGCCTTATCAACTAAGGATTGTAGCTCCTTTTTATACTTAGGAGTAGGATTGGAGGCTAAAACTTTATATGTCTCTCTATCGTTTAAGATACTATTCATTTCAGAAACATAGTCAGTTTTATCCAGAACTACTATGCCGCCCCCCTTGTCAGCGGGGCGGATCACTATGTCCTTATTATCACAGAGTTTTTGAAGCCCTGTATGGAATTTATCCTTAGTAGGAGGTTTTTTGATTCTGATGTTTTCTATGTCTTTCAAGACCAGATCTTTGAAAACCTGGACTGAGGGGGCGATTTTTCCAGGGGGGTTGAACAAGGAAGCGTTAGCCAGGGATGTGTGTACATACCTATGATCGGTATTAGCCAAAGTGCGAGTGGGATTAGAGATAATATATCTCTGAACGTTCAGTTTCCTGACGTACTTTTGCACGTCTATAAAGGCGCTGAATTTATTCAGCGCCTTAGGTGGTGCAAATTTTAATCCACGATCAAGAACGGCTTTTTCATCGTCAGAAAACTGAGCCTTTGACAAATTGAAGATGCCAGGATCTTTTACACTCTTCTTCTTTTCCTTCCTTGTCCGCCTCCCCCCTCTGGTCCCTCTCTGTGTTCTATATAGCGTTTGTTTCCTCCTCCCCTGTGAAAATCCCCTTGTTGATAATTATCTTCACGTGAATACTCGTAGGAAGGATAATTTGAACGGGGGGTATTCCTGGGTGGATAGTATTCATTTTGAGGTCTCCTGGTGGCTGACCATCCATTATTAGAGATATCACCCGGATGACGGGTGATTACTCGGTCTCCAGTGTCCAGGGGGGAATCCCATCCCCCATTTTCTAGGGGGGTGAACCTATTATAAAGGGGAACCTCAGACCGTCTTGGTGTTATAAAATTAGGGTTAGACCCTTGTTGATTGCCATTATTATTTCCCCTATTGTAGGGTGGATTTCTATAAGGCAATAGGGAATTATTTGAGTTGTTATTTCTCAAGGTCTGGGGTCCCTGTTTGTTTGGGGGGGGTTTTCGTCCTTTTCCCCTCCTTCCCACCTGTTGTGGTCTAGGGGGAAGGGGGGGGGGGAGGAAGAGGTGTGTAGGACTGTGTCTGGATCTCCATTTCCTCATCACGAGGGTTAGAGGTCGCAGAACCTTCAGAATTCCTTACCATTTGCCATTTAAAAACAGTATCATTCTTATAGTCCTGTAAATCCCTATTGTATTTCCGTTTCTTTTTATTTTTTTGTTCAATTATTTCTTTTTCCAAATGTTTCTTGAGTGTGTCAGATCTCTTTTTGTATTCCTCATCATCTTTAAGATCAGCAAGGGACGTCTTGAGAGTCTCAATTTCCTCATTGATCTTAACCAGTTTACTTTTTTTCCTACTGATAAGGAATTGGATAAACCTGACACCTGCCTCATTAAAGTATTGAAACCAGCCTTCTATATCTGGTTCATCGCTTTGGGGGTTGACTTCCCACCTGAGGCTGCGGGGGACCATTTTATCAACTACGTATTTTTCTAAAAATGCAATATCCCAATTTGTATGGGTTTCAGATGTCATCAAATTTTTAAGGCGTAGAAAACGGCCAGCGATGTCATCTGAAACGACTCCGCTGCCATCAAAAACGTCCCCTACATCTAGAATATAGTTACTTCTATATTCAAAAATGTCTATATTGGTTGCCATGATAGACACAAAGTTATAAGTGATAAGCTGCAGAAATGGTGTTAGTAAAAACCAATGTAATATAAATAGAAGAAAAATTTCCGCGCTAGATGTGACAGAAAACCAAATGATTAAGAACAATAGTGAGCAGCTGGCACAAAATCAACTAACAGTGATTCAAAAAATACAATAAAAACCAAAAAGTGCAGCGCTGAAATCAGTATACAATTATATAGCTGAAAAGCTCATATAAAGAAAACAAAAAAGGAGAGGGGATAATGTCCAAATGAATAGTCCCAATATTAAGTGCAGAGATGTGAATCCACGTGCAAAATAACTTTCTTCCAGTGACACCAGGGAAAAGTGTAGGAAGGGGACACCCTTGTGCTCAGGTATAACAAGCAGCTTACCGAAATTCCGTGGCTGCTCAATTTAATGAGACAGCCTCTCCCAGCTAGTAGTAAACCAGTAGGTCAACCGATATCAAGCTCAGGTGCTTCGAAAGACTCCAAAAGCCGAAAGCCGTTTCCGGTGTGTTGTTAAACCGATCACATTAATATGTGGCACACTTGGAACTTCTCATATACTCCATTGAACGTAAAGCCATATGTAGAAAGAAACAGAGGCCCATAGCGTAATCCCGTAAACCAATAGGTAAATTTATTAAAAAAACTACTTACAATTTAAAAGACAAAAACAGGCATGTAGTATGTGCCGGTCATGGATCTAACCGCGGCGTCCCGCAAGTCTCCAGATCAGCATATGGATAAACAGCCGGCTTCGTTGGGGGGCGTGTGGACGTTTATGTCTGGGATCGCCAACGTTTCGTCATAAGAAAGACTTCTTCTGGGCGTGACCCCAGACGCAACACACACGCCTATGTACCCCCACACCTATGTCACATGACGGTCACCTCTGCCAATGGGTGTTCAATCCCAGGGGGGCGGGAGTAATATGTTAATAACTCGATTCCAATAGGTTAAAAGACCAAAGGAAACCGTCTGGAGATAGGTGGTACAAAACGCTAATAGGAAGTGATGATCCGTCTTCCTTAATGCCCATTCGTTCAAAAGGCAAAGGGGCAGGGAGACGGTCGTCACGTGATGCACATCACATGATGAACAGGAAGTGATGGTCAGTATCCTCCGATGACTCATCGTCATCCGGGCGGAAGTGACACGCTCACGCCCATAGCTGACAGGGTAAGAGGGCGGAGGCGGAGGTGCGGTCGTCACTCCAGACACATCCCTTGTAACAGGAAGTGATGATCCTCACTGTTCAAGAGTGGTGTCAGCAGAGTATGTCAAACCCTTGTAACAGGAAGTGACGATCCTCACTGTTCAAGAATGGTGTCAGCAGAGTATGTCAAACCCTTGAAACAGGAAGTGATGATCCTCACTATTCAAGAGTGGTGTCAGCAGAGTATGTCAAACCCTTGAAACAGGAAGTGATGATCCTCACTATTCAAGAGTGGTGTCAGCAGAGTATGTCAAACCCTTGAAACAGGAAGTGACGATCCTCACTGTTCAAGAATGGTGTCAGCAGAGTGTGTCAAACCCTTGTAACAGGAAGTGATGATCCTCACTGTTCAAGAATGGTGTCAGCAGAGTATGTCAAACCCTTGAAACAGGAAGTGAAGATCCTCACTGTTCAAAAATGGTGTCAGCAGAGTTTGTCAAACAACACCGTCGGTATTCAGGCGCCCCTGTGTACAGAGTGCAACCTCCAACAACATAATATGGTTAAAACCAAAATACATATATACCAAGGTCTATAACGGAATTAAAAATTATTAAGGATGTGGTGGAATGCTAGATAATCGTTGAAACAGGCAAAGGAGTTGATGTCCAATTCCTTCTATGTAATGAAAAATTTCTTTTACATATTTAATAATTGGCCATTGTGATACTTCATTCCATTGATATAAAACGCCATCTAGTGGCCAAATAAGTGTGACACCACTGAAGGAGATAAAAATCAAAAAGGATAAAAATTAATTATGTGAAAAAACACTGTTGGTGAAAACAGTGAAAATGGGAGTGGGTTAAAATAAGTGATATTTAATCGAATAATATAAATTAACATGTGAATGAACACATATTATTTTGTGAAATAATTAACCCTTACTTACTCTCCCTATATCCAAAATTTCCATAAATTTTTTTTTTTTTTTTTTTTTTTTTTTTTAGTGAGTGAATAAAAATAGTGATAAATATGTATAAAATGAAAAATATGTGAAAAATGCAAAATATTAATAAATGGAATGTGTATCACACATAGCCTCACAATTTAGAACCAGCCTGTATAAATCAAGATATACATCAACTTATGAGAAAGATTAAAAGGATTAAAAAGGTTGAAATCAGCTATTATTAATAAAACAATTTACATCCCATTCCACATTTAACCCATAGGGAATATAGGATTTTAGGCAATAGATCCAGCGAGTTTCCATCCTGGAAATTTCTCGCCTTACGTTGGATCCTCGCCAGTGAGCTTTAAACCTATCTATCCCTATAAAGAGTGTGTTTTTTGGGTTCTTGTGGTGGCATTGGTCATAGTGTTTGGAGACACTATGACCGGGGAAGCCTTTCCTAATGTTGCCCACATGCTCTCCTAGCCTGATCTGTAATTTCCTCGTTGTGCGTCCAATGTATTGTTGACCACATTTACATTGCAACATATAAACGACGTTGGTGGACGAGCAAGTGATGAAAGAATCTATCTTGTATTCTCGTCCAGTCGTGGAGGATACAAATTTTTCGATTTTTCTCCCTTTGAATGAATTGAGGGAGCAGATCTGGCATCTGTGACAGGGGTAGAAGCCTCTAAAATCTCCAAAGAAAGTGGGCTGAATAGGCCTTTCAACAACGTTTTGAGCTATTTTATGTCTCAAAGATGGGACTCCCCTGAAAATAACTTTGGGATGTTCAGATAAAACAGGGCCCAGAACCCGGTCATTTTTAAGGACCGGCCAGTGTTTTTTAATAATATTTTTAATTAAAAAATGCTGGGTAGAATATGAAGTAATAAAAGAATTTTTAAAACTTTGGTTGTTATTACCCTTTAGACTTGGACGTAGCAACGAGGATCTGTCGACAGCCGCTACGTCTCTAATGGTAGTGTCTAATTGGGAAACGTTGTACCCTTTCTCTATAAATTTCATTTTAAGGGTGTTAGCCTGTTGAAAAAAGTCATTTAATTGGGTGCAGTTTCTGCGTAATCGCAGGAACTGTCCCTTTGGGACAGCATTGAGCCATGATTGGTGATGACAACTATCATGTGGAATGAAGCTGTTCCGGTCCGTTTTCTTAAAATGAGTGGTGGTAATGATTTTATCCTCCTGTACCACCAGATTCAGATCAAGAAACGTGATTTGTGTAGAGCTACTAGTGTGATCTAGTTTAATACCTCTATTGTTGATGTTTAAGTTCGAGATAAAGGAGTCAAGTGAGGGGGCATTGCCATCCCATAGGAGGAGAATGTCGTCAATGTAACGCCGCCACAGGATCAACTGCGGCGGTCGATTCGCAAAGACGACATCCTCCTCCCACTTGGCCATAAATAAGTTGGCCAAGCTGGGTGCAAATTTTGCCCCCATCGCGACCCCCCTGTTCTGCAGGTAATGAGTGTTGTTAAACCAGAAGAGGTTATGAGACATCGCAAATTTGATAATGTCTACTATAAACCTCTTCTGTTCGCTGGATAAAGAGCTCCACAGATCTAGATAATACTGTACAGCCTCTAATCCCTGCTCATGGTCAATTATGGTGTACAGGGACGCTACGTCCGCTGTAGCCATAATATACCCTTCTTTCCAGGAAATATCTTGGAGGATATTTAGGACATGGGTCGTGTCTTTGAGGTACGACGGAATTTGTTTAACAAGGGGTTGTAAAAATTCATCAGCATATTTGCCTATCCGGGAGCAAAGGGAATCTATCCCGCTGATTATGGGGCGTCCCGGAGGTTTAACGGGATTCTTGTGGACTTTAGGTAAAAAATAAATAATAGGCAAACGAGGTGCGGAAGGTATTAAAAACAATTTTTCTTTTTTGCTTAAAATCCCCTCTTCATGTGCCTTATCAACTAAGGATTGTAGCTCCTTTTTATACTTAGGAGTAGGATTGGAGGCTAAAACTTTATATGTCTCTCTATCGTTTAAGATACTATTCATTTCAGAAACATAGTCAGTTTTATCCAGAACTACTATGCCGCCCCCCTTGTCAGCGGGGCGGATCACTATGTCCTTATTATCACAGAGTTTTTGAAGCCCTGTATGGAATTTATCCTTAGTAGGAGGTTTTTTGATTCTGATGTTTTCTATGTCTTTCAAGACCAGATCTTTGAAAACCTGGACTGAGGGGGCGATTTTTCCAGGGGGGTTGAACAAGGAAGCGTTAGCCAGGGATGTGTGTACATACCTATGATCGGTATTAGCCAAAGTGCGAGTGGGATTAGAGATAATATATCTCTGAACGTTCAGTTTCCTGACGTACTTTTGCACGTCTATAAAGGCGCTGAATTTATTCAGCGCCTTAGGTGGTGCAAATTTTAATCCACGATCAAGAACGGCTTTTTCATCGTCAGAAAACTGAGCCTTTGACAAATTGAAGATGCCAGGATCTTTTACACTCTTCTTCTTTTCCTTCCTTGTCCGCCTCCCCCCTCTGGTCCCTCTCTGTGTTCTATATAGCGTTTGTTTCCTCCTCCCCTGTGAAAATCCCCTTGTTGATAATTATCTTCACGTGAATACTCGTAGGAAGGATAATTTGAACGGGGGGTATTCCTGGGTGGATAGTATTCATTTTGAGGTCTCCTGGTGGCTGACCATCCATTATTAGAGATATCACCCGGATGACGGGTGATTACTCGGTCTCCAGTGTCCAGGGGGGAATCCCATCCCCCATTTTCTAGGGGGGTGAACCTATTATAAAGGGGAACCTCAGACCGTCTTGGTGTTATAAAATTAGGGTTAGACCCTTGTTGATTGCCATTATTGTGTCTGGAGTGACGACCGCACCTCCGCCTCCGCCCTCTTACCCTGTCAGCTATGGGCGTGAGCGTGTCACTTCCGCCCGGATGACGATGAGTCATCGGAGGATACTGACCATCACTTCCTGTTCATCATGTGATGTGCATCACGTGACGACCGTCTCCCTGCCCCTTTGCCTTTTGAACGAATGGGCATTAAGGAAGACGGATCATCACTTCCTATTAGCGTTTTGTACCACCTATCTCCAGACGGTTTCCTTTGGTCTTTTAACCTATTGGAATCGAGTTATTAACATATTACTCCCGCCCCCCTGGGATTGAACACCCATTGGCAGAGGTGACCGTCATGTGACATAGGTGTGGGGGTACATAGGCGTGTGTGTTGCGTCTGGGGTCACGCCCAGAAGAAGTCTTTCTTATGACGAAACGTTGGCGATCCCAGACATAAACGTCCACACGCCCCCCAACGAAGCCGGCTGTTTATCCATATGCTGATCTGGAGACTTGCGGGACGCCGCGGTTAGATCCATGACCGGCACATACTACATGCCTGTTTTTGTCTTTTAAATTGTAAGTAGTTTTTTTAATAAATTTACCTATTGGTTTACGGGATTACGCTATGGGCCTCTGTTTCTTTCTACATATGGCTTTACGTTCAATGGAGTATATGAGAAGTTCCAAGTGTGCCACATATTAATGTGATCGGTTTAACAACACACCGGAAACGGCTTTCGGCTTTTGGAGTCTTTCGAAGCACCTGAGCTTGATATCGGTTGACCTACTGGTTTACTACTAGCTGGGAGAGGCTGTCTCATTAAATTGAGCAGCCACGGAATTTCGGTAAGCTGCTTGTTATACCTGAGCACAAGGGTGTCCCCTTCCTACACTTTTCCCTGGTGTCACTGGAAGAAAGTTATTTTGCACGTGGATTCACATCTCTGCACTTAATATTGGGACTATTCATTTGGACATTATCCCCTCTCCTTTTTTGTTTTCTTTATATGAGCTTTTCAGCTATATAATTGTATACTGATTTCAGCGCTGCACTTTTTGGTTTTTATTAAAAAGTAAAACTCGCATATTTTATATAGATGTGTTTTTACACAGAGAGTTATATATTTCAAGTATTTCTTTCTTTTAATTTTGATGATTATGGCTTACAGCTAGTGACAACCCAAAATTCAGTATCTCAGAAAATAAGAATATTACATCTAATTTTCTGAGATACTGAATTTGGGGTGGTCACCAGCTGTGAGCCATAGTCATCAAAATTAAAAGAAAGAAATGCTTGAAATATGTTCTGTGTTTAATGCATCTATATATACTATGAGTTTCACTTTTACAGTTTTTAATTACTAAAATAAATTTTTTGATATTCTAATTTTATGAGATGCACCTTTATGTAACATGCACATGCTTGCTGTGTTTCTTCAATTTGTTGGACCATTTTTCTGTACAACAAATCCCCAACCTCTGAGACCAATTTGTTTGCATCAGCACACAGATGGAGGTGTTTTCCACTCTCTTGCCTAAAGGGAAATCCCCTTTGTCTTTGCTAAAGCAGCTTTTATGTTGTTTCTATCTTTCCTTGTGTATTTCTACTCAACATCCCCTTAGTTTGCTTACTGAGCACTTCTTGTTGTTTTCCTTTTTAATGTTAGATTGTTGGTGAGGTAAATGTCATGTTTTTTGCTCCCTTCAGGTCAAGGTAGTGAAGTTTTCCTATATGTGGACCATAAATAATTTTAGTTTTTGCCGAGAAGAAATGGGAGAAGTTTTAAAAAGTTCTACTTTCTCTTCGGGGCCAAATGATAAGATGAAATGGTAAGCGGCCTTCCTTCACTGTATTATGGGAAGCGCATGTTTCCATCCTCTCTGTGAAACACATGTATTCATTCATTTGAAAAACGTACCTCCTTTTCTAGGTGTTTGCGAGTTAACCCCAAAGGGCTGGATGATGAGAGCAAGGATTATCTATCTTTATACCTGCTACTGGTTAGCTGTCCGAAAAGTGAAGTTCGAGCAAAGTTTAAATTTTCTCTATTAAATGCTAAAAGGGAAGAAACAAAAGCCATGGGTGAGTTGTTGTTTATATCTGAAAGATTGTATGTTGTCCAATTGGGGCCTCATCATTTGCAAACACAAGAATGGAATAGAATGGAGTTGTCTTTTTGTTTTTAGTATAGCTTTCAAGAATATGTTAAAAAAAAAAAAAAAAAAATATATATATATATATATATATATATATATATATATATATATATATATATATACACACACAGGTCCATAAATATTCGGACATTGACACAATTCTAATCTTTTTGGCTCTATGCACACCACCACAGTGGATTTGAGATGAAACAAACAAGATGTGCTTTAACTGCAGACTTTCAGCTTTAATTTGAGGGTATTTACATCCAAATCAGGTGAAAGGTGTAGGAATTACAACAGTTTGTATATGTGCCTCCCACTTTTTAAGGGACCAAAAGTAATGGGACACTTGGCTGCTCAGCTGTTCCATGGCCAGGTGTGTGTTATTCCCGCATTATCCCATTTACAAGGAGCAGAGAAAAGGTCCAGAGTTCATTTCAAGTTTGCTATTTGCATTTTGAATCTGTTGCTGTAAACTGTCAATATGAGATCCAAAGAGCTGTCACTATCAGTGAAGCAAGCCATCATTAGGCTGAAAAAACAAAACAAACCCATCAGAGATAATGAGGGGAGGGTGGTAACCAGCGCTATGGATAAGAACTACCAGGCTCGTGGGGTATTTAGGTTGCAGCCACATCACCCTGAACGCAGGATCTCGTCTGATCTCGGATGCTAAGCAGGGGCGGGCCTGGTTAGTACCTGGATGGGAGACCGCCTGGGAATACCAGGTGCTGTAGGTTTTCCTCTTTTATCTCACCCGCATTTTTGCACATGCGCTAGGTAGCGCCGTTTCCAACTTCCTGTCTCCACAACTTAAACCCATCAAAGAGATAGCAAAAACATTAGGTGTGGCCAAATCAACTGTTTGGAACATCCTTAAAAAGAAAGAATGCATCGGTGAGCTCAGCAACACCAGAAGACCCGGAAGATCACGGAAAACAACTGTGGTGTATGACCGAAGAATTCCTTCCCTGGTGAAGAAAATACCCTTCACAACAGTTGGCCAGATAAAGAACACTCTCCAGGAGGTAGGTGTATGTGTGTCAAAGTCAACAATCAAGAAAAGACTTTACCAGAGTGAATACAGAGGGTTCACCACAAGATGTAAACCATTGGTGAGCCTCGAAAATAGGAAGGCCAGATTCGTTTGCCAAACATCTAAAAAAGCCTTCACAGTTCTGGAACAATATCCTATGGACAGATGAGACCAAGATCAACTTGTACCAGAGTGATGGGAAGAGAAGAGTATGGAGAAGGAAAGGAACTGCTCATGATCCAAAGCATACCACCTCATCAGTGAAGCATGGTGGTGGTAGTGTCATGGAGTGGGCATGTATGGCTGCCAATGGAACTGATTCTCTTGTATTTATTGATGATGTGACTGCTGACAAAAGCAGCAGGATGAATTCTGAAGTGTTTTGGGCAATATTATCTGCTCATATTCAGCCAAATGCTTCAGAACTCATTGGACGGCGCTTCACAGTGCAGATGGCCAATGACCCGAAGCATACTGCGAAAGCAACCAAAGAGTTTTTTTAAGGGAAAGAAGTGGAATGTTATGCTATGGCCAAGTCAATCACCTGACCTGAATCCGATTGAGCATGCATTTCACTTGCTGAAGACAAAACTGAAAGGAAAATGCCCCAAGAACAAGCAGGAACTGAAGACAGTTGCAGTAGAGGCCTGGCAGAGCATCACCAGGGATGAAACCCAGCGTCTGGTGATGTCTATGCGTTCCAGACTTCAGGCTGTAATTGACTGCAAAGGATTTGCAACCAAGTATTAAAAAGTGAAATTATGATTTATGATTGTTAATCTGTCCCATTACTTTTGGTCCCTTAAAAAGTCGGAGGCACAGATACAAACTGTTGTAATTCCTACACTGTTCACCTGATTTTGGATGTAAATACCCTCAAAGTAAAGCTGAAAGTCTGCAGTTGAAGCACATCTTATTTGTTTCATTTCAAATCCATTGTGGTGGTGTATAGAGCCAAAAAGATAAGAATTGTCGATGTCCCAATATTTATGGACCCAACTGCGTGTGTGTGTGTGTGTGTAATATATATAAAATGTGTGTGTATGTATTTTATATATATATATATATATATATATATATATATATATATATATATATATATATATATATATATATATATATATATATATATATATATATAATATATATATAAATTTTTTTTATTTTTAATTGGATAGATTTTAAAATATTCAAGATATTTCCTTTCCAGTCCCAGAGACCCAGCAGGAAGTAAGAAGATGTTTACAAATTGAAAGGAAAATCCCCTTGTAGACAGTTGTGACTAGACAAACATTCCCATTGATTTTTTTTTTTCTTTCCTTGCTTTCTCTTCCTGTGACTACTCACAACCCCCCCCCCCCCCCCCCCATGGTGACACAGGTAGCAATAACCTTTCACAGCTCTAACCCCTCTATTCACAGTCCCAAAATACCAAATATTTTGGCTTTACATATACTTTAAACCATGGGTGCTAAACCTATGGCCCTCCAGCTGTTGTGAAACTACAAGTCCCTCTGCCTTTGGGAGTCATGCTTGTAACTGTCAGTGGCTTGAAATGCCTCATGGGACTTAAAGTTCCGCAACAGCTGGAGGGCCACATAGTGAGCACCCATGCTTTAAACTCTTCCTGCCAGTGTAACACTCATTCTTCCACACCTTAAATCGGCCTTAAAGAATATGTTCATCTTTTTTTTTTTTTTTTAAAGGTAAAATTGTGTGTGTGTGTGTGTGTATATATATATATATATATTAGTGCCTTGCAAAAGTATTCGGCCCCCTTGAACTTTGCGACCTTTTGCCACATTTCAGGCTTCAAACATAAAGATATAAAACTGTAATTTTTTGTGAAGAATCAACAACAATTGGGACACAATCATGAAGTGGAACGAAATTTATTGGATATTTCAAACTTTGTTAACAAATAAACTGAAAAATTGGGCGTGCAAAATTATTCAGCCCCTTTACTTTCAGTGCAGCAAACTCTCTCCAGAAGTTCAGTGAGGATCTCTGAATGATCCAATGTTGACCTAAATGACTAATGATGATAAATAGAATCCACCTGTGTGTAATCAAGTCTCCGTATAAATGCACCTGCACTGTGATAGTCTCAGAGGTCCGTTTTAAATAGCGCAGAGAGCATCATGAAGAACAAGGAACACACCAGGCAGGTCCGAGATACTGTTGTGGAGAAGTTTAAAGCCGGATTTGGATACAAAAAGATTTCCCAAGCTTTAAACATCCCAAGGAGCACTGTGCAAGCGATAATATTGAAATTGAAGGAGTATCAGACCACTGCAAATCTACGAAGACCTGGCCGTCCCTCTAAACTTTCAGCTCATACAAGGAGAAGACTGATCAGAGATGCAGCCAAGAGGCCCATGATCACTCTGGATGAACTGCAGAGATCTACAGCTGAGGTGGGAGACTCTGTCCATAGGACAACAATCAGTCATATACTGCACAAATCTGGCCTTTATGGAAGAGTGGCAAGAAGAAAGCCATTTCTTAAAGATATCCATAAAAAGTGTTGTTTAAAGTTTGCCACAAGCCACCTGGGAGACACACCAAACATGTGGAAGAAGGTGCTCTGGTCAGATGAAACCAAAATCAACCTTTTTGGCAACAATGCAAAACGTTATGTTTGGCGTTAAAGCAACACAGCTCATCACCCTGAACACACCATCCCCACTGTTAAACATGGTGGTGGCAGCATCATGGTTTGGGCCTGCTTTTCTTCAGCAGGGACAGGGAAGATGGTTAAAATTGATGGGAAGATGGATGGAGATGAATACAGGACCATTCTGGAAGAAAACCTGATGGAGTCTGCAAAAGACCTGAGACTGTGACTGAGATTTGTCTTCCAACAAGACAATAATCCAAAACATAAAGCAAAATCTACAATGGAATGGTTCACAAATAAACATATCCAGGTGTTAGAATGTCCAAGTCAAAGTCCAGACCTGAATCCAATCTAGAATCTGTGGAAAAAACTGAAAACTGCTGTTCACAAACGCTCTCCATCCAACCTCACTGAGCTCGTCTTGTTTTGCAAGGAGGAATGGGCAAAAATTTCAGTCTCTCGATGTGCAAAACTGATAGAGACATACCCCAAGCGACTTACAGCTGTAATCGCAGCAAAAGGTGGCGCTACAAAGTATTAACTTAAGGGGGCTGAATAATTTTGCACGCCCAATTGTTCCGTTTTATTTGTTAAAGTTTGAAATATCCAATAAATTTCGTTCCACTTCATGATTGTGTCCCACTTGTTGATTCTTCACAAAAAATTACAGTTTTATATCTTTATGTTTGAAGCCTGAAATGTGGCAAAAAGGCACTGTATATGTATATGTGTGTGTGTGTGTGTGTGGATATAGATATAGATGTATATCTTACAAAAGTGAGTACACCCCTCCACATTTTTGTAAATATATTTATTATAGCTTTTCATTTGACTACACTAAAGAAATGACACTTTGCTACAATGTAAAGTAGTGAGTGTACAGCTTGTATATCAACAAAAGTGAGTACACCCCTAAGTGAACATGTCCAAATTGGTCCCAAAGTGTCAATATTTTGTGTGGCCACAATTATTTTCCAGCACTGCCTTAACCCTCTTGGGCATGGAGTTCACCAGAGCTTCACAGGTTGCCACTGGAGTCCTCTTCCACTCCTCCATGACGAGTGGAAGAGTACTGCCCTCTAGGGACTGCCCCTGCGGCCTCTCCAAAAAGTACACTTTTTTTAGTTAAATAGGAAAATGGTAAATTTGATACCTAACATGTCATGCTTTCAAATTGCACATGCTTGTGGGATGGAACAAATTTTGGTTGGTGCCTAAAAATCTCCATAGGCGACGCTTTAAAGATTTCTATAGGTTATCAGTTTAGAGTTACAGAGGAGGCTTATTGTTAGAATTATTGCTCTCAATCTAACAATTGCGGCGATACCCCACATGTGTGGTTTGAACACCATTTACATATGTTGGCACGACTTGCGTATTGCGTATGCTTTTACTTCTGCGTGCGAGCTCGGAGGGACGGAGTGCAATTTATTTTTTTTTATTTTTTTTTTTTATGTCCCTTTTTCAAAAAGGAAATAATATTTTTTGATCACTTTTTTATTCCTATTACAAGGAATGTAAACATCCCTTGTAATAGAAATAGGCAGGACAGGTCCTCTTTTTTCATTTGAGATCTGGGGTGAAAAAGACCTCAGATTTTACATTTACACTTAAAAGCAATAATAATACATTTGGCCGGTTAAGGCCGTTGGGCCTCCAAGGACATAGTCGACGGGGGGGGGGGGCGCATCTTGCCCTCACTCGACTTCCTGCCCAGCAACACGGGATTGGATTATTTTCCCTGCTACTGACGGCTCCGGTAAGCGGGGAAAACGACCGGGGCAGGCGGGAGGGGAGTGGGCACCTCTCCCGTCGCTTAAAAAAAGTGATCTTGTGGCAAATTTGTCGCTGGGGCCACTTTTATGTTAAAGCGAACCCCTGGCCCTTTAAAAAAAATACTGGAGTTATGGCAGCAATCTGCTGGCAATAACCCCTGTATTTACCTTCAAAGTAGCGACGTGAATACACGGTGTGCGGTCTGAAAGTAGTTACAGCTTACGTATTTATACAATTGGCTGAGTTCACTGTTCTGTGCTGAGACCTAAGGACAAGGTGGGAATATAGGAATTCTGTATTTGCTGATCTCTCCTGGTGAAAAAGCTGGTCTCTTCATCTTCGCTCACATATGGTGGCAGAAATCTGATTCTATTTGGCACGCTATTGCTTTGCTTATAAAGAACACCCTTGTGACACCCTTTGGAGGCTTTGACCCACCTTTTTTTTTTTTTTTTTCGTTGTATGAGACCTTCCTAAGAGTTATCCAGCATTTCTCTTAAATGATGCTAAAACTAACGCCTAGATTCTGGAAATCCATGAAACGTCTTCCTTAAAGACCTGACATACTTTGGCTGACTACTATACATCTTTAGAAGCTGTGTCATGCTCTTCACACCACACACAAATACCCTGAGATATGGACTTGTTGAAACAAGTTCAAAAACTCACAATAAAGCCCTTGAATTATGTTGTGTCTATAATTTATATATCCTAAGGGTAAAAAGATGGCTGCCGAGATAAACTAATGCCTAAAAAAAGATGATTGTTTATTATTCTTTACCTTGCTTACACCCCTTTTGGATATTGCATGGTTTTCCTGACTTTTGGTGCTTTTCCACTGCATGGAACCGAACGGTTCGGCTCGCTTTTGTGCTTTTCCACTGCTGGTACCGCATGGTACGGTGTAGGAACGGTACGGTACGGCGGCGCTTTTCCACTGCATGGAACCGAACGGTACGGCTCTCAAAAACAGTACTTACTCGATTGTGGTTCCAAGAGGTACCATATCCTACAATCCTTTGCATGCAGTCACTACTAGCCACTGATTGGTCAGAGAATCGTTGTTATCCCACCCACTTAACTTTAGTACTACTTTAGTGGAAAAGCAAACCAAATGGCACTTTTCCACTGCAAGTACCGGCTAGTACCGGCTCGGCTCTACTCGGCCCTGCTTGGCCCGGTTTGCTTTTCCACTGCGGTACCGCATGGTATAGTGTCGGAACGGTTCGGTACGGTACGGTATAGGTTTGCTTTTCCACTAAAGTAGTACTAAAGTTAAGTGGGTGGGATAACAACGGGGTGGGTGTGATTCTCTGACCAATCAGTGGCTAGTAGTGACTGCATGCAAAGGATTGTGGGATATGGTACCAGTTTGGTACCTGTTGGAACCACAATCGAGTAGGTACTGTTTTTTCAGAGCCGTACCGTACCGTACCGTTCGGTTCCATGCAGTGGAAAAGCAAACCTATACCGTACCGTACCGAACCGTTCCGACCCTATACCATGCGGTACCGCAGTGGAAAAGCACAAAAGCGGGCCCAACCGGTACGGTTCCATGCAGTGGAAAAGCGCCAATAGCGTACCGTACCGAACCGTTCCAACACCGTACTATGCGGTACCAGCAGTGGAAAAGCAAACCAGGGCCAAGCAGGGCCGAGTAGAGCCGAGCCGGTACTTGCAGTGGAAAAGTGCCATTATTGTCTCGTCCAACTTTTTTTTAACCAAATTTACTTCTATGCTTACATCTTGTGGATGCTTGTACAACTGCCCAGGTTGAGCTCCTAATAATCTTGACTAATTCAGAGAAACTTAGGGCCATGAAGGCTCTGAGGATATACAATACCTGAAGTATTTGAACATCCGTTTATAGGGGTTGATTTACTGAAACTGGAGAGTGCAAAATCTGGTGCAGCTCTGCATAGACACCAATCAGCTTCCAGTTTTTATTTTTTTATTTTTTTCTTTTGTAAAAGCTTAGTGGTTCTAAAGGCAGAAGGTTTTTTTTATACCAATATATTCTATGCATTATGATACAAAAAAAAAAACTTCTGTCTTCATCAGCCCCCCTGAGCCCCCTCTTGATCCAGCAATGTTGCACAACAGCCTTGGCTGTCCGAGACTCTCCCTTCTCATTGGCTGAGACAGCAGCAGGCGCCATTGGCATCTGCTGCTGTCAATCAAAGTCAGTGAGCCAATGAGGACAGAAAGAAGACAGGGCCAAGCTGTCAGGTGCCCCCATAGCATGCTGTTTGCTGTGGAGGCACTCAGCAGAGGGGAGTGGCCAGAAGCGCAAACCATTACAAAGAGCTGATAAGTAGAAAATGTTTGGTATTTTTAACCACTTTACCACCGGAGGATTTTGCTGTCTTTTGTCCAGGCCACTTTTTGCGATTCGGCACTGTGCGACTTTAACTAACAATTGCGCGGTTGTGCGACGCTGTACCCAAACGAAATTTACGTCTTTTTTTTCCCCACAAACAGAGCTTTCTTTTGGTGGTATTTGATCACCTGTGCGATTTTTACTTTTTGCGCTATAAACAAAAAAAAGAGCGTAAATTTTGAAAAAATAACAATATTTTTCACTTTTTTTTTTTTTAATGAAATTCCCCCCCCAAAAAAATGTAAAATCTTTTTTTACATTTTTGGCCAATTTGTTTTCTGCTACCTATGTTTGGTAAAAAAAATCACAATAAGCGTATTTTGACTGGTTTGCGCAAAAGTTATTGCGTTTAACTAAGGGAAAGATTTCTGTCATTTTTGGTGTGTTTTATTTTAACGAGTAATGGCGGTGATCTGCGATTTTTTTATTTTTTTTTTTCTTCTTTTGCGGGTCTGCGACATTGCGGCGGACAGATCGGACCCTTGACTGACATTTTTGACACGTTTGGGGGTACCAGTGACATTACTACAGTAATCAGTGCTATAAATATGCACTGTTACAATGACACTGGCAGGGAAGGGGTTAATTTTACTAGAGAGGGATGGGTTAATGTATGCCTGGGGCTTACTAACGTGTGTGGGGGGAGGTGACTGAGTGACACAGGCACAGATCGCAGGTTCAGCTATGCTGAACCCTGCAATCTGTCACTGTTTGTCACTTAGGAGTTCCGCCCGCTCTGTTTACACAAGCGGGCGGATCTCCAGACTCGATTCCCCGACGATCGGGGAAGAGCGTCGGTGACCACCGCTGCTCCTCCCCTGGCCCGACTCCCGCTGTGACTGAATACAGCAGGAGCGAGCTTCCGGTGGTGCGCGTGCGCCGCCCACAAGGTAAGGAGTCCAGCGACGTAGGTCTACGTCGCTGGACGGAAACTAACCACTTTGCCGCAGTAGAGCTCGAGTGAGCGGCAAGTGGTTAAACAAAAAAAAGACTTTAATCACTTTAAAGTGGTTGTAAACCTCAGACATGAAATATGAACAAAGCATACCCCCTAAAGTTTGTACTCAATCTAGAGCAGTGTGATGCTTTTGGAAACCTTTAAAGTGATTGTAATTTTTTTTTTTTTTTCATTAAAATAATAATCATGTTATACTTGCCTGCTCTGTTCAGTTGGTTTTATACAGAGTGGCCTGAATCCTCTTCTCGGTTCCCTCACCTGCGCTCTTGACTCCTCCCTCCTGTCGGGTGCTCCCCACAGCAAGCAGCTTGCTATGAGGGCACCAAAGCCGAGCAGCTGCTCTGTGTCCGTTCACACACGAAGCCGCAGTTCGGCCTGTCCCCTTAATTTCCTGATTGGCTCACTTTCTGTGATTGACAGCAGTGGGAGCCAACCTAATAGCCAATCAGGAGTGTGAGTCCCCAGAGAGGCAAGGCTCTAGGAGGACATTGCTGGATCGAGAGGGGGCTTGCGTAAGTATTAGGGGGGTCTGCTGCACACAGAAGGTTTTTTTTACCTTCATGCAAAGAATGCATGTAGGTTAAAAAAAACCTTGTGCCTTTTACAACCACTCGAAGTTCTGCCACTCATGTGGATGTTACTAATCTACCTACCTAAGCATTGATGACCAAACACACCTCATTATGGAAATGCCATTCCCTGATGGCAGTCATCGGGCTAATGCGCCCTGCCGCACTGCAAAAATGGTTCAAGAATGGTTTGGAGAACACAAATGAGTTTGAGGTATTGACTTGGCCTCCAAATTCTCCAGATCTCAATCCAATTGAACATCAGTGGGATGTGCTGGAAAAACAAGTCTGATCCATACTGAACATTATCCTTATTCCTGTTAAGAAAAAAAAACAATAAATATTTAATATTCAAAAGAGCTAGATGCCGGAGTGTCCTGGTGATATAATGGCTTCAGTACTTTTGGAGTCACTGACCCCCAAACAAGCATGCAGATCAGGGTTTGTTACTTCACTTGCTACATAATTGTTCTAGGTCAGGGATTTGGGAGGGTCAGCATGACAACCAGGCAACTGGCACTTTCAGAAAAATGTCGTTCTTGCAGCACTTATGTGTGTCTTTAAATTTATATGTTTAGCCAAGGTTTTTCTTTTACCTTATGATATAGTGGGATGGGGTTAGAATCTGTCAGGATGTAATATACCCAGAACCATTCAGCCCAGTTCCCATGAGCCTGTTAAGCTGCCTGAATCCTCAGTCAGGATCACCCTGCCTTGGTAGAAGAGAACATGTGACCTCACATAGTGGTAGAAGACTGCAGGATTTATTATATGCTTTGGTGTGTATACAGTGATTTAACCACTTGCCGACCAGTCACGTTGACTGTACTGCGGCAAAGTGGTTCGTTATCGTCTGGCGACGTAGACGTCACCAGACATTCCCCTCTCTCGGCGGCTCGCGCGCGCCGCCGGAGGCTCGCTCCCGCTGTATTAAGTTACAGCGGGAGTCGGGCCAGGGGGGGAGCGGCGGTGATCACCGACGCTCTTCCCTGATCGTCGGGGATCGAGTGTGGCGATCCGCCCACTTGTGTAAACAAAGCTGGCGGATCTCCTAAGTGACAGGCAGGGACAGATTGCAGGGATCAGCATAGCTGAACATGCGATCTGTCCCTGTGTCACTCAGTCACCTCCCCCCACACGCGTTAGTAAGCACCAGGCATACATTAACCCCTCCCTCTCCAATAAAAATTAACCCCTGCCCTGCCAGTGTCATTTTTACAGTAACAGTGCATATTTATAGCACTGATAACTGTGGTAATGTCACTGGTACCCCCAAAAGTGTCAAAAATGTCAGTCAGGGGTCCGATCTGTCCGCCGCAATGTCGCAGTCCCGCAAAAAAAATCGCAGATTGCTGCCATTACTCGTTAAAAAAAAAAAAAACTCCAAAAATGACAAATCTTTCCCTTTAGTAAACGCAATAACTTTTGCGCAAACCAATCAAAATACGCGATTATTGCAATTTATTTATTTATTTTCCAAAAATATGTAGCAGAAAACAAATTGGCCTAAAATGATAAATTTTGATTTTTACATTTTTTGGGGGGGGGGGAATTTCATATAAAAAAAAATGTGAAAAATATTGTTATTTTTTCAAAATTGACGCTCTTTTTTTGTTTATAGCTCAAACAGTAAAAATCGCACAGATGATAAAATACTACCAAAAGAAGAAATCTCTATTTGTGGGGAAAAAAAGGACATAAATCTAATTTGGGTACAGCGTTGCACGACCGCGCAATTGTCCGTTAAAATAACGCAGTGCCTAATCGCAAAATGTGGCCTTGTCAGGAATGGGGTAAAACCTTCCGGTCATAAAGCGGTTAAAAATACGCTCATTGAGAATTTTTTTTTCAAAGACATGTAGCTAAATACATTGTGGCCTAAATATATGACAAAAATTTAATATATTGGATATTTTTTAACTGTCAAAGTAGAAAAATATTGTTGTTTTTTCAAAATTGTCGCTTTTTTTAATATCGCAAAAAATGAAAATCGCACAGGTGATTAAATACCACCAAAAGAAAGCTCTGTTTGTGGGGAAAAAAAGGACGTAAATTTAGTTTGGGTACAGCGTTGCATGACCGCGCAATTGTCAGTTAAAGTCGCACAGTGCCGAATCGCAAAAAGTGGCCTGGACTTAAGACAGCAAAATCCTCCGGTGGTAAAGTGGTTAAAAAAACTATAAAAATTACATAATGGGTATAAAAAAGCAGCATTTGACCCCATGACAAGAGCTTTCCAGGACATTTACTAGTCTTGTGCCTAATACACACTATGAGGAAAAACGTGGGGAAAAATATCACTTTCGGGAGCGATTTTTCCATTTCATTCAAAAATATCCCAAGGGACAAACATGCATGTTTTTCTCGTACAATACCAGAACAAACCATTTTCATGTACTTTAGTATAATATTTGTTTACAAAAATTGTGCGACCAAGACTGCGCATGCTCTGACATGAAAGAATACATTACATCCGAGATCCCCAACCCCGGGCGAACCGCTGCCGGTCCATGGCCTGTTGGGGACCAGGGTGGGCAGCGAGCGAACAAAGCTCCATCTGCATTGGCAGCCGCCTGGACTCCGCCTCTTGTTTGGTCAGCGGCAGGGGTCCTGGTGTGTGTGTGTGTCTATCTGGTCTATTGTGTGGGTCCAGTGCACTGTTGCCCCCTGAGCTTGAACCCTCCCCTTCTCCCAGTAGTACCACTCCCTTCCCTCTTTGTGGTCATGTCTCTCAGTAAAACCATCATTTGTATCTGTTTGGCTGATTATATGATCCCTATTTAATATTAATTTTGAATTGAGATCATGTAATCAGCCAGATACAAATAAAGATTCAATTTTTTTTTTAAAAGTAATACATGAGCTTATGTGGCCAGCTTATGTATTAGTATTATAAAAAAAAAAAAAAAAATTGATTCTGTTTCCTTATACAGATACAAGTGCTTGTGCTGTCTAACCTGCCCCTCTGGAAACTGTAAAAAAAACCTGGCTAATATTCTGCTAGTTTCTACCCTCCCCTCTGTAAACTGACCACAGTTTATCACGACTGCGGAGCCCTTACACCCCGGTCAGTTTACATGCCTCCGTCACCCGCTGTCTCTCCTCTCTGCTCTCCCCCTTCCCCTCCCCGCCTGTCAGCTCTGGAGTATGTGTCTGTCTCCACCCCCCCCAAGCTTCTAAATGCCTTTTTTGTGCTGTATCTTCAGGCCGGGCACGTGACTCCCGGCCGCTCTGCTACAACAATCCAGGGTTACAGCAGCAGGGGCCGAGCGGCCACGTGACTCCCAGCTGACGTCAGAGGGAGAGCTCAGCTCCTCCTGCTGTAGCCCTGGATCAGAGTATTAGACCAACCGGGAGTCACGTGACCGCCTTGAAGATACTTCACAAAAAGGTATTTAGAGGCATCGATGCTAACAAACGCTTATACAGTGCAGGATGGCAGCTTAAAATAGGGGGGGGGGGCTGGCAGCAAAGCATTATTTAGGGTTACAAACCCTTTTAATCTTTATTTGTATCTGTTCGGTTGATTACATGAGCTCAATTCAGTATTATGAATAATTATAATAACAGATTTTCAAAATTACATTTTCAGTAATAAGAATAATTTATTTTTCTAATACAAATAGACGTGAGTGGCTGGTGAGGTGACAGGCTGCAAATCCCACACAAGTGCTCCTGTCTGTGTTTTTAATTATATATTATATATATATATATATATATATATATATATATATATAAAAAAAATGTATTTCAGAGTGGCTCTTGGCGATCACGTGACCGGCCGTCTCCTCTCCCCCTGCCTGACGTCAGCAAGGGAATCTCTGTCCCGCCCCCTGCATCTGTTAGACGGAGAGAGGAGAGAGCCGGCCGGTCATGTGATCGCCGAGAATCACTCTGAAATACGGTAAAGAAGGCATTTCTGTTTTTCTTAAAAAACAGAGACAGGAGCACTTGTCAGGGAACAGAAAGGACTTAAATAGTCAAACTGGGTAAACAAACACTTTATTGTTCCTCCCTAACTCCAATAGCAAGAAGCCTGAGTTTATTAGTTATGTAACCGCAACTCACATTGATTTCCCCCCCCCCCCCTCCCTTAGAAGAACAATTTCTTTGGGTTTTTTCTCCTTGATTGAACACTTTTTTTTTTTTTTTTTCTCTTTGAAAGCTTTAATATTCATTTCTATTTATTTTGGTATTTTATTCAGAAAGTCAAAGAGCTTACCGGTTTGTTCAAGGCAAAGACTGGGGCTTTAAGAAATTTATTCGGCGAGATTTTTTACTTGACGAAGCTAATGGTCTCTTACCAGATGATAAACTTACCTTGTTCTGTGAGGTAGGTGGAATTCTTGCTTTCCTCAATGTTTTCACTGATTGCAATTGTAATGCGTGAAATGATTCTGTGGTTCATGGAATTCATTAGATCTTAAAGTAAAACTGTGGCCAGGCTATTGACATTTGTTTTTTGTGTTCTTAACATGAAGTCTCATTGTCTACGCACTTTGCTGTCTTTTTCGCTCTTCTTGTGTACCTGCTGTGTGTTAAAAGCCAACACTTGGCTTTCACTAAAAATATTTGATTGTCCCCACCCCCCACATATACATAATATATTTCTCTTTTAATCTGGGTTTATAATAAAGACCAATTCCTTAAACCTTGATCCTGGGGAAGCAGGTTTTATTCTTTGTCCTACAAAAACAAAGAAAAATTCCCAACTCAACTTACCAACCAACCAGCCACAATGTGGGCGTGCCCTCAGCCTTGGCACAAAGGTGAAAGGGGCAGACACATGACCAGTAAAGAGGAGCAGATTCGGGGGACCCATAGTCCGTCATTAAGGAAGCATGTGGGGCTGTAAAGTGAGGCATTCTTTGATCCACACTAAGCTAAAAATGTAAAGTGTGGCATCTATCAATTTTTGATAGACTGGAAGTTTGTCAAGTCACTGATGAGAGGGGGAGCAGGAGGACCTGATGTGATAGAACTGAAAGTATTCTCTGCTATAAATAGAAGACTAAATTATTCCTCAGTAGCCCCAGCTACAGAGGACAGCTGGGACTTGTTGTAAAGTAGAACTTTCAATTTTTTTAGGGTGTGATCCCCTTCCTCACCAGAGATCACTTTCTGCACAGATTTTGCAGGATGTGATTCCCCCTTCCCCATCAGTTTCCTTTCTGCAGATTTGTCAGGGTATGATCCTCCTTCCCCACCAGAGCTTCCTGTCTGTGGATTTTTCAGGGTGTGATCCTCCTTCCCTCTACTAGAACTTCCTCTATGGATTTTTCAGGGTGTGATCCCCTTTCTCCAAAGCTTCTGTGGATTTTTCAGGGTGTGATCCTCCCCACTAAAGCTTCCTCACTGTGGATTTTTCAGGGTGTGATTCCCCTTCCCCGCCAGAGCTTCCTCCTGTGAATTTATCAGGGTGTGATTCCCCTTCCCCGCCAGAGCTTGCGCCCTGTGAATTTTTCAGGGTGTGATTCCCCTTCCCCGCCAGAGCTTCCTCCCTGTGGATTTTTCAGGGTGTGATTCCCCTTTCCCGCCAGAGCTTCCTCCCTGTGGATTTTTCAGGGTGTGATCACCCTTCCCCGCCAGAGCTTCCTCCCTGTGGATTTTTCAGGGTGTGATCCCCCTTCCCCGCCAGAGCTTCCTCTGTGGATTTTTCAGGGTGTGATTCCCCTTCCCCGCCAGAGCTTCCTCCCTGTGGATTTTTCAGGGCGTGATTCCCCTTCCACGCCAGAGCTTCCTCCCTGTGGATTTTTCAGGGTGTGATTCCCCTTCCCCACCAGAGCTTCCTCCCTGTGGATTTTTCAGGGCGTGATTCCCCTTCCACGCCAGAGCTTCCTCTGTGGATTTTTCAGGGCGTGAATCCCTTTCTCCACCAGAGCTTCCTTTTGTGTAATTGTGATGCCAAAACCAGAAGTCCCATCTCTACGCATTTCGTCATACAGAAAGACTTCCTCCGCACAAAGGAAGCTCTGGTGGAGACAGATCACACCTTGAAAAATCTGCCCAGAGGAAGCTCTGGTGGAGAAGGGGGATCACACCCTGAAAAATCTGCCTAGAGGAAGCGCTGGGGGGATGGGGGAATCACACCCTAAAAATGGAAGTTCCACTTTACAACAATCTCTAGCTGATTTCCTAGATAGGTGTACTGAGGAGTAATTCTTATATTTATAGCAAAGAATTCAGGAAGTAGTGGAGCAGTGGTGGTCACTGAAAATTAATTCCGTTGACTAGTTTCTTCTGGTGCCAGACAAACGCAATTAAATTGTGAGTGAAAATTCTTTTTGTGGGTTATTTTTAAAAAAGAGATTTTTGAAGAAAAAAAAAAAAGGAGGTATGTGGTGATATTTCTGGTCCATGTCCTCTACATCCTTTGAGCATATGAGATGACCAACAGGGAAAGCTTTCTTCCATACTATTATCATCTCGGAGGGTTGATGGAGGAGAGCTGAAGATTTCGTTCTGCTTTTGAGTGCATTTAGAGCTGCTTTATTAATCAGGGGTCAATCAATATTGGTGAGTGAGCACTTTGAAAGGGTTACTATTTAGCACATGTGTGATTTTCTTGAAGATTTGGCATGATTTTCATGATTGGACACCTAATATATTTTTATTTTTTGTGCACAGGACATTATTAAAACGTGTTTTTTTCCTTTGGTAGTTTGAAGAGACTTTTTAGATAATGAGCATTTTAATTTTATTATTGAATTTAAATTAAAAACTTTTTTAAAATTGTCATGATAGCGCTTTAGTGCTGGTCACGTTGTTTAATGTAGAGAGGAAGTTTCCCCTTCTCCCTTCATGAGCATAAATCTGTAAACTAATCTTCTTCCGAGCTCCTCACAAGTTTAAAGTGGAAAAAAAGATGTGTGTGTGTGTGTGTGTGTGTGTGTGTGTGTGTGTGTGTATATGTGTATATATATATATATATATATATATATAATCAGTGGGTACGGAAAGTATTCAGACCCCCTTAAATTTTTCACTCTTTGTTATATTGCAGCCATTTGCTAAAATCATTTAAGTTCATTCTTCTTCCTCATGAATGTACACATAGCACCCCATACTGACAGAAAAACACAGAATTGTTGACATTGTTGCAGATTTATTAAAAAAGAAAAACTGAAATATCACATGGTCCTAAGTATTCAGACCCTTTGCTCAGTATTTAGTAGAAGCCCCCTTTTGATCTAATACAGCCAGGAGTCTTTTTGGGAAAGATGCAACAAGTCTTTCACACCTGGATTTGGGGATCCTCTGCCATTCCTCCTTGCAGATCCTCTCCAGTTCTGTCAGGTTGGATGGTAAACGTTGGTGGACAGCCATTTTTAGGTCTCTCCAGAGATGCTCAATTGGGTTTAAGTCAGGGCTCTGGCTGGGCCATTCAAGAACAGTCACGGAGTTGTTGTGAAGCCACTCCTTTGTTATTTTAGCTGTGTGCTTAGGGTCATTGTCTTGTTGGAAGGTAAACCTTCGGCCCAGTCTGAGGTCCAGAGCACTCTGGAGAAGGTTTTTGTCCAGGATATCCCTGTACTTGGCCACATTCATCTTTCCCTCGATTGCAACCAGTCGTCCTGTCCCTGCAGCTGAAAAACACCCCCACAGCATGATGCTGCCACCACCATGCTTCACTGTTGGGACTGTATTGGACAGGTGATGAGCAGTGCCTGGTTTTCTCCACACATACCGCTTAGAATTAAGGCCAAAAAGTTCTATTTTGGTCTCATCAGACCAGAGAATCTTATTTCTCACCATCTTGGAGTCCTTCAGGTGTTTTTTTAGCAAACTCCATGCAGGCTTTCATGTGTCTTACACTGAGGAGAGGCTTCCGTCGGGCCACTCTGCCATAAAGCCCCGACTGGTGGAGGGCTGCAGTGATGGTTGACTTTCTACAACTTTCTCCCATCTCCTGACTGCATCTCTGGAGCTCAGCCACAGTGATCTTTGGGTTCTTCTTTACCTCTCTCACCAAGACTCTTCTCCCCCGATAGCTCAGTTTGGCCGGACGGCCAGCTCTAGGAAGGGTTCTGATCTTCCCAAATGTCTTCCATTTGAGGATTATGGAGGCCACTGTGCTCTTAGGAACCTTAAGTGCAGCAGAAATCTTTTTGTAACCTTGGCCAGATCTGTGCCTTGCTACAATTCTGTCTCTGAGCTCTTCAGGCAGTTCCTTTGACCTCATGATTCTCATTTGCTCTGACATGCATTGTGATCTGGAAGGTCTTATATAGACAGGTGTGTGGCTTTCCTAATCAAGTCCAATCAGTATAATCAAACACAGCTGGACTCAAATGAAGGTATAGAACCATCTCAAGGATGATAAGAAGAAATGGAAAGCATCTGAGTTAAATATATGAGTGTCACAGCAAAGGGTCTGAATACTTAGGACCATGTGATATTTCAGTTTTTCTTTTTTAATAAATCTGCAGCAATGTCAACAATTCTGTGTTTTTCTGTCAGTATGGGGTGCTATGTGTACATTCATGAGGAAGAAGAATGAACCTAAATGATTTTAGCAAATGGCTGCAATATAACAAAGAGTGAAAAATTTAAGGGGGTCTGAATACTTTCCGTACCCACTGTATATGTGTATATATATATATATATATATGTGTATTAGTGATCGACCAATATAGTTTTTTTTTTTTTTTAATAAGCAAGTGGTTAAAGTAGTTGTACACCCATGAATAAAAGATAATCACAGCTCTAGGTTGGTTTCCATCTGTATCCCCTCCACTGCATGCTAGCAGGTGCCAACCCTGTTCATCACAGGCTTGACAGCAGAAGAGAGAAATCTGGTCGGCCTCACATCCAATAAAATCACTGTTATTTAGACCTATTGAAAAAAGACTCTCCACACTACATTCAAGGGAATATAGCACTCCAGCTAACGTTGCACTTCAGAGCTTAGTCATAGCTAATTCTAAAATGTTTACACAGGTGTGTGTGTGTGTGTGCCACCCACAGGCCCTGTACCAGCGACCCAGCCACCCACAAGCCCTTTACCAGCCACAGGCACTGTGCCAGCCAGCCACCCACAGCCCCTGTGCCAGCAATCCACCCACCACAGGGTGCTAGCCAGCTACCAACCACAGCGTGCCAGACAGCCAGCCACCCACAGGCCCTGTACCAGCCAGCCACCCACCTCAAGCCCTGTACCAGCCAGCCACCCACCTCAAACCCTGTATCAGCCAGCCACCCTCCACAGGTTGCCACCCACCACCACAGGGTGCCAGCCAGCCACCCACCACCACAGGGTGCCAGCCAGCCACCCACCACCACAGGGTGCCAGCCAGCCACCCACCACCACAGGGTGCCAGCCAGCCACCCACCACCACAGGGTGCCAGCCAGCCACCCACCCACCACCACAGGGTGCCAGCCAGCCACCCACCCACCACCACAGGGTGCCAGCCAGCCACCCACGCACCACCACAGGGTGCCAGCCAGCCACCCACGCACCACCACAGGGTGCCAGCCAGCCACCCATGCACCACCACAGGGTGCCAGCCAGCCACGCACCACCACAGGGTGCCAGCCAGCCACGCACCACCACAGGGTGCCACCCACCCACCACCACAGGGTGCCAGACAGCCAGCCACCCACCACCACAGGGAGACAGCCAGCCATCCTCCACAGGGTGCTAGCAAGCCAGCCATTAAGCATTAAACAAAAATGAACATGTTCAGTACCAGATTTGTGTCAAAAATTATTTTATTTTTCAATACTTTAAATGTGCAAAATATCAGCTGATACTGATACGTTGTGACCAAAATATCGGTATCGGCCCTGAAAAAAACATATCGGTCTATCCCAAAAAAATGCACGCACGCACGTGCACACACATTCTTAATGATTTCTTAATTGTAGGTAATCCTGTGAGGGACAATGAGGCACAGTTGCCAGCAATTGTCGGTAATTAACAGTTTCACAATCCGCAGAGCTAATACAGAAAAAAAATAGATCACATTGGAGAACTATAAAAATACAAGGTGAAAAAAAGCAGTATCCATGTGTATATTTGCTACTATCCATACACTTCCGCATGAATATAAGGGTAACTTAAATGGGTGTCCGCTCACTAACTAGGCACAACAAAAGCAAAAAACACCGACCATACAGAAAGAAAACCAATTAACTCAGTTTGAATGGATATTTCCAATATAAACCAAAACTTTATTCATAATAATATCCCATTCATGATTGAGTACGAACGGTTTCCTGGAGCCTAAAGTAAAGATCCAAAATACTTATTTTTTTGGTTGTACACCCATACATATATACCCAGTGAAGTGAGATGAAACCGATCCCACTACATAAGTTGTATCCGTTTCCCTGTAGCCATCTCATCTCTACAGCCTTCTAAAGCACACATTTTACATAGGATCACGGAGCTCCAGTAGGTAAGGGGACAGGAATCTGGCATCGCGCACAGCTCAGAGCGGAGAGCCGAGTGTATTCTGAGATCTGAGTGGAGGGATTACACCCCCCCCCCCCATCATACAGTCTCATTCGGAATCCTGCAGCGGTAAGGCTATGTGTGCTGGAGCACTGCCACACACACAAATCCATCCCTCCTTGATCCCTTGGAGTCCACAACCTGTCAGAAGTGACTCTGTCTGCTCTGTGATATGGATTGAGACAAGTACACACTACTATGATAGGAAATGCTTTGTTAGTTTTTAATTTCAGAGGTTTTCAGCTATTTTTAATAATTTTGTGTCTATAGTGTACTTGCCTAAAAAAAAAATATGCTGAAGTTTCCTTATAAAGCCAAATGATAGCTTTGGCTTTATAGGGAATACAGAGTTTGGTGATTGTAATTTCTTCGTTGTATGCTGCGCGGTGCTCAGCAATACTCCACCATGGCTGTGGCTTGCAGCATGACTTGAGTTTTTTTGTAACCCCCGTCATATGCGGAGGGGCAGATTCAGAAGTCGGCTACTAAAGACATTTTCATATGCGCTCCCCTCCCCCTCCCCCCATCTTCCCGCTCTGCTTGATTAGTAGCGTGCGTGGCTTGTGAACGGTTAATACACTTCCTTGTGGTCTGCGTCTCCTGAAAATGTGTAAAATTGTCAAGATTGCAACTTAATTATATGATATTATTGTGTGCAAGGGAATAATTGATATACAGCCCCTGAGACCACATGGTGCAAATATAGCACATCCGATTTCCATTTAGACAAGTGAAATGAGCTGTACAATGAATTTGTTATGAATACAATTAAGGGGCTGACAAAGAGGATGTAGCGTCTGTCTGTCTCGGAATGAGCACAATCTGAGCTGACTGCCGCTCTTTCCCCTTAATGGCCTAACCGTTTGGTAATTTTGGTAATCTTTAGGATGTTATTAGCAGATAGAGGAAGACGGGCATTTGTGGATTTTTATGAAGTTCATTGTTGCATGTATCGAAATAGGAAGACAAACGTGACCTGTATTTTAATAGGTACAATGTATTGCCTGAAGTATTAGTAATGTTACCTGCTTATTAGAGGTGCACCGACTTGGAATTTTGGTGCCGAAAATTCAGGATGCACTTGGCTGAAACTGAAAGTGACAGTTTTTATATATAATTGTATTCAACTTTTTAATTTTAATATCATGAATATAAATGAATATGACTTTGTCACCATTATCGGCACCTTTTAGTGCAAGAAATGCTCAAGAAGGTATCCCTTTAAAAATTCTATGTTTGTCTTCACACTGGTCTGTTGCGCTTCTGTTGAGGTGTTCTTGCTTCTTTCTTGGTCAGTTAAAAAAAACGCACCTCCCCGTTTAAATGCATTAACACAGCTAGAACGCTTCAATAATGCACCCGTGTTACGTTTTTGATGCGGTTTTTGAGTCCCATGACCTGGTGAAAAACGCACCATAAGCACAGTAAAATCACAGCAAAATCGCTTGTGTTTTTGGCGCCATTATCGGAACCTTTTTCTCTATTCGCAAAGTCTTGAAAACTCAATTTTCTGCCGATTTACGTTTTTGGCAGCTGAAATTTCTAATTCTTTTATAGACCGAGGTTATTCTTGGTAAAGGCAGAGACGCTGGACATGCTTCTCTGTACATGTGTTGATGGCTTTATGTAAAATATAGGTGTATTGACAGCTGTATTTGACAGTCACCTTGACCCTGTGTCCACCTTCTAGTTCTTAGGCAAAGTACAATCAACTTACTAGGTGTGTGTGCGTGTGTTTTTTTTTTTTTTTTTTTTATGGCAAAGCAGTGGGTCTATCTACAGCCTTCATTTTGCTTCTCTGCTACCAATCCCCCTCCTTGAAAAAGTGTCTGTGGGTGTGTGCACCCAACCAGAACTGTATGCATGCACAAAACGGGAGGGATCATTTCACAAATGCGTGAGAACCCTGCTCAACAGCCTTTGTCCATAGTTACTGACACCGTTGACCAAAAAAGATGGTGGTGTCCTGTGGATCATCGGATGACATCGCCTTTCAAACCAAGCGGATAGGTTCTCGTTTAAAACCTCAGGCAACTTAAAAATTACCCTTTGCAGTAAGGCTTTTACTGCACTACAAGGGTTAATAGCTGGTTTTGTTTAGGGGGACCCTGGTGTAAGGAAGGGACTATGATGAGGGACCCTGGTGTAAGAAGGCCGCTATGATGGGGACCCTGGTGTAAGAAGGTGACTATGATGGGTACCCTGACGTAAGAAGGCGACTATGATGGGGTACCCTGGCATAAGAAGGCGACTATGATGGGGTACCCTGGCATAAGAAGGCGACTATGATGGGGTACCCTGGCATAAGAAGGCGACTATGATGGGGTAATCTGGCGTAAGAAGGCGACTATGATGGGGTACCCTGGCGTAAGAAGGCGACTATGATGGGGTACCCTGGCGTAAGGAGGCGACTATGATGGGGTACCCTGGCGTAAGAAGGCGACTATGTTGGGGTACCCTGGCGTAAGAAGGCGACTATGATGGGGTACCCTGGCATAAGAAGGCGACTATGATGGGGTACCCTGGCGTAAGAAGGCGACTATGATGGGGTAATCTGGCGTAAGAAGGCGACTATGATAGGGTACCCTGGCGTAAGAAGGCGACTATGATGGGGTACCCTGGCGTAAGGAGGCGACTATGATGGGGTACCCTGGCGTAAGAAGGCGACTATGTTGGGGTACCCTGGCGTAAGAAGGCGACTATGTTGGGGTACCCTGGCGTAAGAAGGCGACTATGATGGGATACCCTGGCGTAAGAAGGCGACTATGATGGAGTAATCTGGCGTAAGAAGGCGACTATGATGGGGTACCCTGGCGTAAGAAGGCGGCTATAATGGGGGACCCTGGTCTAAGAAGGCGGCTATAATGGGGGACCCTGGTGTAAGAAGGTGGCTATAATGGGGACCCTGGTGTAAGAAGGCGGCTATAATGGGGGATCCTGGTGTAAGAAGGCGGCTATGATGGGGTACCCTGGCGTAAGAAGGTGACTATGATGGGGTACCCTGGCGTAAGAAGGCGACTATGATGGGGTAATCTGGCGTAAGAAGGCGACTATGATGGGGTACCCTGGCGTAAGAAGGCGACTATGATGGGGTAATCTGGCGTAAGAAGGCGACTATGATGGGATACCCTGGCGTAAGAAGGCGACTATGATGGGGTAATCTGGCGTAAGAAGGCGACTATGATGGGGTACCCTGGCGTAAGAAGGCGACTATGATGGGGTAATCTGGCGTAAGAAGGCGACTATGATGGGGTAATCTGGCGTAAGAAGGCGACTATGATGGGGACCCTGGTGTAAGAAGGCGGCTATAATGGGGATCCTGGTGTAAGAAGGCGACTATGATGGGGTAATCTGGCGTAAGAAGGCGACTATGATGGGGTACCCTGGCGTAAGAAGGCGGCTATAATGGGGGACCCTGGTCTAAGAATGCAGCTATAATGGGGGACCCTGGTCTAAGAATGCAGCTATAATGGGGGACCCTGGTGTAAGAACGTGGCTATAATGGGGACCCTGGTGTAAGAAGGCGGCTATAAGGGACCTTGGTGTAAGAAGGCGGCTATAATGGGGATCCTGGTGTAAGAAGGCGGCTATGATGGGGTACCCTGGCGTAAGAAGGTGACTATGATGGGGGGGACCCTGGCGTTAGAAGGCGACTATGATGGGTTACCCTGTCGTAAGAAGAGGTCTATGATGGGTTACCCTGTCGTAAGAAGAGGTCTATGATGGGTTACCCTGTCGTAAGAAGAGGGCTTTGATGTGGGACCCTGGTGTAAGAAAGCAGCTATGATGGGGGACCCTGGTGTAAGAAGGCGACGATGATGCAAAATGTAATCTAACGGGAACCCTGATTTAATGGTGGTGGTGGTGGGGCGGGGTGGCAGAGTGGAAGACTGATGGCCTGCAAATTTTTGCAAAAAAATGCAATGTGGCTCTGATACTGAGACGTTTGGAGACCTCCGCTCTAAGGAATGTATTTTCCTTTCTTTTTCCCATTTTTTTTTTTTTTAGGTGAGTGTGGTTCAGGATTCTGTGAACATGTCAGGCCAGTTCAATACCAACAACTTGAAGGTGCCAGAATGTCGTCTAGCGGAAGACTTGGGGTATCTCTGGGAGACAACCCGATTCACAGATTGCAGCCTCTATGTAGGAGGTCAGGAATTTAAAGCTCATAAATCTATCCTAGCAGGTAATTGCTCAATAACCATTCCCATATCTCTGCTGCTTTCCCTGAAAACACTGACGCTGTCCTGACTGCTCTCTCCTGCTTTGTTCCAGCTCGCTCCCCCATATTCAGTGCAATGTTTGAACACGAGACGGAGGAAAATAAAAAGGTATTAATGTTTTACTGTTTCCTAGCAGGGTGATAAATCTGTCTTTTTATCTCTGTAGTTCTGTTTTGGTTTTGTTTCCTAATATTTCACTGGAAAACCTTTTACAGTCAGAATCCGGTGTTATTTACAGCTGTGCTTCCACTTTCATTGTTATTGTACTTTTTCTATCGCTTCTCTTGTTACATAACACCAGACATGTTTTCATTGGTTCTGTGAAATATCTTCTGGTTTTTGGATCATTGCAGTGATCTATTTATAGGCTGTTGGTGTCTACCTAAGTAGAATTGTGTAAGTTTAGAGGAGTTAACTCCACTTGAGCTGAAAAATAGCAACAGTAATGTTATATGGCTTATACAGTGCCTTGCGAAAGTATTCGGCCCCCTTGAACTTTGTGACCTTTTGCCACATTTCAGGCTTCAAACATAAAGATATAAAACTGTAATTTTTTGTGAAGAATCAACAAGTGGGACACAATCATGAAGTGGAACGCAATTTATTGGATATTTCAAACTTTGTTAACAAATAAAAAACTGAAAAATTGGGCATGCAAAATTATTCAGCCCCTTTACTTTCAGTGCAGCAAACTCTCTCCAGAGATTCAGTGAGGATCTCTGAATGATCCAATGTTGACCTTAATGACTAATGATGATAAATAGAATCCACCTGTGTGTAATCAAGTCTCCGTATAAAGGCACCTGCACTGTGATAGTCTCAGAGGTCTGTTTAAAGCGCAGAGAGCATCATGAAGAACAAGGAACACACCAGGCAGGTTCGAGATACTGTTGTGGAGAAGTTTAAAGCCGGATTTGGATACAAAAAGATTTCCCAAGCTTTAAACATTCCAAGGAGCACTATGTAAGCGACTAATTTTGAAGTGGAAGGAGTATCAGACCACTGCAAATCTACGAAGACCTGGCCTTCCCTCTAAACTTTCAGCTCATACAAGGAGAAGACTGATCAGAGATGCAGCCAAGAGGCCCATGATCACTCTGGATGAACTGCAGAGATCTACAGCTGAGGTGGGAGACCCTGTTCATAGGACAACTATCAGTCGTATACTGCACAAATCTGGCCTTTTATGGAAGAGTGGCAAGAAGAAAGCCATTTCTTAAAGATATCCATAAAAAGTGTCGTTTAAAGTTTGCCACAAGCCACCTGGGAGACACACCAAACATGTGGAAGAAGGTGCTCTGGTCAGATGAAACCAAAATTAAACTTTTTGGCAACAATGCAAAACGTTATGTTTGGCGTAAAAGCAACACAGCTCATCACCCTGAACACATCATCCCCACTGTCAAACATGGTGGTGGCAGCATCATGGTTTGGGCCTGCTTTTCTTCAACAGGGACAGGGAAGATGGTTAACATTGATGGGAAAATGGATGGAGCCAAATACAGGACCATTCTGGAAGAAAACCTGATGGAGTCTGCAAAAGACCTGAGACTGGGACGGAGATTTGTCTTCCAACAAGACAATGATCCAAAACATAAGCAAAATCTACAATGGAATGGTTCACAAATAAACATATCCAGGTGTTAGAATGGCCAAGTCAAAGTCCAGACCTGAATCCAATCGAGAATCTGTGGAAAGAACTGAAACTGCTGTTCACAAACGCTCTCCATCCAACCTCACTGAGCTCGAGCTGTTTTGCAAGGAGGAATGGGCAAAAATTTTCAGTCTCTCAATGTGCAAAACTGATAGAGACATACCCCAAGCGACTTACAGCTGTAATCGCAGCAAAAGGTGGCGCTACAAAGTATTAACTTAAGGGGGCTGAATAATTTTGCATGCCCAATTTTTCCTTTTTTTTATTTGTTAAAAAAGTTTGAAATATCCAATAAATTTCGTTCCACTTCATGATTGTGTCCCACTTGTTGTTGATTCTTCACAAAAAATTACAGTTTTTTTTATATCTTTGTTTGAAGCCTGAAATGTGGCAAAAGGTCAAAGTTCAAAGGGGCCGAATACTTTCGCAATGCACTGTACTTGCCGTAACATCATCTTTCATGTTATACAAAAAAAATGGGGTAACTATTTTGTTTTTGTTTTTCAATTCATTAAAGTGTAGTTTTCCAAAAAAATTGCGTTTGCAAAACCGCTTTACTAATACAGTGTGACATAAAAAAAAATGCAGTTATCGCCATTTTATTTCTAAGGGTCTCTTAGAAAGTATAATGTTTGTTTACAAGTTTAGATCAATATTTTTTGCTAGAAAATTACTTAAAACCCCCAAAGTACCAGAAAAAGCCTTGTCTTCAAGTGGTTAATCACAGGAAAGCTAACCCAAAGTTTAAAAAAAAGAAAAATCACTTTTTTTTTTTTTTTTTTTAGCTGTGTATATAGATTTCTTGCTCCTGATGATCGCAGAGATACTGCATATGTGCATGTTGTTTTTACCTGCAGTAGGGACAAAAAACAATGGTGTGCATTTTGCTTTATCTTACCCAAAACACACTGATGAGGATACATTTTTATTTATTTATTTTTAATCCTAAAATACATTGATTTTGACCCTGGCCTTAACCGTAATGTCTCGTACACACGTTCAGATAATCGTATGAAAACAATCGCTTTTGATTTGATCGCACGATAATCTGATCGTTAGTACACAGCTTTTGACAGCCGATCACGACAGTTCGTCCAACAAAATCGGAAGGGACAAACAGGAAAACTTCTGTCGTACGATAGCCTAGCGACCGACAATCGTTTAATCAGTACAGTATTTGTCCGCTAAAGATCAATTGACAAAGATCGTGCAAGATCAGAAACACGAAAATAACCCGGAAAAAGCCTGGCTTGCCTTTTGTTTTTGTTTTGCACTATCTGATACGTAGCTACGCAACCAGGAAGCTTTTCCAGAATCGTGCGACAATAATCATACGGTTAGTACCCATTGTTGAATTTTGATATTAGTATCATGCGACAAAATAAGAACGATAAGCTGTCAGATTATCTGAACGTGTGTATGAGGCATAACACCTAGATTGAACCCTGATCTAGCTATTCTTTCTTTTCAATTTGTTGGTTTTAACTTTGCAAAGTAGCAAACAATGCATAGCAATGAAGTAGAGGCCCACAATCCCAGGTTACAGCAATTTGTGAAAACAATAAAGTAAGTTATAGTAAAGATATCTTTAAAGTGGAGTTCCGGCCACAAAATCTACATAATCGATTTTGGGCCATCCGCTTGCTCTTGGTGACTTGAAAAACAAATGGATAGTTAAGATTTTTTTTGTTTTTGTCTACTTACCTTGTTATTGAAGAAAAATATACTCCCCTTTCTTCCACTTCCTCCCTCTGCGGCCGCGGCCCGCGCCGTCACTTCCTCCTTGCATTGATTCCTGGGAGCTGAACGTCATCGCTCCCAGGAATCAATGCACCTGCACCGGCTCCGCTCGTCACTTCCGCTGTGGGTGCCTCATTCCCTGCTAAACCGCTTCTGGGCATGCCCAGAAGCTGTGGAGGGATGACGCGCCCGCACCGGAAGTGAGGAGCGGGGCCGGTGCAGGCGCATTCTGGGAGAAGAGGACACAGAAGAGGACGCGCTGGCTTCAGATGCCCACATCTGAGATGGCAGCGCTGGAGAAGAAATTTTCAAGGTAAGTATTTCTTCTAAAACATGGGTGTCCAACCTTTTGGCTTCTCTGGGCCACATTGAGTGTAGAGAAATTTTCTCAGGCCGCATATAAAATCTATACTATAGTTAAGGTATATAAGTAATAAAATCCCGCCCGCGCCCCCCGCACTAATTTAACACAACTAGAGGCTGATCAATTGAAATTGAATCAGTATACAGAGGTCTACTTCTTCTGAGAGATATTAAAGGAACACTCTAACCACCATGACCACTTCAATGATTTGAAGTGGTCATGGTGGTAGGAGTCAGAAACACTGCATATGCCCCCCCCCCCCCCCCCCACCCCTCTGTGGCAGCCTCTGCCTACCGTTAGTTGGAAGCTGCTGTGACCGTGCCCCCGACCTGACTTCTTCCTCCCCAGCAAAAAAAAAATTGTCAGGTGGCAGTGGGCCGCATTGCCTGAGGTTGCGGGCCGCAGGTTGGACATGCCTGTTCTAAAAGGTAAGTGCGACCTGGGACAGTTCAGAGGCTATCCATTGTGGAATGTACTAGCTCTGACTGTCCTGTGGGTATTTTTAGCTAAATTTCACCCCCGTGGCCGGAACTCCGCTTTAATACCTTAGTGATCTAGCTTCTTTTTTTTTTTTTTTTTTCTTTACGCATTCTTTTTTTGTTTACATTTTTCTCCTCTAGCAAGGAAAAAAAAAAAAAAAATGCACAAATGTAACTTTCATTCAGAGGGGCAAACATACAGGGGCTGTACAGTGATTGATCGCTGTGATAGTCAGAGGCTAGCAGAGTGATCAGGTGATTGGGAACTAGGCAGCTCTCTACTCATGGAGCTGTGGGAACCGAGGGATCGGCAGTGTTCTCAGTGCAGAGGCCCTGGAGGACAGATGCAGCATTGGAGAATTGGAGTAAGTATAAATTTAAAAAAAAAAAACTCATGCATCTCCTTTTAACCGCTTGCCGCCCGCCCGCCGTCATATGACGGCGGAGCGGTGCGACCATTATCCTGGGCCGCCATCATATGACGGCGGCACTTTAAGCAGGGCAGGCGCGCGATCGCGTGCGCGCCGCCCTGCACTGCCGGTGTCGGGGTGTCCCCGGGACACCCCCCGTCACCGGCAGGGGGGAAACAGCCAATGGGCGTGGCTGTTTCCCACGTGATCGGCTGTGTTCCAATGACACAGCCGATCACAATGAAGGCGCCCACAAAATGACCGCGCATGCGCGATCGGGAGCGCGCAGCGCGGTCATGTCGGTGGCACTGTGTTCCGTAGGAACACAGCTGTCACCGGCGGTAGTAAACAGTCACTGACAGTGACTGTTTACTATGTGATCGGCTGTGAATCCATTCACAGCCGATCAGAAAATGTAAACAAAGAGCAGTAACTCACTGTTACTAGCTCTTCTCTCCTCATACAGCTTCCAGTATGAGGAGAGCAGAGCTAGAAATAGTGAGTTACTGCTCTGTACACATGTAAAAAGTAAAATCACACAAATAAATGTCCCCACACAGTCCTCAGCCCCCCCCAATGTCACCTGTCACCCAACAGTCACCTCATCAGTGCCCAGAAATTGACACCCATAATGTTCACATGTGAGCGCAGCGATCGTGGGCAGAATCACCGCGATTCTGCCCGCGATCCGGAAATCATTGCAAATCGCGGGGCGCCTGTGCGTTGCCCGTGATTTGCAATAGCACCCCAAACGCTGTGCGATGTTGCCGCCATTTCCACCTGCCGAATCGCGGTAACATCGCGCAAACAACGCATGACGCCCAAAAAAGGTACAAGAGTTTCTTTGGGGCGTCATGCGTTGTTTGCGCGATGTTACCGCGATTCGGCAGGCGGAAATCGCTGCAACATCGCACAGCGTTTGGGGTGCTATTGCAAATCACGGGCAACGCACAGGCGCCCCGCGATTTGCAATGATTTCTGGATCGTGGGCAGAATCGCAGTGATTCTGCCCGAGATCGCTACGCTCACATGTGAACGTAGCCTAAAGTTCACCGGTCACCAGACATGAAAGTGGGGGGTGTCATGGCGCTCTTCTAATATCCCAAGGTGATACAAGGAATGTGGGTGGATGGGAGGGGGGGGGGTTATGGGGCTGCGTGGGGGGTAACAAAGTTTGGTACTGTAGGGAAGCTATAGTCCGCGGCAGCCGGCTGAAGCGTGGAGAAGCCCTGAGAGATGCAAGAAAGGAGAGAGCGGCGCCAGCTTAGTATAGTACAAGTTTATTTAACACTGTTAAAATTGGTGACTCACTGTCCGAGGTTGGGTGAGACCGGTACACAAAGACTGTTAGGGTCATCCATCTTCCTCTTCCAGGATAGTGGTCATAGGAGAAGGTGGTGAGGTTCCAGAGGTATAGCCGAGCCGCTGTGGGGCTGCTAGTTGTCACTGGCCGCTGCGGAGCATGCACAACAGGGCTCCGGCTGCCGACTTCTGATCCCTGATGACATCACTTCCTGGCAGGAGAAAAATAGGGGTTGCACGCGTTCAGAGCATCTGTGCTCCTTCGTCAGGCGATGGGAGTGTCTCAGGTGGGGCAGGGAATTTATACCCTGTTGCCGGACTAATTGCAAAGACATCTGTCTGTGGGGTACACAGCGGCTCGGCTATACCTCTGGAACCTCACCACCTTCTCCTATGACCACTATCCTGGAAGAGGAAGATGGATGACCCTAACAGTCTTTGTGTACCTGTCTCACCCAACCTCGGACAGTGAGTCACCAATTTTAACAGTGTTAAATAAACTTGTACTATACTAAGCTGGCGCCGCTCTCTCCTTTCTTGCACCGGTCACCAGAGACTGCCATCAGTACCGCCGTGCACCATCGCCCGTCACCCATCAGTGACCATAGCCCGTCACCCCATCAATCATCGTCATCTGTCACCCTATCAATCATCGTCACTTGTCACCCCGTCAGTGATCGTCACTTGTCACCCCGTCAGTGATTGTCATCTGTCACCCCGTCAGTGATTGTCATCTGTCACCCCATCAGTCATTGTCACCTGTCACCCCGTCAGTCATTGTCACCTGTCACCCCATCAGTCATTGTCACCTGTCACCCCATCAGTCATTGTCACCTGTCACCCCATCAGTCATTGTCACCTGTCACCCCATCAGTCATTGTCACCTGTCACCCCATCAGTCATTGTCACCTGTCACCCCATCAGTCATTGTCACCTGTCACCCCATCAGTCATTGTCACCTGTCACCCCATCAGTCATTGTCACCTGTCACCCCATCAGTCATTGTCACCTGTCACCCCATCAGTCATTGTCACCTGTCACCCCATCAGTCATTGTCACCTGTCACCCCATCAGTCATTGTCACCTGTCACCCCATCAGTCATTGTCACCTGTCACCCCATCAGTCATTGTCACCTGTCACCCCATCAGTCATTGTCACCTGTCACCCCATCAGTCATCGTCACCTGTTTGCCATATGCATGCAATCACTTACTGACCGCCTAACGACTATATGCGTCGGCCATTAAAAGCTAATTACTGGGGTTATGGCAGCAGATAGCCCCCATAACCCCGGTATTTTTTTGAAACGGCGGGCGGTCAGCTTTCAGATAAGGGTGGTCCCAGTGGCGGATTCGCCGCGGAATTACCCTTACGGTGCAGGGGAAGAGGTGCCCCCCCTCCTGCCGCGTCCCAGACGTTTTCCCAGCTTACCGGACCCGCCGGCAGCGGGGAAAACTATCCGGTCCCGGTGTTGTAAAATTTTGTCGGACCCGTGAAAAAATCGGACCTCGTCACTTCCGGTGATAGAGCATCACAAAACAGCGGATGGGAGTCGTCCGTGCGCATGCGCAGAAGACATTTTTCGAGGTTTGGCAAAATTATAACAGAGAGCGGACAGCTGATTGAGAGGAGGCGGGGCTGAGGTGCGACGGAGGACGGAGGACACATATGCAGAGCTGGTGGAGGAGGCGGGACGGAGGTGCGGCCGTGTAATATATGCAGGACTTTAGCGACTCCTTATGTTTTATTATCTTTAGCAATTATCGTATTATTTATCCTTAGGATTTCATTACATTTAGTATTTCTTATTTTGTATTATATAAATAGTAAATGTAATGAAATCCTAAGGATGAATAATACGATAATTGCTAAAGATAATAAAACAAGGAGTCGCTAAAGTCCTGCATTTATTACACGGCCGCACCTCCGTCCCGCCTCCTCTCCCGCCTCCTCTATTCAGCTCTGCAGATGATGCGGCGGTGTCTTCCGTCCCACCTCAGCCCCGCCTCCTCTCATTCAGCTGCCCGCTATGTGTTATAAGTTTACCAAACCAAGATAATGTCTTATGCGCATGCGCACTTGAGACTCCTATCACCGGAAGTGACGAGGTCCGTTTTTTTTCACGGGTCCGAGAAAATTTTAGAACACCAGATCCTCAGAGACAGGAAGCCGAGTGAGGGCAAGATGGCCCTCACTCGACTCTATGGTCTTGGAGGACCGGAGCTACGTCAAGACGTTGCCTAGCAACCGGTTTAAAGGGCCGCTTTTTTTTTTCTTTTTTTTTTTTTTTTCCTCTTTCAACAATTTTTTTTTTTTTTTTTTTTTTTTTTAGTGTAGTTGTGAGGTCTTTTTGACCCCAGATCTCACAATAAAGAGGACCTGTCATGCCTATTTCTATTACAAGGGATGTTTACATTCCTTGTAATAGGAATAAAAATGATCAAAACATTTTTTTTTTTAAACTGTGTAAAAATAAAAAAATAATAAATAAAATAAATAGGAAAAAAAAAAAAAAAAATTAAAGCACCCTGTCCCCGTTTGCTCGCGCGCAGAAGCAAAAGCATACGCAAGTCCCGCCCACATATGTAAACGGTGTTCAAACCATACATGTGAGGTATCTCCGCGATCGTTAGAGCGAGAGCAATAATTTGAGCCCTAGACCTCCTCTGTAACTCTAAGCTAGTAACCTGCAGACATTTTTAAAATGTTGCCTATGGGGATTTTTAAGTACCAATGTTTGGCGCCATTCTGTGAGCATGCGCAATTTTGAAGCATGACATGTTGGCTATCTAATTACTCGGCGTAACCTTATCTTTCACATTATGGAAAAAAATTGGGCTAAATTTACTGTTTTCTTATTTTTTAGTTCAAAAAAGTGAATTTTTTTCAAAAAAATCGCATTTGGAAGACTGCTGCGCAAATATGGTGTGATAAAAAATATTGCAACGATCTCCATTTTATTCTCTAGGGTCTCTGCTAAAAAAAAAATATATAATGTTTGGGGGTTCCAAGTAGTTTTCTAGCAAAAAAAATGATTTTAGCTTGTAAACACCAACACGTCTTAAAGTGGATAAATGGACAACTTTGTGTAAAGCGCTACTTGGATGTTAGGCCTATGTATGTGGCCAGGCTGTGAAAAAGTGTTACACATGTGGTATCGCCATACTCGGGAGGAATAGCAGAATGTATTTTGGGGTGCAATTTTTGCTATGCACATGCTATGTGTTAGAAATATTTCATAAATGGACAGCTTTGTGTAAAAAGTGTTTTCATTTTCTTTCCACATTTTCCAAAAACTTGTGGAAAAAAATGACATATTCAAAAGACTCATTATGCCTCAAAATTATACGTTGGGCTGTTTGCTTTCCAAAATGGGGTCATTTTATGGGGGTTTTCATTGTCCTGGTGCTCCAGGGCCTTCAAAAGTGCGATAGGTTGTCAGGAAATTATATGTGTAATTTGTGCTCCTAGAATGCCGGACGGTACTACTTGGATGTTAGGCCTCTGTATGTGGCCAGGCTGTGAAAAAGTCTCACACGTGTGGTATCGCCACACTCAGGAGGAGTAGTAGAATGTGTTTTGGGGTGTAGTTGCAAGTATACATATGCTGTGTGAGAGAAATAACCTGTTAATACGGCAATTTGTAAAAAAAAAAAAAAAAAAATCTTCATTTTGCAAGCATTGTGGGAAAAAATTACAACTTCAAAAAACTCACCATGCCCCTTATTAAATACCTTGGAATGTCTACTTTCCAAAAAGGGGTCATTTGGGGGGTATTTGTACTTTCCTGACTTTTTAGTGTCTCAAGAAATGAGATAGGCCTTCAGTACATCAGGTGTGATCAAGTGTGATCAATTTTCAATGATTCGCACCATAGCTTGTGGACTCTATAACTTTCACAAAGACCAAATAATATACACTTACTTGGGTTATTTTTACCAAAGATAAGTAGCAGTTTAAATTTTGGCCAAAATTTGTGAAGAAAAATGACTAATTTGCAAAATTTTATGACAGAAACAAAGAAAAATGCGTTTTTTCACGATATTTTCACTCATTTTTTTATTTATAGCACAAAAAATAAAAAACCCAGTATTGATCAAATACCATCAAAAGAAAGCTCTATTTGTGTGAAAAAAGGGACACAATTTTTGTATGGGTACAGTGTTGCATGACTGAGTAATTCTCAGTCAAAGTGTGAGAGCGCTGAAAGCTGAAAATTGGTCTGGGCAGGAAGGGGGTGAAAGTGCACTGTAGGCAAGTGGTTAATGGGCATAAATCAGTAATCAATCAGTTGTGACATTTTTGAGCCAAAAAAAAAAACAAATGACAAGTTTGGAAAATGTTTCTGCCGAATGATAAATGAAAAGGTTAATGTGGTTCTCGTCCAAAATGTTGGCACTAGGCACATGTGACAAAATGAACAAAAAACTGATTCATTTATGTCCTTTGAACAATTTATTGATCAAAATTCGGTCGTTGCATGATGGCAAAATTGTTTGCTCTCATGGCTGATTGTTCGGAAATCGAAAAGGATTTTGAACTGTTTTTCGTATAGTGTTTGGCCAGCATTAGGCAGGACATATACATTATACAAAAAATGCAGCAAATCGTTCTTACTGTGTTGTGCTCTCACGGTGAGGAAGAGGCTATAGCCAGCAGCACTGATCATTTGGGAATATCCTGACGGAGTGGTTGTACAGAAGTCGATTGATCAACTTCAGTACAACCGGGGTGCCCATACATGGATCATAGTTCAGCCGATCTCTGCAGAACCAGCCAAATTTCGATACATATATGGCTGGCTTTACATGTATAGCGCTGTAATCTGAATATCTATTGTCCTCTGTGGATTGGCGAGTCCTAGCTCTGACTCGGTGGTATGGGGAGTGAGGGGTGCCATGTGTCGGACCTCTGCAGAGAGGCTGCCACTTCCACAGAGACGAGGTTCCTTCTCTACAATGTGCTGGCAGGGGACAGGTTTTTCTACTCAGCTTTTTTTCTTTTTTTTGTTACTTAACTGTAAGGCCTCTTTCACACGGCGCGGACCGTATTTCGATACGCTCCGGCACTTTTTTTTTTTTTACGGACACGGATGACACTTGTGTCATCCGGTCTGTATGTCTGCACATCATCCCATCCGTTTGCGGATGATATACGGACATAATGTATGTCTATGGGGTTGCAGATGTCAGCGGATGACACCGCTGACATCCGATTTTGCGTCCTTTCCGTTTTTTAAAGGGAATAAAAATAGGGTTCTGTTCCGTTCCAAAAAAACGGAACAGAACTGAAAGGACGCAAATCGGATGTCAGCGGATGGCCATCCGCATTCCCATTGACATGCATTATGTCCGTATATCACCCTCAAACGGATGGGGTGATATACGGACATAAGTAACGCCAGTGTGAAAGAGGCCTTAGAGATTGTACATATATCATTTTCATGCCCTTGAAACATATTTAGCAGATTTAAACTGAATGCTTAGCTGGATTAATAATCTTTAAATTTGTTTTATTAATTTTTTTCTTTGAGGTCTCTGTTCACTAAGCTGCTTTCCTGCTTTGTGTATTTGCTCTTTTTTTTTTTTTCCTTGTACAGAATAGAATAGACATTCAAGATGTGGAACCTGAAGTATTTAAAGAAATACTGAGATTTATCTATACAGGAAAAGCCCCCAATCTAGACAAGATGGCTGCTAACTTGTTGGCAGCAGCAGATAAAGTAAGTCCTTCGCCAATTAAAAGTGTTTGCGATTTTTCACACCTTTTACTTAACTGCTTGAACTGCCTGTGACAGCCTTTATAAAGTGTCATTTACAAGCAAGTTGTCTTCCCAACACCACAATCTCATATTAAAGCGGAAGATGCAAGGTAAAACTGTTACATTGCGGTTTGTATGATTATTATTTTAGTTTTACCTCTCAGGGCTAACGTTGTGTGCTGTTGTATTCTTTCCATATCAGGGCAGAATGGTCAGGACGTAAGACCCCCCCATAAAAACTGACTTGTCTGCTGTTTGAGTGCAGAGCTGATAATTGACACCTTCTGGGCTTCTGGAGGAGATAACATTGCCAGCTGAACAGTGACTGCATCCTTTTAGATGCATTCCCTGTGTGGGTATTTAAATAGTCGCAGGTGCTGTAGCTGTGTGAATACAATTGCCGGCAGTGACGATTCCTCCTTTCGCCTTCTGTGTGCTCCCACTGATTTTCCGTCCTCAAAGTTGTTACTGGAATGGGCTCGGCGTGTTCAGGTTCCCTCCTGCCTGATCCCACACATGGCTAATCGCAGGCAGTGAGACATTTTCCAGTACGCAGCTGCACAGATCGTCTCACTGCCTGTGGTTTGCCGTGTGCAGTTTCCGCTTCCTGGTGGGATCCCGAACACGTCCAAGCCCATCTCAACTCACTGTGCTTGCTCCAGTTTTACTCTGAGAGGAAGTCATGTACTTCTTTTCTCCCCATGAAGCAGCCCCACATGGTCCTTCTCATTGGCTTGCTTGGGCCTTATATGAAAGAACTCATTCATGGCATTCCTTTACCCGTGCATGTTTCTCCTGGCTGGCCACTGGGTGTTGCAGACTTCAGCCGTGCAATCTGTTCCAGAGGCAGGTTTGAGTGTAATCAAGCAACTAAGCAGCAGAATGCACCGGTAAAGTCAGCAGCACCCAGTGGGCAGCAGGGAAGTGTATGCACACCTGAAAGGGTGCTGGGTATTTATTCTTTAATTTAATGGTTAAACTCAGAGCTTCGTCACACGCTAAAACGAATCTCTGCCTCACTAGGATACAGTCCCATCTTGCAGATGATCGAAAACCACGGCTGCTGGAGGTGCTCACAGGGCTGGAGGGAGACGTTCCAGGGCCCCTGTGGGTATAGAGCGGAAGTGATGTCAGCTTGGGGGCAGACCGCTATACATCTCCTCCCAGCCTTGTGAGCACCTAAAGCATCCGTGGTTTTCTATGATTGGTGGGATGGGGACACTATGCAGAGTTGGATTTGACCAGATATGTACCTAACTTTGAGGTTTAATATCCTATTTCTTAAAAACTGCTCACTAGAGGGTGCTTCGCTTTCTGTACTGGGTTTACACACAAAGGAGCTATGGGGGAAATCGCATGCGATTCGGACAGGATTTGCGCCCATTCTTTCTCTTACGTCCTCCGACAGTCGCCGCCTCTTCATATTCGTCACTATGGGGGTTATTGACCTTTTGCTCCGTAGGAGTAGCTAGGCAACAGAATATGTTAATATCAAAGCTTTTAGCATACCCCACCCCTAGGGGGTGGTCCCCTCAGTCAATACCCTCCTGCTTTCTGCATTCCTACCTCAGTTTCAATTGTCTAGCTCAGGAGTTAGCAGGCTTATCCTGTGCTGGGATTTCAGTCTCCGCCTCTATTCTCTTTTTGATTTTATTTCAAGTGTTTTCTCTTCTTTACTTAGCTGTTATTTTTCAGCATTAGTTTAGTTCTTCGGATGAAGATGATCATGCAGAGCTGGGTCTCGGGCTGGCCTCCCTGGTCATCCGGGGTTCAGGGCCAGTGGCTTCCCAGCCTGCCATCGAGCGTTCAGCTCAGGTTTCCCTGGCATATATGAACGACCCATCCCTGTTCGTTGCAGGGATGCTGCGGTGAGGTGTCTACCTCACCGGACGCCATTTGCGGTTTCGCACCGCAGTTCCACTGCGTCCTGGCTGCGACTCTCCCTGTCCTTTAGTGCAGTGGTTTGATCGTTTGTGCGGGTTCCCCACGCCATCCGGATGGTAAGTGTATTCTGTGTGGGGACCTGTCTGTTTTGGGTGTCAGTCTGGGACTGTGGGACCCTGCATGTCTGTGAAAAAATGTTGAGCTCCTTTTCTGTGGGCTGAAGAGGGGGGGGGGGCTCTCCTGCTCTGCTCTGTGTAACAGGCTGAGTTTTCTGTGAGTCATGCTGTATGCTGTGTTTGACATGCTTGTGCAACATTTTTGGAGCATACTGTGCGGCGACCGCTGCTGCGGTCCGCCATTTTTTTGCAGCGAGCTATGGTGGCCGGTCCTGTGTGGAAAGAGCGCCATTTTGGCGGTGATTGCTCCGGCCTCATGTCAGCGCTGTTTCTGTATCTGCCTATGGAGCCTCAGCCAGCGGCCATGTTTGTGTAGCCTTTACATAGGCTTCATAGGGGCGGTCAGTCTTGCATCACTTCCTTTTCCTCTGGGACAGCGATCGGTGCAGCAGCCTGTGTGATCTCTCCAGGTTTTACCTTTCCATATTCCTGTATTCCTTGCCTTGTATTCCTATCCCTGTGGGGGTCAGTGTATTCTGTGAGTGCGGTGGGCTACGCTCTGGGCGATCTTAAAGGGGCAGTACTCCTTTTTTTCCTAAGTCTACTGGGGCATGGATTCTCAGGAAAGCAAGTTTCCCCCCACCTTGGTAGGGGGCCAAGGGGCTGCTGCTTCCCCCGAGGAGGCTGATCTGGCTACTATTGTGGCTAACTTAGCTGCTCATGTGCAGATGCTGGTGGCTGATCGATCCACAAAAAGGCCCAGAGTGTCAATTTCCTCTGATTCAGAGGGCGATGGGGATGCTATGGCTGGAGTGCCCTTCTCAGGGTCTCGCTCATCTCTAGACCTTGCGGGGTCTGAAGGGGAGGCTGAGGTGGAAGGGGTTGATAATTCTCCCCCTGGCTCGTCTGAAGAGCTTGCACTCATGGATGAGTTGGTTGCTTCTATCAAGCAAACACTGCATTTGGAGGATGAACCATGTCCTCCTGTTTTGATGTCCTCGTACGGGACGCAAAGAAAACGCAAAACGTTGCAGGTTTTTCCTTGCTCTACGGAATTTCAGCGCGCTGTTGATGAGCAATGGCGCAATATAAAGAAGCCTTTTGCTGTGCCGAGTAGGTTCAAGCTGCGTTATCCCCTTACACCAGCTACTGATGAGCGTTGGTGTGTGCCGCCTCAGGTGGATCACGCGGTGGCGATTTTGAATAAATCCACTGCGATCCCTGCTGAGGATACCCCGGTGTTCCGGGACCCTACGGACAGGAGATTGGAGTCTCTGGCCCGTCACTCTTATACGGTTGCGGGCTCTATGCTGAAGCCGATTTTTGCTTCCATTATGGCAGCCCAGGCTATTGCCGATTGGACGCAGGTGCTCAGGCGCACCCTGGTGACTGACTCTGCTTCACCGTCAACATTGGCTATGGTGGATCAGATTCATCAGGGTGTCATGTACTTGTGTGATGCGGACTTAGATATGGTCCCTTTGGCTGCGCGTCTCCAAAGTGTGGTGGTGTTGAACCGTCGCCTGATCTGGCTGAAATGTTGGTCTGTTGACCAATCTTCTCGCAAGACTTTAGCTAATTTGCCCTACGCGGGCTCTCGCCTTTTTGGCTAATCTTTGGATACTCTGATAAAGGGTATTTCTGGGGGTAAGAGCACTCTCTTGCCCCAGACTCACAAGACTAAGTTTGTTCGCGGTAAGAAGGATACCTCGTTTAGACCCTCTCAGGGGTCCTTTCGTGCCTTTCGGTCGCACTATAAGGGCAAGCCCTTCAAGGGACAAGGCTCCCAGAAAAAGCCGTGGGCAGGTAAGCAGAAGTCCGGCCAGTCCGGGTCCGCTGCCCATAACGATGCGGCCTGAAGGGGCGCCCTCACCCAGTTCTGGGGTGGGGGGACGTTTGCTCGGTTTTCTTCAACCCTGGCTGGCCCGCGTTCGGGACAGGTGGGTTTCAGGAAATCGTTCGATCTGGATACAAGATCGAGTTTCTCTCTCGGCCGGCGGGCAGATTTTTTTCCCTCAAACCTTCAGCTGACTCCGGAGCGCTTGCAGGATCTGCACCGGGCGGTGCGGGACCTGCGGGCTCAGGGAGTGGTGGTTCCGGTGCCTCATCGGGACAGATTTCAGGGGTTCTATTCCAATCTGTTCACTGTGCCCAGAAAGGAGGGCAAGGTACGTCCGATTCTGGACTTGAAAGCTCTGAACCGCTTTGTGCGGGTTCGCAAGTTCCGCATGGAATCCCTGTGATCAGTGGTGGCTGCCCTGGTTCCGGGGGAATTCATGGCCTCTATCGATCTGAAGAATGCGTATCTTCACATCCCCATTTTCGAGGGTCACCAGAAGTACCTTCGATTCGCCATTGCGGAGGATCACTACCAATTCGTGGCGTTACCCTTTGGTCTCGCTTCGGCTCCGCGGGTTTTCACCAAGGTGCTTGCGCCGGTTCTGGCTTTATTGAGAGCTCAGGGCATCTCGGTCCGGGGGTATCTGGACGACATTCTGGTTCGGTCTGCGACCAGGCAGGGTCTGGTGAGCGACCTGTCCGTCACGATGCAGACGCTACAGGAGTTTGGCTGGACGATAAATTTTCCAAAATCGACGCTGTGTCTGTCGGTTCGTCTTCCTTACCTGGGAATGATCCTGAACTCTGTTCAGGCGAAGGTCTTCCTGCCGGAAGACAAGCTCCGGAAGCTTCAGGAAGAAGTCGGGTCCCTCAGGGACGTTCAGTGCTCGTCCCTCCGGACGTGCATGAGGTGTCTGGCATTGATGGTCTCGGCTTTCGAGGCAATCCCCTTTGCCCAGTTTCACATGCGGGGTCTCCAAAGGGAGATTCTGGCCGGGTGGGACGGGCGACCGCAATCTCTGGATCTCCAGATTTCATTGAGCCATCGCACCAGAAGGGACCTTCTGTGGTGGCTCCAGTCCCCGGCGGTGTTGGGGGGCAAGTCCTTTCGCCCTTTTTCGTGGACAGTGATCACCACGGATGCCAGCCTGTCGGGCTGGGGTGGTGTTCTGGGCGTTCTGCCCGCCCAGGGAACTTGGTCGGAGGAGGAGTCCTCCCTTCCGATCAACATTCTGGAATTGCGAGCGATAAATCTCTGCCTTCGGCGTTGGTTGGACAGGCTGCAGGGCCGTCCGGTTTGGGTGCAGACGGACTATGCCACAGCGGTGGCCTACATCAACCACCAAGGGGGCACCAGGAGTGCCCGAGCGGCTCGGGAAGTAGCCGACATTCTATCTTGGGCCGAGACGCACGTCCCGGCGATATCTGCAGTTCACATTCCGGGGGTGGAGAACTGGCAGGCAAATTATCTGAGCCGCCAGACCCTGGACCAGGGAGAATGGTCCCTTCACCTGGATGTCTTCCTGATGTTGTGCGAGAAATGGGGGTCCCCAGATGTGGACCTGTTCGCGTCTCGTCTAAACAACAAGGTGGAAAGGTTCGTGGCAAGGACGCGCGATCCTCGGGCAGACGCCTCGGACGCGTTAGTGACGCCTTGGCATCAGTATCGCCTGTTGTATGCCTTTCCACCGATTCAGCTGCTGTCCAGGTTCCTTCGCAGGTTGGCCTCGGAACCGAAAACGGTGATTCTGGTGGCACCAGACTGGCCTCGCCGGTCTTGGTACGCAGATCTCGTGAATCTGACGGTCGACGCTCCGGTGCGTCTGCCTCTTCGAGAAGATCTCCTGTCTCAAGGGCCGATATTCCATCCTGCTTTACAGTCGCTGGCTTTGACGGCCTGGCTGTTGAAACCAAGATCCTGAAGGATAGGGGTCTCTCCCCTGAGGTCATTCACACTTTGATCAAGGCTAGAAAGTCCTCTTCGGGAAAGGTTTACTACCGTATTTGGAAGGCCTATTTTGCTTGGTGTGAGTCCAGGGGGTATTCCCCTCGCTCATACTCGGTATCAAGAGTGTTGGCTTTTCTTCAAACGGGCGTGGACCAGCGTTTGGCGTTGGCCACGATTAAGGGTCAGACTTCTGCTCTGGCCGTTCTCTTTCAACGCCCTGTGGCGTCTAATTCTTTGGTTAGCACCTTTGTTCAAGGGGTGCGGCATCTGGTCCCTCCTAGGAGGGAGCCTTTACCTCCATGTGACTTGAATCTTGTTCTGTCCGTGTTGCAACATGCTCCCTTTGAAAAGATCAGGGAGATCTCGTTGTCTGTTGTCCAAGAAGGTCGCCTTTTTGGTGGCAATCACTTCGGCTCGTAGGGTGTCGGAGCTGGCAGCTTTGTCCTGCAGATCTCCGTATTTGGTGGTTCACTTGGATAAGATGGTCTTGCGGCCTAACCCGTCTTTCCTTCCGAAAAGGATTTCGAAATTTCACCTCAATGAGGACATTGTCTTGCCTTCGCTTTGCGCAAAGCCTAAACATCCAAAGGAAGTGGATTTGCATTCCTTGGATGTTGTTCGGGCGATCAGGGTTTACCTGTCATCGACTGAATCCTTTCGCAAGACGGATTCTCTATTTGTCCTTCCAGAGGGGCCTCGGAAGGGCATGGCGGCGTCGGCTTCTACCATCGCCAAATGGATCAGACAGGTCATTGAACAGGCCTATGCTTTGAAGGGAAAAGTTCCCCCCCATGCCTGTGAAGGCGCACTCTACAAGATCTCTGAGTACGTCTTGGGCCTGTCATCATCGGGCTTCTGTGGCCCAGGTGTGTAAGGCGGCGACTTGGTCGTCCGTTCACACCTTCTCAAAGTTCTACAAAGTGGATGTTCAGGCATCGGCAGATGCTTCCTTTGGCTGCAAGGTTCTTTGTGCGGCAGTGCCTTAGGGTTCCTTGTTTTTTTCTCGGACCCTTGGCTGTTGGGATGTTTTTATCCCTAGGTTATTTGTTTTCCTGGGTTGTTGCTCCTGTTGAGCAAGTTTTTTTCATGTTGCCCAGTTGGTTTCCTTCCTTTGGTAAGGTTCCTTTTTCTCTGATGTGGGTACTGCGTTGCCTTGGGCGCAGCTGCGATTTTTCTCCCACCCCTCATGTCTACACTGCTTTGGGACGTCCCCATAGTGACGAATATGAAGAGGCGGCGACTGTCGGAGGACGTAAGAGAAAACTGAATTTTTGTAAAATCTTACCTGTAAAATTCCTTTCTCTGAGTCCTCCGACAGTCGCCGCCCCGCCCCTCTTTTGGGGTTTTGTTTATGTACTCTACTGCTATGCTACTGAAACTGAGGTAGGCATGCAGGAAGCAGGAGGGTATTGACTGAGGGGACCACCCCCTAGGGGTGGGGTATGCTAAAAGCTTTGATATTAACATATTCTGTTGCCTAGCTACTCCTACGGAGCAAAGGTCAATAACCCCCATAGTGACGAATATGAAGAGGCAGCGACTGTCGGAGGACTCAGAGAAAGGAATTTTACAGGTAAGATTTTACAAAAATTCCGGTTTTTGTATTGATGCAAATTGCACCGCAAAGTATAGTTTTCGGTATTCAGAGCATTTTACTTGTGAAAAAGCTTTAGTATCAGCACCAATACTTGTATCAGTGCATCCCTAGTTTACATACACTTTAAGCAGAGGGAATCTGCCCACAATATCTCACTTCGTAATCACTCCCACTATGCCTTTTCTCCATTCCAACCATCAAACCCTCCTCTGACCAAACCCCCTCCCATCCTCACCCTTATCCCTCCTACCATACTTTAACCCCTCCACTCTGCTTAAAGTGATACTAATATCTTCTTCTTTAAAATAAAAAACATGTTCCACTTACCTGCTCTGTGCAGTGGTTTTTCACAGAGCAGCCCAGATTCTCCTCTTCTCGGGTTCCTCGCTAGCGCTTCTGGCCCCTCCCTCCTGCCGAATGCCCCCATGGCAAGCAGCCATGCCATGGAGCACCTGAGGTGAACCACTGCTCTGTGTGTCAATACAGACATAGTCGTGGCTCAGCCCTGCCTCCTCTTTCTCCTGATTGGCTCGCTGTCTTTGACAGCAGCGGTACCCAATGGCCCCCTCTGCTGTGTCTCAGCCAATCAGGAGGGAGAGTCCAGGACAGCTAAGTGTCTCATGCAACAGCGCTGGATCGAGATTGGGCTCAGGTATTAAGAGGGCTGCTGCACACAGAAGGTTTTTTATCTTAATGCATAGAATACATTAAGCTAAAAAACCTTCTGCCTTTCAAACCACTTAAACACTCTATCCACTACCCTTCCTCCTGCCTAAACAAAAGAAAAGGCAACATCATGTAGGTGACCATCCATTCCACTTCATCCTGCTGAACCTTCCTCTGCACAGCAACAAGCTGTACGAACTGTGTTCAGAACTCCTCTGATGGCGCTCAGTATCTATATGACATATCACAATACTGTATAAACATAAGAGGCTTCATTTACATGGGCAATACTTAAAGTGAAACTACACCTTATCTGAGCAGCACAAACCAATTTAATTCAATTTTATTATTTGAAGCAAACTCCTCCATCCATCCGCCCCTTTTATCTGTGCTTTAATTTGCTGAGAAATCACCTTTAGAAAAACACCCTTAGCATGTCTGGCTGCGGCTATCTTGAATAAGGGCAGATGATTCATGTAGCATTTACCTTTGGGAATCCATCTCCCCCTAGCTAAGGCATGCAGACAAGGAGGGTGTGCTTGGGTGAGAAAAACCCCTCCCCCTTTCCTGAAGACACCTGGGATGTATGACCTAATGTCCCTCGACAAAACACCTAGAAGTAATCGAAATGTAAAAAAAAAGTTCAAAACAAATAAATGACATATTTGTAGAGCATGAACTACCCAACTTGTGCCATCATCCAAAATTGATAAAGAAAAAGGAATTGTGGGGAATCATGGGTTGGAAAACCAAGACCCAATTGGTTCCTCACAAGAACGGATAACTGGACTTTCTAAGGCACATCATGAAATGAATCGTAGCAACTCACAAAATATTTTAAAACATAATTTTATTACAAAAAATTGCAATTAAAATAATTGTAAAGACAAAATGTCCTCAACAGAACATATGACATGTGTGAAAACAGTGGATTGTTTAAAAACAAATAACCTAGGACTATTTTTTACCCATATAGTCTACAATTGACGAATGGGAAAAATGTGTAGGTTATTATATATTCACAAATTTTTAGAATAACAACATAAGATACATAATCACATCTGATCTTTGGGTGTACGCATTTCGCAGCGTGCTTCTTCAGGACCGCATTTATACATCAGAAGTTTCTTAAAGTAGACAGAATATTTGTTAGTATCAACATAGACAAAATAACATTTATGCTGGAGTCTGTATGCTGTGTAGGAAAACAAACCTGTGGTAGGGTCTAGCCAACGTCTCCCAGGCGAGCAAAGAGGGCGCCAAAAAGGGAATATATGCGGCAGAATTGATGAATAAGCAGATATCTATAAGCATAAATCATCATTCGAATTCACTTCTTTCTGATAAAGGCAGTTTTAGTTTGATATAGGGAATGGATTTTACCTTAATGTTATGCTTTTATAATGTAGGCATTTAGGATAAACCCTTAGCTGTGTGAAATTACGCAGATAGGGTAAACTCCGGATTGGTAAATCCTGGGGTCAAAACAAGCACTATATAGTGAAAGAAGAAAATAATAACCAAAATATGTAAATTGCTCACCATCACTTAGGGGTGTACTCCCTTTTTTTGTCCAGCAGTTTAGACATTAATGGCTGTGTGTTCTTATTTTGAGGGGACACTAAATGTACACTGTTATACAAGCTGTGCACTCACTACTTTACATTGTAGCAATGTGTAATTTCTTCAGTGTTGTCACATGAAAAGATATAATAAAATATTTAGAAAAATGTGAGGGGTGTACTCACTTTTGTGAGATACTGTATATTCCATACCCATTTTGTGGATGAAAAAAAAATCATGCAAATCTCTTCCTACTTCTGCTCTTAATTGATGAAAAATGATCGCTGTGGATTATTGCACTTTTTGCCCCATCACTGTTCTTCATCTCGTGAAACATGTTCAGTGCTTGCACTCTTTAATTTTTATTTTTTTTCCCCCTAACACTTTGTGATCTGGTCTTTTTTTTTTTGGCAGTATGCATTAGAGCGATTAAAAGTCTTGTGTGAAGAGGCTTTATGCAGTAACCTTTCAGCGGAAAATGTTGCTGATGTCCTTATCTTGGCAGATTTGCACAGTGCCGAGCAGCTGAAAGCACAAGCAATAGACTTTATTAACAGGCAAGTACAATTGTGCTGCGTTCACCACAAGATGCCAGTTTGGTGTTTTTGATACATGACCCCGAGTCACACAGCTGGTTTAAAACAAAAGCTTTCTTTTTTTCAGGCGCCTAATGGCAGAGATCTTCAGATGTAAACTTATTAATTTATATTTTTGTTCCTCAAGCTGGGGAGATCTGACCCAATTCCATAAACCAGACCCCTACAGTAATTCAATTTTTGGGAGTCCTGTGAAAGTCGTCTTGTGTCCATGCTGGTGAAGAGCGAACTACTCCACATTTCTGAAATTTTATATACCATTTAATACCATAAACATTGATTTTCCACAGAAAAGGTGGCTGATTACTTGAGATTGCCTTGTTTTTGTGTTGCAATCAGTTTCAGTGGAAGAATTGCTTAACGAAGTTTACTTTAAAGCATGGGTGTCCAACCTTTTGGCTTCTCTGGGCCACATTGAGTGTGGAGAAATTTTCTCGGGCCGCATATAAAATATATACTATAGTTAAGGTATATAAGTAATAAAATGCTGCAGCACCTTTTCCCACACCGCCATGCACCCCGCACTAATTTAGCACAACTAGAGGATGATCAAATGAAATGGAATCAGTATACAGAGGTTTACTTCTTCTGAGCGATAATAAAGGAACACTCTAACCACCATTATCACTTCAGTGATTTGAAGTGGTCATGGTGGTAGGAGTCAGAAACACTGCACATTCTCGCCCCCCTCCCCCCCCCCCCCTTCGAGGCAGCCTCTGCCTACCGTTAGTTGGAAGCTGCTGTGGCCATGCCCCCGACCTGACTTCCTTCCTCACCAGCAAAAACAAAAATGTCAGGGGGCAGTGGGCCGCATTGCCTGTGGTTCTGGGCCGCAGGTTGGACATGCCTGCTTTAAAGGCTCGCACACACTAGAAGCAAATCGGGTGCGAATTTTCATCCAAAGAACTTTCGTACGAGTTTTCTTTCATTGGTTTGGCTTTGCTGCGAAACGAGGAAAATCGAAAGATCGTTTGCTTTATTTTCTTATAGTGTTATGCCTCGTACGCATGATCAGATAATCGTACGAAAAAAACCGCTTTCGAATTGATCGCAAGATACTCTGATCGTTAATACACAGCTTTCGACAGCCAAGCATGACATTTTGTCCAACAAAATCAAAAGGGACAAACTGCAAAACTTTTGTCATAGGATAGCTTTGCGACCAACAATCTTTTTAATCAGTACAGTATGCGTTCGCTAAAAATCGATAGACTACGCATGATCAGAAACCCGAAAATAACCCGCAAAAAGCCTGGCTGCCATTGTTTATGTTTTGCACTACGCAACCAGGAAGCTTTTCCAGATTTGTATGAAAAAACTCATACGTTTAGTACGCATTGTTGAATTCCATACTAGTATCATGCAACAAAATGCAAACGTTCAATCGCCTGATTATCTGATTATGTTTACAAGTCATTAAGGCTCTATTCTCACTTGTACGACTCCAAAGTTGCATGACTTTGGAGTGCAACTCTGAGGTTACTTTGGATGGATGCAACTTGAATATGACTTTGGTCAATGATAATGGACAATTGTTGCACTGTATAACCTTCAGGTATGACTTTCACAAAACTTTTGAGAGTTAATATAGAAGTCTATGGCCCACAAGTTGCATGAAAGTTGGACCAAAGTAGTGCATGAACTGAAGTCACATGACTTTAAGACGCACATTTTATAAATGGTTATCATTGGAAAATATTGGAAACGACTTGTCATGTGACTTTGGTGTCTTAAGTGTGAAAGGGGCCTAAACCTCAGATATAAAATGCAAACAAAGCATCCCTTCATAGTGTGTACTTGTCTCAATCTAAAGCACTAAGAGCTGGTTCACACCAAAAAAAACGCACTCCGAATGCGTTTCTGCATTTGTGTTTTTGATGCACCTTACTGTGTTCCAGTGCAGGAAAAAATGCAGCATGTCCTACTATATATATATATATATATATATATATATATATATATATATATATATATATATATATATATATATATATATATATATATATATATATATATATATATATATATATATATATATATATATATATATTATAAATTTATTTTTTTCTGGAACAGACCGCACTGGTGTTAACATTGGAAACCATATGACCTACTTTCCATGCGTTTTTGATGCAGAAAAAAAACGCACTGGACTGCATGTGGTATGAACTGGCCCTTAGTGTCATTTCCGTCTGCTGCTTCATTCCTCTATCAACATGAGTCACTTCTGACAAGTTTTCCTGACACCAAGAGAAAAATGCTGACGGGAGGGACCTCCAGTGGATTGACAGCCTCAACTCTGTTCCTGTGTGAAGGTTAGTGTATCCCTTCCCTCGAATCAGCTGTCTGCTCTCCTCACTCTGCAGAGTGTAACTTCAGCTCTCTGACCCCTTTTTCTGAACTTTAAAACAAGCTTTATAAATTCAGCACATTGAACGGATGCAGAGAAGAGAAGAATGCAGATAGACAGGTACAACTTGTACAATTGTAGGATTTGTTTCATCTCTGTGTATCCCCTGTGGCCAGTCACTTTGCTGGGTATATGTAAGGGTTTACAACCACTTTAAGCCTGCAAGAACCATAAAGACATGGATGAACTTGACTGGCCTGCACAGAGTCCTGACCTCAACCCGATAGAACACCTTTGAGACGATGGTATAAACCACCAATGAAGTGGCTGTATAGAAGGGCAACTTTGGCATCCGTCCCAAATTAGTATGGCAAAAATACCACATAGGCAAAAGAGGGGAGAAGGACTTTGGCGCTGCGCTGAAAATTATTCAATGGTAATACGAATAAAATTCAAATATTTATTGAAATATTAAAATAACTCCTAAAACATACCTTTTGGATGAATTGGAGTGGAGACTGCGAGCCAGGAGAACTCCAACATCGGTGTCTGACCTCATAAGTGCGCTTCTGGAAGAATGGTCAAACATTCCCATAGACACACTTCTAAACCTTGTGGACAGCCTTCCCAGAAGAGTTGAAGCTGTTATAACGGCAAAGGGTCGGCCAACTCAATATTGAACCCTACAGACTAAGACTGGGAAGCCATTAAAGTTCATGTGTGTAAAGGCAGGTGTCCCAATACTTTTGGTAAGTGTGTATGTATGCATGTAATATATATATATATATGTGTGTATGTGTGTGTGTGTGTGTGTGTGTGTGTGTGTGTGTGTATATATATATATATATATATATATATATATATATATATATATATATATATATAATTAGTGTCTGTACAGCTGTAACCAAAAGTTTCAAGAATGACACAAATATTTCTTTCTAAGTCTGCTGCCTACGCATTTTGATTTTCCTCATCCGTTGCCTTATTTCTAGAAGTGAATGCAGATTGCGCTTGTTCTGAGGTATCAGTCTTTCTGAAAGGTTCCATGTAAATGTATGATTTGTTTACATTGTGGAACATATACAATAAATCAATAAAATGGCATAGCAAATCAATGTAGATACATATTAGATTAAAGGAATTTTCTACCTTACCCACACATTCATCTGATCTCCCCTTTAGCCCGGGTTCAAAGCTGCAGATCAGTGCAATTTTCACCTGATTTTATTGCGACTTTGTTTAACCACTTGTTGACCGCCACACAGATTTACTGTGGCAGGGCGGCTCGGCTGTGCATAATCACATATGTACATGATTAGGTGCACGTGGCCTCGCCGGCGCGTGCCACTGGAGCCATGCTTTCGCTATGATTAGACACAGCGGGAGCCAGACCGCGGGAGGAGCGAGCTCGATCGCCGCCGTCCTCCCGCGATCTCAGAGAAACTGACAGGAGAGCCACCTGCCTATGTAAACAAAGCAGGCGGCTCTCCTGTCAGGCACAGTGAGATTGTGTGTCTCAGCCAAGCTGAAACACCAATCTCTCTGTGCCTGTCACAGAGCCCCTTCCTCCCCCCCCCCCCCCCCACACACACAGCACAATTAGGCTCACACTTAACCCCTTGATCACCCCCAGTATTACCCCCTTCCCTGACAGTGCCATTTATACAGTAACAGTGCATATTATTTAGCACTGATTACTGTATTGTCACTGGTCCCCAAAAAGTGTCAATGTCAGGGGTCCGATCTGTCCACCGCAATGTCTCAGTCCCACTAAAAATCGCTGATCGCCGCCATTACTCAGAAAAAAATAAATATAAAGCCCAAAAATCTATGCCATAGTTTGTAAACGCAATAACTTTTGCGCAAACCAGTTAAAATACACTTTTTGGGATTTTTTTTAACCAATAACATGTAGCAGAATACAAATTGGCCTAAAATAAAAAACAAAACTGATTTTTTATTGGGAATGTTTTATAGCAGAAAGTAAAAAATAGTTTTTTTTTTTCTCAGAATTGTTGTTCTTTTTTTGCTTATGGCGCACAGTTTAAAAACCTCAGAGGTGATCAAATACCACCAAAAGAAAGTTCTATTTGGGGGAAAAAAGGACATCAAGGCACGACCACGCAATTGTTAAAGTAACGCAGTGATGAATCGCAAAATATGGCCTGGTCATTAAGGCGGTAAAACCTTTCCGGAGCTGAAGTGGTTAACAGTCTATTGCAAATCGCAGAGAAATTTGAAAAAGGTTTCCGGCATTACTTTTTTCCAAGTCCCTTCGACATGAGTGATGGCAATGTGAACATTTCCCTTGACCGCAATGAGGTGGAACTGTCAAATCGCACTGGTGTGAACGGTGGCTAAATCTCTTTGTAATTAAAGTTTCCATATTTTGTTAAAGTGGTTGTACATATACCCAATGAATTGACTTGCATCAGGTGATACAGAAATCATTCTGCATAAGTTGTACTCTTTTATCTGCAGTCTTCTTTTCTCTGCAGTCTTCTTTTCTCTACATCTGTTCAAAGTGCTGAATTATAAAGCTTCTCTGAGGGTGAAGAAAAAAGGGGGCGGAGAGCTGAAGTCACACACTGCAGATCTCAGTGAGGAGAAGTCTGAGAGCTGATTGGAGGAAAGGGACACACCCTCCTTCACACAGGAATGGAACTGAGGCTGTCAATCAGTTGGAGGTCCCTCCACTGTCACCTTTTTTTCTTTTGGTGTCAGACAAACTTTCCAGAAGTGACTCCTGCTGATCGCAGAGGAACAAAGCAGCAAACGGAAATGACACTTTTTTGGATTAAGACAGGTACACACTATAGAGGGATATGCTTTGTTCATATTTAATGTCTGAGGTTTACAACCTCTTTAAAGAGGTTGTAAACCCTCTCTTGGAAGTTGTACCTATAGGTAAGCCTTTAAGAAGGCTGTCCTATAGGTACTGTAAAAATCTCCTAAACTTGCACCGTTTAGGAGATAATTACTTTTAATGCAGCTGATGATGTCCCCGGCGCATGTGCTCTGAAGGAACGGCCACCCGTGCCGTTTCTTCAGAGCCCTGTAGTGTGAACAGCGGCATGCGCGGGAGTGATCTAATTTGCGCCTCCGGCCAATCAATTACAGGCAGATGAAAGTTATCAGCCTCACTGCAAGGATTCATAGGTAGAGTAGAAACTGTGTTACTTAACCTAATCCTCTGATCTGGCAGTGGATTTTGCTGGGCGTTGTCATGTCCAGAGCAGGGCTATTGACCCTGCTCTTGTCTTGAGGACATCAGGACTCGTGAGTGCGGGGGAGCCGATGCTGTGGGGCTCAGTCCTAACTGCAGAGGGGAATGGAGGCTCGAGTACGTATATCTCCCTTTATTTTCCGAGACATGAACAAGCCATTAACCTTTGCCATGTGGGTACAGCCCTTCTGCAAGGAATATTTTATTTGCCCAGAGTTGGGCTTTTAACATATTTTGGTTGTGTCCTTGAAATCTAGAAGGGGTGCCATGTAATCCGTTCTCTTTGTGGGCAAAATTCCACGGTATTTAGGCTTCTCCATTGAGCCATTTCCTGAGCCATTAGGCACCTTTTCTGCCAGACCTAGCTCTCCAATGCCATTTTCCACGTTAACGTCCTTAGTGCGTCTGTCACTATATAAGAGGGGTCTTCAAAAAATTTCTGCTCTTTCTTTCTTTCTTTCTTTCTTTCTTTCTTTCTTTCTTTCTTTCTTTCTTTCTTTCTTTCTTTCTTTCTTTCTTTCTTTCTTTCTTTCTTTCTTTCTTTCTTTCTTTCTTTCTTTCTTTCTTTCTTTCTTTCTTTCTTTCTTTCTTTCTTTCTTTCTTTCTTTCTTTCTTTCTTTCTTTTTCTTCACAAATGACATCACTTTTCCACATAGTCACCTTTTGTGATGCATTTTTCCCAGCAACGTGCCAACTTTTAATGTCATGTGCAAAACTCCTCCTGCTCTTGCTGTTTCCACTGAAAATATAAGTGCGGAAACTTTTTAAAGACCCCCCCCCCTCATATTTTTGGGGTTCAGCTTATGAAAATGGTTTTCAGGTTTATCTACAAATATATTGTGCATTGTGTTGACATTGCTTCTAAACACTCTTTGTTTACAGATGTAGTCTTCTCAGGCAACTAGGTTGCAAGGACGGCAAGAACTGGAATGGCAGGTAAGTGCTTATAATTTCATTCCATGGTGGCTCCTTCCGGTACAGAAATCTGCTTCCTTGTGTAAAGTAAACAAATCAGCTGGGCCTGTGTGCATTAAAAAAAATAAAAAATAAAAATCTTATGTAGATGATGCAGAGTACTTGTCATTCCACACTGAGGGTGGATATGTACATTCTGTACTTGGCAGAGTGATGCGTTCATTTTAAAGATTTCTGCCTAGCGTCGCTCTGGTCATGCTTGATCAAACCACCCCTGGTAATCAAAGAGTTAAAGTGTAGCTGCCCCCTCACTACACACAATTATTAGTTGCTATAACACTTTTCATGTCTGTGTGAAATGGTTCAGTTTATTGTGGACTATAGTCCTGACTCCTCCAGACACCCTTTGCTGATGCATTTTGCGTCTTAATTAGGAAATCATGGTGTACTCATTCAAGGTGATAATTGTAAAGTTCTCTAAAGGTAATCTTCAAAGCGGATGTTCTCCAAAAAAAAGTACTGCTCATCTGTCCCCCCCCCCCCCCCCTCCCTTACACAGCAGCACATACATTTTGTGCGTTAAGCACGGTGTTGTGGTATCAGCCACCCACCTGGGATGTTCAGATCCCACATCCTGGTAGGCTGTGTTTTAGTTAGGGATGAAGCATCACGGTATTTAGGAGCTGGCAGAGAGCCCTGCGGCATGTGTGCACCACAAGGCTCTGTCAGGTTCTAAATGCTTGCTAGAGACCTGCGACATGTCTGTGCATGCGTAGGATTAGGAAATTGCTAACCTTCATCTGCCATAAAAAGAGTTTAGGATGGTGGTGCAGGGAGAACTTCAGCTGAGGGAGGGGCTAGTAAGCTATATTTATTTATTACAGGTACTTATATACTGCCATCAATCCACACAGCATTTTTTTTTTTTTTTTTTTGCCGACCCCGGACCCTGTGCTTTTTGGCGGGTTCCAGTCACGTTTCCTCCCAGCTGTCTTGAGAAAGAGAGCATCATGCCTCTTTCTGTGGGAGGGTACGATCGGTACAGGACTCGGTTACAGTCCTCCTACAACAGCCTATGTCCTCACCCCCCGATTAGCAAAACCACATTTTTACAGAGTAGCTAGTGACATCATGGATATGAAAAACATTCTTTATAACAAAAGTAAGGCATTGATTGCTAAAAATTATCAGCAGTTTACTTATTAATGGGGAGAGGGATCTGTAAATAAGGGTGCATGATCCTGGAGTTGGGTTTTAACTTATTTTCTTTAGAATCGTTCCATGGTTTTATAATAAAATTTCATACGGAGGTAATAAATTCTCTCTGAGGATTGTCTTTACATTTTTTATTTGGCAGGGTGTTAATAAAATACATAATACAATTGGGTGTCATATAATAAAGCAACATGCAGTGCTGTGAAAAAGTATTTGTGCCCCCCCCCCCCCTGTTTTTTTTATTTTTCTGCATATTTGTCGCTTAAATGATTCAGCTCATCAACAAATTGTAATATTACACAAAGCTAACCCAAATATATACAAAATGCCGTCCTTAAACTATATTAAGGGAAAAAAGCTGTCCAAATCTGCCTGGTCCTATGTGAAAAAGTAACTGTCCCCCCTGCTAAATCATGAAAGAACTGTGATTAACCTGATTTTTTTTTTTTTTGGAAAGTCAAGTTAAATTTCACTTGCCACACCCAGGTTTGATTACTGCCAGACCTGTTGAATCAGGAAATCACTTAAATAGAAGCTGTCTGATAAACTGAGGCACGCTAAAAGTTCTAAAAAATAAAATTACTTTATGCTGCGATTTAAAGACATTCAAGAACAGGTGATAAAGTAATTGACATGTATCCACTTGGAAGGGGTTACAAAGCCATTTTAAGGCTTTGGGACTCCAGCGAACCACGGTAAGAGCCATTATCCACAAATAGAGAAAACTTGGAACAGTGGTGACCCTTCCCAGGAGTGGCCGGTTTACCAAAATTACTCCAAGAGCATAAAAACGACTCATCCAGGACCTCATGAAAGAACCCTGAACAATATCTAAAGAACTGCAGACCTCACTGGCCTCATTTAAGGTCAGGGTTCATGATTCAACATTCAACAATACGAAAGAGACTGGGCAAAAATGGTATCCATTCTAAAGTTCCAGGGCAAAAGACACTGCTGACCAAAGAACACAAAGGCTCCTCTCACATTTGCCAAAAAGCATCTGGATTATCCCAAAGAAGTTTTGGCAAATATTCTGTGGACTGATGAGACAAAATTTCTCTTTTGTTCATTGACGGACACGGCTTCTGATCTCCATAACCATTGGGTTATACTACCCCCTACAGGAGTAGGACACTAGGCAGAAAAAAAGTCTGGCTATGCCCACGGGCAGTCCCAGGGGGGTATACTCCCCCTCTCTGCTGTAGGCTGTTTTTTTTTTTTTTGTTTTTTTTTCTGTCTAGTCAGGAGTAAGGACCTAGTTCCTTACTGGTATCTTTGGTCCTGGCAAATTATTTTCAATTTAAAATTTTTTTTTTTCTCCTGTTGTTTTTTTTTTTCCTGTGAGATCTACAATCAACTGCCGTACTGGGCTACGACCTGGATAATCTAGGTCCAGTGGTCACCCCAGTCTGGCCAGCGAGCGCGGGCAGACCTCAGCTCCTTTCTAGGTCAGCCCCACTGAGCAGGGGATGGCCTGCAAGTTAAACGTCTCGCAAGGTTGCATATGACAGAGTCTCGGCCTGAGTCACAGCGTTCCTCCTGACCGACAGCCCCCTCATTTCGATGGAGAGGGGTTCTGTCTGGAGCGGTGCCCATCTGGTTCCTGGTATGGTGGTGAGTAGCTGGCCCCCCCCCTCCCCCTGGACGGTTTGGGGTGGACGTGTCTCCCTCCCTGGGATGGTCTGACCCCCTGAGTTTCCCTTCTCCCTGTCAGGCACCCCTCCTTTTCATCTGTCCCCCATCCTACCCCTCCTCTCCACATATGTTGGGGCTGTTTGGGTGGTCTGGTCCACATCCTGGGGTGGGGGCAGGGTGCAATGCTGGCGAAGTGGGGCCGGGGGGGATGGTTTGTACCTGTGGGGGCTCCTGCCATAGCCCCCATCCTGCCTGCGTCTGTCCTTGAGGCCTGGGTTCCCTCTTGGGTCCCTGTAAGCCTTGTGGTGCCACATGGGGCCACTATTTTGTTGTAGCCTGTGTGTTTTTATACACAGTGGCCTTATTTGTGTAGTCCGGCGGCCATTTTGCGGGGGTTTGCCATTGAAAATAGCAGGGGCCATGACAGTGGAGCCCTGTGGGCGGCGATTTCGGTGGAGGGAGCCCCTCCTCATCCCCTGGTGCTGACTCCTGGATCCTTTCACTTCCTGATCGCCTGGTCCAGGGGTTGCCGTTTATCTTTGATGCCTCTTCTGGATGTGGCACAGCTTTCTGTTATGGCAGGGATCCTTTTGTGTCTTTTGGCTCAAATGCTGGTCTGCAGACCAGACTTCTAAAAAGGCCTTGACTGATCTTCCCTTTCAAGGAGATCGCCTGTTTGGAGTTATCCTGGATGACATCATAAAAGATCTTAAAAGGGGGGAAGAGTACCTTTCTTCTGCAGGCTACTAAGGGCAAGGAACCTCGTCGTAGACGTGGCCCTTCCTTCTCAGCTCATAATTTTTTTTTTTTTTTTCCTCCCTCAGGGTCGTCTGATAAGGGCCCGAAGCCTTTCAGGGCTGCCTCTGGAGGATCCAAACGAACCCGGTCTGGCAAACCGTTAGCTGACTTCTCCAGACCTGCAGGCAAGGCTCCTTCAGCATGAAGGTGTGCCCTCACCCGTATCTGGCTTCCGAACCCGTTGACTTCCCTGGTACAAGACAAGTGGGTCCACAAAGTCATTCAGTCCAGCTACAAGACCGAGTTTTGCTCTGGTCTCATGGCATGGTTCTTTCCTTCCAACTTGCTTATCTCCCCAGACCACTTACAGGGTCTGTTTGGGGCGGTACAAGACATGTTGCTTCAAGGGGTGATTGTCCCGCTTCCGACTTCAGAATGTTTTCCGGTTTTTACTCAAACCTGTTTATAGTTCCCAGGAAGGAAGGCAAAGTGCGTCCAATCCTGGACTTCATGGCGCTCAACTGCTTTGAGTGGGTGCAGAAGTTCAGAATGGAGTCCATTCACACGGTGGTGGCATCCCGGCATCAGGAGGGTTTTCTTGCTTTTATCAACATCAAAGATGCCTACCTTCACGTTCCAATATGTGTCAGTCACCAGTGCTTTCTCAACTTTGCCGTTTGTGGCTTTACCCTTTGGTTGCGCCTCCTCGGGTCTTCACAAAAGTGTTAGCTCTGGCGCTAGCGTTGTTACGCCAACAGGGGATCGCTGGGCTACTTGGACAATCTCCTTCAGTGAGCGGAGTCTCCTACTGCTCTGGTGGAAAACCTGGAGATCACAAAATGAACTCTGTGGGAGTCTGGCTGGATTCTGAATTTTCAGAGGTCTGCTCTGGTTCTGTCCACAAAACTGAACTATCTGGGTCTGACTGTGGACTCTGCCTTAGCCAGAGTGCTCCTTCCTGTAGATAAACTCCAGAAATTGCATGCTGCAATTTGTCTCCTGCTGTCCAGCAGATGGCCATCCCTCCGGACTTGCATGCCGGTGAAGGGCCTGATGGTGTCTCCCTTGGAGACGATTACGTTTGCACAGTTCCATACTAGGTTCCTGCAAAGGGAGATTCTGGCCAAATGGCACAAGACTCTGCAGTCTCTGGACAATCTGATCCGGCTGAGTTGGGGAACGAAGGTGTCCATGATGTGGTGGTTTCGGCTGGGCAAATCCTCCCCCCCCCCCCCCCTGTATTGGACAGTGGTCACCACGGATGCCAGCCATCCGGCTGGGGAGGCATCCTCTGCAGGCATTCTGCTCAGGGGATCTGGACACTGGAAGAGTCCAGACTACCGATCAATGTCTTGGAACTCCGAGTAATCAGATTGTGCCTTGACCATTGGATGGATTGTCTTCAGGGTTGTCCAGTGTGCATTCAATCGGACAATGCCACAGCTGTGACTTATGTCAATCAACAAGGGAGCACAAGAAGTATCCTGGCGGCTCTGGAGGTAGCTGACATTAGAAGGTGGACAGAACGGTTCATTCCAGCCCCCTCCACCGTACACATTCCTGGGGGGGAAAAACTGGTAGGCGGATTACCCCAGTCGGCAGGTGTTGGACCAAGGGGAGTGGTCCCTTCACCCGGAGGTTTTATTAGTTGTGTCTCCACTGGGGCATCCCCGAGGTGGATCTGTTTTGGAGTCTCGACTCAACAAAAAGACACGCTGGTGACCCCGTGGGGTCAGATTTACGTCTTCCCTCCCCTCAAGCTTCTGCCAAGACTTCTACGCAGGATAAAGGGTGAAGGGATTCCGGTCATCTTGGTGGCTCCGGACTGGCCTCGCCAGGCTCGGTACGCCGACCTGGTGCGGCTTGTCGCCGACGCTCCTTGAAAGCTTCCTCTCAGGTACGATCTGCTGTCCCAGGGACCAATCTTCCATTCTGCTTTACAGTCACTGGCTTTGACAGCTTGGCTGTTGAACACCAGGTGCTGAAGAATAGAAGTTTATCTGAGCTGGTGATTCCTACACTGTTAAAACTTAGGAAAACTACTTCTAGGAAGATCTACCATCGTATGTGGAAGACGTGCATTGCAGTCTCTTGGGGTTCGTCCTCGCTCCTTCTCTGTGGCTCAGATCTTGACCTTCCTTTAATGGGAGGTTGAACAGAAATGGACCTCAAGTACCATCAAGGGCCAGGTGTTGGCTTTGGCTGTCTTCTGCCAATTACTTTTGGCCACACACTCCCTGGTGCTTACCTTTCTACAAGGAATAACTAAATTAAAAACAAAGGACGGAAGGTATGTAGAAGAGAATAAAGGGCTAGCCGACTGCCTTAATGAATACTTCTGTTCAGTTTTTACAGAAGAAAAAGAAGGACCTCCACTTGAAAGGATGACTAATGAATCATTTGATGCATGTGTCTTTACAGAGGAAGACGTTCTAAGATTGCTGTCTAAAGTGAAGACAAATAAGTCACAGGGTCCTGATGAGATACACCCAAGATTATTAAAAGAGCTTAGTGGTGAGCTGGCAAAACCATTAACAGATCTATTTAACCAATCATTAGTAACAGGAGTCGTCCCGGAAGATTGGAAATTGGCAAATGTTGTGCCCATTCACAAGAAAGGTAGTAGGGAGGAATCGAGCAACTATAGACCAGTGAGTCTGACATCAATAGTAGGCAAATTAATGGAAACCCTATTAAAGGATAGGATTGTGGAACATCTTAAATCCCATGGATTGCAAGATGAAAAACAACATGGGTTTACTTCAGGGAGATCATGTCAAACAAATCTTATAGATTTTTTTGACTGGGTGACTAAAATAATTGACGGTGGAGGTGCAGTAGACATTGCATATCTAGATTTTAGTAAGGCTTTTGACACTGTCCCACATAGAAGACTTATCAATAAACTGCAGTCATTGAGCATGGACTCCCATATTGTTGAGTGGATTAGGCAGTGGCTGAGTGACAGACAACAGAGGGTTGTAGTCAATGGAGAACATTCAGAACAAGGTCATGTTACCAGTGGGGTACCTCAGGGATCTGTACTGGGACCAATTTTGTTTAATATCTTCATAAGTGATATTGCAAAAGGCCTCGATGGTAAGGTTTGTCTTTTTGCTGATGACACAAAGATATGTAACAGGGTTGATGTTCCTGGAGGGAAACGCCAAATGGAAAAGGATTTAGGAAAACTAGAAGAATGGTCAGAACTCTGGCAACTGAAATTTAATGTGGATAAGTGCAAGATAATGCACCTGGGGCGTAAAAACCCAAGGGCAGAATATAGAATATTTGACAGTCCTGACCTCAGTATCTGAGGAAAGGGATTTAGGAGTAATTATTTCAGAAGACTTAAAGGTGGGGAGACAATGTAATAGAGCAGCACGAAATGCCAGCAGAATGCTTGGATGTATAGGGAGAGGTATAAGCAGTAGAAAGAGAGAAGTGCTTATGCCGCTGTACAGAACACTGGTGAGACCTCACTTGGAGTATTGTGCGCAGTACTGGAGGCCATATCTCCAGAAGGATATAGATACTCTAGAGAGAGTTCAGAGAAGAGCTACTAAACTAGTACATGGATTGCAGGAAAAAACTTACCAGGAAAGGTTAAAGGACCTTAACATGTATAGCTTGGAAGAAAGAAGAGACAGAGGGGATATGATAGAAACTTTTAAATACATAAAGGGAATCAACTCGGTAAAGGAGGAGAGCATATTTAAAAGAAGAAAAACTACCACAAGAGGACACAGTTTTAAATTAGAGGGGCAAAGGTTTAAAAGTAATATGAGGAAGTATTACTTTACTGAGAGAGTAGTGGATGCATGGAATAACCTTCCTGCAGAAGTGTTAGCTGCAAACACAGTGAAGGAGTTTAAGCATGCATGGGATAGGCATAAGGCTATCCTTCATATAAGATAGGGCCAGGGACTATTCATAGGATTCAGATATATTGGGCAGGCTAGATGTGCCAAATGGTTCTTATCTGCCGACACATTCTATGTTTCTATGTTTGGTTCCTCCAGTGCAGTCTCCGTTGCCGCCTTGGTACCTCCATTTGGTCCTTTCGCCCCTCCAGAAGCCTCCCTTTGAGAATCTTCAGGAGAATCTCCTGCTTACGCTGTCCCAGAACGTGGCCTTTTTGGTGGCTATCGCCTCTGTGCGCAGGGTGTCGGAACTGGCAGCGTTATCCTGTCCACCTTACCTGGTGATTTACAGAGATAAGGTGGTTCTTTGCCCGTGTCCATCGTTCCTTCCAAAGGTTGTCTCTGATTTTCATTTTATTGAAGAAGTTTTTCCTTCCTTGTGTCCCAGGCCTTAACAGCCGAAGGAAATTGCCTTGCATGCCTTGGATGTGGTCTGGGCAATTAGGGTGTACCTGGCAGCTATGGAGTCTTTTAGGAAATCAGACTCCCTATTTGTGCTCACGGCTGGGCCTCGTAAAGGGTTGTCCGCTTCCTCTGCGACCATTTCCAGATGGACCAGACAGACTGTGATTCAGGCCTATTCCATCAAACGTCAGGTTCCTCCTTTCCCTGTGAAGGCGCACTCTACAAAAGCACTTAGTGCCTTCTGGGCCTTCTGCCATCAGGCGTCGGTGATGCGGGTTTGCAAGGCAGCCACCTGGTCGTTGGTGCACACTTTATATAACTCTGTGAAAGTGGATGTGTTGGTATCTGTGGATGCTTCTTTTGGCCGCAAGGTTTTGCAGGCTGCTGTTAAGGTCTTTATCCTCTTTGAGGATGTATTGTTTTTTCAGGTGGGCTCCTGTTGCCTGGTTGGCTACTGTTTAGCCCTGGGAGTTTTTTTGTTGTTCCCACCCCTCATGTTTAACACTGCTTTGGGACGTCCCAATGGTTATGGAGATCAGCAGCTGTGTCAGTCAATGAACGAAAGAGAAAATGGGCTTTTTGACTTACCAGAAAATCCATTTCTCTGATGTTGACGAACACAGCACCCACCCCTCTGGAGTTGTAATTCTTCTGACACTAAACTGAGTGCCTATAGCAGAGAGAGGAAGTATACCCCCCTGGGAATGCCCATGGGCATAGCCAGACTTTTTTTTTCTTTTTCTGCCTAATGTCCTATAACCAGTGCCAGTATAACCCAATGGTTATGGAGATCAGAGCCGTGTCCATCAATAAACATCAGAGAAATAGATTTTACGGTAAGTCAAAAATCTAATTTTTTTTTTTTTTGGAAGGCGTGTGCCCCGTTGCTTCTGGCGTAAAATTAACATAGCATTTCATAAGGAACATTATACCAACAGTCACACATGATGGTAGTGTCATGGTTTGGGGCTGCTTTGCAGCTTCAGGATCTGGACAACTTGACATAATTGATGGAAATGTGAATTCTGCGCTCTACCAGAAAATCATGAAGGAGAATGTGCAGCCATCAGTTTGTGACCTCAAGCGCACTTGGGTTATGCAGCAGGACAATGATCGGAAACACACCAGGAAGTCCACCTCTCGCTCAAAACCTCCAAATGAAGCTTTTGGAGTGGCCTTAGTCAATGTCTGGGCTTTTTAACCTACAACATTAAAATCAGTCTGTATATGCAGTAAAGTATGCTTGTTATACTCATTGTGGAACCTAAGGGGTTAATCCTCTGCATTGTGTATAAAGGCTGTGTAAGTCAGGCTGCTCATGCTTAGTTTGGTGTGTATTGCTAGAGAGTTTTTTTTTTCTTGGGAGAGTGCATGTGATCAGCACGCGGCCAATCAGCATTGTCCAGACAGAGGGTCAGGGGAGAAAAGCTCCTTCTGCAAGCTTAAGCAGACACTGATACAAGTCCCAAAGCTGCTATATACTGCTGATGAGAAAAGGTATTTAGCAGTTTATATTTACTAAAATAATTGCATTTCCATGTACTGTGGGAGACCAGATATAGTGAATGCAGGGTCCTGGGTTTAGTAACACTTTAAATCAGAGTTAGATGCTGTGGCATGACCCTAACTAGGCCGTTTCATGCTGGAAAACCCTCCAATGTGGCTGAATTTAAACAGTTCTGAAAAGAGTGGGACAAAATTTCTCCACAGCGATGTGAAGACTCATTGCAGTTGTTGCCGCCAAAGGTGCCACAACCAGTTAAGTGTAGGGGGCAATTACTTTTTCACATAGAGCCAGGCAGGTTTGGACCGCTTTTCTCCCTTTTTAATAAATTAAATCCTGATTTAAAAACTGCATTTCGTATTTACTTGGGTTATCTTTGTGCAGTATTAAAATTAGTTTAATCTGATTTGGTTAAGGGTGTCAAATATACAAAAAATAAAAAATAATCAGGAAGGGGGCAAAATACATTTTCACAGCACTGTATGTAGTATAGTAACATACAATACTAATATAGCAATGATCTAGATGTAGAATTGAGCATATTAGTGTCAGAAAAATACATCACTCATTGTGCATATATACAAATCTGCAACATAATATAGTTCATTACCAATCTAAAAGTAAATCTTTCCCAGAGGGTGCTAATGCTGATTTCTCATTTTGAAAAAAGCATAGCTTAGTTGCTCAATTCCAGTGGTGTGAATTTTTTCAAATAAAACAAGGAGAGACCCAAAGCAACATCGGACATGCATATGTCATCTCAAGCAGCTTTAAAAAAAATGTCTTACTCTAAATGTGTTGGCATGGGCCATCTTGTACACCAAAATCCAGAACCCTTCTCTTCTGCACAGGTGGCTAGTGGACTCAGAGCTTGCCACAGTATTCTGTAGGCAAAAAGAGTACAGCTCCTTCATCGGGAAGACTGTGCTGCGCTGAGGCTTGGACTTTCGAGAGCAGTGGCCACAGCACCAGCTCTAGCAAATCCTGCAAGCCTGGTTTCAGCATGATGCTCTATTTTGTATAATCAAGCTTTTCTTCCTTTAGGATTGTGTGTTGCACGATTCTGTTCAATATACTCTTTTTTGCTCCAAAATATAATCTGCAGTTCCAAGCACCATTTTATGTCTGTTTTGTACAAGGCCTTAGCTGCTTTGGATGCTTCCTCACCTACTGGTTTTCTTGGAGTAAGTGACATTTCTCTTGCTCTAGTTATCATTTCCTAGGGCTGTCTTAAGTGTATTGGGAACAAGCAGAACTGTATATTAACTGTTAAAGCCAGTGTCTAGAGCGGGGGTCTCCAAACTTTCAAAACAAAGGGCCATTTTACTGCCCTTCAAGCTTTAGGGGGGACAGACTGGCCAGTGGGAGTAGAAAATGCCCCAACATCAGTTGGAGTAAACTATAGGCTTTGGTGGTCATTGGGAGTAAAAAACCTACGTCATTGGTTTCAGCGGGAGGAATAGTGCCCCATCGTTGGTGTCAGCGAGAGAAATAGTGCCCCATTGTTGGGGTCGGCGAGAGAAATAGTGCCCCATTGTTGGGGTCGGCGAGAGAAATAGTGCCCCATCGTTGGTGTCGGCGGGAGAAATAGTGCCCCATCGTTGGTGTCGGCGAGAGAAATAGTGCCCCATCGTTGGTGTCAGCGAGAGAAATAGTGCCCCATCGTTGGTGTCGGCGAGAGAAATAGTGCCCCATCGTTGGTGTCGGCGAGAGAAATAGTGCCCCATCGTTGGTGTCAGTGAGAGGAATAGTGCCCCAAGGACAAGATAAAGGCAAGCATAGGGCCACGGTTTGGAGATCCCTGGTCTAGAGCAACACGCTTATAGTGAGAAGCATCAACCCTCAACATTTACAAATTAAAATTTGTTCTTATTTTGTTAACCAATTGTGGCTAAATGCAACTTGAGAAATGTAGGGGAGGATGTGGTTCAGGGGATCTTCAGCAGAGTCAGAGGGCTATTTTTATTTTTGGAAACCTGAAACAATCATTTCTTTCTGTTTACTGGTCTGTGCAGTTCTAGATTATATATATATATATATATATATATATATATATATATATATATATATATATATATATATATATATATATATATATATACACACACACTCCATACTGCTCCCTCTGGTGTATTCTAGCATTATTTGTTGACCGGCATGGTGGGGGGTGGCTTATGCTAAATGACTAGGAAAACATGAAGTCCTGGGAACAGATGCTTATATGGTGCATGCAGTGCTGCTACATTGTCCTTTCCCACACTAAGCTCTTTTGGTGTATTCCATTTTCAGTCAAGCAACCGACATAATGGAGACTGCAGGCTGGAAATCCATGATCCAGTCCCACCCACATTTAGTGGCCGAGGCCTTCCGAGCACTGGCGTCCGCACAATGTCCGCCCTTTGGAATTCCCAGAAAGCGACTAAAACAGTCCTGAAACGTGCTCATGAACTGTGTATTTCCACCAATAAAGGATAGGACACTCAGTGTTCTAAACTGTTGTACCACACAAGCTGAGGCATCCTTTCTCTCCCACTTCAACTGTGCGAGCCCGGGAGGGACTGAGGACATCGCTAGCATTGCGGATGGATGATGTGATCTAATCCACAGCTTTAAATTGGACTGGTTGATCTCAGACTCACTGAATGGCCTTAAATTACCCTCAGCAGATCCCATCTATATTGTGTTACGTACGACAGTTTACGTTTTTTTGTTTTTATAAATAAACTGTGCCTTGTCGTGTGACCAGGCTATGCAGGATTGCACTAACTATAATGCGGTAAAAAATTTCTGTTTTTTCAGAAGGATAATGTGTTTTTTTTTTTTTTTGTTTTTTTTTTTTTATGTTCTGTGGAAAAAAAAGTTGTTTGGCTTTGTCAATGTTCTGTGTCATAGATGGAAACCTTTGGCTCTCCAGATGTTGAGACTACAAAAACCAGCATGTCGTGTTGCCTTTAGCCATCAGTGGGTTGCTTTATATCGCACTCCCATACTGCACTAAGAAAAGGGGAGGCTGAAAATGTGACTTGAGCTTTGAAAGAATCTGATTAGAACTGTGGGTCTGAGACTATTATTTAATTGGACATGCTGCTGGTTGAATTAAACATGTCGCCATCTCTCATATACTTTTGTCATTAGTCTAGCACATTTCAGGCTGTCTGCACATACCTTTCTTTTTTTTTTTTTACAAAGGGGCATCTGTATACCTGAGACATTTTGGGGCACATGTTAATCTCTTAAGCTTTATTTCAGCAGAGAGCTGCGATACACATCCTTCTTTGGTTGGGATCCTGGTTGCAGCTCAGTCCAGTTGTGATTTATGTATAGCTTACACCCAGGTTTGGTAGAGTTTAAAAGGATGCAGACGCAATTTTGTCAAGATTGGAAGGAAAATGTAATATGCTTTATTTTCTGATGGTTTTAATCTGCTTTTTTTGGATGTCTTTTGGCCAGTCAAAAGACGCATAGGGTCCTGTTTTGTCTATCTTTTTGACAAGGGATGCATGTTCCTTAATGAAGCAGAGAGTGCAGCACTGACCTAAATCATCAGCACTGTTCCCTGCAGGGCAATGTGATAACCCAATCCCCTCCTTCACAGTGGCCCACTGGAAGTGGTTTGATTGATTCTGGGGAACAAACAGCCCAGAAGAGGTCCAACAATAGATCATGGAGCAGTGAGTTTTTGGGGGACATTGCTGGGTAGAAGTTAAGTACTGCAGTTAAAGCTGCTTTTTATTTTATTTTAAAAACTGCAGGGCAATGAACATGTTAGAGTTGGGAGTTGGGTGTATTGACGGGCTTACTTTAAATAAAACTGGAGCCAAAAAAAAAAAAAAAAATTGATTCGTTTTCTACGTTTTTTTTTTTTTTTTTTCTCGACCTTGAGGGACACAGGAAGAATTTCACCTTTTGTGTTATACTGTCTACAGAAGGATTGGATAATGTAGGCCAGTCCAGGATAACCCATTTTACAAACAGAATAGCCCAGTTTTTTTGTGCCTAGTGTCCTAAGAGGATAGACATCTTCTTTCAGCTCTGCTCTGTGGACATATTTTTTGCTGCAGCTTTATTTCTTAAGGCCCGTACACACGTACCGATCGTCGGCATACAAACGTCGGCGGACGAAAGATCTGCCGATTGTACGCGTGTTAGTATGGTGCCTCCGACAGATGTCTGCGCACAATCCGCGGACAAAAGTCTTTCTTGCAAACATGAAAATTTTTGTCTGCGGACACCAGAACGGACGATTGTTCGCCTGTCAGTACAGAATTCGGCCGACAGACCGCAGATTTGCAAGACTGGGCATGCTCAGAAAATTAAAAACACAGGGAAAGTTAACCATTACATGACATCACTTCTGCAGTCAGCTGAAGTCTGCAGACAAAATTCTTGTGCTGTCCTTGTGCTGTCTTTGCACTTTTCAACAGACACCGACATCCCGGGGAGAAAAGAGGAACATTTGTATGCCGACCATCGGTACGTGTGTACGGGGCTTTAGGCTTCAAGATTTTTCTTGTTCAATCAAGTCTATTCTCTATAATGTTACTAGAGCTAGTCTCCATCTGGCGTGGCTATGATCAACCTGGCTTTTGGAGTGCCGCATCAGTACCTGACTTGATGTTGTGTAGATAGCCTGGAAATTACCTTCAGGCACTAGGTTTCTGCAAAGGGACTCCATTTTGGTAAAATGAACTGCAGAGTGCTTTCCATTCCAGAACCCCAAGCATTTTCTCAGCCCTTGCCATGCCTCTGAAGACTTACTTTGAGTAAGCCTGTCGACTTCCCTCTTTTCCCTATGTGTTTTGTGCTCTTTCCTGCCATACAGTGTCAAGGAAGCAGTATCTCCCTGCTGCTGCTCTTGCTTGCAAAAAAGCTTCGTGGAACTTTGATCCTTTCCTATTGCCCATCTAAAGTGACTTTGGTCACCTTTGGCCATCCTACCCCCACCTGCTAACAGCGCCTGGGTTTTGTGGGTTCCCGTTGTCTTGCCTCCTACCCTTAGCCTTCCTTTGTCTTATTGCCACACAGTTGCAGCTGTAATGGGTGCCTCAGCTCACACTCTACTAAAGGCTCCAGGGCTGCTTGCAGCATGCCTATTGATGATGCCAATATTTGCAACCTGGAATTCTTTTTGCCCTCTGCTTCTAGAGTCTATTCTATCATCAGAATCCTCATTAGTTCTGCCAGGTGTGGCTGTTTTCCCCTGCCCTGTCAACTGAGACTTTTACTATAATCATGCAGGGCTTTGACTAGATCACTCAGTAATTTGTGGACTCTGGCAGCAGAAGCCACAAGCGCTCTCCTGTGCCTTCCATTTATAATGTATCTCATTCACTTGTGGCCTTGGCAGCTTCTGAGCCATCAGGCACTGATATGGTTTGAGTTTGAGCCATTCCAGTCTTTGGCTTATGAACTTGCCAATGAGGAGTCGCAGTCCACTGCTATTACTCCCGAATGATGACACTGTTTTCAGTTCTTATTGATGTAGTGCACAGAAACAGCCTGTTGGAGGCTTCCCGACTACTGTTGGCAAGAGCATTCATCTTCCTCAACAGAAGCATAGGGACAGACTGCAAAGTCTCCTTTATCCAGGTTTTTTTTTCTCTGCTCTTGTGCCCTTAGTGTCCAGATTCCCCAAGCTTGGCTCTCAGTTCACCCACAAAGTCTGGGTCTCAAAGTCCTCCAAATTCTCAGATGAGCCTTTCTTGGCATGGAGGTTCATTTCCACTTTCCAGAGTGGAGGTATGTGTGTGTTAATCTTTGGACACTTGGACAGCTTGCATCACAGACACTTGGATGCAGGAGGTGGTATCCCAGAGCTACAAGCAGAAGTTTTGCTCCCTCTCCTCAGTTTCTAACCTTCTTGTGCCACAGACTAGCAGATCTGCTCAAGCCCTGTTGGACCAAGGTGTTCTTTCCCCTGTCCCTTTGGCAAAATGGTTTCAAGGATTGTACTCCAACCTGTTCACTGTTTCCAAACTCATAGGGGGACATGGGTTCCATTTTGGATCCCAAAGGTCTGACTGTCTTCATTCAAGCTCAGAAGTTCCACATGTAATCCACCAGGACTGTCATTGCATCCTGTCACCAGAATGTTCTTGCTTCTGTGGACACCTGTGTAACTGCATGTCTAGCAAGTCTAATGTGCATTTGTGGCTTACCAACTGTAGGATACTTGGCCCCTGTGAACTGTTGGCGTGGGCTGTTACAGACAGTGTGGCTTTGACAGTTTACTGCTTTTTAATGATTCAACTAGATTTGAAACCTTTTATAAATCGTTGCTGGAGCCAACTCTTCTTTGTCCAGTCCTGGATACTGCTCCGACCAGAGCATTTCTTCCACAGAAAAAAATGTCAGACTTTCCTCAGATTCAAGCTCCCCAGTCCAGGAGTACGACAGCTTTCTGGTTTTGCATGATAGTCTTGGGCCTGATGGTAGTCCCTTTCAAGGCAATCCCATTTGGGCAGATCAGTCCTCCACAACACATCATTCTGTCATGGCCAAGTCAGTCAAGTCCCTAGACAGATGGATTTTTTTTGGCACAGAGGACCAGGTTGTCCCTGACCTGGTGGCTCAAAAAATCCATCCTCAAAATCAGGGAAGACTTGTGGAAGATACTCATGATGAATAAAAGCGTGTCAAGCTATAGCACTGATCAGTGTATTCTGACAGCAGGGAACTCTTTCCCACTGTCAGAATATAAAGACCGTGTGGAGGATTCTTCTATCACTTCAAATGTGTTATTCGAGGAATCGAGTCAGCTTTTTTTTTTTCATTAAACCTGATGGTGAAACCAAAAAAAACTAATTTATGACTAGTTTTATCCTGTTGGTGTTTTTAGGCCCAGGACTTCCTTCTTGCCTTTAGTTAGTTTCTGCCTTTTGGCTAAACCAGGACATTGTTCTTCTGTCCCTCTATCCAGCCCCAGTTTGACGAAAGGAAATTTCACTTCTTTGTCTGGGTTTGGTTTGGGCTCTCTGTCACTACTACTTTCTTTCAGGGAGACAGATTCCCTTGTTATAGCAGATGGTCTCTGTAGAGGTACACCGGCTCTAGATGTCTCAGCCCGACCACTAAGCTATAGTCCCAAGGATTGGTTTCCACCCATTCTTGTCAACCAACCTGGTGCACTCTGAGATCTGTGGGTGCTTAATTGACTCTTTGGAATTAAGTACCTATACTTTAGAATTGCAAGGCTGCCATCTTGTTCACACATCAGTTCTGTTTTCAGCGGAGGGCTATTTTCAACCTTTCAGTTGGGCTGCTTTTGGACCTACCAAAGGTGAAAGACTTCCTGTACAAAAAAACGTAGTATTCTGGTTGTCATGAATAACTGCTTCAGTTTTGGCTCTGTTTTTAATGAACCGTCCTCTTGAGTAGGCCTCAGAGAAGCATATTCTGTGTTACCATAGCAAGTAGATTCTTCTTCTTTTGATTCTGCAATCTGCACTAGAAACATGTACATGGTTGGTGTGTACAACACAGCAGAACAACAGAGGTCCTAGGAGGCAATGCACGCTGGGAATATAGTGGGGCAACATCTGTGGAGTCACTTGCGACCTCAGGTATGTTACAGCCAGCAAAAAAATTGATAATGCCTTGGTGCCCTATAAGAACAATTTTTAAGCTGAACTAAACTGCCAGACCAAATCAAAAAAATGTTGGGCTTGCAGAAGTCTTTTGCCATAATGTGCAAGTATGTACATCATATTTGCCGACTTGCCTATCAAAACTAACCCCTTTAGCAATGCACTGTCAAAGCTTCCCCCCATGGCTGGTGCTGCCATCTTGACCCAGTCTTTTTCTGGGTTTGGAGTCTTCAGCCATCCTGATTGGCCTGGACCAGATGACCTAACCTGGAACATTCCAGGAACAAAGTCATGTTGGAACTGCACATGCAAAGCTCAGTGTACAGTAACAGAGAAAAGTGCTGACAGGTAAAAGTATCTCTGACAGAAGAATCATGCACATCCTCCAAGCACTTAAAGTTTAGTTCTGCTTTTAATTGTTGCTATTTGGGTCATACAGTTGTGGCTTTTTTTTTTTTCCCATTCTCCCCCCCCCCCCTTTTTTTTTTTTTTTTTTTTTTTTTGGCCTGCAGTACCCAATTACATTCATAGTTGAAGGCTTAATGTAAGCGGGCACTTGAAACCTTTTGTCATAGAGAGTTAATCTGTGCACAAGTGCTGCTGATGGCCTAGAAGGTGAAAACGCACAAGACCCTTGTCCAAAGCGCAATGAGTAGGCCAGCATTGTTTATTTTTCCTCCTGATGGTCACTTGTTTTATTTATAGCACAATTGTTTGTGTCCAAGTTGTTTTAAAGAATTATTTAAAAGAAACACACAATAAAAAAAATTGTGTTTTTTTTTTTTTTTGGTTTGTTTACTAACTGAGCTTTATACCAGTGTTTCATTTTATTCATTCTTATTTTCTGTAGTCTCAAAGTCGCATTTTGCCCCAAGGCCAAGCAACATTAATGTAGCACTGTGGCCAGGCTATGGACATTCAAATATTTACATAGTCTTAATCAGTAGTAAATGAGCTTAACAGGACAACTGTGCATTTAGTACAGGTTGCCATTAAAGGCATGGCAACACCCCCGTGGGTGCGGCCCTCCTGGTCTGGTACTTACCTATGCCCCTGTTCAGCAATTTTCAGTGTGCAGCCCTGTTAAAGGAGAAGTTCACCTTTAGTAGCCTATTACATGCTACACCCATACTTAGGGTGTAACATGTTACTAACTGAGAAGCCCCCGAGTCCCCGCTGTGACAGCAGGTTGAAGATCCTCTCCCCGCACCCGTTGTCACAATTAAAAAAAAAAAAAATGCAGCCTTGCAGGGCTCTGCCCACCCGGCCATGTAATTCCTTCAGAGTTCTGTCAATAAGAGGACTACAACTACCGTCAACCAATGCAGCTGACGGCTTCTCGTCTATTGATCCTTCCTGTTATTCAGTAACTGCCTGCCCTGTCTCGGACATCTACACTGACCATCTGCAGGAGCCCAAGATTTCACCAGCAAATCTGCTTTTTTTTTTTAGGAGCCTTTAAAGCATTGCACCTGTTGATCGCAGGTACAATGCTTTAAAGGCTCCCAATAAAAAAAGATATCACTTTTTTTTTTTTTTTTTAACCTGCAAAAAGCTGTATTTATTTTATTTATTTTTTTCAAAAAAGTGGACTTATTCTTTAAGAGCTGCACAGCTTTTGTTTTAAAGGCCTGTTCCCTGTACATTCTGCGCATGCATGCAACTGCCCTATTTTTATTCCTATGAGAAACCATGCTTGTAGTCTCCTCCTGCTGTCAACAACCCTGCTTTTCCATAGAAATTACTGGGGCTGCAACATGCATGAGCATGATGAAGAGGATCTGGCAAGGATCATTTGTAAAGAAAAGTGATACAGAGATAGAGTAAGTGTCAAACCAGGTGTAGTGCAGCAAGGTGGCAGTGGCACAATGCCTTACATTTCTAACAAAAGTACTGTTGTCTTTTAAAGTAATCTTTCAGTAACCTCCTGTAATTACAGCTACTGTTAAGCAATTATTGCTCAAAATTCATGCTCAAAACCGAAGCAGTAAAGTTATCCAAGCTGAATCTTTGTGCTCTGCTCTGTGTTGACAACTTGCTGCTGGCAGTAGGAATCTGGTCTAAAGAGTGAAAGTTAACCTGGGAAGCTTTAGCTGCAAACTGAGGATGAGGATGCAGCTTCAGAAGTCAATGAGGACTTGTTCTAAAGTTTTTCTGCTTGTGAAGAACATGTAATCACTTGAATGTCCATAGCCTTGCCGAAGTTCTACTTTAAGCACTTTAAAAAAAAAAAAAAATAAAAAAGCAAAACTTGGGGCTTTTTATTAATATTCAAATTATACTTGCTTTGGTGCAATATGATGTTAATATGTGTTGTATGAGGCATATGTACATATATGGCTTGTTGGATGGCATTGAATTTCTGCATTATGTGAAATGTTTTAGCTTGTGTGCAGCATTTCAAATTACACAAAGTGTTCTGTTTGATAGAATGACCATATGTGACAAGCTACAACTTTATGCTGCAAGCAAGTGAACACTATTTTTCTTTTGTTCATTGACGGACACAGCTCCTTATCATCTTAACCATTGGATTATACTGCCCCCTACAGGAGTAGGACACTAGGCAGAAAAAAGTCTGGCTATGCCTATGGGCTGTCCCAGGGGGTATACTCACTCTCTCTGCTATAGGTTTCTACCTAGTCAGGAGTAAGGACCTAGTTTATGCTGGGATCACTGATCCTGGCAAATTTTATTTTTATTTTTTCCTGAGAGATCTACAATCAACTGCTGGACTGGGCGATGGGCTGGATAATCTAGATCCAGTGGTCCCCCCGGTCTGGCTAGCGAGCGCACTTAGACCTCAGTTCTAGGTCGGCTGCGACAAAGCCCCACCGGGCAGGGCCTTGCCTGCAAATTAAACACCTCGATCAGGTCTCGGCCCGAGTTGCAGCATTCCTCCTAGACGACGGCACCCCCATTTTGATGGCGAGGGGTTCTGTCTGGAGCAGTACCTTCTTGGTTCCTGGTATGGTGAGTAGCTGTCCCCATTGGGCATTGGTCTGGTGGTCCTTGTGGTCCATACTGCCCCCCTTCTTTACGGACGCTGGGGCTGTTGGGTATCATCGTCCACCGCCTGGGGTGGGGGAAGGGTGCTGTGTTGGCAATTGGGGCGGGGGGTGTGCCGCCAGGGACTGGGCGATCGGCTGTGGCGGGGGGGGGGGCAGTACCAGTATGGGCTCCTGCCAGGGCCCCCTCCTTCCTGCCTGTTTTTGTTTTCTGAGGCCTAGGGATCCCTCCTGGGTCCCTGTACAACTTGAGGTGCCATGTGGGGCTTGCATTTTCTTGTAGCTTGTGTGCTCAATGCATGGCGGCCATGTGTAGTCCAGCGGCCATTTTGCGGTGGTTTGCCATTGAAAATGGAAGCGACCATGACAGTGGAGCCCTTTGGGCGGCGATTTCGGCAGTGGGAGCCCCTCCTCATCCCCTGGTGCTGACTCTTGGATCATTTCATTTCCTGATCGCCGCACGTGCAGTGCAGAGTCTCCTGGTGGCTGCAGTATCTGGTTTCTGCAGTGCGGTGAGTCTGGTGAGGTCCTCTCTGCTGAGGATCGATTAGGTGCTCTGTTACTGGCGAATGAGTTGTGCTGCCGGGGTTGTGTTTACACTTTTTTGTGGGGTCCCCCTGGTGACTCATGGAGCACATCTCCCCACCTGATCCCCTCGGAGGCTGCAAGGCCCTCCAGGTCCCGTCCATCCTTTGATGCACTGGTTTTTGGGTGATGGGCTGGCAAAAAGCACCCCCTGCCTCATCTGTCTCATCAGATCCTAAATCTGATTCAGCCGCCGCGGACGTGGGTCACCCTGCTGGATCTGCAACCACGCACCCTGAATCCTCAGATGAGGAGGATTCCTCCTCTTCTGTAACCACATTTGAAAAGACGATGGTGGATGCACGCTGTGCGGAAGACCTTAATGATGGAGACGCAGGTTCCTTTTTGAACTCACAAGCCATCCAGAGTGGAAGAGGTGGAGTGGGGAAACCAAAGCGTCCCCTTGGGGTCATAAGGGATTTGCTATGCGATACCCCTATGAGGAGTCCCTTCTTAAGAAGTGGACTCTTCCACAGGTGGTGGACCCTCCATTTTCCAGATTAAACAAGGCAACCATGATTCCGGTTGAAGAGCCCCTGGCCTTTAAGGGTCCGGCTGACAGGAAGGCGGAGGCTATGGCCAGCATTATGTACACCCTGGCTGGTTCGGCTCTGAGGCCGATATCACCATTGCCCTGGATTTGCAGACTCTGACTGAATGGGCTAGGCTTTTGCGCTTTGACCTGGAGGGGGAGTAGCTCCCCTCTGCCTTTGCTGAGCTAACGGACCAGCTGGTCCAAGGGCTGCGGTTTCTGTGGTGCCTCTTTTGGATGTGGCTCCCCTAGTGGCTCTGCTCTGTTTCAGCAGTGGTCCTTCGGAGTTTCCTTTTGGCTCAAATGCTGGTCTGCGGACCAGACTTCTAAAAAGTCCTTAACTGATCTTTCCTTTCATGTTTGGTGCTTCCCTGGATGACATGATTAAAGGTATCATGGGGGAGAGTACCTTTCTTTCACAGGCTACTAAAGGCAAGAAACCTCGTCGTAAACTTGGGCCCTCCTTCTCGGCTCATAAGACAACGTTTCATCCCTAAGGGGCGACTGACAAGGGATCGGAGTCCTTCGGGGCCTCCTCTGGGGGATCCAAGCGAACTTGGTCTGGCAAGTCAAGTGTGGGCTTCTCCAGACCCCCGGACAAGGCCCCTGCAGCATCAAGGTGCGCCCTCCCCTGTATCTGGGGTGGGGGGACGTCTTCACTGATTCCTGGACCCGTGGACTCCCCTGGTACAAGAACAAGTGGATCCACAAGGTAATTCCGTCCGGCTACAAGATTGAGTTTCGTTCTTACCCTCCAGTAAGGTTCTTTATTCCAATGTGTGACTGTCCCTGGTCTGCTTACAGGCTTTTTTTTTTTTTTTTTTTGGGCGGTGCAAGACCTTTTACTTTAAAGGGTGATGGTCCCGACTTCAGAAAGTTTTCAGGGATTTTACTCAAACCTGTGTACAGTCCCCAGGAAGTCCAATTCTAGACCTCAAGGCGCTGAACTGCTTTGTGCGAATGCAGAAGTTCAGAATGGAGTCCATTCGCACAGTGGTGGCTTCCCTGCATCAGAGGGATTTTTTCACCTCCATCGACATCGAGGACGCTTGCCTTCACATTCCAATATGTGTCGGTCTCTAGCTCTTCCTCCACTTTGCCATAGGAGATGAGCATTCAGTTTAAAGCGTTACCCTTTGGTCTCACCTCTGCTCCTCGGTTCTTCACAAAAGTGTTAGCCCCGGTGCTAGCTTTGTTATGCAAACGGTGGACCAGGGTACTGGGCTACTTAGACGACCTCCTTCTGCGAGTGAATTCTCCTACTGCTCTGGTGGAAAACCTGGAAATTGCCATACGAACTCTGAGGAAGTTCGGCTGGATTTTGCATTTTTCAGAGGTCTGCTCTTGTTCCGTCCACAAAGCGGGACTATCTGGGTCTGACTCTGGACTTGGCCTTAGCCAGAGGGCTCCTTCCTCTGGACAAACTGCAGATACTGCAAGCTGCAATTTGTCCTCTGCTGTCCCAGTCATCCCTCTGAACTTTCATATGGGTGCTGGCCCTGATGGGTGTCTACATTTGAGGCGGTTCCATTTTGCGCAGTTCCATATGAGGTCCCTGCAAAGGGAGATTCGGGCTAAATGGGACAAGAATCTGCAGTCTCTGGACAATTGGATGCGGCTGAGCCGGGGAACGAAAGATGCCCTGATATGGTGTCTTGGTTCTCCAGCGCTTCGGCTGGGCAAATCCTTCCTCCCATTGTATTGGACAATGGTCACCACGGATGCCTGCCTGTCTGGCGGGGGGGGGGGGGGGGGGATTCCTCTCAGGGTAACTGACGCTGGAAGAGTCCAGAGTACAGATCAATGTCTTGGAACTCCGAGCGATTAGGCTGTACCTGGAACATTGGACGGATCATCTTCAGGGATGTCCAGTATGCAATCAATCAGACAATGCCACGGCCATGGCTTATGTCAGTCACCAGGGGGGCTGAAGTGTCCTGCCGACATTCGAAGGTGGGCAGAACGGTTCGTTCCAGCCTTCTCTGCCGTACACATTCCCGGGGTAAAAAACTGGCATGCGGATTACCTCAGTCGACAGGCGTTGGACCAAGGGGAGTGGTCTCTTCATCCGGAGGTGTTTTTATTAGTTGTGTCTCCGGTGGGGCATCCCCAAGGAGGATCTGTTGGCATCCCGGCTCAACAGAAAGGTGCAGAGGCTTGTGGCTCAGTCACGTTATCCTCTGGCGGACGCCACCGACCTGCTGGTAGGCCCCGTGGTGTCAGTATCGCCGGATTTACGCCTTCCCTCCTCTCAAGCTTCTACTAAGATTTCTACGCAGGATCAAGGCAGAAGGGATTCCAGTCATCTTAGTGGACCCAGACTGGCCTCGCCACGCTTGATACGCCGATCTGGGGGCGGCTGGTCGCCGACGTTCCTTGGAAACTTCCTCTCAGGGAGGATCTGTTGTCTCAAGGACCAATCTTCCATCCTGCATTAGTCACTGGCTTTGACGGCTTAGCTGTTAAACACCGGGTGCTGATGGATAGAGGTTTGTCTGAGTTGGTGATTCCAACGCTGTTAAAAGCTAGGAAATCTACTTCTAGAAAGATCTACCATCGTACGTGGAAGATGTACATTGCGTGGTGTGAGTCTCTTTGGGTTCATCCTCGTTCTTTTTCGGTTGCTCGGATCTTGACCTTTCATCAATGAGGGGGTTGAGCAGAAACTAGCCTTGAGTACTCAATCAAGGGCCAGGTGTCGGCCTTAGTGGTCTTCTTTCAACGGCCCTTGGCCACGCACTCCATGTTGCATACTTTTCTTCAGGGAGTTCGGCACTTGGCTCCTCCAGTGCAGTCTCCGTTACTGTCTTGGGACCTCAATTTGGTGCTCTCAATTCTCCAGAAGCCTCCTTTTGAGACTCTTCGGGTGATTCCCTTGCTAGCGCTGTCCCATAAGGTGGCTTTTTTTGGTGGCTATCACCTCTGCGCTCAGGGTGTCCGAATTGGTGGCGTTATGTCGTTCACAAAGATAATTCCATCGTTCCTTCCTCAGGTGTTATCTGATTTTCATTTGAATGAAGACATTGTGTTGCCTTCCCTGTATCCCAGGCCAGCACATCCAAAGGAAATTGCTTTGTTTGCCTTGTACCTGGCAGCTATGGAGTCTTTTAGGAAGTCTGACTCCCTTTTTTGTGCTCAAGGATGGGTTGTCCATTTCCTCCTTGACCATTTCCAGATGGATCAGACAGACGGTGATTCAGGCCTATTCCATCAGGGGTCAAGTTCCTCCTTCCCCTGTCAAGGCGCACTCCACTCGGGCACTCAGTGCCTCCTGGGCCTTCCGTCATCAGGCGTCAGTGACGCAGGTTTGCAAGGCGGCCATCTGGTCGTCGGTGCACACTTTCACAAAGTTCTATAAAGTAGATGTGTTGGCATCTGTGGATGCTTCCTTTGGCCGCAAGGTTTTACAGGCTGCTGTTTAGAGGACATGGTTCTCTTTGAGGGTGTATTGTTTTTTTTTTTTCAGGTGGGCTTCAGTTGTATTGGTGAACTCCTGTTAACCTGGTTGGCAACAGTTAGTCTTGGGAGTTTTCTTTTCGCTGTTCCCACCTTTCATGATTAACACTACTTTGGGACATCCCAATGGTTAAGATCAGGAGCTGTGTCCATCAATAACGAAAGAGAAAATGGGATTTTTGCCTTACCGTAAAATCCATTTCTCTGATGTTCATTGACTGACACAGCACCCACCCCTCTGGAGTTGTCATTCTTCTGACACTGCTTGTAACAAAACAGAATACCTA